>NC_089583.1:101621173-102232479 GCF_019320115.1 Miscanthus floridulus | reverse complement strand
TCGTGCCATAAGGCACACCGAGAAGAGCTTGATGATGAGTGCTTGTGCCCTCTGCCCTCTTGTGATGATCTTCTTCACTTAAAGAATCAATCACATGGCCTTATTGATGTAAGGGCTTTGTTCTTGCACATCTTCTTCTTTGCCTGGGTGTGTGGGCTTGTTTGGAACAAACTTCCATAAAGTGGCCCCAACTCGCCGCATCCATAGCATCCTCTCTTTCTTTGCTCGTTTCTTTGATTAGTGAAAATGAGGTCTTGAATTTGGATGGGCACACCCTTGACATTGAGCCTTACGATCATCTTCTCCACCTTTTTGATAAGTTTGATTGATTCTTCATCAAGATCGGAGGTGGAGGAGGAAGATTGATCATCATCACTTGATTCTTGTTCATCATCATCATCATCCTCATCTTCTTCTTCTTCACTTGAGAGGAGCTTGAGCTTGAGCTTGACTCAACTTTCTTGTCCTTCATCTTTTTCTTCTCACTATAAGCGAGAGTTTTGCCTTTGCTTGATGAAGATACTTCTCCTTGACCCATCTTACATGACATTTCAAATACCACTAGCTTGCCAATGACAATGCTCGAGGTCATGGTCCTCAAGTTCTCCATGTTGTGAAGAATGGTGATGATGCTTGCATATTTCTTTTGTGGTATAACGGAGATGATCTTCCTCACGATGTCTGCATCATCTAGCTTTAATAATCCTATTGAATGGAGCTCATTGATAATTAGATTCAATCGAGAATACATATCATGAACAAGCTCATCATCATTCATAGCAAAGGAATCATAATTTTGCTTAGCTAGACAATGTTTTTGCTCACGGACATTACTTGCGCCGTCATGGAGCTCTTGGAGTTTTAACCAAATTTCATGTGCCGTATTTAAGGTGAACACTTGGTTAAACACATCCATGCTAAATGATTCAAACAAGCAATTCTTAGCTCTAGCATTAAAATGCATTTCTTTTTCATCACTCTTTGTGGGCTTTTCGGGATTCTTAATGGGTTTCATCCAGTCACGAGTGACTCTTCATACACCTAAATCAACCACCTCAAGGTAGCAAGCCATTCTAGCCTTATAGTAGAGAAAGTTAGTGCCATCAAATTGAGGAGGCCTAGCGGTATCCATCCCAACCACTCTACAAAGCGTCGGCTCAACGACGGTTAAGCCAAAGGTCCAAATATAAGCCAACCGGCTCTGATACCAATTAAAAGGTACCGTGACGCCTAAGAGAGGGGTGAATTAGGCAACTTAAAATTCTAACTTAAAACTATGACATCTTTTTCTAACCCTAGCAAAACCTATGCAATAGATAAACTATCTAGATGTGCAACTATGATTTTGCTAGTGTGTTGCTATCTCTACCGCAAACATAGTAAAGTAAACAATATAAATGCGGAAGCTAAAGAGCAAGGTAGAGATATACAAACTCCTGTCGATGACTCCAGTATTTTTACCGAGGTATCGAGAAGCGCGCAAGCTTCCCCCTAGTCCTCGTTGGAGCCCCTCGCAAGGAATCCCTCACAAGGGTCAAGCTCCCGGTCAGGTAACTCCATGGATAGCCTCAGGCCTTCCCCACGCGCAAGTGGGTCTCCGATGTGTCTCTCGGCAAGCCTCTCCTAGATGCTCCTCGCCGTCTTCACTATCAAGCTTCCGACCAAAACGCCGTGGGCCTTGTTCCCTCCGGTACACGGTGGCGGCCACACCACAAACGTGGTTGGTGTGATCTCATAAGACTTCAAGCCCCTCCAATGTACAATACTTGTGCTCGCAAGCACGGGGTGGCAAGAGGTATGCAAACCTCACTAAACACTAGGCATAAACCTAGAGCAAGTGCATAAGCGATGGTCTAATCAACCTAAGTACTTTGCAAAGCACTTATGCTAATCACCTAATAAAACACTAAGCACTATGCATGTGGAGATCACTAAAATGGTGTATCAACACCCTTGGTATATTTCCTCAGTTCCACACACCTCAAATGGCCAGTTGGGGGTTGTATTTATAAGCCCCACTCAGAAAATAGCCGTTGGGGTCGAATTCCCATGAAACTGCTACTGACCGGACGCTGAATCGTCCTGACCGGATGTGTTCGGTCATCTCAACTATTGAGCTGGCAATATGCTGATCGGACGCTGGCCAGCGTCTGGTCGCCTACCACCAGACGCATTCGGTCACAGATGTGCCGCTCTAGAACCTTACTGTAATCGATCGGACGCTGCTGTCCTGCGTCCGGTCGGTTGCCGCCAGCGTCCGATCTAGTGTCCGATCGCCTATCTGTCGAGCCACTCGCCCAGCATCCGGTCACCTGTCCAGCGTCTGGTCCTACATTTGGTCACCACAGTGAGCTTATTTCTTCACGATCTTGCGTATGGCTTGGTTCCAATCTTCATGCTTGGACTTTACTTGTTCTCTTGGGTCTTTTCTTGTGCTCCTAAGGTCTTGCTTGAGGTGTTGATCATTGGATCATCACGTCGCCTTCTCTTCATGCTTGGACTTTGCTTGTTCTCTTGGGTTTTTTCTTGTGCTGCTAAGGTCTTGCTTGAGGTGTTGATCATTGGATCATCACGTCGTCTTCTTCCAAGTTACGTCTTGCACCCTATTGAACTACAAAACAAACACTTGCAAATTCATTAGTCCAATTTGGTTGTGTTGGTCATCAAACACCAAAATCCAAAGTAAATGGGCCAAGGGTCTATTTTCCTTACAGAAAGGACTAATCACCACAGGCGAACAAGATCAAGAACACGGGCCCTGGTTTGTAGCAAGCGACCTTAGCGATACAGTTGCAACAAACGATATCTGTTTCACGAGGAAAATAAGAACGCAACAAAACCCAAAGCCTAACGAGAGTGACGATGGCTAATTATAGAGTCTTGGACGTCACCCCACTAGACGCGCCCTCTAATGGGCTCTAAGACGATACACGGTCTAGTGGACCAAAAGACGGTATTGCAGTACCCTGGTAGATTTCGGATGTTGACTTGTTTTGATGATTGCCATTAACTCAGAATGAACTTTGACGTGACTCTAAATTCAATGGTTAGCTTACCAAATTATCTTTCCATTGGTATTTGGATCGTCAAAAACTGAGTCCGTATGCGTCATGAGCGTCAATTTTACCTAGGACTGCTCCTAGAATCCGAGATGGACTCCAACTTCAGTTGCACTAGGCCTCAACCATGAAGAAGACAAGTTGGACGCCCACGCTGGTCCTCCTCCTCTCCTTGGCTTGTACGTGACGGAGTGATGTCCTCATCACTCCTGCCCCTCCTCTTGGATATACGAGTTAGGGTTCCAACGAGCTTCTCTCTCTCTCTCTCCTAACTCCAGCGGCCTTAGAAAAAGGGGCCTTGGGGAGGTAGGCAGGCCAGACGGTGGGGACGGTGGTCGGGTGGTTCAGGGTCTTGGCAGCGGTGTAGGCGGCCGGACTAGGTCGAGGTGGGGGAGTCGTAGCAGTTCGTCAGAGTTGGAGAAGAAAGCGACGTCAGGAGGGGAACAGGTAGGTCGCCATGGGCGTGGTACGGTCTCGACAGAGCTCTAGCGAGACCTACTATGCCGCTGTGGGGTGGCGGACGGCGACTAGGGCGAGGAGCAGGTCAGTGCAGACACCATGGTGAGAGGTGGAAGATGAACAATACGTTATCCGAAAGAAATGATTTTTTCATACGCCTGGAATATAGCATCTCCCTCCTTTTTTTGCAAATGGTGTCAATTTATGGCTACCAACAGGCTATTCAAAAAGATCATCATAGTTCTCTCGTCTGCTCGGCTACTGACGTCTAATAAATAGCCGCCAATTTGTCGAACTTTGGGCCTGTTTAGCAGGGCTCTGGCTCCTCTAAAAATGGCTCCGGCTCTGGCGCCTCTAAAGGAGCAGCTCCTTTGGAGGAGCTGAAGCTGTTCTAGAAAATATTTGGCAAAATGGCTCCTTTGCACTAGACGATTTGAACCCACATCAAGGAGCCGCGCGAAGCACATTTTTGAGGCTTCTCCTGCGCAGGCAAAAAAATGGCTCCGGCTCGACCGGCTCCACATGCGGAGCCCTTTCCAAAACAGGTGTTTGGCACAGCTCCTGCAGGAGCCAACGCTGAAACCCGTGCAGGAGCCCTACCAAAGAGGCTCTTTGAGACAACCTGTGCTGCCAGGCGAACAACTAATTCCTGCACTAAAATATACAAGGAATCAAGGATATACGTCGATACGATCCCCTCTCCTTGTGATTGCGAATGCAAGCATCTAGACAAGATAGAGTAGCATACCCACACCCAGGCACTGAGGCACTGTTGACAGCTGCTGCTGGCTTGCCGCTCCGCAGCCATGGCGACGGTGCACGTGCTCGCCTTCCACTACCGGACAGGGCATCTTTGCCGAGGGCCCAGGGCACTCGGCAAAGGCCTAAAAGCCCTCGGCAAAGGCTTTGCCGAGCGCCACCCTCGGCAAAGAGCCCTCGAAAAAAAATTTAACGGCAAAGAGGCTCTTTGCTGAGGGCCAGTTGTCGGGCACTCGGCAAAGCATTTTTCGAGGGCCAACGGCGGCGCTCGGCAAAGAAAAGCAGCCGTCAACGGCGCTGCTCCGTTGACTGCGTCTTTGCCGAGTGCCGACAGTTTGGGCACTCGGCAAAGACATTTTTTATTTTTTTTCAAAAACTCTTTGCCGAGTGCCACGGCGGCAAGGCACTCGGCAAAGACATTTTTTATTTTTTTTAAAAAAACTCTTTGCCGAGTGCCTCCCTAGCTTGGCACTCGACAAAGATTTTTTGCTTTTTTAAAAAAAATCTTTGCCGAGTGCAATGTCCTGGCACTCGGCAAAGTTTCCCAGCTTTGCCGAGTGTCATGACCATTGCACTCGGCAAATCAACCAAAACTGCAATTATTTTTTGTTTTTTGCATTCCACTGACACAAACAGTTCAAATATATATCACATGTCACATATATATATCACAAACATCACAATAATCACATATATATCACAACGAAACCATTTTCACATATTATATCACAACCACAACTCAAATAACAACATATCGCAACCACAAGTCAAATATCACAACCATAAGTCATAAATTCACAAACACAGTCCATCAAGTCAAAGCACAAGTCACAACCACAAGTGAAGCTCAAGTCCAAGCACATGACGAAGCACAACTCCTCAAAAAAGTGGCCTATGACACGATGGTTCATTTGGTGACGCATTAGCGGGGTTATTCGAACCCGCCGACGGAAGCTGCAAAAAGGATAAGAGGTTGCATGTGTGAGATTCATCTAGTAAGTTTCTATGTGAAGCATTGGTGTATGTCATAGCTAGTTCAAGCATGTAGTAAGTTTCTATGTCAAGCATCTAGTAAGTTTCTATGTCAAGCATCTAGTAAGTTTGTATGTCAACCATGGTTGTATGTCAAGGAAGCATCTAGTAAGAGTGAATTTTCATACTTACAGGAGTGGCTGTAGGAGTAGGCGGTGGAGGTGTTGCCAATGGCAAAGGTACACTCCCTTGCTGGACACTTCGCATGAAGGCCTCCATTTCTTGCATCCTCCTCTCCTGGGCCGCGAACGCTTCCCTCTAGGCCTGCAGTTGCGCGCTCTGAGCCTTGACCACGAGCTTCTGGGCCTGCAGCTCGGTCTGTAATACAAACTTCAATGTTTTAGTAATGCAAATGTAACTTAGGTGTGCAAAGATGAACGTACAATGAGTAAAACAGGACGTGCCTCGAGAGCGTCGACCCGCTGCAGTGACGGACTAGGCCGTGGGCGTATGGGCTGGCTGGAGCTCGTGCTCCATGCTCGGAGCACGTCGAGAGAGGGAACAGTGGTGGAGTCGATGGCGCCGTCTGTAATCCATAGCCACCCATGCTTCTTGCCTCCTCCTAGCCTCATGATGGTCTCTGCATCAATGGGTTTAGTACGCACATCGTAATCTTCCCCATGGACCTCCCTCACCTTTGAGGTGTACTCTTGGACCTTAGTGTGCATGGTCGGGTTGGAGTACACCTCGCGTGGGGCAGATGGGTCGAAGGAGACAGAGGAAGACGCCCTGCCCATGTGGGACATAGCCCACGCAGAGAACTCTGAGACCTCCACGCCCGGGTGTGCAGTCTCCTGCGAGTAAGACGTCAAGATGATGAGAAATAAGGCAGAACTCAGCGTCAAATAAGATAAAAGAAATCACTTACATATGCTTGTTTGTAGGCCGGGAGGCTACGGCTGCCTTGATGGTGAGTAGCACCTCGCCTTAGCAGACGCTGGTCCCGCTGCCTCGCGTGGTTCTCAGCAAAGTCATTGGACAACCACCTGTCCACGATCATCTCCCAGCACAAGGAGTGGGATCGGCACTACCAGAGAACCACCTACAAGTCATCGATTATTTGACATAGAAAAAGATAAAATTAAACCGACTTAATCTCAAAACGAATCATTATTAATGTTTTTCGTCTACCTCAAGGTACTGGGCCCAGGACAGCTCCACCTGTCTTGCATCAGGCTTGCTGTTGGACTGCTTCAACACCACGGCATAGTAGTCTTTGTGGGCCTGCATGCGCGCCTCGTGGTGCATGTCGGTGACGTACTTCCTACAGGCGGCGGCAGCCACCTGATCCACTCGGGCCTCAAGTCCTTCTTCCGGCTTGAAATACATCTGTATACAAAACCGATGTATCCATTCATTATTTCAATAAAAGACTTGCCCAATGAAAATATTGTGCGAGAGAGACTTACCCAAAACTCCGTCAGTACCCGCTCCTGCTTGTTGCGGTATATGTCGTCAGGGGCCAACTGGTACCTATCCCACATGTAGGCCAGCTCCCGCACGTCCTCGGACACGTTCACAAGACCGGAGTACCATTTCCTGCACAAAACATCAAGGATGCTCGCGGGGGAGCGTGCAGAAGTACCCAACAAAACCAACCAGACCCTGCACAAGTGATTAAGAAAATTTATCAGTTCCTCTTTTGATTTCCAACATTACCATATGAAGTAGTTGTGATAAATCTATAGTTACTTACCTCTTCGCCATAGGGCGAATCAGTGCCCGGTTGTGAGGAAGCGGAGGCTGAGGGAGGCTCGCGGGACCTCGTTGGTAGACAGTCGGGGTAGCGGAACTGTCGCCCTCGGCGGCCTCGTCCTCGGCTGCCTCGTCCTGGATCTGTCGGACGTCCTCGTCCTCGACCTCGTCCTCGGGCATGGCCGTCACGTGCTCCTCCTCCATCATCTCGTCTAAAGGTGGCGAAGAAGGAGTCCGCTGCCTCCTGCTGACCCTGGTCCTCCTCCTCTGACCTCCTGTGGACGCTACCCCTAACCCCGACCCCTCGTCTGAAACGGGAGGGCGTGGTCTCCCGTAAAGGGAGGCCGTCTCACGTCGTGGACGGCTGCTCGCCATCACCTGCAATCACAAAGAATGAACAAGACTTATTAGTATATATATTAGAAATATATTCAAAATAAATAAAGAAAACACAAACTAAAACAAACGTAGTATTACATGTATTAGGAATAATCTTCATGATTAGGATCATAGGTGTCGTCATCACTGTCAAAATTGTCCAAATGCGCAACACTATCTGAAGGTTTTATGTTGTCTTCGTTGTCATTGCCTAGCCTTAATCGGTCAAGTATTTCTATGTCCTGCATTTTGCACCACATCTCCATCAACCTCGTCATCCTCCGTTTCGTTGTCTACTTCCATTTCGATCGCTTCGGGTAAGACTATCTCAAACGTGCCTGGTAGCCCATCTTCTTGAAAGAACTGTCCATCATATGTGTTTGCGTTCATATACATGCAGTTCAAATTTGAAATAGTCGAAAAAATTCAACGAAACAAAAATAATTAAGGAAATATAGTAAAAAAACTCAAAATTGTCCCAAATTTTGAAATGGAATTTCAATTACTGTAGCAAGGCCCAGGAAAAAATGGGGAGAAAAAAAACAAATTTTTTTTAATTTGTCGAGTGCCAACCTTGACACTCGGCAAAGACTGTCTTTGCCGAGCGCCAAGTCACAGGGCGCTCGGCAAAGGATTTTTAAAAAAAAATTGCAAAAACGGTTAAAAAGTCTTTGCCGAGGGCCTAACGGTGATGCCCTCGGCAAAGATTGACGGTAGAAGACGGACATCGTGTCAGGCGGTGTTGCCGAGGGCCGGCCTTTTGCCGAGGGTTTAGCCCTCGGCAAATAATTATTGTTGCCGTGTGCTTATCTTTGCCGATGGTCTGGCCCTCGTCAAAGGTCTGGCCCTTGTCAAAGAGTCTTTGCCGAGGGCTGTTCTTTGCTGAGGGTCCGATTATTTACCCTCGGTAAAGATATTCTGTCCGGTAGTGTTCCCGTTCCCGCTGCAGGGCCACATCAAACGCATGCTCCACTTCGCCGGCGCCCTCGTCGGCGCCGGCGTCCACGTCACCTTCCTCCACACCGAGCACAACCTCCGCCAGCTCGGCCGTGCCACCTCCGCGTCCGGGTCTCGGCGCTCCTCCGCTTTGCGTCCGTCCCAGTTGGGCTCCCCAACGACCACCCGCGCTCGGTGGCCAACCTCCTGGAGCTCTACAAGTCCCTGGAAGCCGGGGCCACAGACCAGTACCGTGCTCTGCTCGCCCCGTCGTCGCTGACTTCTGGCAGCTCGGGCGGCGTTGCTGGTGTCCGCCGCGACGACCCCGGCAGCGGCTTCTCGCCGGTGACGTGCGTTGTCGCCGATGGCTTGTTGCCTTGGGCCTTCGATATTACCGAGGATCTCGGCGTTCTGGCGGTGGCGTTCTGCACAGCCGCGCCTCCAGCTTCTTGGCCTTCCTGTCCGTCCCCAAGCTTTTCGAGCTTGGCGACCTCCCCTTCCCAGCAGGCGGCGGGGACCTCGACGAGCCGGTGCGAGGCGTTCCAGGGATGGGGAGCTTCTTGTAGCGACGAGATCTTCCAAGCTCTTGCCGCCGCCCCAATTGGACCGACGACGACGTCGACCCCGCGCTGCACGAGCTCACCAAGCTCTCGGCCCGCAGCAGCAAGGCACGGGCACTCATACTCAACACGGCCGCCTCCTTGGAGCAGACGGCACTCGCACACATCACGCCGCATATGCGCGACTTATTCGCCATCGGCCCTCTGTGTTGAGTTGCTCGAGTTGTAATCGTGTCAACATGTATCTGCATGTAGTTGCATTAGCTAGACATTAGTTGTTATTTCTGAAACACATGTCTAAGTTTAGCGTAGATTCAGGGCAGGATCGGAGACTGCACGTTCCGTGCTCTGACCGCGTCATAAGGAGATTTCCCCGTCATGAGCGCATGCCGTGCATGTCGCACGGGCACCGACGGCGCATCGTGCAGCTGCGGTCATGGCGGGGTGGGCGGGCGGGAGCCCGATGTATCCTTATCAGTTGTTGAATGCATCTGAAGCGCCGTGCTCTGCAGCGTGAAAAACCAAAACTGTCTCGTGTTCTACTTTCGCGTGCGTGTGTGTGTTCGCGGCCACCGTGAACGCTTTCCAGGCTGTTCGTCGTCGGCGATACGGGCTCGGTGATCATCACCGGTTCTAACACTCTGCACGCAATGGCGCCGGCACCGGCGTCGTCGTCTTCCAGCTTGTGGCGCGAAGATGACGGCTGCTTGGCGTGGCTCGACAACCAAGTGGACCGGTCCGTCGTGTACGTGAGCTTCGGGAGCCTCACGGTCATCTCGCACGAGCAGTTCAGAGAACTCTTGGGCGGGCTCGTCGCCACCGGCTACCCCTTCCTCTGGGTGCCCCGGGCGGACATGGTCCAGGACGACGGCGCCCTCCAAGAACAAGACGCAGTCATCATGGCGAAAGGAAACCACAGGGCGCGCATTGTGGAGTGGGCGCCGCAGCGAGACGTGCTGCGGCACCGCGCGGTGGGGTGCTTCCTGACGCACGACTGATGGAACTCGACGCTGGAGGGCGTCGTCGAGGGCGTGCCGATGGTGTGCTGGCCGTCCTTCTCGGACCAGCAGAACAACAGCCGGTTAGTGGGCGCCGTGTGGAGGAACGGGCTGGACATGAAGGACGTGTGCGACGGAGCCGTGGCGGAGAGGATGGTGAGGGAAGCTATGGAGTCCGCTGAGATCAGGCGGGCGGTGGAGGCTCTGGCGCAACAGGTCGAGCGGGACGTCGCGTACGGCGGCTCGTCGGAGAAGGAGTTCCAGCGGCTCGTCAGCTTAATCACGATGCTCAGCACGCCGGCGCGACGGAGTTGAAAGCGGCGTGTACCGGCGCGACGCCCGGTTTCAGCCAATAATAGCATCCGACCTACTGCCATCTTTTATTCTACTGTTCACCCTGATTGTTTGATCGTTTCTGTTGCTTATAAGTCGGCTGACATTGTTTTTGTTATAAGAGAAAAATATTGTATCATGGCTGATAAGTATGGCTGATACGACGAGCGAACATGCTGACTACCTCCGGAAAAGTACGCAATTATGTGATACGTGCCGGTCAAAAAATCTCAAATTTAACTAAGTTTATAGCAAATATTATTAGCATTTATGTCTCTAATTAAATTTATTATAAAAAATATATTCTATAACTAATCTAATAGTCTTTATTTTGTATCATAAATGTTTACATTTTTATATAAATTTAGTTAAAATTTAAATTGTTTGACTTCTCGAAAAGCAGAATTGCATTTTTTTTATGGAGTGAGGGAGTATGTCTTAATGAAAACTGAAATCTCAAGAGCATATTTTATTTGGCAACGTATCAGGTGCAAACCAACCAACCTATGTAAACTTGAAAACTAGCAATCAGGATCACTAGATGCTGATCCAATGGATGTGGTGAGAGGTGAAATTTTTTTGCGCTTAAACCCCCATCCGCCGGTCTTGTTTTTTTGCGCTTAAGCCCTCTCACCCTATCCATTGGATCAGCATCTATCGGTACTGATTGGTAGTTTTCAAATTTGTATAGATTGGTTAGTTTGCACCTGATACGTTGCTTATTTATTCACTGTGGACTAACTTTTTCTCTACATGTCGGAATCGTTTTTTTCTCTCTAAGAAAGTACTATACTCCTACATTCTTTACAGCACGAGTACATGGTGTGTGGACTGCGCAGCATGTGGTGTCCGATCTCTGTTTTTTAGTGTCCCATACTCCTTTCAGGCTCACTTCGTCCCCAAATAAAATATAACTATAAATTTATACAAGTCAAAATAGTTTAAATTTGACTAATTTTATAGTAGATAATATCAATATATAATTAATTTAATTATACTTGTTTTGTATCATAAACATTAATATTTTTATATACTTAGCTAAAATTTTAAATATTTGATTTTTAAAAAGTAAGAATTGTAATTTCTTTTCCAATAAAGGGAGTTGGATTTAGGAGTACAACAAATTCAATGCCAAGAAATGGTGGAACATAAGGGGATCATTGGGACAAGCAATGATTTTGTCCCAACACTTTATGCACGTTATTTGACCAATTAATAGGTAGGATATTCCTAATTACTCAACCCTATTGTTGCACTTGCCCCTGTTCGGCTGGTATTAAATCGGCTTCTGCTGATTTATACGGCTGGTTTATTGTGAGAAAAAAATATTGCTCCATGACTGATTTGTACGGATTAAAACCGACTTAATAGCACAAATGAACAGAGCAGCTGTTTGTGCTGGGGTGAGGAGAAATCGAGCAGTGGGTGCATATCCCAAATCATAGAAGCGCACTTTTACCTGCCTCGTAAAGTATGCACGAATTTGAGCACATCTTCGCCACGCAAGGCACTAATTGCTCGTGATCGTGACCCTGGTCCAGGCATGCACTCCTATTCGCTTGAACTTATCAGTCATTATACAGTGTTTTTTTTTATAATAAATCAGCTTTAGTCGGCTTATCAGCCGCAGAAACCCAGCATTATCTATATCCACAGCCGGCCGTCACAGGGTAAGAGAATGCCGTGTGGACCAAACAGGTTTTTCCGGGCACAAAGCGAAAAGGCTCTCTCAAACTTATTGGCCAATGCGATGGCTGCTCGAACAAGAACATAGAAGTACGTATGTCCCTTCTTCAGGGCGGTAGGGATAACGGACAGACGCTTGAGGAAGCAAAGCAACCTTAACTGTTGGATACAGTGCTTTATTTTTCAGAATTGCTATCTTCTAACCGGTTATTTTTTTGGTGTCCCAGCAACCGGATTTGGCATCGTTGGATTTGGCTCGTTGAGTGTGCTGGGGCGTCCGATCTCCCTCTCTGGTTTGTGATCTCTCTGGCCCTCTGTGGCTTCTGTTTTGCTACGAGCCACCGCCGCCGCCGCTCCCTTCGACGGCCAGCGTCCCCGGTGCGCGGGCCTCTCCCTCCGACAGCGCGCTGCCTCTCCCTCCGACGGTGCGTGCGCCGGTGTCCCAGGTACCCCCGCCGCCCCCAGGCCGGCCTCCGGCGCCGCCCCTGCTGCTCCCAGGCGGCCCTCCGCTGCCCCGCCCGCCCCCAGGCCGGCCATCCCCCGCTGCACCCAGGCCACTGCTCTCTGTTCTTCTCTCTCTATTGTTCCATTTATAAATTTGTAAGTTTGTGACCAATTTGACGACGTTCTCCATAGAAAAAATTTATATTTTTTTTGAAAAATTTGACATATATTCCAAATTACATCATTGTATCCAATAAATTACAGAAATCATTGTAAATATAATAATAGAATGGTGTAAATATAACTATAAGACAGTATAAGTGTATGGTAAAAATCTGGTCGTTGGAAGGGGCTAAAACAGCCGGTTGTTGACTAGACCGATTTTTTTTTTCTGGTTCTACTAATGATCATGCGATTCTTCTCCTTCCTCGAAGGATGACTATATATTTGAAATATTTTCGATAATACTGAGGGTCAGGGCATCCGATTCGTCGGACGCTGCCGTTGGTGGGCTACGCTGGCCGAACGGCCCAACAGACTCGCACCGTGTTGCTAAAAAAAATACCCACTTTCCCTTCCTTAGGCCTTCCCGCAGCGTCTGCAGCCATTCCGCCGTGCTCCTGCACCGCGACCGCACCCTTGCGGCGTGGTGCATCGCGGCTGCGCCGCCGCGGGCCCACGGTGTGCTCCACCACGGCTCTCTCCACCGTGCCCGGGCGGTCGTCATCCTTCCTCTCCACCACGTCGGAGCGTGGTCACTCGCCTTCGTCGCTCTCCACCGCGCCTCCGCCCCGCCGTGCAGCCTTCTACAGCGCGCTTGCCTCCGCAGGTGCTGCCGTCGCGCATGCCCAGCCTGCGCTGCTCGCTCCACTCTACTGCCCGTCACACGTGCCCACCTCTGCTGGTCAGGCCGCTCCTGCCCACGCGCGTCAGGCTAGTGGTGCACGTGCGTCGCCGCTCGTCGCCGGCTCCAACCCCGACGGCTGGAGTTGACCCACCCTGGCCTCCGCCACGTTGCAAACGCATGTTTCAAGTGTTTTAGATGTTTCATATGTATGTTGCAAGTGTTCATACGGATGTTGCGCAAAAATGGATCGGGATGTTGCATAAGTTGCAATGGTTGTACACGTATGTTGTAAGCTTCTTTTCTCAATGTTTCATCTATTTTTTTCGACGTATGTTACAAGTGTGTTTATCTGGATGTTTCATACGTTTTTACACATATGATGCAAGTGTTTTATCTGGATGTTGCGTATGTTTACAATGGTTTCAAGTGTTTTTCAGTTGTTTTTGCAAGTGTTTCAGACGCATGCTTCAAATGTTTCATTTGTTTTGAGACGTATGTTGCAATTGTTGCATCTGGATATTTCAAAACTAGATCGGGTGTTGCATCTTTCTCCTCATCTTCAAAACTGGCGCGCGTGGGCCCCACATGATTGCGGGCGAGCGCAGTAGGCCATACGTGGGCGGGCAGGTGCAGGAAGTGGGACGGGGGGCAGCGGCGCGGGCGTCCGGACGTCAGGGCGCTAACCACGCCCAAATATTTTTTTTTTGGTGAAGTTAATGTGAGCCTAAAAGAGCTAGCAGCCGTCTAAGCGACCAAATTAGTAAGCTAATTGCTCAAAACCCCCCAAACTGGTAAGCTAACTGCTCACAACCATTTCACCGAGTAGTTAACATGCATATAACAAAACAATCCCTTAGCATCAATACTTCAAAGAATCCCTTAACATGCATATAATAAAACAATCCCTTATGCATGTTAGGTTTCTATTGGTCCTTTTGTATGATGAGGTGCTTTTTTAGGAGTGCGCTGTCAACGGATCATCCGATTCTTAATAATCGCGAACCTCACTAACCATATTGGCGCGAGCTTATGGAACGGTTAGTTTGACGATATACATACCACCGCCCTCGTACGCAAATGCGTGGTTAGTTAATATAGTGAGGAATGGTATTGTCCCACCAAATGAATTGAATGGAATGGCTAATAATGGACAATTCCATTGTAGATGATCGAGTTGATTTCTTAATTAAACCGAACACTATAAGTGGCAACGACGAGAAGAATGACCTGACTATATATTGTTCGAGACTTCGAGGAGAAAGATATCTAGGCTAGCTCTGGGTCAACGATCGGTCTTGCAAATGCCAACGTGGCAACGTCCTCCTGTTGCTCCAAGCCGTCCATATATAGTTTCATTTTCATTGCACCGCACCTCCACAAGCAAAGCATGCATGCATGCATCTAAAAATGGCGGGTGCATGCCGGCGCCCCAGCTACGTATATATATTATCACGTAAGCCTGCAAGGTTTACACGTACGCTGACTACCAAGCAAATTAAAGCATAACCAATCATGTCTGGTCGTCGTCGTTCGTGGACAATATGGGCGCCTCTCCTGGCGTCGCTGCTGCTCGTCGGGCTCGCGTCGTCGTCGGCCGCGGGCGCCAAGGTGGTGGAGGAGGAGGACGACGACGGCGGAGCCAGCAAGAAGAAGCTCCACGTTAACCACGGCAAGTTCAAGGCGGACCCGTGGACGGACGGGCACGCGACGTTCTACGGCGGGCGCGACGGGTCCGGCACCACGGACGGCGGCGCGTGCGGGTACAAGGGCGAGCTGGGAAAAGACTACGGCGCGCTGACGGCGGCCGTGGGCCCGTCACTGTACAGCAACGGGGCCGGGTGCGGCGCGTGCTACGAGCTCAAGGGCACCAAGGGCACCGTGGTGGTGACGGCCACCAACCAGGCCCCGCCGCCGGTGAGCGGGCAGAAGGGCGAGCACTTCGACCTCACCATGCCGGCGTTCCTCAAGATCGCCGAGGAGAAGGCCGGCATCGTGCCCATCACCTACCGCAAGTACGTAGTAGTAGTGTAGCACTTCCGTATGCATGCGCATCATCTACCGACCTACGTACAAACAATTGACACACGCATATGCAGGGTGGCATGCGTGAGGCAAGGCGGCATCCGGTACACGATCACGGGGAACCCGCACTACAACATGGTGATGGTGACGAACGTCGGCGGCGCCGGGGACGTGGTGGGGCTGTTGGTGAAGGGCAACAAGCGCGTCAAGTGGACGCCGATGAAGCGCAGCTGGGGCCAGCTCTGGACGACGGAGGTCGACCTCACCGGCGAGTCGCTGACGTTCCGCGTCATGACCGGCGACCACCGCAAGGCCACCTCCTGGCACGTCGCGCCCCGCGACTGGAAGTTCGACAAGACGTACCAGGCCACCAAGAACTTCTAGGATCAGATCGGCCGGGGAGCCCTTCCGGCCGGCCCCTCCTTTACGCATGCATATTGTATTGTATTTTTTTTATATACTACATACAGTACCTTGTTTCATTTCATGCTTAACATATTGACTCCATGGTTTGTACTGAAAAATTGGACTGAACCTCCGTCGCTGGAGTCAATAAACTGTTGACATGTTCCAATTTCAACACCATTGGTTTGCGACAAGCACAGAGCACACAAAATTTCTGGTGCGACAGTTTCTACGATTTGCAACACTATAACGCAAGTGTGTATTTCGAATTCTTAATAATGCGTCATTTTTTTTTTTTTTTTTTTTGCGAAACGTCAAATTGATTCTTTGAGAAAAGAAACGTCAAATTGATTTTTTTTTTTGAGAAAAAGAAACGTCAAATTGATCTGTTGCAGCAATCGTTTCGCCAGGAACAGGGAGGCGGCCTCATTATTTTGGGCTGGGCTGGAGAATAGGCAAGCCCAGCCAGGCGAAAAATCCCCCAACCAATTGTAACTTCATCGACGACGGCAGGGCAGAGGCGCTGCAACGGCACAGCACCGCACGGCCTCCCTCCCCTCCGCGATCGGCAATGGACGACAGCGACCTCGACTCCGCAGCGCTCTGGGCCGCCGTCGACTCCGCCGCCGCCAAGGCCTCCTCCCACGTCCGCTGCGCCGCCAGCGACGACGACCACCGCGGCGAGGTGCTGCAGCCGGCCCGCCCGTTCAAGTCCCCGCGGCTCACCTCCGTCGCCGCCTCCCACGTCACGCCGCCGCCCCCCGCGCCGTTGCCCCCGCCCCCGCCCCCGCCCCGGCTTCATGCGTCTCCCTACGCCACGCCCGACGCAGCGTCGGCCAGGAACCGGCTCCATGGCGTTGAGAGCCCCCCGCCCCCTGAGCTCTGGAGGCTTCCCATGGGGAGCCCCATCGCCGCCGCCTATGACGGGGGCTTGCTCCCCTCCCTCTCCGTGGCCAACTTCAGAAAGTACCAGGACGTAGCCCTCTCGGTGCGTCTCTCCCTCCCTCTCTCTCTCTTCCACCGTTACATTGCCCCGCCAAATCGTACTTGTTCTATCGTCTCGTTACAGTTTGCAAGCCGACAGAGTGTAATTTACGGATTAAGTTGCCGATGAAGCTACTACTAGTAATTTGTAATTATCAAGGTGGGAACCCTTAAGTGGCATTGGAGAAACAACTACAGTCAAGCTCGAGCTGTTTCTGTTTTGGGCTACTGAACATAGAAAATGATAATCTGTAGAAAATCACACAACGACGGTAGTTAGGCTTGAGCTATGTTTGCCTTGCCCTACGGAACATAGAAAATGATGCTCTGCAGCCTGTGGAACGAGATCCTCTGGGACCACGATCAAGCAGAACGAAGTTGACTCAGCTGCCTACCATAAGTCCATAACTAATAGTGGCCCTCCTGATAGTTTTGTTGTGCCTTGATTGATCACTCAAGGAAATGAATGAACTTCACTTATATTCGTTATGCTTGTGTGATGGGGGATCGGAGTTTATGCCTCGTGTATATCTGTTTCTTCTTAGGTCATATATCGGTTGGTTGATGACATTAGGCACCATTAGTATCTGTCTGCTTGTGTGTTTGGTCTTTTGATCACTTGTTAAAAGGAACATACTGTCAAACTTCTGTTCCGTGTGATAACTTCGTAAAATTCAGTAGTATTTAACTTTGATTTGCTTTGCTGCACTTTCTCAAACTAAACAAATGTGTGCAGTGTGCTCTCATTGTCTCATTACATGTGTTCAGTATATAATCTTGTGTAATCTCTATAGAAAATTGTCATGTTTGATGCCATGGTACACATATGCCTGTTTGGTGCAGAAAAATCAAAGCTGGACTTCAGCTCTATTTTCCAACATTAGCTGCTTCACCTTCCCAAACTCTATTATGAGTTTTGACATACTTTCATGACTGGTTTCAGATTCTGGAGAAAAGTGACTACACCTCTATCAGTGGGAACCCATACATAAAGAAGTCAGGTGCTCACTTGACATAATGTCACTGTGAGTTGTTGATGGAATCTTCATGGTGCTCACTTCTATAATCCTTTTCAGGGTGGAGAAAAATATCTTGCTTCTTCAATATCTCGTTCGAAATCAAGGATCACTCCATTGAGTTTGATGAAAACCGCAATGTCAACCGTGCTGAATTTCTTGTTCGAGCATCAATGACGTATGCTGTTTTTTATGCAATTGCGAGTCATTTTTCTGTCACTTTCACCTGCCCTTTTACTTCTATTCGTGTTTTTTTTGTCAGGCATTATTAACTCTTTTTTCTTTTTTGTATTTAAAGAGGTGGCAGATTCTCAGATGGTTGGGGCTCCTGTGATCGACGAGAGAAAAAATTCAACAAACCTAACCATGACATTCCCAGCACAGCTGAAACTAGAGCTAAGAACAAGGCTTGCCAGGTAAGGAAGAGTTCAACACTTATCCAAACCGTTTATCTTGTTTACATGATGCACCTATAGTTTATGCTGCAATTATAAAAGAAGAATACATTCTTGACATGTCCATCATTTCTTAATTGAAAAGTCAAATGCATAGTTCATGTTTTATTTCATGAACTCAAGTAATATGTGAAGGTTAAATCTTTCTTATTGTAAATATTTTAGGATCTTCTTGGAATTGGGCGTCCAGGATGAGAAGTGGAGATCGCTGGACCCCCGAAGTGGAGTCCACGAGGTGGTTTACCTTTAGATGGGCTGCTCATCGCCAGAGCCCAAAGTGGAGTCCACAAATTTCTAGTTTCAAGGTTGTCTGAGCAGCTGTTAGCTCAGTGAAAGAGTTTACTGGTACTGGAGGTTTCTTAAGATTTGAAGTAAATGAAAAGGGCGTGGTAATGTGTTCTGAGCTCTGAAGGTTTAGCATTTAGGGTATTTTAGCTAATGCTAATTCGGTGAAAGAGTGCAACATCCTTCTGTCAGATGTGAAGTTAATAGAAGGGCACAATGCTCTGCTCCTCTTTGTTAGTGAAGTATATTAGGTGTGTTTAGGATGTGGTTCATAGTACCAGATTTATGTGTTGAACTTGTGATTCTTTTTGTTTGTGTAAGACTATCAGGTCAGTAAAGGGGGGAAAAAGTGTTGCTCCGATCACCTGTCACTGGACTTTTTGTTGTGGTGTGGACATTGTCTGCCCCCATCTGAAATGGAAACGGTTTGTGCTTCGAGATGCTGTCAATTGACGAAAAAACCAAATACAAGGAGTGATCCTCTTCTTCTCAGATAGAAATAGCTAACGGGGAAATAGTGTAGGATAACAAGAACTAGAACAAACTCAAGAACTCTAGCAAATGTGCTGGAGTGAATATATCACAAAAGCAAGACGTCTGAAAATATATGTCCGGAGCAATACGCGAGACAGTGAGGTGGTGCAGAGCGAGCTATATCCCCAGGCAGAGATCTCAACTCAACCCCAGGCGTCCAAAATTAAACGCCTCGGGGAGCTTCTAGCGTCAAGGCAAGGGTGTCGCCGATCAGCGATCAAACATTCCATGCATTTATCTGCTTCCCAATCCCAATCCCAATCCATGTCATTTTAACCTTTAGATATACGCAACTCGTACTAATGGTTGTACATAAACGGTGTAAAGAAAATCCATCAAATAAAGAAAAGAAATGGCCAACATATTGCAAATGTTGCCTGCAATCCACCTGGATATATAGTCAGGTGGAGTTGATTATTAGCATTTACGACCTTATTTGTATTTGCGTCCACATAAACCAGACCTAATAAGCACAATGCCGTTTTCACCCAACTAATACACACCATAGAAGAAGGCTAACGGCAGGTACATTTGGCAGACTGACCACGAGCGTCAGAAGTTCCTAAAATGTACATCATCAGCAAGCTACGCCTGTTCCTTCAAATATACAAGAATTAGAAGAACTAGCAACCCCTACAAGGTACAAGTCACTTCAGATCCTGAACCTATGCCCGTCTTAGCTACTTTTGACTGAACTCCACCTGCAAAATACAATCACAAGCACAGATGTAAGAAGCAAATAAGGTAGTGTCTACAAACTGGATCGAGTAGTGTTTATAACGATAATTGCATGTGCAAGTCCCTAGTTGAAATCCCATATCAAGGTTTGGGTTTTGCAAAGCTGACTATTTCTGAAAACATACAGCAGATTCACTCCATTCAGAACATTGGACGAAAGCATAAGCTCATTTACAGTAGGCAAGTATTCTAATAACAGAATTACCGGCAATAGTCAAAGCACTTTTTCCTGTGAACCTAAATTCTTTCTAGAGATTGTATTATCAGATGTCAGTCAGTATCAGCAAGGCACAAGGGTGAAATCCTTACCTTGGCCTCCTCATGAGCAACCTTCATCCTCCGGTACTCCTGCTGTGCCCGATGAGAGCGGAACAAAGCTTGGACACGTACCACTGATCTATTAAACCTGTCCTCAGCTTGTTGCCGGCCAACCCGGTAGTAGTCCTCTTCTGCAGTGCTTGCTGCTTCTGCATCTGTGGCCATTTCTACTGGCATTCCAGTTGCAATGCCGCGCAGGCCTTTTCTTTTCTTCCTCCATCGCAAGATAGCTTTCTCCACGACTCCAACGGACCATAATACCTTGCGGTACTGCCTTCTCACTTGGTGACCTCGGTATGCAGCCTGAGCAAGACGTTTGAATCATTAGACGACACGATAGATGAGATACACACAGGATAACAAAAGATAAAATTTCAAATTTGTTAAGCCAAAATGGGAAAAGGTGTCCGTCAGATGGATTCATTCAGTGTTTACCAACACGACATGACCAAAATGAATCCCTGGGAAAAAGGGAAATTAGCAAACCAAAACGCACAATAGTAACAGAAGCTTTACTTGTATTTTGATAGCTTGTCTTCGCATGTTCATGAAGTTCCTCCTAATCTGCCATGTTCGGAAATGACTCTGTATTCGTGCAGCAGCTCGCATCATTTTCTTTCTGTTGTAGTTTCGGAATGCGTGCTGAATCCTCATAGCAGCAACTATTGAAGCGGCTTCAGTCTCGGGATTGGCCAACTGAATTGCTTTTGTTTGAAGCTTAAGAGTTCGCTCCCTGAGCGCGGCTTGTATGTTGCTAGCAGCATCAGCAGCATTACGGTAGGCTGCTAAAGATTCTCGTAAGCACAATTCTTGTTCACTAAGGTTTTCAAATTCCATGGCATTTTGCTTTAGTGATTGTGTCCTTGATGTTGATCGCTTATCCTTGGACAGTGACATAGCCTCAAAATGAGCAGTCAGCCCTTTCTCAGCAAGATATGCAGCTAAGCCATCATAACCTTGTCTTGCAGCCAGATCAGCAGCAGTGTATCCACCAGGGGCATCATGAGTAGGATCTGTCACCAAGCTTGGATTTGCTCCAGCAGACAAAAGAGCGGCAACCATTTTTTCCCTAGAAAAAGAATATTAAAACTTAAGATAACACCAGATGACTCGGAAAATCTAAAGAAATAGTGTCTACTTCTATACTCACCTATGTGAAGAACCAGATGCCTTTAAAAACACATTAACAACTTAGCAGGTTTCTAAAACAAAGTTTGGCCCATCTTTTTCTACAAACTGCTAGTACTTTCTTATTAGTTATAAATTTTGGTATCAATAATATATATATACACACACACTCAAAGTGCAAGAACTATACATGAAATTATTCTTTTGTGTAGTCAGTGTGATAAACCCATCCCAGTTGCCAGAACCAATACAAGACATCGTTCTTTTCCTCACTGTACTATCTATGTTAGTCAATCAAAGAAAAAACATTAGGAATTTCAGAAGAAAGAGGATACCTCCCATAGTATGCAGCCCAGTGCAAAGCTGTCCAACCAGAAGAATCACGAAAATCCAAGGAGAATCCTGACAAAGAAAATAAGCGAATGGCCCAAGTATAGCCCAAGAAAGAACACAGATGGATAGGTCCTTGTCCTAGATCATCGCGGTCAGTTGACTTCTGGCCTTCAATTACTTTTTCAACAAGCCACTCTTGCAATCTATTTCGCAATACTAGTTCAAGCAATCCCTCAATAGCCGGAACATAAGTGCCTTTAGAATCACTACCAAATTTCAACAGATCCATCCATTCCTTCTCTGCAGATACTGATAAGAGATTGGAAACTTTGCTGCCTTCTACAAGCAACTTGGGTGCCATCTTTTTCTTGTTTGTAGTGAACAACAAACGAGCTAGTCTCATTTGCATCTGAAGCTTTGACTTTTGGGGCTCATCATCAGCCAAGGTTTGACTTTCAGGCACCATACGATAGTCAAAACTCAAAACCTCACTGATTGGTGTTTTCCCATCCAAAGTCAAATAAAGATTGACTTGTCCAGGAACATGTGGTCTAACAATGAGACGGTAAACGCCAGTTTGAACAATGTTAGCAACAACACATTGGTCACCAATGACGCAGAAGAGATTGGTCCCAGCCAGATGTTTGTAGTTCTCATGGAAATATCCAACCACAAGGACCTACAATTAAGTTGACATTAATACTTTGTTGTTTATTGGAATATAGATAAGAACTTATAAGCTCACACAGACATGCATATAAATTGTTCTATAATGCAGCTATTAAGTATTCAGTTATAAAAGGGAACTCCACATCCACCAAAACAGGAGGTACCTGATAGATAATTAAAATAAGCAATGATTTGAGTAGTTCTTAACAGATGAAGGTGAAGTAGAACATTTCCCACGAGAATTGAATAGCTGAAGAGAAATTAAAACAAGAAACCATGGGATTTCAGTATAGGGTGAGGGGAGGGGGGACCTTTGTGTCCTCTGTACAATAAGCCCATTCTGAGGATATCTCAGTGATGTGAAAGGGTCTTTCTTCGGTCACTTGTTCAGTGGGGAGTATGCCGGAGCTTGGATTATTCTCTAAACTAATATCATCATCCAAGTACTTCCACAATCCAAGACTGTTCTGCCTGGCAGGTACATCATTAGGCATGTTAACATACACTGGAGCTTTCATCAAAGAATTTGCATGTTGCTTTGATTGAGAATCCAGATCTGATGTTAAAAGAGATGGAGAATTGATTGCTTGATGTTTCAGAGATCCAAAGTAACTCTCTGATGCTTGATTATGGCCAGGATTAGCATAAGCTTCTGAAACTACATTAGTTGTTGGAGAAAAGATAGCCTGCCAAAAAGAAGATGCTGATTCATCATCATAGATACATTCAAGAAAACAAGCAATAGTACATCCACACCCATGCATAAATACACAAATCTTGAGTAGAGGCCGAGACCAAGAATGACCTTGCATGCCTACAGATGCAGCTGTTTGACTGAGGTACACATGGATCGAAGGTTAAGTAGAAACATCAATATGTAAGGGGTGCAATTCTCTCAGCTTCTTTGCAGCATACGATCAGATTGACAAAATAATCTCTTATGCATAGACAGATATAATAACAACCCAATAGAATTAGTTTTGTACATAGAAGATATTGCAGACACTGAGTATTACCAAAGAAAGTTGCAACCAAGGCAAGTGGTCCCTTAAAATTCCAGAGTATCCATCTTCTAGTACACTGCTTGGCACATCCATAGTGCACCCACAGGTGTAGTTTGTCACAACTTTTGCGGCAAAGTACAGCTATGGATGTGCAAAGTTTCGGATTTTTTTGAAAATTGCTTCTTCTTTTTTTTTTTGGGGGGGGGGGGGGGGGGGGGGGGGGGGTCACGATTCGACCAACAAGGTAATTCCGACTGGATATTTTTCCCATTCTAAATTCAAATTTCAGATTTGACTAGATTCAGTAATTAATGTAAAGAGAGATAAATGCCGCCTTAACAAAAGAGAAAAAGGAAACTAAATTGTGAAGCAAATTAACCGCCACAGCTTAAGTGAACTAAGAAATGCAAAGGAAGCTAAAAGGAGCAAAATTAAGGGATACAGTTATAGTCGATTTCACAGTGCAAAGAAAAAATAGTTTCATCTAAGATCCAAGATTTCGACCATATCTGTTACGATTTAAAATAGTTAACTGTAGCTCACTTAAAATACTCATAAGGAAAAAGATAAAGAAGAAACAGAAATTAAGGACCACAGTTATACTACTTTTAGCAATGTAGAGAAGTGATAACTTTGTGCAAGTTTTCATGCATGCACCATTGCAAGGCAAACTTAGCTCACATACATTGCTTGTGGCATTGGCATGCAAGATATTATTTCCAGAATCTCTCGTCCCATTATTAGTCTGCTGATTGGATGCCAAAGATCCACCTGTTTTATATAATAAGCAGGATTACAATCTGTACAACAGTAGACATCAAGAAAACTTGCAGCTATGTCAAAAGACCCACCACAAGAAGAAGCACCAACAGGAGTATCATTTTTCATTGATGACTCCAATAGATCTGCCCAAAATGATTCCAGGCTAGAACCATGATCGTCGGTTTCTGCAAACTCAACAAAAGAAGATACAGAAATATACTCTCAAAAGTAAAGAGATAGAAGTAAAATTCCGTATGGCATTAAACAGTATGTTTTGAAAATTTTGGCATCTATCAGTAAGTAGTATAAACTAAACACTATAAAAACAGGTCTAGTTTTAAAAACTATATTTACATATGGTGTTCTATGTTGGGGTGCCTATGGTGTTCTTGCATAGCAGGTCCCAAGGCCTGGTAAAAGAGGAGGGTTGTGTTAGGCTTGGCGAGCCAATGTAAAAACTTAGTATGGAGATTTACATATTTCAAAAATTTCAGAAGATGTAGAAACGGGCATAGAAGTACACATATAATCAAATAAAAATTGTTTGGGATCTAAGCATGTCTTACCGCTAGAAATCGCCCCACCACCATTTGAGTTGATATCAGCAGCAGCAGAAGATAGCTCAGTATGAGCAGAGGCTGAATCTGTTGAGGTCAAAGGAGAGGCGTAATGAACCATATTGATCGGAGGCACTTCTGCAACTTCAGCTTCTGCATGTGGAGGTGGTAAGGAATTTTCCTATTTTCAGTATAAAAATATATTAGCATACTGAACAATAAAATATGTAACATTTTGTTCTAATACGCTTGCACAATAGAGGAAAATATATATATATCTTTGTGAAACAAAGAGCCCTTAATTCATTTGAAGTTTATTTGCAATTCTCATGAACCTTTTACATGTTTGACTAGATAAGTGAAAATTTAATAGCAAGTTCTTTGTCAGTCAAAGAGCTACTTTATAAAATCTCGAGGAAAATAGAACGCTCCATGGGGCCAGAGTCAGAAGCTAATATTTATTCATAAAAAGAAACTCTGGCATGATGAACTATTGAGTGTGGTCCTTGAATTTCAACAAAGTTATTAATGAGCGAATGAATTCCTTAGTTTCTTTCAACCTTAAAGGCATTTTGGATGAAGTAACCCTGCTTTTGCACAGGATGCACAAAAGTCTCAAAGCTCTAGTCATATCACATATAATTCTGTAGCTTAGCCTAGTTCCTTTAATTGTTCTCTCTTTGGACCTTTTCAGGTATGGAGGCTACTTCAAGCCCTCTAGGCAAGGGAAGCTGTGCAGACCCAGCCACTGAGACCTCAAAATCAGTTGCACATTCACATTCAACAATGTGTCATTTTTAATGAAATTCACATGTTTGAAGAGAAGCTCATAAATTCATAATACATCTCATGAGTATTACTAATGATTTGGAGTGCAAAAAAAACAACTTTCCTTACCCAAGCAGAAGCAAAGTGAAAAAATCTAAATATTTACTACAAAACAGAAAAAAGGTGAGTAAAGAAAGACCAGACCTCAGATGTTTGACGATAATGCACAAGAACTATGCGCTCCAACTCTCTGAATAAGAAACAACCAAGAACAATATCAGCAATGAGAACCAGCATGGCATTTCTATCAAAGTCTGCATTTGAGCAAAAGACTAAGTCATAAATGTGGTGAAATATAAAGAAAATTATGCCATCGACCTCATATTCTGTAATCCTTCAACAGAACTTTCCTACAGATCTATTCCTATAAACTTAACATAATGTGATAACATCCATTCTTATGAACTAGCCAAGATTTCCACAAAATTTCACAGCTAGATATTACAAGACATTATACATCTAGCAGGACCAGCATTTATCTGAATAATCTACAGCTTTAAGATCTGGCAAGCCAAATTAAGAAACGCTGAGCCGTTTCCTTTTCTCCAGATTCATCATATTGGGTTTTTTCCTTAATATATACAAAATTTTAACACACCATTGCAGGTCCTTGTGGATGTAAGGATGTGCCAATTCACTTCTGCATGTGGGCAAGAAGCATGGAAGCACCAAACTGAAATATCAATTCTGTTGCACAAAGATATTTCATGATGCCACAAGACTGGCATCCTACCTCTTGTGAAAACTATTTTTCAGCTTAGAGAATAGGGGGGGGGGGGGGGGGACCAAATATCTCAGCCACCACATTAAATAAAGTTTAGTGATCTAACATAATTTGCAGGCCAGGGTTGAAACCTTACTTGTCAAGCAGCCAGTAGCATCTGCGAAAGAAATTTGGATCATCCTCTCCTCGAGCATAATACACATGAACCTTTTCTTCATTACCAATCTACAAGATAAGACAAAGCACCAATAGTGGTGGATGTACTAGGATAATACAATGTAGCAACAGTTATTTGCACAAATTACCTTTAGTTTTTCATGGGCTTCTTGGACAGTCTTGCCATCTTTCTTTTTCTTCCAGTTATGGCCATCTTTACGGAAGTTCCGGACAACTTTACGATCATATAGAACAACAGTACCACCTAGTTTAAAAGAAAATTACAACTGAGGATGGATTGGGAATGCATGTACCAATTTTCTCATGGAATTAGAAGATTAATACAAGACAAAATAAAAAAATGCATTCTTTTTTTTAAAACAAAAAGAACTTAAAGATGTAGACGTTCTCTGAAAGTAGTGCGATCAGATCTACACATTTGTATGAGCAAATTAGCACAGGAATAACAGTAGCAAAAAAAGTTATACAAGTAGCACAAAAGGAAAATGATTCCCATGTGCAATAAGTGTTGTTATAGAAAATCATGTAAGATACAGTATATTAGAACCGTAAATGGTTTTAGTTACAAGTAGCTGCAGAACTCATTGATTGGGTAAGAAACAAAAGACCAATGTGAATGTGAATAGGTAGAGGTGTTTTATACCCAATGGCATAGCCAAAAAAACAGTAATTCATAAAAAGCAAAATTAATTTTGGATTTACAACGAATACCATAAAATACCGAGTTCATTTAACCTATGTTTCTGTAATCCTTCATGATCCCAAATATGGCATTTTGAAGAGTAGAAACTAAAGCACATGAAGACATGCACACGAATCAAAAACACCATTTTAACTGGTACTGTGGGCATATATGTTATGCATACATGTTACAACCCTGCACATTGTATTATGAAGGGAGAAGATTATCAAACAGAAGAGAATGAAATGATTAGTCTTTACAACGCTGCTCCTGCGCGCAAACATTTCAGGAGAAAGAATGATCAAAGTTAGTCAAGTAGGTCTCCCTCGTACTCAAAAACTAAATGTGCATTCATTCATTCATCTCTTCTCTTATGGATACCAGCACTAGATCAATCATAGCATTCTAAACAATAAAGCAACTGGCCTTGAACTGAGGGATAATTACTACTATTCATTCTACATACAAATCAAATAGTTCAGACTCAGAAGCTCAAAGAACACAACCGCTTTATACTCGGTACTTCAACACACAAGCTTCTGTTCTGTTTCCTTTTGTTCAAATATGTCATATATAAGTTACAGAAACTAAACAAACACATGTGCAGGGTGCAGTAAAATCAGGGGTTTATAGCGAATGCGGAACACATACTAATGGGTTTGTCGATGGGCTGTGCATGGACCTTGAACCTTGCATAGTTCGCCAGCACCGCATAGATCTCATTTGGCCGGAACCAGCGTGTTCCCGCCTCCATCATCAGCTTATCAAAGTTCAAGTCTGTCCACCAATCGCCAATTGAATGAAACACAAACAAGTGATAACTCGGTGCAAGAAGCAGCACAAAACCTCATCATTTGGGCTTTGAACAATACCAGATTAGAACGTCATGTCATTGAACACCGGAACAACAAGAGCAACAAAGTCACCAAGTATAAAGTTTAAACTAATCACGAAGTCCTTAAACTGAGCACACCGAAATTCAGGGGAAAGGAACTGGAAAAAAAAATTAGGTGATGAGGTGAAGTGAGCTAAGAAAACTGAGCAGCCAAACGCTCGCAATGCAATCGATCAGTTTCCAACAGAAGTACCGAAATACCACTATTATTCCAATCCAATCAAGCAACACGACTGCAGAAACAGCCCAAATAATCTCTAACAGCACACCTCATAGGCTAATACAGCCGGAAATGGGGAAATACGCGTATGCAGCCGCGAAACTTCGAAGAACCCCGAAACCCCACGAGTGCTTAGGCATCAGACGGCACCAACCCCCAGACTCCAGAGCTCAATCGAACCACGTCGAAGAAGAGATACAGGACCAAGGCGAGCAACAGAATCGCAGTACCAAAGGAGACAGAGAGAAAAACAGGGGGGGTGTGGTGGCGCGGGGTAACAGAAAAACCCGCGCTCGAGCTGGGGCTTGGCGAGGCGACCTGCATAGGTGAGGAAGCCGTGGATCTCGGAGGCGACGAGCGGGTCCCGCCCGCCGGCGCCACCCGCCATGGTCGCGCTTCTGCTGCTTCCACACTCTCTCTCTACCTGCGCGTTGTCTCCCGCTCTCACGAGGGGAGAAGATGACCGGGGGGAGGAAGGAGACTAGAAAATCGTGAGAAAAGTCATAAAATGATGAGAGTTTTTCACACGAAAAAAAAAGGTGCAGGACGATAACCAAAAGAAAATATATATAAACAAAATTTTGCTGTTCCTGATGGGACCCACAGGTTTCACGAGGTCAGTGGGATCCACTTGCCAGAACGAGATTGGGTAGTTGGACGCATGTTTGCCATCGAACTTTGGTAATAGTAGCATGATCAGCGCGTGCCAAACTGGCAACTGCCGGTTGGCCAAAAAGATCACGGGCTCACTCTGTTGTGGCTTGGCAGGCTGAGCCCACTTGCCAGCTTCACAAATCTGTGCGCAGACCCGTCCATGATTTCCTTGCAACTTTGCTCACAAAGAATGTCACCTATCCATTAACCACCTGTTTATAATTTCTATCTATCCTATCTATTATATTATATCCATAAAAAATTTCTAGGTACTTATCATCTACCCTCCGCAACATTAAAACCAAAATTCGATAACAGATATGATAAAAAAAAATATAAATTCGGTTGAAATGGAGCACTGTAGATGACCAAGAATCCTTAGAAAAAGTCAAGTGGGTCACTATGGACCTGCTTGTTGACTACCAAATTTTGTCGTACCAAAGATTTGGCAAGAAAAAATTATGAAATCATGAGCAAAAATATTTGCCATAGACTGCATATCAATTATAAGATATTGGCGAATTTTTGTACCAGACAAAATGACTGCCAAAATCTCGGCTTACCTAAGTTTTGGCAACTCGGTTTTGGCTATCAACCAATCAGCCTCTATTTACCTGATGCATTTGTAGCGAGCGATATATGATTTTTAAATAGGGGTTATTTAGATTTTTCACTAAAACATGCATATGATTTTGTCATTTGTCAATGTTTAGCTCGACGCTTTAATGAGGGACTCCAACAAAAGAAAATAATAACTTCTTCCGAACTTAGTGGCGAACAGGTAATAAAGTTTACCTTTTGAACATGACAATTATATTTTTTTAGGTTACGCATGGTAATTATTGTGTCCAGAAATAAAGAAATAGCCTAATAATTGTTTAGACTAATTGATTGAATAGACAAATTGATCTAGCCACATAGGCAAAAAGGTAATGGAGCTCAACCTTTACACATGACAACTATTGAATAAAAGAATTGTATGTCATAATCCATCCGTTTTGAATTTTACGTTCTAACTTTTCTAGATACATTAATTTTTTTCTAAATGTTGTATATAGTTGTAACATCCCAGATGTTAAAATGCCATCAAAACTTGATCATGAGCATCATCAAGCATGATCACTAAGTAACATGTCATTTGTGCATTTTAAGTTTCAATTGTTGCATTCACATGTCGCATATGTCATGTTTTATTTGTTGCATGATATGTTAACAACATTAATGATTATGGGTCTTTATGAATTTATAGAGTAATATTTGCCTTAACAAATAAAATTTTGTTAATATAGACTTTGTTGTTTAAAGCATGCTCTTGAATGTGGAATCAAAATATGATAATATTTCCAAGTCAAACATGTTTAAATTTGAGCTCAAAGATTGGATTTGGTGCTGAATTTCATACTTAGCCATTTTGACTAAGCCCCTGAAAAATAATTCTTAAGTGCCCTCTTTGGAGAATTATTAAATCAATTTTCATGAATAAAACTTGTCCAGCTCTTGCTCCATTGTTTGGTCCTATACATGAGCTCTGTTAATGTGTAATTAGTTGTTATGATTGATTGATGGTTAATCCCTAATTAATTACCAAAGTTTGCTAACCAAAACCAATTTCCAAAACCCTAACTGAAATCCTATTTTCAGTTTTAAAGTGCCTATCTTCCAAATTCAAAATCTTCAAAACTCTTGATCTTTTGGGGTCGATCCTTTAAGTGAAGTTTGAGATTGTTGATCAGTGACCAACCTTGCTTCAGGGAGTTTAACATGTTTAGTAGAGGAATCGAGAGTTAGAGAGCGATGAACAGTAGGGTTTCAGTCAATGAATAGTAACCCTGGCAGTAGCTTGCTCGTCAGCTCACCGCCAACCGTCGAGTTGCATCGCATCGTTTCTCGACCGTGGCACGCAGCTGCTTGCATGGAGGTGGCCAAGCAGCTGTTGTCGCCCGCTCCTGCCTCGCCCTCGCCCATGTACCGCAAAGCAGGCGTTGCCTTTCTTCTTCCCTCTTCGCGCTGCCACCGTCGAGTCCTTGCTGCACCAGCGCAATTCATCTCCACCACTGCGTCCCTGTCCAATTGCTCACGCACCTAGCTTTGCCTGCTCCTCGCGCATCTCATTGACCTGCTCGTTCCGCCTCTCCTCGCCAAAATCGGCCACGGGCCAGATTCCCGCCGCGATGGATCGCCATCATCGCCGAGCGCCACCTCGCCATGGCCAGCTCATCTCGCTATAGCTCCCTCCCTCCTATCTTCTGTTTCAGCTCCACCTTCATGCCTCTATGCTAATCGGCTCTCCGGTTTTCTTTTTCATCCTCAGGGCACACCGAAACACCACCGTGACGTCAACTCACGCCACCACACACACCATCGTCACCGGCAGCAACACCAGCTCAATCTCTCCTTCAACCGTCATGCGTAGAAGGTCACGATAAGCTTCCTTGTTGTGCGCTAAGCTTGAGCCGAGCTAATTAGAGGTCGTAGCGTCGTGTCCGCCGTCGTGTCGTCGCGCGCCGTGCTGCCATGCCTGAGGCCAAGCATGCGTAGGATCCTAACCCTTTCAACCGAAAGCAGGGATAGGTTTGTTAGGTCATGGTGAAACCGTTGGTGTCTTTCCTATGGTTGGAGGTCTCGTCGCTGGTGTGCTCCGCCGCGCCGGAGCACCATCGATCCACCATGTCATCGCTATGCTCGTCACGGTGCCCTAGCTACTCGCCTAAGTCTGTGAGGAGGTGCGGGGGAGAGAGAAGACTATGCCGGGGTAGTCCGCGTCGCCGGGTATCTCACCGGCGACGAGTACCCGCCGATTAGCGCAGGTGGCTCATCGGAGTTGATTGGTTCGGCGTGTCAGTGGCTGGGGGTCGAGCCGCGCTAAGTGAAAAATGTTTACCTCGGTTTTATCTTTTTTAGAAAATATTAAATTGAGTAGTTTCTTGCTAAATTCATAATTAAATAATTAGAAGTGATAAAAATATGAAACTATTTGTGTAGGCTTGTTATGTTGTGCTCTACCTAGGAAAAATATAAATTAGTCATTTTCAGTAGTTTTAGTATGTTTAAAAATTACCTCTTTTAATTAATAAATATATCTTCTATGATTTTTATAGGTTAAAATAGTTATCCTTTAATCATGAAACTTTTTGTGTATGCTTTACATGCTTAGACCTACCTTCATAAAAATTATGGTATTGTTTTGGTAATTTTAATTTATCCACGTAATTGCATGCTTTAATTATTAATTAATAATTACTAGAATAATTAGGATAAATCATAAAATGGCTTTGGTGTATTTTGGGGTTGATTGTGGACCTTGGAACACCCAACCCCTATTGTTCCTTGGTAACTTGATTCTTTTCCATGATATGCTTATCATTAACTTATTATGTAATAAATAAATGGTTTAATTAAATGCTTAATTAGTAGATGCATGTATGTAAGACTTGATTGCTCCTTGTATGCAATAGTTGAGTAAGTAGTTATGCTTTTTAGATGCTTTTCATGATAATCTTGTTGGTCCATGCTAAGTTAATTACTTTCATGGTAGACAACTAATTAACTAGATAGTTAATTAATTAAAATGCTTTGTAAGGTAATGACCCTAGCTCTTAGTGAAGGAAAGTTGTACTCAACTTTCTTAACTTTGTTTAACTTTCGTTATGCACTTGTGTGTCTCTCATCATGCATCATGGCATGTAGTCCATCATGTTAAGCAAAGCATCATCTATTACGTGTAGTGTATGAGAGTAAGAAGATTCATGTTGATCAAGTTTCAGAGAAGGTCCATCCACTCTGGTGTTAGGTGCCAAGTTAACCCCTGGATCATTCTGTGGAAACTAACCTTCTCTGCAACATAGGCAAGCCCCGGAGCATAAACCATTCTCTAGTAATTATAAATCTTTATTACACTTTAAGTCTTCTAAGATGTGCATTAAGTAATTAGGAGTTGGTTGAATACCATTGTTGCATGATTACCTTGAATTTAGGTCTCTTTAGTCGTACCCTGCTAGTATGTGTAGGTTGATATATCTTATGCTTAGTAATGCTTAGACTTCAATATAAGTCGAAGGATGGTTCATTGTTTGAGAGAAACAGGTTTACCTTGCTCTTCTCAACTCTGGTTATAGGTTGTGAAATACCATGGTTATTATAATATTAAATTGAGATCGAGCGGGTAGCTTGCATCGAGAACGGAGTCTTAGTGTAGTGCTTCTGCCTATGCCCATTAAGGACCGTACCATTGTAGACCTGTTGTGAGTCGAGACCTTGTAGTACTGGCCACATACTCTGGTAAGCCTAATACCCTGGCTATTCCATTATGTGAAAGGCCAACCGCACACTAGGAGTGGAGAGATGACAAGAGTAGCATGTACATATCCCATGAATCCACTAGGAGCGGCGTAGGGAGGTGGAGTACTGTGCTCTCGGGTAGCGCTAGACTCATTCACATTTTGGAGGATCCGATTGAGGGTTGATGTATTTAGGTTCGGGTCCGGGCCTAGACCTACATATGTCATGTGGTAAGAAAACCCCAGCTAGGCTAATCGATTTGAATCACCATTACTTCGCGGAGAAGAAGACTTGATTCTCTGCTCTACATCGTAGCTAATCAATGAAACATGGTTACTTTTGCTTAAGAGGTGAAATGAGATGAGATGATTAAAGAAGTGATTAATTTAGAACAGGAGCAAACTGGGACTACTAATGACTTAATACACAGCTAAAACATTAAAAGTAAGGATCCACTCGTAGTAAACTTTTTTGTAAAAGTTACTTCCTGCTTCCAACTTCCCTTTAAGTTACACCGTAAATCATTTACTAAAAATGTCATGAGCATCATGTTTATGTGTTAATGTAAGTGATAAAGTGTGTAGATCAATTTCTATAACTCGAAATGACCAATTAAAATGCGGAGCGAAAGTTGATTCGATAGTCATGTTATATCACTTAGGGTTTAAAACCAATTTTTATTAAGTAAAAATGCTATAGAACATGTATGTGGTACTTAAATAAAGTTTGAAGTACAAACTTTATAGATGACAATGAAATATTTGTTGTTGAAAAATGATATTACTAGCTAATATTTCCACTAACTTAGAAATCACAAATGGAAATCAAATCAGCTCTAAAACTTAGAAATTTTCAAGTATGCCGATTGCTAGACATTGCTATGTTTAGCAATTTATTGTGAGAGATTGGGTTAAGGAGTAGGGTAGTATTATGGCTTGTTTTAGTACCCTAATATACCCTCTAAGGTATAGCAAAAGTGGTTTGGGGATTGGATCAACGGTTTAGACGTCTCGAACGCTTTAAAATCCATGCATAACATGAACTCAGGCCGTCTTCTTATGTTGGGCGTGGTCACCAGGCCGTCCTGCCCCGATGTCGCGGCGTCGATGCACCGGGCGCGCACGCACGCGTGCACATGGCCATGCTGGCCGGTTGTTATTGCCGCAGCCTAGCCACGGTGGGCACGCCGCTAGTCGCCAACCGCGAGCCGCCACGCCCGCCACTCACCTATGCCTGGCCATCCTGCCACTGTGCCGCACTGATGCCGCTACCGTTGCACCCTGCTGCTTTGTCTGGCACTGCCGTCTTGGGTGCCACCGTGGCCACGCTACGCTACCATCGCGTTCGCACTGCCAACACTACTCGCGTCGTGACACTGCCGCTGTCGTTGCATCGTCATCGCGTTTGCACTGATCCACTGCACCTCTACGCTGTTGCCAGCTCTGTGCATGTCGCCTCTGCCATGCACACGTGGACGAGCCGCCGTCGCTAAGCCATTTATGGCACTATGGCACGCGGGCCACATCGGTCGGAAGCGCGCACGCGTTGTCCGTAGCACCAATGCGTGGGCCTCCTATGCTTGCCGCTCGCTTCCTACCAAGGCGTGGATGAGCCGAGCCCACCTACCACGCCGTCTCTCTCTTTCCCTCTTTCTCCCTCTATTTTCCGCCACCATCGCGTCGTGTCACGGTGAAGCCAGAGAGCGAGCATCTCATCAATTCCTCATGCTCACGTCACCGCCTTCATGCTCTCTCTCCAGCCGACCCCACCTCACCTTGACTCGCGTCATGTTGAGCCCCAATTTTGGAGCTTTGCCCGCCGCCGTGTTGTTAAGGCCCGTTGTCGCTCGTGTTGTGGCTAGTCTCCACCACTTCATCCCGCACCAATTCCTCTGCATCACTAGCTAGCCTTGGCTTCCTCTTCGTCATGTGCATGCTAGTCGTAGCTCAAGTGTTGTCTCCTCGCCGTTGACGCGGTCGTGCCTTTGTGGTCCGTCGTTCACCTCGCAGTGCGCATGTGGCCAACCTCGCTCGGGTCATCTTCGGCCGAGTCGGCTTCTTGGTAAGGTCGCTGGTGAGTTGTCATTGCTCACCTGCTACCCCTATCGCCTTGTTGTTGTGGCTCACCTAAATGTCGTCGCCATTGCCGCAGGGTGCCCGTCGTCGTGGAGAGGTCCTTCTATGGAATTTTTGCGGCAAAATGGTGATAGCTTTAGCTTTGAAAATTTTACAGTAGCTTCATGGTATTATTATGTGCTCACTGTAATTTTTATAGCTTTAGAATAGACTTAACATCAGGGTAGTTAAATGCTCTTTGTTTCAAATATACATTAAATCATTAGTAGAAATAGAGATATATCATTCATTTGTAAAGCTAGGTGTTTGTTAGTTGAACCCAACACTTGATGAAGATGATAGTTAGCTTAGTATCTTAGTCATTAGAGCTAGCTTAGTAGTTTACCATGTGTATTCTTTTTTTAGGAGTTGTCGTTGCTAAAATACTAAGTGTTGCATCATCATCGCATGCATGTAGAGAACTAGTTGGCGGAGATCGTGACCATCGAAGATCATGAGTTCGAGGAGGTGATCGAGGAGTATGAGGAGAAGATCCTCATGTAGGAGGAGGTCCTGGAGCCACCACTGACTGACTGAGCCGACACTGCACCTACCCAAGGCAAGCCCCGATACATAACCTTTATTTTGAATAATCATTATATATATATATATATGACGTGCATTTACGTTACAGGCTTATGGTTGAAACTACATGCATAGATAAACCTACCTATGAGTCCTACTAGCATAGGCCAAGTCATTGCTATACTTAGGCTATCGGTAGCGTGAGTAACCTACTGTTACTCGCAGTAGATGATTATTATTATCACTCTCATGATAAATGGTGAAAAAGAAATAGAGACTGGGCAGGGATATGGTATGGGTATTGGTGGGTGTAAGAGGTTGTGTCCTGCGGTTAATGGGGCATAGCTTGGTTACATTGTTTTCCATGTCCATGTCGGTTAAAGACCGACCGTTGCATTGGATTCTAGTCAGGTCATAGACTTATTATTCTGAGCACATACTTGTTTATGGGAGTAGAGAAGACTCATTGCTCTCTTGTTGTGGGTTCCGGCTCTTTTTGGACCGACTGATTGGAGGCAGGGATGGTGGAGGTCTAAGCACCACACTGAGTCCAGGACTCAGGTGTAGGGGCTTGGAGTCCAAGTTTGGATAGGGACCTGGACCCCTTGACAGGAGAGTGGTGGTTGGTCCTGCTTGTGCCTAGGGTATAAGTGGGGCATGTGTTTTGGGGTACCCAGCTGGGCTACATTAGTTTGCGAATTGTCGTGTAATATGGTATGACTTGTCTACGATCTAGCACCGTAGTAAGAACTAAAAGATGAAAGGTGGTGAAATGAATCTAATTGCTCAACTCTTGCTTGAAAGTAGAATAGGTGCTTACAAAGAATGGCTAGATAATAAACTAATCATGACTACTAATAAGAACATACATAAGGATTCACTACTAGTGAGGCTTTTCGTAAAAAGAAAACCCAGCAAACCATAAAGCTTATCATATCCTTTGGAGTCGAGAAATTATTCCCACTAATCAGGTAAGTCTTGTGAGTACATTGTGTACTTAGGGTTTATTTATCCCTATTGCAGGTACAGCTCGAGGAGTAGCTGTTGAGTGGAGGATTCTTCTGGTGGGCACAGACGGATCCTTGTATCTTATCGTTAGAAGTTTATTTCAATTCCGTTGTTTAAATTCCATACTCTAAACTTGGTATTGTAATAATATATTTCTAAGAACTCTTGATATATGAAATGGACTAAGTATTGTAAACTCGTTCTCATTTTTGGACCTCAGAGGAAAAACATGGATTGTTCGAGTTCTCCCTTGGGGTGTGCTCGACGGAACCGTCCGATGTATCTTGCTTTTGGGGTGCTTAGTGTCTAGTGAAAGACAAGCGCCTCTGACGATGTATTATTTTGGGTGGTTCTACCACAGGTGGTACCAGAGCCAATAATGAGTCTATGAGTTTCATAACTCTTTTCAAAACCTAAAATTTGACCAACAAAAGTTTTGCGAAAAGTAGGATATGATAGAATTATGTAAATAAGTATAAGCTCTAGCAATATAGTCTATCTAGGATAGCGGCACTAGTTTTATCTTATCAAGTTTCTACAGGTATACTAACTTACGCTACGTAAGAATCATTTAGTGTACAGAAAGTGAGTGTGCGATGTGCCAAAAAATTTTGCGAATGCCGCTATATTCTGGCTTGAGTGAACGGGTAGGCCGATGCATGCATCATGAAAAGGGAATCTTGCTTAAACTAAACTTCCCCCCACACGTATAATTTAAATTAGTGAATTGATAGGATAACCTAAAAGAATGCTTTAATAAAAGTCTTATCATTTCTCTAAGTCTCTTGTTCCTAATCTGGAGGGTTGTCCCTAATGGTTGGTTCGTATTTGTTCACAAATGAACCTGAGGTCTGGTCATGGGAGCACCAGTGCCAGGGTAGGCCATGGCCCTAGTGAAGGCCAAGGTGAAAGTGTCGTGTCAATGAGAACGACAATGGGGAGAGCCACGAGGCCCTACTTCTAGCTCCTCCTCCTCTGCCACCACCACCTCTGATGACCCATGCAAAGATGATGGCGAAGATGCTGGCTGTTCGACATGAGTTAGCCCGTGCCTTGGAGATGCTAGCCTAGACGATTGGTGGCTTCACCCGTGGGAGCCACGGAGGCAATGGCAGGAACAGAGGTGGTGCCTACGGTCCTGAGGGGCCCTATTCTTACTAGGATTTTTTGAAGACGCACCCACCCATGTTCACGCTGATTGCTAAGCCTCTGGATGTGGAACATTGGCTTCATATTCTGGAGCAAAAGTTTTAGCTGCTCACTGTGACTGAAGAACAAAAGGTGCACTTTGCAGCGCAGCAGCTGTTGGATTCTACCAGTGCATGGTGGGACACGTTCAATGCCATGCAGCCGGTGGATCACCATATGACTTGGTAGGAGTTTACCGCCGCTTTCAGAGAGTACTACATTCCTGCTAGTGTGCTGAACAGGAAGTTGACTGAGTTCCTAGACCTAAAACAAAGGAGCATGTCTCTGATGGATTATGTGAACATGTTCAACCATCTAGCATAGTATGCTAGGACCCATGTCGATACTGATGAGAAGAAGATGGACCATTTATATCGCGGCCTCTCTTGTAGTCTATAGAAGGAGCTATACATAGGGAACTACTAGACTTTTGGTACTATGATGAATGCTGCTATTGCCATAAAGGGACTCCAGCGTGACTCTCAGGCTAAGTGGAAGCACAAGCGGATGATTACTAGGTCTTCTAGTCACCCCCAGACTCAGAAGGTATAGGTTGTCAGGCGAATGCCCTATCAGTCTTTGGGTGGGCATTCATTCCGTCAGCCTCAGCAGACCTACCAGGCACCTCCCACCTAGTATCGTGCGCCTACTCAGCAGGTGCAACAACAGCCTCAGGGACACCAAGTTCCGCCTCATTAGGGGTAGGGGAACAAGCTAGGTGCTTTGTTTCAAGTGTGGCAAGGAGGGCCACTATATTCGAGAGTGTTCACAAAACCAACCTATGCAGTCTTCCTAGCCTTCAGCCAACTCCCGTCTGGTCAAGAGGACGATTATCAAGAAGAAGGTGCTCATACGCCGCTCTGGACAAGTCAACTTCACTAAGGCTGAGGAGATCTTGCAGAATGAACATGTGATGGTTGGTATGTTTACCATTAATTCCCACCCAGCATATGTGTTGTTTGATTCTGGTGTATCACATTCATTCATGAGTATGGGGTTTGCACAGAGGCATAATATATCTCTTATGATGGCTATTCCTATTGCCTATACAATCAGTACTTTGGGTGCATAGTTGTGCATTAATACTCAGACGGACATAGTTAGATTAGTGCTAGCCAATCACACTTACCGCCTCTAGTTCATGGTGCTGCCTGGGCAAGGCATAGATGCAATTCTGGGCATGAATGAGTTGCAAGTTTATGGGGTAGTCTTGGACCTTAAGCAGAGAGTTGTTGAGTTACGACCTCCTTCTTTTGAGGATATGATGTCTCTTCTTATGCCCTCAGATCTAGCCTTACTAGTTGCTGCTCATGTTGAAGCTTCTCCTAAGCTTGCCTCTATTTCTGTGATCTATGAGTTCCCGGATGTCTTTCCTAAAGATCTACCTAGGTTGCGACCAAATAAAGAAGTGGAGTTTTCCATCAAGTTAGAACCTAGCACTGCTCCTATTTCCCAGTATCATTACCGCATGGCTCCTAAAGAACTAGCAGAAATGAAGAAGCGGTTAGAGAAATTATTGGAGAAGGGTTTTATCTGTCCTAGTTCTTCACCATGGGGTTGTCCAGCTATTTTGTGAAGAAGAAGGACAGTACTCTATGGATGTGTGTGGATTATGGCCCTCTCAATGCGGTAACCATAAAGAACAAGTATCCTTTACCTTGTATTGATACTTTGTTCGATGAGTTGGCTGGTGCCAAGGTGTTTTCAAAGATTGATCTTTATTCTAGGTATCATCAAATTAAGATCTGACCACAAGATATACCAAAGATAGCTTTCTCTACTAGGTACGGACTGTATGAATACCTAGTCATGTCCCTTATCCTCACCAATGCTCCTGTATTCTTCATGTATCTCATGAATTTAGTCTTTATGTTGGAGTTGGATAAGTTTGTAGTGGTGTTCATTAATAATATTTTGATATACTCCAAGAACAATGAAGCGCATGCATAACATCTTCGGATAGTACTGACTCGATTAAGGGAACACAAGTTGTATGCCAAATTCAGCAAGTGTAAGTTTTGGTTAGATCGAGTGCAGTTTTTGGAACATGTTCTGACACATGAGGGTATCTCTGTGGACCCAAGCAAGGCGCAAGATGTGTTAAATTAGAAATCTCCAAAGTTAGTGCATCAGATCTATCAGTTTCTTGGTCTTGCTAGTTATTATCGGTGTTTCATTCCTGACTTCTCCAAAATAGCCCAACCAATGATCAAGTTGCTCTAGAAGGATGTCAAGTTTATATGGAGTCTGGCTTGTGAAGAAGTTTTCCAAGCTCTGAAGCATTTTCTTACAACTGCTCTTGTTCTCACCCAACCAGATATCAACAAGCCATTTGATGTGTATTGTGATGCCTCAAGGACTAGATTGGGATGCGTGCTTATGCAGGATGGACATGTGATAGCTTATGCTTCATGCCAGCTAAAAAAGCACGAGGTGAATTATCCCACCCATGATTTAGTGCTGGCTACTGTGGTGCACGCTCTAAAAAATTAGAGGCATTATTTGTTGGGAAATAAAGTACATATTTATACGGATCATAAGAGCCGCAAATATATTTTCACTCAGTCCAAGCTGAACAGGAGGCAACAGAGATGGTTGGAGCTAATCAAGGATTATAATTTGGAGGTTCATTACTATCCTGGAAAAGCTAATGTGGTAACTGTTGCTTTGAGCCAGAAGTCGTATCAAGTTGAAGAAGCACCTTTGTCTCTCAACCATGTTGAGGTGCTAGCCCATATTGCTCGTCTCGGATTTACTTAAGCAAATTATTATAGAGCAAAGGCAAGATATTTTGGAAATCTTGCATATCAAGAAGTTAATTGCCGAAGGGCATGGTCCACATTTTAGTATTGATGATCAAGGTGTAGCGAGGTTCAAGAACAGATTGGTTGTTCCCTCAAGTGATGAGCATAGAAGAAAGATTTTGGATGAAGCGCATCATTCCAAGTTGTCCATCCATCTAGGAAGTAACAAGATTGTCGGTGTTTTGTACAAGCACCGACAAGTAAATTTATAGTAATGCGCGTTAGGCTCGGATGGTGCGCTAAAGGACACAGGATTTATACTGGTTTGGGCGGAACGTCCCTACGTTCAGTTTGCTACTGTTTGTGTTATTAGCACCGTGAACGGTCTGTAGTAAGGGGTACAAACTGTCAAGAGAGAAACTGGTCCCAAGTCTCTGATGGAAGGATTGAAAGGTGGTCAAGAGCTTCGTAGCCGCTTGAACGTATGTATATGAGTGCGTTCTATTGTTTTTTTGGGTCCCCTCTTAATGAAGGGAGCGCATCCCCTTTTATAGATGAAGGGGCTGGCTTTACAAGGGTGAGGGCTCCAGGATGCGTACTCTACTTAGTCTTATGGCTCACGTCTACCTGGTCAGGTCCTCCATTCTGATGAGTGCGAAGGAAGATAAGTGCTTACAATGTTGTCGATGTCTCTGTAGGATGTCAGGTTAGTCACAGAATGCTACCCTACGCAGGGTATGGGCTGTAGTACAGTGGTTTTGACTTATGAGCCTCCCCCAGCCTTGCTCCGCACGCCTTCTGGTTCCCATGATTCCTTGTTGGGAGAATGCGGGGTCGGGGTCTGGTGTAGCGCCGTGGCCAAGGCCTTCTGACTGGGAGGACCTGGGGGGTCAGGAAGCGGGCGCCGCTCCTCCGGGTCCACAGCGTGGTGACGGAATACCCGTCGTTCATGGAGATAGCAAATCCTTTCCTGGAGCGTAGCGGTTGTCATATATCTTTGTTGGGTTTCATGTCTCAGAGCTGAAGGCGGCGCCTACAACTCTACAGGGTGAGGTGCACGCACCTGTAATGCCTTTTGGGTTCTACGATGCCCGGAAGGGTCTAAAGCATTAGTCCTGTCGTTCCCTAGCAGTCCTTTCCCTGCTAGGGCGTAGGGTATGGTCCTTGGAGCCATGGTTGACCCAAATGTCTTGTCTCGTCCTGTACCCATCATTACGAGGGATAGATATCGATCAGGGCGAGGCTCGTTCTTGGCCGTCGGGTGAGACAAAGACCAATCCCTATCTCTTGGGTGAGACTAACCCTACCCCTCTAGGATCGGGCGAGGCGGAATCCATCCCTCAGCCCTCAGGCGAGACCGAGCCCACCCTAAAGGCTTCGGGCGAGATGGAGATTAGCCTTGAGCCTTTGCGCGAGGTAGGGTTATCTCACAAAGGCATCGGGTGAGGCTGACCCCGTCCCTCCAGGATCGGGCGAGACGGAATTCATCCCTCAGCCCTTGGGCGAGACCGAGCCCGCCCTAAAAGCATCAGGCGAGACGGAGTTTATCCCTTGGCCCTCGGGCGAGACCGAGCCCGTCCCAAAGGTGTCGGGCGAGGCAGAACAGAACTCCTGTCACTCGAACAAGGGATGACATGGTGCCTTTATGCGTCTAGAAGTTTTTCATGTTCGGTGGTTATTGGTTCCACCTTCTGGGGTATCCTGGTATTAGGTCCCCGACAGTAGCCCCCGAGCCTCTAGGTGATTCGAGTAGAACCGCCTGGAGGGTGTTCTTGATTTCATCGAAGTTACTTTGCTGGAGGGTGCGCGCGAGCGCACCCGATGGGTGTAGCCCCCGAGCCCCTGGGTGATTCGAGTAGAGTCGCCCGGGGGGTTGTATCGGCCCCTTCGTGGGTAAGGCTGAAGGACTTAGTTTTTTATCAACTAGATGCTTTTCCGAGTGGGTTGTGGCGTCCCGTTCGCTGGGAACTGATTCGGGGCTGTCCTAACTGGTGTTTCTGCCCTTGATTGCGGATCGTTCGTGGATCCCTTCTTAGTCGGGCCGGCCGGCGAGCTTCTGGGCCCTAGGTGGGCCAAAGAGAAAAGAAAAGGCCTTTGTGGCTTGCGTTTCTCCGGTGGGTAGAGAGTCTGGATTCACTTTGGGGAAGGCGAACCGTCCACCGAGATTTTTTGGGGTGAGAGGATAGGGACTGCGCGCGCGTGTCCCGCGACATGACGCGGTGGCGCGCGTGGCAAGCCCAGAGATCGAGGCGGACGGTTGCCCTTCTCGCGTCCGTCGCCCCTTATAAAACCGCGGGGTTCGCCCCCAGGGTTCTGTATTTCGCTCCCCTTCCTTTGCGTTCTGAAACCTCCGCCGCCAATCTTTCTAGCCTCTCGCGCCCGCATTGCCACCGTCGACCGGCCTGCGTTCGTGTTCTAGCCGCTGTCAAGCTCACGCCTGCCCTTCCCCCCCACTGCTTTAATGGAGTTGTGGGGCAGATCAAGCATCACCTCCTAGCGTCTGGAGGGCCTCATCCGCCGTGGCCTTCTCTGCCCACTGTCCGCCGTCCAGGAGTGGTTGCTTCCTGGCGACGAGGGTGAGCCGGTGCCGCCTGAAGGGTATGTCGTCTCTTTTGCCATCTTCCATGAGCGGGGATTCGGGGTACCCGTGCATAGATTCCTTCAGGGGCTATTAGATTACTATGAGGTAGAGCTACAGCATCTAACTCCCAATGGGATTCAGCATATGGCAGCGTTTGTTGCCCTGTGCGAGGGTTTCCTGGGGATCAATCCCCATTTTGATCTATGGCGGTATTTCTTTAGCATTAGTCTGTCGAAGAGGAAGATTGGGAGGAAAGAAGTGAACGCGCCGATGGGGTGTGCCAGCATTCATCTGCGCCATACCCGATCGAAGGGTTACCCATACATGCGTCTGGTGACATCCAACAAGGGATGGTATTCATAGTGGTTTTATGTTAGGGATGATGTGAGTGCCACCCTACCAAAGTACATCGAACGCCTTATTGTGGATGCTCCGGAGTCGTGGGGCTGGGGCGTCCAGTCCAAAGACAAGAAACACATCACCGACCTTCTTTCTGCCCTCCAAGCCCTGAAGGGCTAGGGTGTAAAGGGGACAGGGATCATCGGTGCCTACCATGCTAGGAGGGTAGCACCCCTGATGGCGCGTGTGCTTCCCCTGCATCAGATGATGCCCGGGATATCGTACGAGGGGACGGTGCTTGTTGATGAGGCGCTCCCTTACTCGGAAGTGGTGCAGCGCATCAAGGAGGCGACGGAGCCGACGAAGGATTCCGCCGGCAGGGTCCTCGACATCGTGTATCCGGTGCCCGGGCATCCTCCAATGCGGCCAGAGCTTGGGTTCTTCGAGTTCGTAAGCCCTCTTCTCCCGCACTCTTTTCTTTCTCCTGAATCTCCCTTTTTTAATACTTGCTTTTGTAATGTTGGGGCTAGCCGAGGGGGCTAGTCTTCAAGGATAGTCCGGCTCCGCTGCCGAAGGACAAGGTTGTGGCGGCGGCGAATCGACTCGTGGCCAAGTGGGACAAGAAAGCAAAGGAGGAGATGAAGAAGGCGAAATGACTAAAGTAGGAGGCATGGGATCGGGGAGAGGACGTGAGTAGTGAGGATGACAACGATGATGATGATGACGACGACGACGACGACGAGGTAGCCGTCGACGTGGATTGGGGCATCCTGGAGGATGAGGAAACGCTGACAAGTGGCCACCCACCTATGCAGGGGCCCTTCCCTTTTCATGTAGAGGGAAGTGAATCGATGAGGTCAGTGGAGGCCGACGAGTCCGTCGCTTCGCACGGCGTGCCGGCCGAGGATCGATGGATGGAGGATGCCGGGCTTGCTGTCGCCGACCTCGAGGCGACCATGGAGGGGGGTGGCACCGGAGCCACGCCTGGCTCTGATGCCGCGCCCTGTGAGGTGATGGAGGGGAGCAGCTCCGGTGCTGCGCCCTGTGAGACGATGGAGGGGAGCAGCTCCGGTGCTGCACCCCGTGAGATGATGGAGGGGGACGGCTCCGGTGTCGCGCCCAACGAGACGATGGAGGGGAGCGACTCTGGTGCCGTGCCCGACGAGATGAACCCCCCTGCCCCGGAGCAGGGGGCAGGCATGAAACGGTCCCGTCCGGACGAGTTAGGGCAGGGATCTGGGGATCCGTCCCCAAAATGCTTCCGCCGGCCAAGGACGTCAACGTAAGCTCTTGACTCCTTTGTTTTCATCCTTTTTCCATTTTTATTTTGACTTAACGGTTATTACCTTTGTGTAGGTTCTTGCGGACGGGTCACCCCCTGGGGCTGGTGCCCAAGAAGAGTCTCGTCCTTCAAGTGGGACAGACGGCGTCGCCTGGAGTCACCCCTGTTTCGAGCAGGAGTGGTGCCGATGTCGGGGCCGCGTTGGCCGAACCGACGGTGTCCATGGTGGCTCCCACGCCCGCGGAGGTTACTGAGCGAGCGGTCTCTTCCGTGGCGGGCGTGGAACAGCCGGCCGAGGACCGCATACCGCCGGTGAAGGTGATCGTGACTGCGCCAAGCCAGGATCAGCCGGGCGCGGTCGTGGTGGCACCCGAGGGCGTGGTGCAATCCACGCCGCCAGGCGCCCAGACGGAGGAGGGTCCAGCCGGAGGGTCCTCGAGTGCGGCAGTGGTGCCGCACAGGGTTAGGAGGGAGCCGCCACCGGCCCCTTTGTCGGGAGGAAGCCGCTCCCCTGCGCGGGGGGAGCCGCCGCTCCAGTGGATGGCCGCTCAGGACCCGTCGTCGGCTCTTTTCTCGCTCGATGATCATTCCGAGAGCATGGAGCGGGAGGGTCTTGACATCGGGATCTCGACCATGCTGAACGCCCTGGACCAGGCCAAAGGAGCCCTCCGTGAGATCATTATCCCTACCACTCAGGTACTTTCTGGGCTTTCTTCTTTCTTCGTATGTTTTTGTGTTTTCGTATTTCTGATATCAGTCTTCTTCCTCCTCAGGTTCTTGTTGCTCGTAGCCGGAAAAAATCCCAATTCCTCCATGAGCAGAAGGCGGAGCGGGATCGCCTCTCTGAGGAGGCCCGGCTACGAGCAGACATGGCCGCCCAGCTTGCTACCGTCCAGGAGCGGGAGGCCCAGGCGTGTTAGGATGCGGAGGAGGCGCACGGGATGTTCGAGGACCTATCGGCGAGGTCTAAGCTGGATGTAGAGGAGATTACCAGACTCCAAAAAGAGCGAGACGAGCTACTGCAGAGGAATGCCGCGGCTAATGAGAAGGCTGGCGAAGTCCTAAAGGAGCTGGAGATGGAGCGTGACCTCCGGTGGAAGGCCGAGAGTAGGGCCACGGCCCTCCAGCAGAAGGTGGACGAGGACGTCGAGGTGGTCCGCTCTCTCTGGGCAGAGCTTGGTGACACGGTGAAGGGAAGGTTGAGTGCTGAGAACGTCTCCACCAAGCTGGAGAAAGAGGCTGCCTATATGCGAAGGGCCCTCCAGGTTGAGAGCGATGAGCACGATCTTCTACAAGCTGCGGTCGAGGTGGTCCTTAATGCCCTGAATGTGATGGAGCCGGTGGAGACCAGCCCGCTCGTGGCTCGTGTCGGAGGTATCACGGCTCGGGTGGGCCAACTTGAGGAGAGTGCCTTTCACGCTGGGATTACCCAGGCCTTCACCATCGCCCACACCCATTACGAGAAGGAAATAAACCTGAAGGTGATGAGCGGAGGCTTTCCGTCCACCTACGAGGATGAAGAACTAGAGGAAATGGAGAAGATGGTCGCTCCCCTTGCGAAGAACCCAGCAGACAATCTGAAAGAGATGGTTCTCCCTCTGCGGGAGTAATTAATCAAACAATTTTGAGAACAACTTATATGTAATATGTGGACAAGTGTTGGTACTTTTCGAGTCTGGACGCCTTTCGTGCTTTTGCGTCTTAATTTTGTTTTTTACGATCTTACCAATATGTTCCTCTGAATTATGCCGCTGATTATAATGCGAGGAGATCGTTCCGAAAGAAGGAGAGGAGGTAGCCATACCTTAACAGCCCCCAAGTAAGGTCCGACCCCCGCACTTGCTGGGGTTGGGTGTTACTGGAGATCGGAATCGTGGTTCTGGTGACAATGGATGTCATCACAATATTCCTTGCCTTGTCTTCCAACAGAAATCCCAACTGGGGACTCTATGGGCTCGGCAAGGTGGGGCCTTTGAACCTGTGACCCTATATTGTTTGGCCCGAGCCCCTGAGCCTTGTCAGGGTCTGATAGGGGTCGGCCGTTATTTGCGTGTTACCTCGTCCTCGGTTTTCGCAATCGGAGGGGCTGAGTGAACGACACTTGCCTTGACGGCTTGAGTACCGCGCTCAACGAGCTCGCTAATGGGTACATTCGTGTGGAATCCGGGTCCATCATTTGCTGATGGGGTCGGCAGAGCCCTCTGGTGGCACTCCACAACTTCTTAACCCACCTCCCGGCAGATGCCTAAGTCGTTTGATAAGCTCAGGGGGCCCGGTGGCCTCTCCTCGATGGAGATTCTGTGGGTTTGGCTTGAGGTTAGAATCAAACGAGAGAAGGTCGAGACGTCCCGGTTCGCTTCTGAGTGGGGTCGGGCAGGGCCACTGGGGCTCGTCTCGGTTATCTCTCCCTAGCTCTGTTCGGCGTGAGGTGGCCTCGAGCCCTTCGCAGGCCGACCTTTGAACCTCAGCCTGTGGTTGCCTATATCGAATGAGGCGACAGCCGTTTCGTGGTGCAACACGAATCGTTGGGATGCAATGTTCTGCATATGTAATGTTTTGAATGCAAGATTTAATTGAAAATAAAGGCGGGGTCGGTAATGTTACCTTGGTGGTATGAGTGGCGGAAAAGCTCCTACCAGATGGGTCCGGGCCCTGACGTTTGTGATGAGGTTGGAATAACCTGCGTAAGAATTGCTATTCTTTGTTTTCGTGTCTCGGTGACGATCCGAGCCGTTCGATTAACTTGGGCAACCTGACAGCTCTTCCTTTGGGGGAGACTCTATAGGCAGACCCCTCCGATCCCTTCTTTGAGAAGGCAGACGTCTAAACTAGAGACGCGAGGGGCGTTGAGTATGATTTTTTTGGTGAACAGAAACACCATAGCTATCGGGGCGTAGGGTTTGCTAGTTCGTCTAGTTTTACTCAAAGCTTTGTGCCTGTATGTCGTGCCCTTAGTTTCAAGCGTACGGAGGGGTCGAGTGAAGAGGATGTCTAGACTGGTAGTCATCCTCGGCAGCCCCTGAGTGATGTTCACGTCCCCGCTGTTTGACAGGGTCGGAAACTTGCGAACGAATTTTAACGCATAAAGTGAGAAAGCTGAGAAGCTTATCTTTCTTTGGTCGTTCATTCATCGTGTCTTCTGGGCCGAATGGCCGACCTAGGAGATCTGAAAGGTCCTGTCATCGGGTCGTCCGTGGTCCTGCATGGCGAGGCGAAAAGTTGTCTGCCTATGTGGGTGCCTTAATCGCCGCGCCTAGAGCGGGTCAGTGGCGGGCCATACCCAGGCAGTGTTCAGTTTGACCAAAGAGGGACGCCTCATAGACCGGGGTTCGTCCCGTCAGTTCTTTCGCCTTTCCTTAGTTACAGCGCCTCCTCTTTAAGTAGGGAGGGGGAGAGGAGTTCTCATCCCACCTCCCCTTCTGCCTCCGAGCCGCTATCTCTCCTTCTTCTTCCTTTCCGCCGAACGCGTCCGTGCGTCGCGACAGTTCCTGAGTGAGGAAGAGTAATGCCAGAGAGAGATAGAGAACTTACAAACTTGCTCGTGAGTCTGGTGCGTGATGTCAAGCCAGAGGTTATCCAATGTAGGTGAGATGGTGCGCACGGCCCTTGCTGAGGAGTCGCTGCTGCTGAAGGAAAAAAGGCGTTGGTGGGCGTCGTACGTCGTTGACTGCGCCATCGTTCGCTGTGCTCCTCCCTTGGCGGGAGGCGTTTCCTGCCTATACGCCGTTGTTAGGGTTATGGCTGGGGATGATGGCGTAGTCCCCAGATGCCATGGCGGTGGCGTCGCTGCCGGGGTTGCGGCTGACGACGATGGCGTAGTCCCTGGACGCTCCGGCGGAGGCGTCGTAGATGGTGGCGCCTTCGAGGATCCAGCGAAGATGTTGCTGATGGAGAGCATGGCACGACGACCACAATAGACGAGCTGGCCCATGTACACGCCCCGGACGTCACCGATGGAGAGCGTGGCGCGGCGACCGCAGTAGCACTTGGGGTAGAGCTGAGCCGAGACTATAATGAAATAACGTTGTGGGGAAGCCCCCGAGTAAACAGTCCTCTGAGTATATTGTTCCTTTTTGTAATGACATCGCTTTGTAAGTGGTGAATTTGTGCAAAAAATTACATCCTTTGCTTATGGCAAGCCATTTTTTTATCTTTCTCCCTTTTGTAGGAACAATTTTAGCGCTTTCCAACTCTTCTCATGGTCTAAGTCATAGGAAGCTAGGAACGTGGGTGAACTAATTCTGATTGAACTAGTGAGCAAAGAGGTTGTAGCCGCTGGGGCGTGGGTGTCTCGCAGTCCTACCAGTTGTATTTAGAATTGGTTCCCAAGATCTTAGCCCTCGAGACTTGTTTATGAGGCGAATGGAAAACTTAGAGAATGTTTGTAAGTATAACATAGGGATTTTTTACAAGCGTAATACTTGTATTACACATGACCTAATACTTGTATTACACATGACATATGTTATGGATCAGTCTTCTTCCTCCTCAGGTTCTTGTTGCTCGTAGCCGGAAAAAATCCCAATTCCTCCATGAGCAGAAGGCGGAGCGGGATCACCTCTCCGAGGAGGCCCGGCTGCGAGCAGACATGGCCGCCCAGCTTGCTACCATCTAGGAGCGGGAGGCCCAGGCATGTCAGGATGCGGAGGAGGCGCATGGGATGTTCGAGGACCTGTCGGTGAGGTCTAAGATGGATGGAGAGGAGATTACCAGAGGTGTGTAGCCGATGGCCCAGCTAGGAGTCGTCCTTAGGCTCTAGAGCACAGCCGGGAGCTCAGCGAGCCAACGCGCGTCGAACTTGTTCAACCGGTTGAAAATTCTAGGTTTGAGGCCTTGAAGAAGCGTGCCGTTTGCGCGCTCGACCTGCTCGTTCGTTCGGGGATGCGTGACGGCTGCCCAATCGATTCGGATGTGTTGTTCATCATAGAAGCGAACGAATTTCCTACCGGTAAACTGCGTGCCGTTGTCTGTGATGATGGAGTTCGGTACTCCAAAGCGATGGATGATGTCGAGAAAGAACAGCACAGCTTGCTCGGATTTGATTGTGGATATTGGCCGAGCTTCAATCCATTTTGTAAACTTGTCTACGGTGACAAGCAGGTGGGTAAAGCCCCCGGGCGCCTTTTTAAGTGGCCCAACCAGGTCGAGCCCCCAGACCGCGAAGGGCCATGTGATGGGGATCATCTGGAGAGCCTGGGCTGGGAGGTGTGTTTACCGAGCGTAGTATTGACACCCTTCGTAGGTGCGTACAATTTGCTCGGCATCGGCTACTGCGGTGGGCCAATAGAAACCTTGTCGGAATGCATTCCCAACCAAGGTTCTTGGTGCGACATGGTGACTGCATGCTACACCGTGGATGTCGCTCAGTAGAAGTTTTCCCTATTCGCCAGGGATACAGAGTTGCAGAATTCCGATGTGACTTCGTTTGTAGAGTTCGCCCTCTACAAGAACGAAGGATTTGGCACGTCGTGCGAGCCGTCAGGCTTTTGTCTTGTCGGTCGGTAGCATGTCGTGGAGGAGATAGTCAAGGTAAAGTGTTCTCCAGTCATTGGGAGGATCGGACTCCATTGTTGGGTCTTCTTCAAGCTCCATGACCTCAGGGTCGGGAGGAACAGTTGGCGGATCGGCCTTGGGGGTCGGACTAGAAGGGCCATCATCGGCTTGTTCCGACCCCACGTAGCATACCGAGGGTTTGTGTTGATCACTGGCAAAGACGCCTATTGGAACTAGCTCTCGGCTGGATGCTGCTTTTACGAGCATGTCGGCCGCTTCGTTGAGGCGCCTGGGGATATGATTGAGTTCGAGGCCATCGAATTTGTCCTCCAGATGTCGGACCTCTTGACAGTACGCCTCCATCTTGGTATCATGGCAGCCTGATTCTTTCATGACCTGGTTGACGACCAGCTGAGAGTCACCCCTAACGTCGAGGCATCAGATGCCTAGCTCGATGGTGATTCATAGGCCGTTGATGAGCGCTTCGTATTCTGCAGTATTGTTTGATGAGGGAAAATGAAGCCGAACCATGTACCTCATGTGGACCCCGAGGGGGGATACAAAGACTAGTCCTGCTCTGGCGCCTTTCTTCATCAGCGATCCGTCAAAGTACATTATCCAGTACTCTTGATCGACGGCTGCTGGTGGCATCTGGACCTCGGTCCACTCCGCGATGAAGTCAGCTAGTGCCTGAGATTTGATCGCCGTTCGGGGGACATAAGAAATGCCCTGATCCATCAGTTCGAGTGCCCACTTTGCGGTTCTTCCCATAGCGTCATGGCTATGAACGACCTCGCCGAGGGGGAATGACGTCACCACTGTCACGGGGTGTGACTCGAAGTAGTGACGTAGCTTCCTTTTTGTGATGAGGACGGTGTAGAGGAGTTTCTGGATCTGGGAGTAGCGGGTTTTGGAGTCGGGTAGCACCTCACTGATGAAATATACAGGGCGCTGCACCTTGAAGGCGTGCCCCTCTTCCTCTCGCTCTACTATTAAGGCAGAGCTAACCACTTGGGTGGTGGCCGATATATATAGTAGGAGGGATTCTCCGTCGCATGGAGGAACTAGGACCGGTGGCTTAGTTAAAAATCTTTTAACCATGTCAAGCGCCTCCTGAGCCTCGGCTGTCCACTCGAAGCAGTTAGTTTTCTTTAGGAGTCGATAAAGGGGGAGTCCTCGTTCGCCGAGGCGTGAAATGAATCGGCTGAGGGCGGCAAGGCACCCTGTGATCCGCTGAACCACCTTTATGTTTTGGATCGGGCCCATCCTCGTGATGGCTGATATCTTCTCTGGGTTGGCTTTGATGCCACGCTCGGAGACGATGAAGCCGAGCAGCATGCCCCTCGGGACCCCGAAAACATATTTTTTGGGATTGAGCTTGATGACGTTCGCCCGGAGTTTCGCAAAGGTGCGTTCAAGGTCGGCGACAAGGTGGTCAGCCCGCTTGGATTTGACTACGATGTCGTCGACATAGGCCTCAATGGTTCACCCGATGAGGTCTCCGAAGCAACTAAGCATACAGCGCTGGTACATTGCCCCAGCGTTCTTCAGACCAAACGGCATTGAAATGTAGCAAAATGATCCGAAGGGCGTGATAAAAGATGTCGCGAGCTAGTCGGATTCTTTCATCGTGATTTGATGATAGCCTGAGTATGCGTCAAGGAAGCAGAGGGTTTTGCACCCCGAGGTGGAATCGACTATTTGGTCTATTCATGGCAAAGGAAATGGATCCTTTGGACACGCTTTGTTGAGGTCAGTATAATCAACACACATTCTCCATTTCCCGCTCTTTTTTCGGACAAGAACAGGATTTGCTAACCACTCTGGGTGGTATACTTCCTTAATGAATCCTGCGGCCAGTAGTTTGGCTATCTCCTCGCCGATGGCCCTGCGTTTCTCCTCATCGAAGCGGCGCAGGCGTTGTTTCACTGGCTTGGAGCCCGGGAGGATTTGGAGAGTATGCTCGGCGACCTCCCTCGGGATGCCCAGCATATCTGAGGGTTTCCACGCAAAGATGTCCTTGTTGGCGCGGAGGAAGTCGACGAGCACGCTTTCCTATGCGGAGGAGAGCGCGGTCTCGATTCAGACTTTTTTGCCCTCGGAGCTACTGGGATCCAAGAGGACGTCCCTGGAGCCCTCTGCTGATTCGAACGATCCAGACGACTTCTTTGCGTCAGGTGTCCCTTCAATGACCTCCTCCCTGAGGGTGGCGAGCTCTTCGGATGCGATGACTGCGGATGCGTGTCCGCAGCATTCGACCTCGCACTCGTAAGCGCGCTGGAAGGAGGTGCCGATGGTGATGACCCCACGGGGGCTCAGCATCTTCAGCTTCAGGTACGTGTAATTGGGTACGGCCATGAACTTCGCGTAACATGGTCGCCCCAAAATGGCATGGAAAGTCCCCGGGAATCCTACTACATCGAAGGTGAGGGTCTCAGTCCGGTAGTTGGATCAATCCCCAAAAGTGACGGACAGGTCAATCTGCCCTAGTGGCACGGCTTGCCTTCCAGGCACGACGCCATGGAAAGGTGCTCGGACGAGACGGAGGTGCGTTCGGTCGACGCCCATCTCGTCGAGCGTCTGGGCGTACATGATGTTGAGGCCGCTGCCCCCATCCATCAATACCTTGGTGAGCTGCTTTGGACCGATGATCGGGTCGACGACAAGCGGATACCTTCCCGGGTGTGGGATGGCATCCGGATGGTCAGTTCGGTCGAAGGTTATGGCGGATTCCGACCACCGGAGAAAAGTTGGCATGGCCGGTCCAGCGGTATAGACCTCTCTACGTGCGACCTTCTGGCGGCACCTGGAGTCGTAGGCCGCTGATCCTCCGAAGATCATGAGGGCACCAGTCGGTGTTGGAAAGGCATCGTCCTTCTCCTTCGTGTCGTCAGTGGTGGGAACAGGCTCCTTCCCCTACTCCCCCTTGTTCAGGCCCCCAGCCAAGTATTTGCGCATAAGGCCGCATTCCTTGCATAGGTGCTTGGCCGGGAAGGCGTGGTTTGGGCATGGCCCCTCGAGCATTTTCTCGAAGTGGTTCGGAGTGCCCTCCGTGGGCTTCCAGCCACCTTTGCGGTCGGCAGCAGCAACGAGTGAGTTGTCGCGCCGTTGCTTCTTATTTTTCCCTTTGGCGGGACGGTTAGAGGTGCCTTCGCTGGCGTCCTTGTCCCGCCTTGTCTTTTCGTCGGAGCGATCAAAGATGGCTCCGACCGCCTTCTCTCTAGAGGCGTGACTAGTGGCGATGTCCAGAAGTTCCTTGGTAGTTTGCGGGCCCCGGCATCCTAGCTTGTGGACCAGGGATTCGTAGGTCGTCCCAGACAGAAAGGCTCCTATCATGTCAGCATCAACGATGTTCGGGAGCTCGTTGCACTGTCGGGAGAAGCGCCAGATGTACCCGCGGAGGGTTTCATCGACCTTCTGACGGTAGTTCTTGAGGTCCCATGGGTTTTCAGGGTGTTTGTACGTGCCCTGGAAATTATCCACAAAGATCTTAGTCAGATCCGCCCAACTCTGAATAGCATTGGACGGTAGGTGCTCCAGCCATGCTCGTGCCGAGTCGGCCAAGAACAGCAGGAGATTGCGAATAATGAAGTTATCATCACTCGCACCACCGGCCTGACATGCAAGCCGATAGTCTTCGAGCCAAAGCCCGGGATTTGTTTCGCCAGAATATTTAGGAATGTTCATAAGCGATCGATACCTTAGGGGGAACGCAGCGTTGAGGATGTGGCGGCCAAAGGCCTAAGGGCCTGGCAGGACGGGCTCGGGCTTTGTCCTCATTGCTATCATAGCGCCCGCCACGTCGGGGATGATAGCCGCGGCGCGCTGCTTCTCCATCGTCGCCGTGGGCACATCTCCGGGCATCGATGATGCTGCGTACGTCGCGGCCACGGCCGAGGCGTTGATGTACTGGGACGGCGGAGGGATGCCCTCCGGTTGGCGATGTTTGGTGTACAGAGGCGTCCTTGGTGGGGCGCACTGAGGGCGCGCGCTGGCTAGTGTCGGGTTCACGTCGTCGAGACAACGAACTTTCCGCCTGCTGCGCTGCTGCACGCTCGAGCAACGTGCGAATCTCCTGATAAGCGCGTCGATCCTCGGACGTCGCGGCCTCCGGAAGGCCATGCAGCAAGGCGGTTGCTGCGGCGATGTTTTGGCTGGCTCGAGCAAAGTGAGGAAAGGCCCCATCGTCGGTGAGGATCCTTTGATGTACGGTGCGGGCTGTGGCGCGTGCGCGCCCCCCGTCTTTGCAGTGTTCAATCTCGCGATTGATGTCCGCATATTCCCGAACGAGCCCTTGCCCGGTCTCATCGATCTCATGCTGCCAGGCCCTCAACTGCTCTATCCTTAGGTGAGATGGGGTTGTCCTCTCTTCCCCGGATCTGCTGTCAGGATTGTTTGTAGGGGTGGCCTCTTCCCTGGAGGCGCTTTCAACGTGACCCTCGGGGGTCTGCGTCATGAAGCATTCCCGGGAAGGGTGGTGGCTCCCCCTACTGGAATCTGAGCTGGAGAGCAATATAGGCTCCTCGTTGAGGAGCTTGTAGAGGGTCTCCGTATCCCACTCAATCGCCCCTACGAACTCGATGTCCATGGGTGATTGAACCACACGTAGTGCCAAAAGGCGGCCAGCGGTCGCCGCAGCGTTGCGGAGACCGAACGGAAACACTATCGGGGCGCTCCATACGGACCCTTCCGGGCACATGGTGGCGTTGTGAGAGGCCTCCTTGGGTGACGGGACTCCCTGGGAGTTGCCTGGTGGGCCCTCAAGCCTGAGACGGCTGAGGTTGATGGAAGGGGGAGATGGGGTGGCTGAGTGAGTTAGCGCCAGCTTTCCTCCTACTATGATGATGAAATCTAGGTCGCCGAAACGCACGTGTGCGCCCGGGGCCCAGGTGATTGCGTGGGTGGCCATCCAAGACCTGATTTGGAACGCGCAAACCCCTACCTGGCGCGCCAACTGTCAGTGTTTCATACAAGCACCGACAAGTAAATTTATAGTAATGCGCGTTAGGCTCGGATGGTGCGCTAAAGGACACAGGATTTATACTGGTTCGGGCGGAACGTCCCTACGTCCAGTTTGTTGCTGCTTATGTTATTAGTACCGTGAACGGTCTGTAGTAAGGGGTACAAACTGTCGAGAGAGGGACTGGTCCCAAGTCTCTGATGGAAGGATTGAAAGGTGGTCAAGAGCTTTGTAGCCGCTTGAACGTGTGTATATGAGTGCGTTCTATTGTTTTTTTGGGTCCCCCCTTGATGGAGGGAGCGCATCCCCTTTTATAGATGAAGGGGCTGGCTTTACAAGGGTGAGGGCTCCAGGATGCGTACTCTACTTAGTCTTATGGCTCATGTCTACCTAGTCAGGTCCTCCATTCTGATGAGTGCAAAGGAAGATAAGTGCTTACAATGTTGTCGATGTCTCTATAGGATGTCAGGTTAGTCACAGAATGCTGCCCTACGTAGGGTATGGGCTGTAGTACAGTGGTTTTGACTTATGAGCCTCCCCCAGCCTTGCTCCGCATGCCTTCTGGTTCCCATGATTCCTTGTTGGGAGAATGCGGGGTCGGGGTCTAGTGTAGCGCCGTGGCCAAGGCCTTCTGACTAGGAGGACCTAGGGGGTCGGGAAGCGGGCGCCGCTCCCCCGGGTCCACAGCGTGGTGACGGAATACCCGTCGTTCATGGAGATAGCAAATCCTTTCCTGGAGCATAGCGGTTGTCGTATATCTTCATCGGGTTCCGTGTCTCAGAGCTGAAGGCAGTGCCTACAACTCTACAGGGCGAGGTGCACGCACCTGTAATGCCTTTTGGGTTCTGCGGCGCCCGGAAGGGTCTAAAGCATCAGTCATGTCGTTCCCTGGCAGTCCTTTTCCTGCTAGGGCGCAGGGTATGGTCCTTGGAGCCATGGTTGACCCGAACGTCTTGTCTCGTCCTGTACCCATCATAATGAGGGATAGATATCGATTAGGGCGAGGCTCGTTCTTGGTTGTCGGGTGAGACGGAGACCAATCCCTATCTCTTGGGCGAGACTAACCCTACCCCTCCGAGATTGGGCGAGGCAGAATCCATCCCTCAGCCCTCGGGCGAGACCGAGCCCGCCCTAAAGGCATCGGGCGAGACGGAGATTAGCCTTGAGCCTTTGGGCAAGGCAGGGTTATCTCACAAAGGCATCGGGTGAGGCTGACCTCGTCCCTCTAGGATCGGGCGAGACAGAATTCATCCCTCAGCCCTCGGGCGAGACCGAGCCCGCCCTAAAGGCGTCGGGCGAGACGGAGTTTATCCCTCGGCCCTTGGGTGAGACCGAGCCCGTCCCAAAGGTGTCGGGCGAGGCGGAACAGAACTCCTGTCACTCGAACAAGGGATGACACAGCGCCTTTATGCGTCCAGAAGTTTTTCACGTTCGGTGGTTATTGGTTCCACCTTCTGGGGTATCCTGGTATTAGGTCCCCGACAAAGATGTACCATGATTTGCGCCACTTGTATTGGTGGTCAAATATGAAGCAGGATATCATCAAGTACATCATGGAATGCGACACTTGTGGAAGAGTTAAGGCAAACCATATGCGTACATCGGGATTTTTGTAGCCCTTGCATATCCCTGTTTGGAAAATAGGAGGATATTTCCATGGACTTTGTTGTGGGTTTACCCCACACGTCCAAGGGGTATGGCTCTATTTGGGTCATTGTGGACCATCTCACTAAGTCCACTCATTTTCTCCTGGTAGATACCAGATATTTAGCCAAGAAGTATGTCAAGTTGTATTTTGACCGGATTATGATCCTGCATAGAGTTCCTCTTACTATCGTCTCTGATAGAGGGTCAGTCTTTGTCTCTCATTTTTGGGAGCAACTGTAGGAATGTCTTGGTACTAGTCTCCTTAGAAGTTCAGCTTATCATCCGCAAACTAATGGTCTAAAAGGTCCTAATGGCTAGAGAGGGTGAATAGCCTATTAAAAATTTCTACAACAACACTTAGCAAACTAGTTAGATAATTATGAGGCGAAGCAAGTGTAGCGCTAGCCTACTAAAATTTCAAGCCACCTACCACAATTCTAGTTTATATAGTTTCTATCCATACAATAGATATGTCACGACACTAAGTCAGCGCGCTCTCAAATGCTAACTAAAGAGCCACATTAACCAAACTAACAAGCTCTCACAACTAGCTACACTAAAGAGCTTGACAACTAGTTTGCGGTAATGTAAAGAGAGTGAGCAAGATGGTTATACCGCCGTGTCGAGGAAGGAGCCTATCAATCACAAGAATGAATACCAATAAAGACCAATCACCTCGGAATCAAATGATGACATAATATTTTTTTTACCGAGGTTCACTTGTTTATCGACAAGCTAGTCCTTATTGTGGCGATTCACTCACTTAGAGGTTCATATGCTAATTGGCATTACACACCAAACCCTCAATAGGGTACTGCACAACCAACACAAGATGAGAATCATACAAGCCACGAGCAATCTACTAGAGTACCTTTTGGCTCTCCACCGGGGAAAGGTCAAGAACCCCTCACAATCACCACGATCGAAGCCGGAGACAATCACCACCCTCCGCTCGATGATCCTCACTGCTCCAAGCTATCTAGGTGGCAGCAACGACCAAGAGTAACAAGTGAATCATACAGCGAAACATGAATACCAAGTGCCTCTAGATGCAAACACTCAAGCAATGCACTTGGATTCACTCCTAATCTCACAAAGATGTTGAATCTATGATGGAGATGAGTGGAAGGGCTTTGACTAAGCTCACAAGGTTGCTATGTCAATGCAAATGGCCAAGAGGGTGAGCTAGAGCTGGCCATAGGGCTTAAATAGAAGCCCCCACAAAATAGAGCTGTTGTATCCCTTCACTAGGCACAACTCAGGGTGACCGGATGCTCCGATCAGATCGACCGGATGCACCCTGCCAGCGTTCGGTCAACAGATGGTTGCCACGTCATCCCTCTCTTCAAATACTGAGCTCCTGATCCCAACGGTCAAGTGATGATCGGACGCAGCACAGTGCCACGATCGAACATAGGACCCCAACGTTCGGTCACTTCCAGTAAGGTTCCAGCTACGACCGGACAAATCAGTTTGATCATGACCGGACGCAGGACCCCAGTGTCCAGTCATTTCTAGTAAGCCTCCACTCATGATCGGACACATCCAGTCATGCCCGATCGGACTCACTATGCGCGGCTACGTCAGCAGGACCGGGTGCACCCAGCCAGCATTCGGTCATAAAGTGACCCAGCGTCCTGTCACTCTGTGAAATCCTGTCTTTTCTATATAGGGCACTAGTGGCACCATCGGACTGTCCGCACTCTACGGGCAGACACTCCACTAGTGAAGTTTCCTACCCTTGCTCAAATGTGCCAACCACCAAGTGTATCACCTTATGCACATATGTGTTAGCATATTTTCACAAACATTTTTAAGGGTGTTAGCACTCCACTAGATCCAAAATGCATATGCAATGAGTTAGAGCATCTAGTGGCACTTTGATAACCGCATTTTAATACGAGTTTCACCCCTCTTAATAGTACAACTATCGATCCTAAATATGATCATACTCTCTAAGTGTCTCGATCACTAAAACAAAATAGCTCCTGCCACTTATACCTTTGCCTTGAGCCTTTTATTTTTCTTTCTTCTTTTCTAACTCCAAGCACTTGATCATCACCATGGCAACACCATCGTCATGTCATGATCTTTATTTGCTTCACCCCTTGGATTAGTGCTACCTATCTCATAATCACTTTAATAAATTAGGTTAGCACTTAGGGTTTCATTAATTCACCAAAACCAAACTAGAACTTTCACAGTCAGATAGAAAGAGTCAGTTTGGTACTTGAGGATATGTTGAGGACTTATGCCATCTCTTTTTCTAGAAAAGTGGGACGAATGCTTAACTCTAGCTGAGTTTTTTTATAACAATAGCTATCAAGAAAGCATTCGTATGGCACCTTTTGAGGCCCTGTATGGCAAAAAATGTAGAACACCTCTTAACTAGGTTGAGGTGGGTGATTGTGGATATTTTGGGCCTAATTTTATCAAAGAAGCTTGAGAGCAAGTTAGTGTTATTCAGAGTCATTTGAAGGTAGCTCAAAGTCGTCAGAAAACTTATGCGGACAAGCGAAGAAGGCCCTTGCAATTTAAAGTTGGTGATCATGTATATCTCAAGGTATCTCCCATGAGAGGTGTACATCAATTTGGTGTCCATGGGAAGCTAGCTCCTCACTATGTTGGACCTTAAGATTTTAGCCCTCGTGTGGTTCTGCTGCCTACCCTATCCATCTCCCGGATATTTTGTTAGTAGTGCATAATATCTTCTATGTTTCCTAGTTAAAGAAATGTTTGTGGGTCACCGATGAAGCTGTGGAAATTGAAGGACTTCCCCTCTGGTCCGACTTGTCTTATATTGAGCACCCTATTAAGATCTTAGATAAAAAAGAAAGAGTGACCAGAAATAGTGTGGTGAAGTTTTATAAAGTTCATTGGCAAAATCATTCGAAGAACGAGGCAACGTGGGAGCAAGAAAGCTATATCTTGAAGCATTATCCTCATGTTCTTTCTAGTTCACTGAGGTAATTGTTTAAATTGAAATTTATTTCTTATCTCTTTTCCCATACTAGGCACATGAAATTTCGGGATGAGATTTTGTTTAAGGGGGTAGATTTATAACACCCTCGGTGTTACACCATAAATCATTTACTAAAACATGTCATGAATATCATGTTTATATGTTAATGCAAGTGATAAAGTGTGTGGATTAATTTCTATAACTCAAAACGATCAACTAAAATATGGAGCAAAAGTTGATTCGATAGTCATGTTATATCACTTAGGGTTTAAAACCAATTTTTATTAAGCAAAAATACTATAGAACATGTATGTGGTACTTAAATAAAGTTTAAAGTACAAACTTTGTAGATGACAATAAAATACTTGTGGTCAAAAATGATATTACTAGCTAATATTTTCACTAGCTTATAAATCACAAATGGAAATTAAATTTAGCTCTAAAACTTAGAAATTTTCAAGTTAGCTGACTACTAGACATTGCTATATTTAGTAATTTATTGTGAGAGATTGGGTTAAGGAGTAGGGTAGTATTATGGCTTGTTTTAGTACCCTAATATACCCCCCTAAGGTATAGCAAAAGTGGTTTGGGGATTGGATCAACGGTTTAGACGTCTCGAATGCTTTAAAATTCACGCATAACATGAACTCGGGCCGTCTTCTTATGTTGGGCGCGATCACCAGGCCATCCTACCCCGACATCCTGCCTCGACGCTGGGTGGTTGCTGCTGTCGTAGCTTGGCCATGGTGGGCACACCGCTAGCCGCCAACCGTGAGCCGCTGCGCCCACCGCTCACCTGCGCCTAGTCGTCCTGTCGCCGTGCCACGCTGCTGTCGCTGCCGTCGTTCCACTTGGTCATGGCCGAGGCAGGCCACCACGAGCCACTGGCCCTGCACCCTGCTGCTCTGCCTCACACTCCCATCTTGGGTGCCGCCGCGGCCGCCCTACGCTGCCGTCACGTCCGTACTACCAGCACTACTCGCGTCACGACGCTACCGCTGTCGTCATGTCATCATCTCATACGCGTTGATCCGCTACACCTCTATGCTATTGCCAGCCCTATACATGTCGCCTCTACCATGCGCACGTGGGTGATCCATCGTCGCCATGCCATTTATGGCACTGCGGTGCGTGGGCCATGCTGGTCGGACGCGCGCACGCGTTGTCCATAGCGCCGGCGTGTGGGCCTCTCATGCTCGCTGCTCACATCCCGGCAAGGCATGGATGAGCTGAGCCCACCTACCGTGTCATCTCTCTCTTTCCCTCTTTCTCCCTCTGTTGTCCGCCACCATCGCGTCGTGTCATGGTGAAGCCAAAGAGCGAGCACCTCTCATCAACTCCTCATGCTCGCACCTCTGCCTTCACGCCCCCCTCTAGCCGACCCTACCCTGCCTTGACTCGTATCATGTTGAGCCCTAATTTTGGAGCTTTGCCTGTCGCTGTGTCGTTAAGGCCTATCGCTGCTCGCGTTGTGGCCAGTCTCCACCACTTTATCCCACGCCAATTCCTCTACACCACTAGCTAGCCTTAGCTTCCTCTTTGTCGTACGCACGCTAGTCACAGCTCTAGTGCTGCCTCCTCACCGCGAATGCGGCCGTGCCTTTACGGTCCACCGTTCACCTTGTAGCACGCACGTGGCAAGCCTTGCTCAGGTCATCTCCGGCCAAGCCGGCTTCTCGGTAAGGTCGCTGGTGAGTTGTCATTGCTCATCCACTACCCCTACCGCCTTGTTGTTGCTACGGCTCACCTGAACACCATCGCCATTGCCGTAGGGTGCCCATCGTCATGGAAAGGTCCTTCTGTGGCATCCTGGCTCGTGCAACTGCCGCCCATCGTCTCATATCGAACCCTAGGTGAGCGTTAGCCTCGTAAATAGGTCAGCATGGGTCATGTGTGGTCGGCGTAAGTACCAGTGCCACCGTTCTTCATGTTGGTGCACGTGGGGATAGTCGAGGGCCTTGTTGTTGTAAAGAGGAGAAGATTCGAGGGTTCCATTGTAAAGTCATTGTCTATAGACATAGTACGTATAGTATTCGCGCTATTTTCTGATAATATGAGGGCGTTTTTGCAAGAGTACCAGCGCGCGCGGGTTTCCTCGCCACGGGACGCCTCCACCGTGGGCCACGCCTCGCCTATGGGTCATCGCGCGCTCGCGCGCGTGCGTTGCGTCGCGTGGGCCGAAATCAGTTTAGCTTTTTCAAGGAGAATAGAAATAGCTTTTCATTTGTATTTTTGAGCTGAACTTTGGTAATTAACATAAAATCATGTATGTATCCAAAAATTGTGAAACTAATTTTGTTAAGTTCCTAAAATTATACTCTATCTATTAGTGTATTTAGTTCATATATATATTTGCTGATACTAGGAGCTATTAAATCATTTGAGAGTGCTTAATATTACTAGATTAAATATTGTAGGAATTTTTATGGCAAAATGGTGATAGCTTTAGCTTTGAAAATTTTACAGTAGCTTCATGGTATTATTATATGCTCACTGTATTTTTTGTAGCTTTAGAATGGACTTAACATAAGGGTAGTTAAATGTTCTTTGTTTCAAATATACATTAAATCATTAGTAGAAATAGAGATATATCGTTCATTTGTAAAGATAGGTGTTTGTTAGTTGAATCCAACACTTTACTTGATGAAGATGATAGTTATCTTAGTATCTTAGTCATTAGAGCTAGCTTAGTAGTTTACCATGTGTATTCTTATTTTAGGAGCTGTTGTTGCTAAAATAGTAAGTGTTGCATCATTATCGCATGCATGTAGAGACCAAGTTGGCAGAGATCGTGACAATCGGAGATCACGAGTTCGAGGAGGTGATCGAGGAGTATGAGGAGGAGATCCTCATGTAGGAGGAGGTCCCGAAGCCACCACTGACTGACTGAGTTGACACTGCACTTGCTTAAGGCAAGCCTCGGTGTATAACCCTTATTTTGAATAATCACTGGATATATATATGTGTGATGTGCATTTACATTATAGGCTTATGGTTGAAACCACATGCATAGATAAACCTACCTATGAGTCCTACTAGCATAGGTCGAGTCGCTGCTATGCTTAGGCTATCGGCATCATGAGTAACCTATCGTTACTTACAATAGGTGATTATTATTATCAGTCTCATGATAAATGATGAAAAAGAAATGGAGACCGGCAGGGATATGGTATAGGTATTGCCGTATTGGTGGGTGTAAGAGGTTATGTCCCATGACCAACGGGGCATAGCTTGGTTACACCATTTTTCCTATCCATGTCGGTTAAGAACCTACCATTGTATTGAATTTTAGTCAGGTTACAGACTTATTATCCTGAGCACATACTTGTTTATGGGAGCAGAGAAGGCTCGTTGCTCTCTTGTCGTGGATTCCGACTATTTTCAGACCGACTGATTGGAGGCGGGGATAGTGGAGGTCTAAGCACCACACTGAGTCCGAGACTTAGGTGTGGGGGCTTAGAGTCTAAGTTTGGATGGGGACCTAGACCCCTTGATAGGAGAGTGTTGGGTTGGTCCTGCTTGTGCCTAGGGTACAAGTGGGCACGTGTGTTTTAGGGTACCTAGCTGGGCTACATTGGTCCATGAATCGTCGTGTAATACGGTATGACTTGTCTACGATCTAGCATCGTAGTAAGAACTGGAAGATGAAAGGTGGTGAAATGGATCTGATTGCTCAACTCTTGCTTGAAAGTAGAACAGGTGCTTACATTGAATGGCTAGATAATGAACTAATCATGACTGCTAATAAGAATATACATAAGGATTCACTACTAGTAAGGCCTTTCGTAAAAAGGAAACTCAGCAAACTATAAAGCTTATCATATCATTTGGAGTCAGGAAATTATTCCTACTAGTCAGGTAAGTCTTGCGAGTACAGTGTATACTTAGAGTTTATTTATCCCTGTTGCAGGTGCAGCTTGAGGAGTAGCTGTTGAGTGGAGGATTCTTCTGGTGGGCAAGATGGATCCTTATATCTTATCGTTAGAAGTTTATTTCAATTCTGCTGTTTAAATTCCGTACCCTAAACTTGGTATTGTAATAATATATTTCTGAGAACTCTTGATGTATGAAATAGACTAAGTATTGTAAACTCGTTCTCATTTTTGGATCCTAGAGGAAAAATATGGATTGTTTGAGTTCTCCCTTGGGGTGTGCTCGACGGAACCGTCTAATGTGGCTTGCTTTCGGGGTGCTTAGTGTCTAGTGGAAGACATGCGCCTTTGAAGGTGTGTTATTTCGGACGGTTCTGCCACATTAAGCCTACATATCTTTGGAGTCTTTTCTTTTAGTCGAGTAAGACTTATTGAGTACCCTCAAGTACTTAGGGTTTGTTAACCCTTATTGCAGGTTCTGACTAGTGCTGCTAATTGATGTCGTGTCAGTGGGCTCGACATGATTTGACTGTCTCCTCTACCTTAGATGCTTGACCTAAGTTGCTTTCGCAATCCTACTCATCTTTTGAACTTAAGTTAAGATTTGACTTGAACATGTTTTGTAGACTAATGTTATAGGTCTTTCGCACTCTGATGTAAGTTATTTTTGTATAAAATGTTGTAATGTTGTGGTAACTCCATGTTGATCATGTATGAGTTATAAAATGTGGATGATTCAGGGTTCTCCGAGAACACTCGACAGTTTACCGGAATTATTTGGCTCTATGTACAACAGTCAGAGGTCTTAATAACAATGGTCATGTTCGCTTGTCTTATGAGCCGTACTATTTCAGCGAACGAACAGTGTTTTTCTCTCACAACAAATCAGCGAACAGTACTTTCAGCCCTGGCTTTTCAGCAAAGCGAACATGGCTAATAACAAGTGCATATGGGCCATATAATTTAGGTGGTTCTGCTACAGCATAGTTGGTACCAAAAGTTATGTACCTAAAAAATTAGAATGACTTACCGTTTAGAAAAGATAGATCTAATTGTTTAGACATATATTATTTGTTGATTGTGAAATCTTGTCAGTAAGTCATGTGGCTTAATGCTTGGATGCTCAATATCCTAAATTGATTGACTGATACGGGTAATCAAGAGTCATTCTTGCAGCCTTGTTATCCTACTCGCCTTCCTCGAATTTGAGAAAACCCTAGTGGCTAAACATATCAACCATTGGATTATCAATTTAGCATGGGTGTGTATCCGTTGAACCAGTGTTTTTTTTTCATTATTGAATACAATACTTGTTTCTCGTGACCTATACAAAAAAATGTGAATTTTTTCTACCACACATGTGGTAGGATGTGTTTACACATATGACAGAGATAGCACAAAACCACCGCAGTATTCTGTTGTCCAAAATTTACTGACATCTAGACACTGAATTGTCACTGACTCCACCGGGAAAAAAAACAGTCCACTACAAATTTGACAATTTGACTGAACCCTGGTTTAGTTCTTCCAAACTCCTGAAAAGTGTACTATGTAAAAAGAAGATTTTCCGTCACATCAAATTTGCGATATATGCATAGAGTACTAAATGTAGATGAAATCAAAAATTAATTGCACAATTTGCTTTAACTTTACGAGACGAATCTTTTAAGTCTAATTAGTCAATATTTGAACAATAATTCACAAATAAAAACAAAATAAGTGAATCTTCAATATGTAAAATTTGCCGCCTTCCACAGCGTGAAGCTTCACTAGTGCTGCTTGGAACGTCATGTCATAAGCAATGCCAGCTTTGCTTGTAAAACCGCAGCGTGAGGCATCACTTCCTCCTGTAGCTGGACCCACAATATAGGAATAAAAAATTAACTTGCTTACTACTCTTTTCTTCTCTCTCCAGCGGCAGCAGCAACTTTTCAAGAGCAAGCAGCGGTGCATGGCGGTACTTTACCAGCTTTTCAGGAGCAGCATAGGCGCAAGTAGTTGCGCGTTGTTTAGCTGTGCTTGTCGTAAACGATAGTAAATTTTTAATTAAAATAGTATTTTTTTTTACATAAATCAGCCAGCAGTACTTCTTTATAAATCAACAACGATACGAATTAGCCAACCGAACAGGCTATATATCCTCTCTCTCCTATTTAGGCATTACTCTAGCCACACATTGGAGAGGGCCTAAACACCCCCCGACTCACAACTTGATTGGCTACCGATTCATCGTATTCTGATTCGTCGGAACTGTATCATTCATAGGAAGAAGAAATGCAGACGTACGACTTGCCGTACACTCGTACTCACAACAAATGAAAAAGAAACAAAATTTCATGTTTTTCTTGTAGTAGATATTGAATTAATTGTTCCGTGGAATTGGTGCTCTAGCTAGCTGTAGGCTGTACCTGCGAAGTGCGAACCAAGTAGGGGGACCAGGGGAGCCTGCTGCCAAAATTCCATAGACCCAGTTGTCACACGGGCTGGTACGGTGGCTCCGCACCAAGGCCCTGTTTAGTTGTTAAAATTTTTTGGCAAAATGGCACTGTAGCATTTTCATTGTTATTTAACAATTAGTATCCAATCATAATCTAATTAAGCTTAAAAGATTCGTCTGGTGGATTTCGTCTAAACTGTGTAATTAGTTTTATTTTTTATTTATATTTAATATTTCATGCATACGTCAAAGATTCGATGTGACGAGAAATTTTAAAAAATTTGGCGTTTTGAAGGAACTAAACAGGCCCCGATCCCACGGTTTCTTGAGCAAAAGGTGTCCAGACCGCAATAGCAACTGCAGTGGTCGACCAGCAGCAGTACACATAACACACTAGGAAACGATTATCCACCACTTCTGTTCTCAGATACTAGCACTCACTCCGGTTCGGAACATTGGCACGTGCCAAATTGGTATGAACTCGCAGTCACACAGCCAACTCCATCCTTTTCTTTTGGCAAGGCACGCGGTGACGACAGTGCTCCGCGTTATTCGTCGGACATGCATGGGCATTCGTCGGGCGTAGGTACGTACGGAGTACCTGTGACCACCTCGATATGACATGACATCCGGTCGTTTGGCACAAGGAGAAACGAACAACAGATTTCAGCAACAGCAACGGTGCACGGTGCTTCGCCGAAGGCAGGAAGAAATGGCGTCGCATTCAGGGAGCCAGGGCGGTGCCCTCTTGGACGCACGGAACTGGAGAGCGGAGAGGCAGAGAGCGCGTACGTACAGCAGCATGCCAGCAGCCAGCACGTGATGGTGGGGATTTCAGCCAGGGCTTTATTGGTTAAAAGGATTGCCTATGGATAAACAAGTACTACGCCAACTGTGCCAAACTGAATAAATTAAATTCTAGAGTGGTCTTAACTCAAACTTTTTTTTAACTTGGATGATTGAATTTATATAAAAAAAATGGCACCAAGATTTATAACATCAAATTGGTATCATTTGATACACCATAAATATTTTTCCATAATGTTCTTATTTGATAGCATATATATTCATAGAAACTAGCACTAAGATCTATGACATCAAATTGGTATCATTAGATACACCATAATTATTTTTTTTCATAATGTTCTCATTTGATATTATATACATCTATAGAAAATAGCACCAAGATTTATGACATCAAATTGGTATCATTAGATGTACCATAAATATTTTTTTTCATAATGTTCTCATTTGGTATCATATATATATTTATGTTTTTTTTCTATAAATTTGGTCAAACACAAGAAATTTTGGCTTAAACGTAACTCTAGAAATTGATTTATTCAGAGAGACCATCAATAACAACTTCACTCTGGTACACATCATGCTCAAGGAGAAATGATGATCAAGATCGAGTTTGCCTATGTACTCCTATACGGCGCTAAAAGAACAGAGTGAGTAATAATTAGTGCAAAACATGATTTAGGATGAAAGGGAACTCTAACTACAAATCATTGCTCTGTCAATTAAAATTAAAAAACCTGTATAATAAGGAGAAGTTTTTGTAGGGGAAAATCAGGAGAGGTTAGGTAGAGACAACAAGAAAAAAGGTATTGGAATTGTTTATTTTGGTAGGTGTTTTTCAGATTTTGTGTAGCACTTACTGATATATCATTTGCGCAAGCTAGTGACTGATAAATGATGCTTCCTGTGGGCTGCTAAGGTAAGTACTCCTAATAACCTGGTGCACACATCCTACTCCCCCGACCCGAGTTCGCAGTTCGCACCTCCATTGTCTCGGTCAGTTGATTATTAGCTAGTATGTACAGTATTATGTAATATATAATCTTGTCACATTGTCTCCGTCAGTTCATTACCAGATTTTGCGTTATACAGTATGTCACATTTGTCTCCATCAGTTGACTAACAATCAAACATATGATGCATAGGGCAAAGACTTGTTTATCTTTGTCTAACTAACTGCAAATAATCACTCACTTAAGCAATAAGTTAAAAATGAGCCAATGATTCTAAGAAGTGGAAAACGTGATATATGATGGCAGGGAGCTGTAACTAAGAAATGCTCTCTCAAGTTAAAGAAAATAAAACTTCATACCAGGAGAAGGTAGGTAGTGACAATAAGAAGGCTTAGAGCATATTTGGATTCACTAGTATTGATAGCTAAAAAGTTATTAACTATTAGCTAGCTAATTATTAGTAAGGGCTACTCGGATTCGTCATGCATGTACCAATATGACGCATCTGTTTTGATGAATGAACTTTCGTCATAAATTTATTATAAAACTGAAATTATGACGATTTTCGCTTCTTCAGTGACGAAAGCTGTTCGGTAGTTGGAAAGACTCAAACCTATTAGCAACCTCAAACTTGTTAGTGAAACTAACAGCTACCGGCCATTTAGCTAATAGTTGTTTGGTCTATGTATGGTCCTGATTGGATTCACAAGTACAATACTATTAATTTTAGCTGTTAACTATTAATACTAGTAAATCTAAACAAACCCTTAATATAAAATATAATTGGTGGTTGTTCATATTTTTTGTGCTACGCTTTTTAGACACGCGCAATCTTTTAGTAAGTGAACATATGGGTACCATTTGTACCCGACACCAATGATGCACTTTATGATAAATCAGCACATGCTCTCGATTGATGATCTGGATCATATCAGCTATGCTTATCAGCTATGATGTAGTATTTTTTTCTCATAATAAAATAACATCAACCGATTTATAAGCCACATAAATGATCAGATGAACATGGTGCATTTACTGTTAACAAACACTAAGACGGAAGGGCGCGCTCCGCTGCGCCGGTTCTTGGACACGGTGAAGAGACGATTAGAAATCGAAGATGTAAACAGTACGTTACACAGTTTAAAAAGTGATAAATAGTAGTAGCAAATAGTGTTTAGTAGTAGTGAATCGCAAAAAAAAAAAGAATATTGTTTAGCAGTGTCAAAATATTATTAAATAGTGAACAAACAGTAGTACTGAATTGTGTTTGACAGTGTAAAAATAGTACTAAACAGTAAATTAACAGTAGCTGAGTGGCTCAGCGAGGTCCCGTTTATTTTCGGTTGACTTATTATCGGCGGGTACTGGTTTGTTGCGAAAGAAAAATACTGTTAACTAGTTAATAAGTTCTAGCTGAAATCAACAAGCGAACAAACTGTATATGCCCACATCACCTTCAATAGTCTCCCAATAGCTTCTCATATAATCATAAAACTGCTATATTAAGAGAGCAATGGTGTTTTTTTCTTGCTCTAGCAATTTTCCAACAGCTCTCATTTTTAATCAATATTTTTCTCAACTCCTTCACTAAAGCATATGCTCCAATAGTATGGGGTCCACCCTAACTGTCACTTTTCAACTATCTTTTCATCATATGGCTATGGACCCTATTTTTTATATAGATATTTTTTGAAAGGGTCCGCAAGGGAGGCCCTACTTGCTCTCTTTCTATATAGATATTGGAGATATATTAGAACAATTCACCTCTAATATTCACAAAAAAAAATATTAGGCTACCCCAAGCCTACATATTAGAGGGTAGATTATCTGGAGACTGCTAGAGTTGCTCTAAACTAGCAAGTTAGCTCATACTCCCTCCATTCCAAACAAGTTAGCTCATACTCCCTCCACTCCAAATTATAAGATGTTTTTATTTTTCTAGATACATAACTTTTGCTATACACTTAGAAAAACACTATGTTTAAATACATAGTTGAATCTATGTATCTAGAAAAATCAAAGTGTCTTATGATTTGGAATGGAGGGAGTGCCATGTTACTACATTATTTAAAGGACGACATATAAGATGAGCTCTCCAATAATCTACTACCAATGTCCAGAAAACGATACAACTCTAGAATAATACTAAGTCAAATTGTTTTAGATTTAACTAAATTTATAAATAAACAAATAAATATTGTTAGATTCATAATTGAATTTATTTTCATAATATAACTATTCATATTATCATTAGCTTCAGTATTAAGTACTCACAGTCGAGTAGCATCTCATATGCCCAAGGCAATGCTCAAGCCAAGCTTTTCTTCGACAAATGGAGGCAAGAACACGGTACCAACTGTAGCGAAACAAGGAACGGGACCACGTCTACATAAGCCTGTTAAAGCGGTCGATTTTCTTCTAACCCCCAGATAGATACATTGCATCACCTCGTCATTGTGGTTTTTTTTCTTCGAACATCAAGTAGCTAATGAGCGTGAGACCAATCCTAAAAGAACACAACACATTCGACTTTGTTACACCTACATTTTTTTTAAAAAAAAGAACATCTCACGTTTTGACGTACTCCCTCCATCCAAAAAGAAAAAAAATACAATTTTCGTACCATATTAAGGTGTCTTAAGTTTAACTAATTATAAATGAAAATATCAATATTTATAATATTAAATAAGTATATTATTAGATTTTGTAATGACATATGTTTTCATAATATATATATTTGGTGCTATAAACATTACTCTTTTATTTACATATTTGATTATTAGTCAACCAAGAATAAATTTAGAATTGTATTATTTATTTTATTTTATATTTAGTCAAATTTAGACATGTTAACCAAAAAATACATCTAGAATTATATTGTTTCTTGGACAGGCGGTACTTCATCCGTCCCAAAATAAGTGTCGCTATGGTATTCATGGGGTTTTTAGAAAATATTTGCAACATTTATATCTTCATTTATTATAAAAATATTTTTAACGATCTATCTAATGATAATAATTATATGCTATAAATATTAATATTTTCTTTGTACATATTTAGACAAAGTTAAAAGTATTTGAACAACACTTATTTTAAGACGAGGAGGCAGATGACAACGATCTTGCGTACGGTTCACATCATGCGGTTGTCGCCATTCATGCCAGCATCGTAAGTACTAGAACCTGTTATATAGGTATAGTATATGACTCGTAATAGATGGTACTCCGGGAAAAAAATCAGGTGTCACTTTCAAATAAAGGTGACTGCATCTGCATTCTTCCCCAAACCATCCAGCTATGACTTCCAAGCAATAGTACATATTTTAGACAATGCATTTGTATGGTTACTTCTCTATCACCTCCAATTGGCACGATGACCAGAGTCCAAATCAGCCAAAGGAAAAAGATTACCATAAAAAAAGAGAAAAAAAAAAGGCTCCATTCAAGTGGGTGGCCTACTAGAGCAAAGGGTGGCATACTAGAGCAAATACTCCTAAGATTAACAAAATAAACTTCCTATCTAGAACGAAGTATATCCATCAAAAGGGTTTGAATCGTGAGGACCCCAGAATAAACAACTGCTGGAAGAAGCCTGTTATTTGTATTGCTGAGAGAATGACAGATATCCACTGATCCTGCTGTTTTCAAATCATCATATGAAATGTGGATGTACCACGGCAGTTCATCGCGCAGGCTTCTTTGGGCTGGGACTGGGAGTTGCCGGCAGCAAGGTTGTGAATTTGAAGTTTCCAGAGAACATAGAATCTTTGTCTGTAGTTAGAATATATACCAGACAAGTATCTAGTGAGTTCAACTTATTCAAGAAGAAAATGGTAAATGTTTTAAGAGTTGCAGAAATCTAACCAGTCAATGATAGACAAGTTGCCTCCCTTCGTGTGTATCTTGACAATGCCTGAAAATTAACAGAACAAGTAGCTTTTAGGTTGTGAAAGCTGAAAGATGACTCCATGTTTTGATAGGGTAGTTGTCTCCATCATGAAAAGGAGTTTACCTGGACAGCAGGGGCAGCAGCCGCATCCATAGCCTCTGAACCTTCCTCAGCATAAATATTTCTAGCATTCAATACATGTACCCATCACACATAATGCCAGAAGACTTCTATTGTGAAAGAAAGACAGCAACACATCTATCACGTTCTCCATCCGTTTCAAATTATAGTGCACTGTAGCTTTGTCCCAAGTCAAATTATAGTGTACATTCAGATAAGTTTCGTTAAATTCTCCGTAAAATTTGTCATGATAGTGCATTGATTTGAACTTGTAGATGTTAATATATTGTTCTCAAAACTTGGTCAAAGTTAGAGAAGTTTGACACATAGGACAATGCTAAATGAACTATAATTTGGAAGGAGTGATAACTACCATGGTGGGTCTAACAGCATTACAGCAAAGAAATTGTTTTTCTACTTTTAAAAGAAAGTTACTACATTCACAAATTCAATCAAATTCCTTAAGAATGCAAAGCAAAGAAATTTAACATTTGACTAGTCTCCTTGTATAAGTTGCTGAGCATAGAATCTGTAGAACTGCTGGAATGATCGACAGAAGCACCAAAACAGTTTGCTATTTCATTCACTTAGGGACAATATATGGTGAACTCCATGAAGCAGGGAAGTTTGGAAGTACTTGTCCACACAGCCTGATACTTACAGCATCAGTGTCACCAACAGAGTCAATGATATATGCATGTGCGGAACAAAACTGAAGGAAATCAGCTCAAATTGTAAGGTATGTCCAGGCAAAACATTCCTTCTGTATTGAACCTAGCCCTTGAAGTAAATTTTTACTTGGGTTGTTAGGTAGAAGCTTGGCATAGTTACCTCCAGATGACATTTACGAGATCATCTTGACGAGCCTCTGGGCTTATCGCAGCATCATACTTCACAATGTTTCCATAGAATATTTTCTCTAGCTCCTTCATCCATTTTATCAAGAGCAAGTTAACCTAGAATGCATTAGCATGTTATATAAATCAGTTTTCGCTAGAGGTAGAATGCATAAAAAGCAAGAATCCTCTGATCATTCAAGAGGAACTGAAGATATGATTGAATACCACTCCCTCCATTTTTAACTATACGATGTTTAGGATTATTAATTTTTGAACTAATTTGCTCGTTCTAAATGTCATATCACCCTTGATCAGAAGGGAGCAGGCAGCGCTAAAATATATGAGAAGTTCTGCACTTCTGCTCTTGGTTTTGTACATGAAAATCATTTACATGATGCAGGACTAATGTTAACAAGTTGCTCATTTGAGGAATGAGCGTAACCTGTAGGTGATTACTGTCCCGGTCTCCCAATGTGATAGTATCCCAAGGCAAAATCGAGGGCAGCATACATTGAAATCAGAAACAAAAAAGAACTGAAGGGCTACTTCCACAGTACAACATTCAAAATTTGGTGTTCAACTGTATGAACACTATTGATACTCCCCCCCCCCCCCCCCCCCCCCTCCTGACACAAACCGATATTCAAGAAAGTATCAAACACCTAACAGGAAGCTTCTAAATTGTAATAACAAGTTATGTCAGAGGTGTAGGATGGTAAAGCATCAGCCTGTTCGTTTCGGCTGGATTGCTCGTATCTGGCTTATAATCCATGGCTTGAACAGTATTTTTCTCTCACACCAAACCAGCCAGCGGTACTTTCAGCCATGGCTTATAAGCCAATCCAGCCGAAACGAACAGGCTGCCCATATTACCAATCAACAGATAGTTCTTAAAGGCAAATAATGAGGATTACATCCATCAGATCACGAATCAAGATGATAGCAATGCATATAGTAACCATATACAAATTTATATAAAACAGCCAAACAGCTTACCCCAGCTTTTGAAACTCTGAGCTCTACATCGTGGTTGTACATTTCATAGATGTACTGTCCAAACTTAACACCATCCTTCCCTTCTTCCTTCAAGCGGCGCAGAACAAGCCACATATGGAGAACAAGCAATGAAAATGTTGTCTTAAATGTTTTCTCCAACTGAAAAACTGCAAAGGTACATGTACGATATTTCTGTCTCAATATATCATGATCATAAAAAGATAAAAGTTCAAATAAATCAGTTAACAAAAACTCAATCATCCTACCATGATACTGATTTCTGCCTGAAAAAAAAAATAAAATCAAACTCAATCCTTTGGTTTTGCACAACAAGCTACGAATTAATTATTCACTACACCTAACAGCAACTTGTAGCACATACAGCGCAGTAGGGATAAACATTCCATATGAGAAAATAAAACGTGTACCAGTAGCAACTGCATATCTTTGGCAGGTGGCCTCCACTGAAGCTACTAGTTTTCAGGGGAACAGCCAGTAAATTTATGCCGTACCAGCCCAGAATGATCAATATGCATCAGCATATCAGGAATTTATCATCAAACTCTTGTTTCTAAAACTAATGTATATCAATTATTTAGATATTGATGGTCACCACCAACATATTCTTCTTAACAAACTGTTAATCAACTATGCAACTTAAAAAAAATGACTGCATATTTTAGCATTAGAACAGAGCAAAATGGAAGACTGAGAAACAAACATCAAATGAAAAAAAATCAAGCAGATCCTGTAATAACCAGGAAGTTTACCATCATAAATAGCAGGTGCATCAACTTGAGAAGTGATTCGATCATAAACAACATTTGCCCCTCTGATGGACTTGCTTTGCTTACTGTAGAACAACAACAGTGTGAGCAGGAATCGCTTGATGCCTTCATATTGTGGATCCACTGCTCTATGAGGGGAGTCAGGTGGCAACGCTAATGAACAGGGCTTGGATAAGAACATAGAATTCAGTCTGATCTGTGAAATAGAAAAGCAATCCGTTAAGCTGCAAGTATAGGAGTTAAAATAAATCACGGCTAAATCATAATGGTCAAGTGACGTGCCCGCCACGCTCGGAGTCAGCTGATCTTCGAGTATCTCTCAGCTGCGTTCGTTATCTAGTATAGCTGTAGGTCTGTTTGTATACCGTGTGTGTGTGTGTGGTGGTGTGTGTCTGTATCCGAACAGATACTACAGTTGTACTTAGATAAGAGGCAAAAAAAAAAAAAAATCACGGCTAAATCGTAATCAAAGCATCAGATCCTTGTCAAAATGTGAGATACTCAGATCCACAGAAAGTGGAGCATTAAGCAGCATTGACAAATGACAAATGCAATGATGTACAAAGGAGCAATAACTTGTTTGACTCCATATCCTCTTATTGCATCTCCCAGCAAATACACATCTTGTAGGCCATAAGCTTAAAAAATGTGTCACCTGTCTACACCTATTTCATTATGTCATACAATAATCTAATGGTAACAAGATGGAAATGTTACAGTCGCAAAAACATATAAACAACCAGAGCCACGACAATGCAGAACCACAGTATTAACCATTTTGTGTAATTATACTAATTAGATTCGGTAAACAGATCACAAGCACCAACAAGGAGGTCTGAAGGATGTAAAATTTGAATGGTACACAGTCCTCTGGATAAACAGATAACCACTCATTTGTGCTACTAACCAAGTTCCACAGTAACAAAACACAAGTCGAATATCACCACCGGAGGAATTTGCACAATCTGACAAAGAGCAGACTACTCGTACATGCATGCAAAACCCAACCTTTTTCCCACATGAGCAGCCCTACAGAAACAGGTGTTGCTACTAACGTGGATACGCAACAACTGCGGCCTAAAATGCGCGATCTCAAATGACTTCCATCCCCAAATCCCAGTAGCTACTCAGAACAACCACTCAACCAGCTCGCCCTAAATAACCATCGAGATCGTGCAAATAGACAACCCCAGTGGCGTGCGCGAGATGGGAGAGCGGCGGTACCTCGGGCCTCGGCCCGGCGGGCGGGGAGGAGGCGCCAGTGCCGGGAGACGTGGCCGTGGCGGCGGCGGCAGCGGACTTGGCGAAGGTTCTCGAGAGGGTTTGGAGAGGAAGCGGAAGCGGCGAGGGAGCCTTCGCCAAAGCCCTGGAGAGGACGCGGGCTTCCGCCGCAGAGTTGCGGGAGGCAACGGCGGCGGCGGCGGAGATGCTGGACGCGGCGGCGCGCCACCGTGACATGGTCTCCTCCCGCTCGCGCTTCGTGTCTCGGCGGCTGCGGGAGGAACGGAGGAGATGGCTATGGCTCCCCGCCCTGGACCTGGAGAGCGTGATCACGAGGCGCGGGGTCCACCAGCAGATGCGACGCGGCGCGCTTGGCTCACTGACGCGTAGGCCCTCCCGGCATCTCGTCCGCCTGCGGCTGCGCGCGGTCCACCTCGGCCCGTGCGCCGAGCGCCCGCAGCCGGAACGGACTGGATGCCAGTTCGCTGGGAGCGGACCCAAAAGGCCAAAACCCAAAACCCAAAATCCAGACCCGCCGATCAGCTTATCCCTTCGCAGGAACTGCGAGCACAGGAGAGAGGAGACACAGAGGCGAGGCGCGCCATTTGGGGGAGGAGAGGAAATGGAGATGACGCCCTCCTCCCGCTCCGTGCTCTCCTCCTGCAACTGTGAGGCCTCCTCCTCCTCCTTGCTGGCGAGATTGCTTGCCTAGACGCGCACGGTCGTGTTTGTTCCTCAGTTTTGTCGCACCGCCCCAATTTTGATTGTGGAGTCCTGCCTGTGCCTTGCGACTATTGCAGGGCTGGCCGCTCGAGTTCCGCGCATGACGGCATCCGCTGGTGCAAGGAGGAAGGAGAAGGGAGTAGTATGGTAAGCCCTTGTTCAGCCATTGGAAATGATTGCTGACGCCATTTGTGTCCCTGTTGCGCAGTTATTTCGTTGATACTTGATAGCCTTCTTGTTTGGTGAAGTGAAGTGTTGTTCTTGGCACACGCCATCGTAGAGTGTTCTTTTCTTTTCTTTTCTTTTTTTGAAACGGGCAGAGTGTTCATTTTTTACATTTTCAGAGACTTGCACTGCACACTCCGTCTTTTTTTATATCAATAATTACAGTGCTATTAGTGCGTACAATGGTATCCTTAATAGAGAGTCCTGCTGTGCAAAAACTCCAGTATCTTGAGCGGCAGCGGGGAGAAAGACGTGGTACAGAGGAGGATCCGGAGGCGAGCTGCCTTTTCTTTGCTGCTGGCTTCACCGGCCCTGTCAGTGGCGTTCTCGGCCTATGGGAAGAGTAAAACCATGAACCCTTACGATGAAAGGCGGCTGCTTCAGCAGAATAAGAAGATTCAGGAAGCCAACCGTGCCCCTGACGATTTCCCAAACTTCATCAGAGAAGGTGAATTATCGTATTACTGATCTTGTCTTACAAGTTATGGGCCATAGAATATGTCATATTCTTCATAATCTGTTGTTACTATCGCAGTTTCTATCAGATGCCATTTACAACTCACTTTTCTTGATTGAATGTGATTATATAGTTTCTAGATAGATTGGGTGTAATTCTAGGGGAAACTAAAAGTATGCAAGCAAATAAGCATCATATTGTCTACCACCAAAACAAAGTTTGCAATCATGTAGTGTAGAAGTTATTTCTCAAACATGTGACATCTTGGATGTTGCTTATATGAATTTATGAGTCACAAGAGAATTTGGGAATACCACATTGCCCAAGATTATATGGTTTTGTAATTTACGGTGTCACCTTTGATATTCCCTAGTTTTATCTTTCAGTTTATGAACAATGTGAAAAATGACACGGATATAGTGTCTGTACCACTGTAAATTGACAAGAGTGCTATCTTGCTGTCTGAATATTCAAAGAAAAAAATACAAATACAACTATTTTTGTCGAGGGCAACACTGCAACATAGTTTTTGTTAGCAAGTGCATCGTTCTTTGAAAAAAATTAAAGAATTGTAAGTACAGATCAAATTTTCTGCAGCACAGGACATTTGATTCTGGAAAACTTTATGAGTGTATTATTTTCTCTCTTAAGTACCACATAATGTTTGCTTGTAGGAATGGTAGTGCAATACAATGCCTTCAGTGACCTTCGTTGATACATTTATTTGTGTGAGAATAACCTTCATCAACGAACTCTCCTGAGAACATTTCCTTCTACCTTCGAACTGAATAGAACTGTAACCATACGACATTTAATGCATTTCAGGTTTCCAGGTCAAAATAGTGACAACAGACAACTACATTACACGGGACTCTGGGCTAATGTATGAGGACATTAAAGTTGGTACAGGTGATTCTCCAAAGGATGGTCAGCAGGTTCTTCCTCCAAAGCAACGGTTTTATTTTCTTCTGCTCATTTACTATTTATTCATGTGTGCCTGATCAGTACAATCTTGGTGGTCATGGATATGAATAAAATCATTTATTTGTCTATTGTCTAATATGGTTTGTTTGAAAATGTCTGTCAAAAAGATCGATTTGGTCCACTTTCACTTTCATTAGTTACTAATTGTTATGTTTGGCCTAATTGGTTATTTATCTAGTGTGTTGCTTAAGGATTGTCTAAGTTTCCTGTTTGGTGTTTGCTATAACTATTAGAAATTTAGAACTAAGAAATCAGTCTACATTGCTGCAAAATATGTTTCTGATATGTTTTAGTTTTTTCCGTTTGTTTGTAGCATGCTTACTTTTTGCATGATACTGACTTTCTTCAATTCATCTACAGATTATATTCCATTATGTGGGCTACAATGAAGCAGGACGAAGAATAGATAGCACCTATATTCAGGGTTCCCCTGCAAAAATTCGGTTAGGGAATGGAACTCTAGTTCCAGGAAAGTATCCACTGTCTCAATAGTTTTTTTTTTTACCTGGGCCCCTGATGCAACTACCAGTATTCTTAGTGCTTGCTGGAGCTGTTTTGTAAATCCAACTTGAAAATTGAAATGTTCCTCTGATGAATTTGGTGGGTTGTGAAGTTGTAATAGATCACATCTCATTTTAGACATTGATACTTCAGGTTTTGAAGAAGGCGTACGGGACATGAAACCAGGTGGTAAGAGAAGAATTATAATACCTCCAGAGCTTGGTCCTCCTGTAAGTTACTGTCTTCTTTTGCGTAGTAGGCTTGAACTTATGTACTCCTTCTGATCCCAAATATAAGTCCGTTAAGACATCAACGCGGTCTCCAATATCACACTTTGACTAACAATATCTCCAAAAATATATTGTTTCAAATAAAAAGAGGTAAGTATCATGAAAGCGTGCTTCATGATGCATCTAGTTACTTCGACACCATGTTGTCAATTTATATGATCTTTTAGTAATTGATGAGTTGAAACCTACCAAGAACCGTGACTTGGGGCTCTTGGTGGGTTTCAACTCTAGCCTACCCCAACTTGCTTGGGACTGAAAGGCTATGTTATTGTTGTGTTGTTGTTGTTGTTTTAGTAATTGATGGTCAAGGCTAAGTAGGTTTGACTTAGGACAAAGCTAAATTGACTTATATTTATGGGATCAGAGGTAGTACTTCTTTATGGGATCAGAGGTAGTACTTCCTTTGTACAAGTGTAGTTACTTTTTCCGTTACTCCATGTACTTTATATTGCGATAAAAGTAAGATGCACCAGCAGTCCTTAAACTTGTCAAGTGGTGTCATCTAGGTCTCTGAACTATTAAAATGCACATCTAGGTCCATAAACTAAGTATATCACATGAGGTCCATATCACCCTAATTAACAATTAACTATGTATGTGGCACTATTGCATGGAGTACAAGATGTCCCGTGCTCTACTACATGCTCATGACCATCACTGCTATCATGTATAGTGCATACTAAGTGTTGTGTTTGTGTGCGACTAAGCTTTTGCTGATTAGACTGATTTGGATCTCAAGTGGCACACTTAACAAGTTGGGGGACCTAGATGACACCACAGAACAAATTAATGAAGTGTTTGTGTATTTTGCTCTTGCAATAATAGTCTCTATCCTTTTCCTGACATAAATATCCATTTAACAATATATCACATAAAAAATCATGTGTGATAAGATCTGAGGCCTTAATTTCTTGTGTAGAGACCAGAAACAAAAGGGATTTTGTTCATCAATAAATACATGAGTTTCCTGCATGTATGGATCGTTTTGGCATTTTTGTAGTCTTACTGTTTTTTTTTCATTTGGAAACATTATGGAAAGAACCTTACTGAAATGGTAAGAAAAATGACACTTGTTAAAAGGTTTCTACCGCAAAAGAAAAAGGAAAAGTAGAAACATCAAATAATGTAAAAAATACCCAGACCAGTGTGGCATGTGAGCCTCAACAAACAAGAGGAGATTGTAGACATTAAAACAAGAATATTGTCCCCACCTAAAACTATTTGAAAATGTGCGGGTGTACCTCCTATTAAAGTTTCTCTCAGAATTTTTTTAATAAAAGTTTCTCTGAGATTATATGTTTTTGAGACCTACTGCGTGGTAAATATTATCTCCAGAAGTACAAATAGTGCTAGCTTAGCCATTATTAACTATCAGCCTATCATCAATCATCATGGCACACTGTTTCTGACATCTCCATTGCATCTACTCAAGGTTGGGCCTTCGACGTTCTTCAGTGCGAAGCAGTTCGAAGTGTTTGATGTGGAGCTACTGGCGGTGCAGGACTGCCAGCGGAGGACGATAGCCTTTTATTCCGATGTTGTGTGCAGCTGAGCTTGGGGTCATCTACACATCAGCCTGTTTGGTTTCCGGAATGAGTCCATCCGGAATTGTCTGCTCCAGAAACCGAACCTCATTAATCTGTTTGGTTTGCATCAGCAGTTCGCTTCGTCCGTTACCATGTAGTGCTCCTGCATGTAGATTCTGCGGAGTCAGTTCATTCCACAGAATATGATGGACCGACCCATTCGCCTTGAGCTGATGCTGCATGAACTAAACCGGCAAACCAAACACGCTGTAGTCTCCGCCTACAGCATATTGTAGCAGTATCCTGCACTTTTGGCTGCTGACAGAGCTTTGCTGCTGGTCTGAGTTGCCGTGCAATTGTATTGTATATATAGCCGGCTGTTGTTACTGCGACAGTAAAGGTTACTGATGATTGGCAATGGTAGTGTATTATCAGTTCTTCATTTGTTGTCTTGAATCTCCTGATGGTGGGATATGCGCATTTGGTGTGTCTTTTTAGAAGTTGGCATGTGTACCTTGATGCTGAGGTTACTCCTACCTCTACCAAGGTCCACACCATCTCTGCTTCTTATTCAGTACTGATTCTAGCGAGTTTGCTGGCGGCTTTTGTAAACGTGTCTTGAAATTACCTAGTGATGGTAACAGTGACGAAGCCAGAAAAAATTTTAAGAGGGGTTGAACAGGCTTTTTTATCTTCTCTTAACCTTAGTCCCTCCTACCTAATACATGTATGCATAAAATTTTAAGAGAAAACTTAGGGGAATTCCACGTGCTCAGGATGGGTAGGGGGGGCTGAAGCCCCACCGCTGGCTTCGTCCATGGATGGTATAAAAATTTGTTGAATTGGGTTGTTTGGATTATGGAGGAAAATATACCGCAAATTTCCGAATAGTTTTTGAGTGTCTGGCCTTTGGCATACGACCTCTATTCGGCTTACCCCATATTCGGCTTGTTCGACTTCTTTTTCCAGCCAGAACAGTGTTTTTCTCTCACAACAATTTAGCCGGAACAGTGTTTTCAGTCAAGTTTCAGACTAGCAAACGGGACAATTACTTGAACATTCCTATGCAAGTTCCAGGATCCAATTTCACTGGACACTGGACGGCGTACTCCAGGCCTCTAGGGACGAGAGCTCCTGTGCTCACTATTATCACTGAGATAATAGTAACTAGCAGGGAACCCCGCGCTTTGCGCGGGCAATAGTGGAGGAAAAAGATTTGTATTGAGGCGTAAAAAAAAACAGGGTGCTACTGTTCCTTAATGGGTTAAAACTGTTCATAGTACCCTGTTACTGTTTATTTAAAAAAACGTTACTGTGTATCTTCGAACCCGGTACTGTTTGTAAAAACCCGTTACTGTTCGCCCGATAGTTGACTGTGCCGGTAACAGTGGTTTGTGAGGGAGATCGGAGATCTGAAATTGCACGCTCTTTATACTATAGTTACTATAGTATAGATAGGTAGGCATCAGATCAAGCGCAGCTCTTTACAAAAGGCGGCACGCAAGTCAGCACGAGCCGCTTTCCGAACCGAAGGGATGGAGATGGACCATGGTCCATGGGCGGGCGTGAAAGCGAACAAGAAGGCCCTTGTCTCGTAGCGACCTGCCGACTGCCGTCGGCCGAGGCGCCCAGCACACGACGCGGCTGTCCGGGTCCGAGGTCCTGGCCCACGTGCCAGAAAGAGGGACAGAAGCGTCGCATCCGCAAGTACTAATAGGGTTTTAAGGAACCATTAGAGCAACTCCAAGAGATCATGTAAAATTAGATGCTAAAATCCATAATTTAGCCATTGTCTAAAATAAAATACCCATCAAAAAACTAGAGTAACCCAACAGCCTATCTAAATTTTCGGTTCTCTATTTTTAAAACTACTACACGTCATCGGATTAGATCGCTCATTATCCTTTCAGTTACCAGCGGCTGCCATCTCTACTCCTCGCTTCTCGTCATTTCCCCACCGAGCTCCATTAATTTTGCCATAATAGCGGCAGCGGCAGCAGCGGCACAAAGTGTCGAGATGGGGCCGGCGAGATCAAGCGCGGCGGGGGCGGCAGCAGCAGCTTGTTCCAGCAGCACAAGTGCCGCGACGGGGGTGCGAGATCGGATTCCACGAAATCAAATGCAGAGTGAGATCATCTTGTTTCCCAGCAGCATGGTGGCGAGCTATTGGAGCGCGGGTGCATGGCAGGAACTCGCGAGAAAAATGATCCACGCACGTGGGAGGACACGGGTGCCGCGCGGGAATAGGTCCGGGGATGCGGATGGCAAGCCGCTGCGGTGTGCTATTTCTAGCTAGCGAGGAGCACGGGATAGAGTGCTTGCTATTTTAGATCGCTGGATAGAACGACTGTTGGACCTCTATATCCTACCAAAATATCTAAATTTAGATTAGACAGTACAAATAGCCCATCTCTTGGAGTTGCTCTTAACACTAAAATTGAGTAGCTAAAATGAGTACTAGTGAATCTAAATTGACCTGCTAATTATTAGTTAAAGAGCTACTAATTATTAGTTTCACTAGCGGGTTTGAAGTTGCTAATAGGTATTAATAGTTCATATGCATTTACGAACTGATCATAGATGAGCCGATTGAGTTTTTATGGTGGAACCTGTCCACCCAAATTCAAGTCCTAGGCTCAGCATGGATGCTCGTATTTTCTTGATTTATTTATTCTAAGATTTAACAGCGCTTTTGTGCTCATAGACGTAGGGTTTAAGTACATGTTATGGACTACTCCCTCCATCCTATAATAAGTGCACTTCTAGATCTCAAAATTATGAGACAAACTAACTTCACTTGTCTTTTTCTACTTTCTCTTTTCCCGAGGTGCAACAATTATTATAAGATAAACTAACTTCACTTGTCTTTTTCTACTTTCTCTTTTCTCGAGATGCAATGATTACATCTTTATATCGGCAAATATGTAATTTCTCACTAATCTTGATCTCTTCACCTAAACTCTAGAAGTCTGTTTATTTTGAGACAGGGGAATAACTAATTTTTATTATGTTAGTATAAAATACGTGCAGGAACTCACCTCCGGGAAATTTTAAATATCATCCCATAACCCATTTGGATTTTGAGATTCCATCAAATAATAAAGCCCATCCCATAAGCCATTTGGATTTTGAGATTCCATCTATTAATAAAGCCATTCGTCACAACTGTTTGCCTCTAACAATTTCAGACGCCCAGGCCTGAATCGAGCCGCCTTGACGCGGCTCTCAGGCTAGGGCGGCAAGCAAACACGTTCCATATTCCATACACACATAGTATAGCTATATACAATAACGCTACTATGCGGGCGTCCGTCACGTCCGGACGGATCGCACAGGAACAACTCGACCGCGCGGTGCCCCTTATCCGCTCGACTCCCTCCCATCTTGTCTCGTGACCCGCCACACTCAGTCTCTCGCTTTGCTCGCCCGCTCCTCCTCCCGGCTCCTTCGCACCCACTCTCTCGTTGCTGCGTCGCGCGCCATTTTTGCGGCCCGCAGTGCTCGCGTGTCGTCGCCTCTCCCTCCCTCCGTGACCTCCATGCAACCGGAGAGGAGGGCGACGACCGCGGCTTCTAGTGAGCCGCCCCTCCCTCCCTCCCTCCATGACCTTCATGCCACCGGAGAGGAGGACGACGACCGCGGCTTCCGGCGAGCCATCCCTCCCTCCGCGACCTCCATGCCACCGGAGAGAAGGGCGACGACCGCGGCTTCCGGCGAGCCGCCCCTCTCTCCCTCCCTCCATGACCTCCATGCCACCGGAGAGGAGGGCGACGGCGACGGCTTCCGGCGAGGTAGGTGGGTCCTTCTCTGGATCTGAGCCCTCCACCACCACCTCCTCCTCTGGATCTGAGCTCCTCCTCCTCTTCCTCCGGATCTAGATCTGAGGGTCGTGACGGTGGCTAGGGTTCCCACGAACTCTGTTGCAGTAGCCTTGTTTTGGTGTTGCAACAAGTAATATTTCTTTGTTGCATTAGTCTCTTTTTTCTGATGTTACATCTCGCATTGCGCTTTGTTTCTTTTTGTTGCAGTAGCATTGTTTTGCTGTTGCAAGAAGCAATTTTTCTTTGGGGCATTAGTCTTTTTTTCCTGATGTTGCATCTCGTATTTGCGCTTTGTTTCTTGTTGTTGCAGTAGCTTTGTTGTGCTGTTACAATAAGTAATTTTTCTTTGTTGCATTAGTTTTTTTTCTGATGTTGCTTTCTCGCATTGCACTTTGTTTCTTGTTGTTGCAGTAGCTTTGTTTGTTGTTGCAACAAGTAATTTTTCTTTGTTGCATTAGTCTTTTTTTCTAATGTTGCTTTCTCGCATTTGCTTTTTGTTCTGTTTTTGTTGCAGTAGCCTTGTTATGGTGTTGCAATAAGTAATATTTCTTTGTTGCATTAGTTTCTTTTTTATGATCTTGCATCTCGTATTGCAGTAGCTTTGTTATGTTGTTGCAGTCGTTTTGTTCTGATGTTGCAGTAGACTTGTTCTGATGTTGCATCTCGCATTGCGCTTTGTTTGATGTTGCAAACAAGTAATACTTCTGATGGGAGCGTGGTGTGGATGCGACACACCTAGCGTGGGCGCGACGGGATGGCGGGGGAACGGGCGGTGCGGCGGGAGGTCGGGCCGCGCGCGAGTGTGGGACGGGCCGCCAGGATCGAAACGAGTCTACTGTTCCGTGGGGCGGCGGGCGTGGTTTCTTTTCATGGGGGGGGGGGGCGCACTCGGACGGGGCATGAGGTGCGTCCGGACGCTAGGAGCTCCGATATATATATGGTGTTTAGATTATACTTCTTTGTCAAGCTGTTTTGAAGAAATAAAGAATTGATGCAGCCATGCTTAAACTTTTATTGACGATTCTTTGTTGGACCTCTAGAAAATATCGGGTTTCTACTTTTGCTACATCTTTGGCTCCACATCGGCAAACGTATTGTTGGAGCCAGGTTTTTTTTTTTTGTTTGTGTGTAACAAAACTTGAGTGTGGGCCTTGGCAAAACATGTGTGAAAACTTAAAGCCAAAGTGGCATGTGAGGTCGTTTTGTGACTTCTGCCTTTTTATATTTTTGAAAAGTCGCGTGTGAAGGATATAGCGAGCTCTGCTCTGAATTGACTCATCACGCGATCAAGAACGTCAATGTAAATTGCGTGTAAAGAGAGTCGTCATGCACAAGTCATTGATGCATGGACACTCGGAAAAGGAGAAGAAAAGGATAGATGCAATGGAGCACTAGTCTCCGGATATGTTCCATTGAACCATATATCAAACAATTCTTCCACAACATTCCACATTCCCCTCCTCCATCGATGCAAATAACATTAAAAAAGGTACATGCATGCTTAGACGAACGAGTAGGGGCTTGGAAGTGCATCTATTAATCTAACTACTAATTTGTTTATTTGTTACATCTACCGAAGGGTACAACTATCACTTTTTGAGATGTCAAGTGATTTAAAGTTTAACCAGAGTTATTTACATAAAACTACTAACATTTATAATATAAGATATTTCATTAAATTCATTATAAAGTATATTTACGTAGTAAACCTAGTTGAAGATATAATTGTTAATAATATTCAGAATAAATTTGGTCACAATTAAGCTAGTTTGACTTGCACAAATTCTATAGTTATATCATTTGTGGACGGGGAGAGCATTAGCTATGGTGGCACAAATTCTATAGTTTGACTTGCACAAATATATTTCTATATGTATGCTTGGTGTATGGAAATCACAAATAGTAGTGTTTGGTTGATGCTAAGCCTCATTCTCACGGGCCTGACTTGCTAAAACAGTAAGCATCACGCTTAACAACCTATCTCACCAACGGTTACGTATATCTCAATATACACACACCCGCCAACCGTATACGCAAAAATTTTTTAGCAGATTCGTATACGCGTACGTCGCCCAACCCAACCGACAGGCTGGTGACGCAGCTCCGCGTACGTGCAGACAGCAACCACATGGCCGCCGCCACATCCGCATCCACGCTGATAGGTGGCTGATGACAGCCGTCACTGACTGGTGACGCTTCATCGGAAAGAAAAACTTCACCTGCCCGCAGAGACAGCTGGTTAGCAGCAGGGGTTGGTTCTTGGTTGGGCCCTTTGTCTTTGTCCTCCGATAAACTTGATTAACCAGCCCTAGGAGAGTGATTAGTGAACCTAACTCTATTAATTAATCTCGTCCCAGTGATTAGTGCTGATTAGAACCTCGCTATTCTTTTTCTTTTCACAGCTCCGGTTAGGGGGTGTTGGGATCCGGTGATTAAAATTTAGGAGGTATCACATGAGGGTGTTGCATGCAGTGTTCGGATACTAATAAAAAGACAAATTACAGAATCCATCAGTACTCTACAAGACGAATTTATTAAGCCTAATTAATCCGTCATTAGCACATCTTACTGTAGCATCACATTGTCAAATCATAGGCTAATTAGGTTTAAAAGATTCGTCTCGCAAATTAATCGCAAACTGTACAATTAATTTTATAATTAGTCTATATTTAATACTTATAATGGGTCATACATCCAATGAAACCGTAACTACAGTGGAGGAGAAGGAAAAACCACCCCCTTATCTATGCTGCTTGAAAATCTCCGCAAACGCAACGTGTCTCTGCTTTCCGTTTAGGGCGTGTTTGGGAGAGCGTTTGCTCAGCTTCTGAGCAAGATAAGTCAAAAAGCCCGCACAAATGCCTTGCGTTACGAGCCTGCCAGCGAACGCGCTTCCGCGACTGACCGTCGCCCGCAACGTTTCCCAAATCGCGAGCTCGACCCCGCTTTTCCAAATCGCGCAGGATTTTCCTCTCCCTGCCCCTCATACCCGAGGCCCTCCCTCCTCTCCCCAGCACGCGCCCCCCGGCGGGACCGAGGCGGGCACGCGGCACCCCGGCGACCGCGACCGAGGTGGGTCTCCTGGCGGGCGCGCGGGGCCCGTCCCCCTCCTCCGGCAGCGCACGGGGCCCGTCCCCCTCCTCCGGCAGTGGCGCGTGGGGCCCGTCTCCCTCCTCTGGCAGATCCGGCTCCGGTGCAGCGGATCCAGCACGGGAGCGACAGATCCGACTCCGGCGCGGCAGATTCGGCACGGGAGCGGCGGATTTGACTCCGGCGACGGTCCTCACCTCCTCTTCTCTGGCTCGCCTCGCCTCCCCTCCCCTCCACCGGATCTGAAGGAAGGGCGCCGGCGGCCCTCTCCTCCCCCTCGGCCGGCACCACCCCTTGAAGCACCGCCGGTTCCGTGCCGGGGGGAAGATGATGGTGGAGCCCGGAGGGGTGCCGCCTGCCCACGCCGTGCTGGAAGGCGAGGAGCAGAAGGAGGAGGAGGAGGAAGAGGATGAGGGAGCTAGCAAGGTCTCTGTGGGGGGGGGGCACTGAGTTGGAGGCCCATCCGGACGATGAGGACGAGGTCTCTGACTCCGCCCAGGGGTAGATAGGTCAATTTACATCCAGGACAAATAATCACCCAGAAATAATCAGAAAAGCCAAACATTCTATTTATTCAGACCGCAGATTTTTCAGATCGTAACTTATCCGATAAAAGCGAGACTCCCAAACACGCCCTTACCGCCGTCAAAGCTATCAGACGGCTTATCAGGTATAGCTTCAGTCGGCTGAGCCCACAATTGCCACGACGCGACGCGACACCCCACGCCCCGCACCCACCCCGGAATAAACCAGCACGCGCCGCACCAACTGCCACCACTCCCTGCCGCTGGGCCCAGGGTATGCCGTACCGATAGGGCCCACACGTCCGTGACAGGTTCAACGTTCGCCTTTACCATTCGGCCCCCAACGGCTGCTGCCGCTTTGTAAAAGCGACGTGGTACCTCTCATTCTCTCTCCTCTCACTCACTCGTTGTACGGGTAGCTGTAGCTGCCTTCGCTTCGCTTCCACACCACTCCACTCCGCTGCTCTGCTCGTTCAGCCCCCTCTCCTCGAGCGCGCAGCGCGGCGGAGTCAGCGCAGCGGCGATGCCGAGCTCGCGGCGGACCACGGGGCGCGGCGGCGCAGGCGCAGGCGGAGGCGGCGCGGGGGCCGGTGATGCAGGAGGAGGCGGCGACGGCGACCGGGTGCCGCCGTTCATGGGCAACAACCGCGACCACAACCCGCGGGAGCTGCGCTCCTGGGCGCGCCGCACGGGGTTCCACCCCTCGGCCTTCTTCTCGGGGGAGTCCAACTCCTCCTTCGCCTCCTCCGCCGCGCCGCAGCCCCCGCCGCCGCCGCCTCCCCCGGCCGCCTCGCGCCGCCCGCCGCGCCCGCCGCCGGAGCGAGACCCCGACCCGGACACGAAGGACGACCTCGATCCCGAGCCGCCGCTGGACCTGGAGCGCGGCGGGCCCGCGCCGGGCCGCGGCCGACGCCCGCGCCGACGCATCGACCTCCGCGGCGAGCTCGAGATCCCGCCGGGCTTCGGCCGCGAGGAGGCGGCGCCGGGGGACGCGGGGAGGGGAGGCGCGCGCGGGGACGCCAGGAGGAGGAACGGCGGCGTCGAGAGGGACCAGGCGCCGGCCAATGCGGGCCGGAACGGGAACGCAGCGGTTGCGGTCGCGGACGTGGAGGCGAGGAAGAAGGTCGAGGAGGCGGAGGAGGCCGAGGCGAGGAGGAAGAAGGAGGAGGAGGAGAGGGACGCCGAGCTGGCTGCGTACTACCAGGAACAGTGGGCGAACGAGGATGAGGGAGCTGCCGACGCTGCCGCGGCCGAGACGGCCCCGCTGTATGAGGCGTCGGGAGGACTCCGGTGCGGTGTAACCGAGAACCCCGGGTGGGGTGAGTTCGCTACTATCAAGCTTGTATTGCTTCATACGTATTCCACTCAGATGTACTAACATAATGGCGAATTGCAACCTGCATTTTGTGCAGACGATTTTTTGTTGGTCGAGCCTTGATGATAGTGATGTTCTAGGAGTAATTAATAGTTCCCCAGATAGTGATAGTCGTCATACTTCAGTTCGTGTCCAATTATTTGCTTCTTGTCGAAGTCAGTTTTGGTCGAATAATTGTCAATGTCGCTGGTTTCCACTGGTGAGTAATGAAAAAGGGCTGAAAATGGAACGAGATCTGTAGTGTGAATTGACTAAACCGGTCATTTCTGAAAGCAATAATAGTTGACAAGCATTTCTGAGTATAAGAAACTTGGAAAATCAATAATTTTAGATGTGCATTCTGCTGTTTGGCTATGCATAACGTATCCATTCTTTATCTTTTAGATTGCATCATGGATGCATTGGCACATATCAAAAGTCTAGTAAACAATCTCCCATCTTGGTGTTATCATAGAGATATTAACAGGATTTATATCTCATTCCCATAGCATAATCTGCCATCTTTTGAGTCCTACTAGTAGGAAATAAAAGAACTAAAGCTGGAGGTGTGGAGTCCTTTTAGCTGTCATCCCATCCCTTCCTGATTTAAGTGAAATAATTAGGGTCTAGGATTTAAAAACACATCTTAGGTTTGCTGATAACTTTGCATCACTTTATTTGACAAAGGATGAAATAGACAATCACACTTTTGTAGGAGCAGCATGTGTTAGATCATTTGTTAATGTAGTGGTTGAGAGAATCCATTCCATGTTGTAAGGATCCCTTTTATGAGGGAAAATATTGGTAGAAAGGCTTCCATAATTTACCAACTAAAGGAAAATAGCTATACATAATTGTGATTCTTTCACTGTGATAAATTTTTATGTCAATTCAATTATAACTGCTATGATAACTATTGACATGATTTCTTTTTTCCAATTGCAGCGCCCCTCATATTTTATGGCATACAACATTACCTGTCAATAGCTGGTTCACTTGTCTTTGTTCCTTTGATACTGGTACCTACAATGGGTGGTTCTGATGTATGAAGCTTTCCTTCCTTTCTTGATTGCACTTATTTACGTTGAAAACCACCTTCAAATAATAAATTCCTTTAATGTGGCAGGAGGATACTGCAACAGTCATCTCCACCATGTTATTAGTCTCTGGTCTTACTACAATACTACATACTTTTTTGGGTTCTCGGCTTCCATTGATTCAAGGAAGCTCCTTTGTATATTTGGCTCCGGCGTTGGTAATTGCGAACTCTGAGGAGTTCAGAAATCTTAGTGATAATGTATGATTCAATCCTAGAGCCCCATTTACTTTACCTGCACTTTATGTCCTGCATCATCTGGGATTTCTGAGAGATTCAAATGGGGTGACGTCATGTAGTGTGTCAAGCTCAACTAACTGTTGGATATAAAGCCAGTGCATTTAGGATCCAAATTGGGGGCTATTTGGAAAGGGGAGGTCCATCCTAGCTAAATCGCGAGGAGGATTCCTGGGGAATCTCTTCTTTTCGTGTACCAGGTGTTCAGATAATGGTGCAGAGTGCAGACAATGGAACTTAAGATGCTTTGGTGTCTGGCCTTAGAAGTTGATAGTAATTTTGCTTATGAACTATGCAAATTGACATGATATCTCCGAAGTAAGTAGACAAAAGAGCTCTTTCACAAAGTATATGTGCTGTGAGCTAAAATAGTAAATTTTGACACTTGTTCCAAGCTTTTTTGTACCAGTGAACTGAGTCAATTGGCGGCTAAATTTGCCTGTACTTATCTATTGTCAAGGTGACACTCACCTCATGTGTATCCAGACCACCAAATACCCATGAACCATTGTCTCTCACAGTAGGGCAGCAGTTTAGTGTTCATGCTTCCTGCACCTTTTCCATCTTTACTCCCTACTGACCTACAGAGCAGCCAATATCTTCATGTAATAATGTGTCGATGTCAATCCAATTCCCGTTGATATTTCCTTCGTAGTATATAAGAGGTTATGCTGTGGAATGGCCTGTGCTTGCACTGAACTATGCACATTCATCACTAGGTCAAACCTATCATCAGGATTTAGCTTTGTAGGTTGTGGGAAAGCTTTTCACTTTTTTTTTAAAAAAAAAGGGCCTCAGATAATTTAAATGTGTTTTATATGATATGCAGAAATTCAAGCACATAATGAGGGAGCTACAGGGGGCTATACTTGTTGGTTCAGTATTCCAGATAATATTAGGATACACTGGTCTTATGTCACTGTTTCTGAGGTATGTCAAGAAACACACATGCTTAACTCTACAATCTAGAATACACCTCACAGAAATGGAATATGTTTAATGCCTAACTATGGCTTTACAGGTTAATAAATCCGGTAGTGGTGGCACCAACTATTGCTGCAGTGGGTTTGGCATTTTTTAGTTATGGTTTCCCTCAGGCTGGCAGCTGTGTAGAAATCAGCTTGCCCCTCATTCTGTTGGTTCTTCTGTGCACTCTGGTATATCCTTGCAGCTTTCTTTTGATGAACAAAAATCTTACCATTTTGTTTCCTTGCCTGCTCTTTCTTAATACCTGTTTGTATTTTAATCATGGTCACTGGGCATGTTTTTTCCCCTTTGACTTGTATTGCTCCATATCTTACTGATTAATGTACTTATTCGTTTCAGTATATGAGAAAAATATCCCTGTTTGGCAACCATATCTTCCTTGTCTATGCGGTACTTTTCTAATCCTCTCCCTTTACACCCTTTGTGCGGTAGTTGGTTGTGGGCTGACTGCACTGGTGGGATGTATTGGCAGGTGCCCCTCAGTGTTGCAATTGTATGGGCATATGCATTCTTCCTAACTGCTGGTGGAGCATATAACTTCAAAGGCTGCAGCTCAAATATACCCAGTTCAAACATATTATTGGATTCATGCAGAAGGCATTTAGAAACCATGAGACGCTGTCGTACTGATGTTTCTACTGCATGGAAAACTGCTGCCTGGGTGAGGGTTCCCTATCCATTCCAATGGGGCCCTCCAACATTTCATTTTAAGACGGGTATCATCATGATAATAGTTTCACTGGTTGCTTCAGTTGATTCGGTGAGTAGTTTCTATCAGCAGAACAGACACTCATCAGCAACTGTAAAAAAAAAAATACTTTGGAAGTTTGGATGCTTGATGGCTAGCATGCATTGACATGTTGGTGCATATGCAGCTTTCATCGTACCATGCTGCATCGCTGCTGGTAAATTTAAGCCCACCAACACGGGGAGTTGTCAGCAGAGGAATTGGGCTTGAAGGGATTTCAACTTTTATTGCTGGAGTGTGGGGTACAGGTACAGGATCGACAACATTAACAGAGAACATACACACCCTTGAAACAACCAAAATGGGCAGCAGGAGGGCTTTGCAGCTTGGGGCAGCCGTGTTAGTCATCTTCTCCTTCTTTGGTACGATGTGACACTTCTGTATTGCAATTATATCTCATTATTTATTTATGAAGTGCGGACTTCCTAAAGCTGAGTTCCTTGGCTGTAGGTAAAATCGGAGCTCTCCTAGCCTCTATACCTCTTGCCTTGGCCGCCTCTGTTCTGTGCTTCACCTGGGCGCTAATTATTGCACTCGGCTTGTCCACATTGCGATACACCCAAGCAGCAAGCTCCAGGAACATGATAATAGTTGGATTTACACTATTCATTTCCCTGTCAATCCCTGCATACTTTCAACAGTATGAACCCAGCTCCAACCTTATCTTGCCAAGCTATCTTCTTCCATATGCCGCAGCGTCAAGTGGACCAGTTCGCACAGCCAGCAGTGGGGTGAGCTCTCTCTCCCTTCATCACCCGTGCAGCTAGAATATCTTTCCATCAACCAAATTACTAACGGTCTAAAATGTCCTGCAGCTGAATTATGCAGTGAATGCACTCCTATCCATCAACGTTGTGGTGGCTCTCCTTGTCGCGTTGATCCTTGACAACACAGTGCCAGGCAGCAGACAGGAGCGTGGTGTGTACATTTGGACAGATCCCAAATCCCTCGAGGTGGATCCTGCGACATTGGAACCCTACCGATTGCCAGAAAAGATTTCGTGCTGGTTCCGGTGGGCAAAGTGTGTCGGCATCTAAAGGCTCAGGAGTGGCATTGGAGATTCTATTTATTCCATTGGTACCTGCTATTGTAGGATTTACGCCTACTATATAAGAATATATATACATACAGATGCTACATAGTTAGGGGCCTCTCTTGCTGCTGTTAGCTTCGAGGCCCTGTTTTCGTGGTTATTAGGTTAGGAAAAGCCCATGTAAAGTTATGGTCATGTTAGAGGGGACACGTTCTGCGAGCTAATGTTATGTAAGTTTGTAGAAATGCTACGTTCAAATGACCATTTACGAATTTCAGATGAGACGAATTCTACCAGTCTGTAACTGCTACACGTCTGTCTTGACGCTCGAGTTTGAGAACACCTTGCATGATTGAAGGACATGTATATGGGCCTGTTTGGATCCCATCTTTTAAACTTTAGAGCTCTAAAAACTTTAGAGCACGTAAGCTCAGTTTTGAGCTCTAAAACTCTAATGTGAGTTGAGCTCAGACCTCCTGTTTAGAGACTTTAGTGGTAAAGTTTAGAGGGGTGGATCCAAACGGACCCTGTATATAATTATATTAGTGTCTGGAGAGCCGCAATAATTGACGTCAATTGCTGTGTGCAACAGATTAACAGTTTATAGATATAACTCTTCCCTTGTTTTCAGCATTTAAAAGGTATAATAAGTACATTAAACACAACGAATAGTATCTCTCTTCTCCAGGCACAAACATTTTTGTGCAGTTCAAAGATTACACACGACTAGGATACAATCTAAGGGTACAACAATAGTTCAGTTATGCCTCTCAACAATATGGTGCGCTGTGCGCGAGGTTGGATTCAGTTATTCGTCGGGGCTGGCTTGCTGTACGAGCATCCTTTCCTGTTGCACACCGTGCGGAATGGGTAGTTCAGGTTGTTGCACTCTGGGCAGGTCCAGCTTCCTTCAGGGGCTTCCTTATTGTTATTGTCCTTGCGAGACGAGCTCGTGTTACCTCCCTACGAGAGTAGAGCAGTTGATTACATCAAAACACAAAATTTTAGAAGGAAGCAATTTGCATACACTATTTTTCTTCAAACGTCTTGCTAATTTGCACAGTGGTTAAGACAGGAAGGCATCATCATTTCATCCGAAAAACTGTCCACGAAGGTTTGTGCACTTTATTTATACTGTGCCATATATACGAAAATACAAAAAGGAAACATAGAGAACCATCTTATAATATAAACACATTAAAAGATCTATCATTCACAAAATAAAAGTAGTATTGTTGTATTGACAGCACTCCAAGAAAGGGGTAATCATGCTTACAGGAGTTGGCCTCGGGGCTCCACATTTCTTCATGTTGCAAGTGGTTCTGAAGGAAAAGTTAATGTTGTCACATTTGGGGCAGGTCCAGTCACCCTCAGAAAGTCCATCAGGGCCTACAGATAAGAATTTTCATAACAGCTGAGAAATCAGAAATGGGAACAAGAAAACTGGCAAAGGGAGAAGTGAACTGCAACAACTAAATATGAAAGAGCTATGATAAACATGGTTCTACCACAAAAGAACAGGCTGATCAACTTTATTTACTTCATGCAATTCTCAACATAGTGGCCTGTGTACTGAACCGATTAACTATAAACCTACTTCTGGGCTTGAAGGATAATATGTTTCAGTTTCACCAAACTGTTAAACTATTATCCACTCTCATTAGCTGACAACGTAAGTATAATATAATCATACATATGATCTATAAATATGCCAAGAAATGCTGCCAGTTCTAGACTGAACTAATCCAATGATAGAGGGCGTACTCAGTGCAGAGAGCTCCCGCTCTGTGCGGGGTCTGGGGAAGGGTGTCAGTGGCAAGCCTTACCCTCGCCTGTGCAATGCAAGGAGACCGCGACTCGAACCCGGGACCTTCCGGTCACAGGCGGTAACCGCTTGCACCAGGCCCGCCCTTCAACTAATCCAATGATAGAAAAGACACAAAACTAACACTTTTTAAGACAGTTAACTATCATACCATGAGTTCATCAAAATAATTGTTATACATCAGGGCCAAACATAGCAAATCAGTAATTGAAGAAGCCATTAAACTACAATGAGTCTGGAGAAACAAAATACATGCAATCAAAAGTATAATTATGTAAAAAGGAGATTATCGCTTACCTCCACGGCGTTTTCTTGAAGCAATGTTGTCATTGTTTTCAGCTAATGCTCCACCAGACCATGGGCTAGAAACCTATTTTAGACATAAAAACATGAGCGCAACACCCCCAATAAAAAGGCCAATAGACGTTTATGGTTTTACTGAAGACAAACCGGCATTGGAGAACCTCTAAACCCATAGCTATATTGGCCCAGCTCAGGTCCTGGGCCATATCCCATACCTGCAACAATTACCAAAAAAATAAAACATAAGCCAATCAATTTAATGTTGAATAACCACAATTATCAGGTGTGGAAGAAACACAGACCACTCATTGGCCCAGGTTGACCATATGACGAGAAAAGGCCATATGAACCAGGAGCTCCTACTGGTGGACCATAACCATATCGCATCCCAAGGTGTGAATATGGAGCACCATAGTTACCAGATCCAAGCGGAATTGGAGGTGGGGCGCCACCACCTCCTCCGTAAAATAGAGGTGACTGGTCATATCCAGCAGCAGGAGGTGCTGGCATCATTCTCTATAAAACAAACAGAAGTTAATAAAAAGACATCTCAAACAGTTGAATAGTTGATAACCCAGACATGATGCATAAACCTATTCCCTTTCGTATGGCTACCATGAAACACATCAAATTTTAAGCAATCAGTGTCATAAGTATTCATCATAACTCCTTAACTAGCAGATGGTAGCGGGTGCTCATATAACATATATATACTAGAAAATCTCTAGAAAATGTGAATGAATATAAAACATATGCGCACGTAATCTCCCAGGATGAAAAAAAAGGAAGGGGGAACAACCAAACAAAGCTCCAGACCTCCGGTGTTTAACATATGTTCCACTTGACACTACAGATCATTAATGGCATTACTTAGGAAGAAAATCTATGACAACTTACAGGACTTGGACTCGGTGATGGACGGGGTGCACCACAGGCTCCACGGTTGCAAACATTTCTAAAACTGAAGTTGACATTACCACACTGAGGACAATTCCAGTCCCCCTCCCTTACAGACACTGAAAATAGTAGAACCTTCTCTTAACCAACAAGACTCAAGTAAAACAAGGCATTGTAATTTGTTTCCTTTCCAAAAAGGGGTGGGGTGGGAAAAGAAGAGAGTATAATACATTTAACCCAGGGAGTTCTCCCAACAATGCTAAGTAAACCATGAAATTGACTATCAATAAACACATCCATGAACTCTTCAGCACAGAAAGCAACCACAGCAAGCTACATTTTATTGTGTCAAATAGCTTTACAAACTCATTCTTCCATCTTCAGGTGACGGACTCTCAAACTCTAGTAACTACTTTACACAGGCATAAGATTAACCACGAGTGGAATCCACACGGCACTAATCAGAACCAAATTAGATCAAAGGCAAGGTATAATATATCCCCTTAATAGAACTAGAAATTGTTCTCCATGGACTACAATACACATATAGGATAGACTAAAATGGTGACCACGACACACTGCCATCCAAGTGCCCAAAACAAACCAAAACAAACCAGTAGTCGAGTGAAACATAGTCGAAATTCCCCAAACTCTTTACAAAAGATTCTGGTGAACCTAGGTCAATTCTAGCACACATTCTCCTAATTTCATCTATTAGAGCCGCTCATGCCGCTCGTGTCTCTCAATTATGGCTCAGCTGGCCTTGCGATTGATCAATCCCTAATTCCCAAACAAAAAACAAACAAATCCTGCCCGATAAGATCTCAGTTTGCAACTCGACTAAACCCTAACTCCGGCCTGACAAGCGAGCGAAAAACAGATCAGAGTGGGGAAGTGCCTCACCGTCGTTGCGTAACCTTTTGGACAGCGCGCCTCGGTTCTCCACCTGCGCGACAGCACCAAACTTATCCAAACAAATAGATCACAAACGAACGAGAGAGAAAAAAAAGCGTCAGAAACCAAACCCTAAGCTGAGGCCAGCACCATAATCGAATTGAACCGTAGACAATGGGAAAAGGTACCTTAGCGGAAGCCATCGGCGACGAGACTGAACACGGCGGCGGCGGCGCCGCCGAGAGAAGGGAAAGGCCGCTGCGCGAGAAATCGAGACGAGAGAGAGAGAGAGAGAGGAGGGCTCGTAGAATTATTCTTTATTTATTTATTATAAGGATGGGATTGGATTGGTGAGGCTTTTACCTGTGTACCCTTAAAAAAAATATATCATACTTCTGCGTACCTCTCAAAAGTTGATCGTCACCTACATGCCCTCGCTCGAACTTTTCTTTTTCCTCACGCCATTCCGTCGGCATTTGCTCCTAACGGTGGCTAACGGCTCTGGAGAATGACTCAGTTGCCCTTAGACTTGTATGGGCGTCTGAACTTTTTCGTTTCTCCTATGCCATTGCCAGACCAACTCTGAAATTGTTGACAGAGAAGTACTCATCCACGTAGTGGAGGGTGGTTGGGACCGAGATCAATATACAAGCCTTCGTCATCCAGGGAAACGAGTTGGATCAAGTCGGCCGATTTTTCGAGGTTTTATCGATGTTCAGTAGAGATCGGTGCCGCGCCGACGCAACCTCCCGTTGCATTGCATCCCGTTCGATTGGTTTCTTGGCTGGGCTATCGGCATGCGTTTGTTCGCGGCTTTTCTGTCGAGTTGACTTGTGATTGCGGTTCCAGTCACGGCAATCAGGGTACCATGGAACTCCATCTCTTTTTTAAGGGAGTGCTGGTTGCAATTGCAAGCAAAGCGATTATAACAAAAAAAATGCTGGTGACACGAAATCTTTACATATACTTATTACTAGTAAGTATGATGGATCAAGTCGGCATGATTGATGAAATAAATACACACTCCAGAATTACAGGAGTCCCAACAGGAAATGAAAAGCGGAAGCCTGTACGAGTTCAGTGATTACATACACCTCACAGAAAACGCCACATTTTTCTTCTACTAGTCTCTTTCGGCGAATAAATCTGTATATTCTCTATCGAAGAACACGGGGCAAGCTAGTGAAATTCTGAGCACACGGCGGCCCCAGGCCTACAACAACGGGGCCTCATGCTTCGTACACCTTGCACTCGTCGGTCTTGGGGTTGTCCTTGCAGAAGTCCTCCAGAGGGTCGCCGCTGCCCACCACCGCGCCGGGCCACTTGGCCGCCACCAGGTGCGCGGTGCGCCAGATCCACCACGCGTTGGCTGCACGTACCCAACAAGCCCGGCGTCAGCAACAATGTGCCATCCATGCATGCATATATATGTTCAGCTGTGTAGACTAGGATCGTGCGGCAATCGATCGCTTCTTCTTACCTGTAGCCCCATTCGTTGTCGTACCAGGCGACGACCTTGACCATGTCGTCGCCCATGACCATGGTGAGCGACGCGTCGATGGTGGAGGACACGTCGGAGCACCTGAAGTCCACGGACACGAGCGGCACGTCGCAGACCGACAGCACGCCCTTCAGCGGGCCGTCGGCGGCCTTGCGGAACGCCGCGTTCACGTCGTCCGCCGTGATGCCCGTCTTCACGGTGTTGATCACCAGGTCCACCACGGACACGTTCGGGGTCGGCACACGGAGCGCGATGCCGTTTAGCTTCCCCTTCAGCTGGGGCTGCACCAGCGCCACGGCCTTGGCGGCGCCCGTGCTCGTCGGCACGATGTTCAGCGCCGCCGCGCGGGCCCTCCGGAGGTCACGGTGGGACGCGTCCAGCAGCCTCTGGTCGCCGGTGTACGAGTGAGTTGTCGTCATGGTCCCCTTCACGATTCCTGCATCGTATTCGTATCAAAAAAACAGTCAGCTGACTCTCTGTCTCTCTCCCTCCGGCACATGTACACCAGACGACTGTGGTGACCAGGGAACCAAGCTCTCACCGAACTCCTCGTCCAAGACCTTGACGAATGGCGCGAGGCAGTTGGTCGTGCAGGAAGCGTTGCTGATGATGTCGGCCACGCCGTGGTCGTAGTCGCCCTCGTTAACACCGACGACATAGGTCGGGATGTCGGCGCCCTTGGCCGGAGCAGTGATGATGACCTTCTTTGCGCCGGCCTGGATGTGCTTGCCGGCGCCGGGGCCGTCGACGAAGACTCCGGTGCCCTTCACGACACAGTTTTAAAACACTGTCAGTCTTTCTGCGTCGGCAGCGACTGGAGCATGCATGGACGCACATTTTTGCACTGGGGAGTGGGGATCCTGTGTTTCTGTACCTCGATGACAATGTCAATGCCGAGCTCAGCCCATGGAAGCTTGAGAGGGTCCCTGCTGGAGACGACAGTGATGGGCTTGCCGTCGACGCTGATGGTCGTGTCGTCGAGGATCTTGACGTCAGCCTTGAAGGTGCCGAGCATCGAGTCGTACTTGAGAAGGTGAGACGCCTGAAATCAAGAAAAAGAAACGCACCAATATAATGCAAATTTCTGTTAGAAAAAGTTCAGACGCCCATACAAGCCCAAGGGCAACTGAGTCATTCTCCAGAGCCGTTACCCACCAGGAGCAAATGCTGACGGAATGGCGTGAGGGAAAAGAAAAGTTTGAGCGAAGGCACGTAGGTGACGACCAACTTTTGAGGGGTACGCAGGAGTGTGGCATCTTTTTTAAGGGTACACAGGTAAAAACCTCTGGATTCGTTGGGCTGGCCACGCGCCGCGGTGCGGTGGCCGTGTCCAAGGGCCCCGAGCACCGAGCCCTGCGACTGCGAGCGGGCCTACAATAGCCCTGTGCCCCTGTTCATGGGTGGGTACAAACCGGTGAACCCATGGGCCAAGAAATCTGTAGTGTCCATTTGCCACGCGTTACCTCCAATCGGGAAAAAAAAAGTCCATATTACCTCCTCAAGTTTTGAGAAAGTCTGTTTTTTCTCCTTAAACTCTAAAACTAGGTAAAACACATTCCTCAACTTTTGAAACCATTCATCTTAACTCCTTGGCCATGTTATAAACAGTTTTGAAGGCGGTTTTGTCTTTTTCTTTTTTATTTATTTCGGCTAAATTTTTGAAAAATCATAGTAAATCACAGAAAAATCATAAAATGAAAAATTCAATTTTGTTAGACTCCACATGAGTACATCTCCACAGTGAACATATAATATGGTACGCTTCAGTACAAAGTTTTTGTTGCGGCTTTAGATCTATGTTTTTCTGTAATTAATTAGAATAATTCATAGCTGCAGTTTTCTATGGTACAATTGTGATGAAATTTTTATGGTGTACTAATTATTATATGATTGAACTATAGTAAAAATTTCATACTCATTGGATTATGTATAGCTTAGTTATAGATTTATTTATATTTAACAAGCATAAACCCAAATAAAATCTATAACTAGGTTATACATGATCCAATGAGTATGAAATTTTACTACGGTTTAAGCATATAATATTTAGCCCACCATAAAAATTTCACCACAATTGGACTATAGAAACTGCAGCTATGAATGATTCCATTTAATTACAAAAAAGCATAGATTTAAAGCTACACCAAAAACTTTGTACTAAAGCATACCATATTATATGTTCATTGTGTAGATCTACTCATATGAAGTCCAATAAAATTAGATTTTCTATTTTTATAATTTTTCTGTGATTTACTATGATTTTCCAAATATTCAACCGAAATAAATAAAAAAGAAAAAGACAAAACCGTCTTCAAAACCGCTTATAACCGGGTCAGGGAGGTAAGATGAACGGTTTTAAAAGTTGAGGGAGGTGTTTTGTCCGGTTTTGGAGTTCAGGGAGGAAAAGCGAACTTTCGCGAAAGTTGAGGGAGGTAATGTGGACTTTTTGCATTAGATTGCGATTTAGGCCCCTTTGAACGCGGAATTTTTCCCTCTTCCTGCGTTTTTTCCGTGAAAAATGAACTAAATTCTATAAAAAAATTTATACAATTTCTATAAAATTTCTGCATTCCTAAGAGACTCTTAAAAATTTGAAGTCCCGTCCGTGTGTGAAAAAAATATAGATTCCCCGTGTATTTTTCAAATTCAATGGTTCAGATTGATTAGGAGCAATTGGAACAAGGTCCTTCAACGTGCGCGTCTATATATACATAGAGAACGATGAAGGGCCTATTTGCTTTGTCCCTTGTCAAGGATAAAAATTCCCATGCTTGATTCTTAAAAAAAATGATTTGTGGCTAGGTCTAGGGAGACATGTCGGTGCATGGCAATCCGGTTGGAGATGTCAACGGGACTTAATGTTTCTGTGGGAAATTTCCTTATTAGGAGATACAGACGTGTGTCATTTCTCCCCACAGGTATCTTAATGGGGAAAGCTCTTTTCTGGTTTGATAAGACCAGGGATGATGAGGCATCCTACCGTCGAGAGATCCTTTTTTTAGGTAGTCCACGTTCAAATCTAACAGGACATCCACCACATGTCTCAATCCATTCGTACATTTTCTAAGTCACAACACCCTAACTTTGCCTGACCAGACACCCACTCCCACTCGTCCAGCGGCCTAGTTCCCAAGCCCTCAACCCCTCTCCTTAGCCAGTGCCCCCACTACCCTGATGACATAGTTCTCTGCCCAACACCGCACAACTTAGCATCTCCGACAGACGCCGCACACCATGCCTCTGTCCAACGACGTACTCACCATTCCTCCGCCCCGCAACCACAAGCACGTATGAGGGCAAAGATGGCGCGAGCAAGAGTGCAGGATGGCATAGGCAACCGGCTCGGCTAATGACATGTCACCGCGTCGTTGATGTGGATTTAAGCAAGCGCACAACATAAGAGTTCCACACCCTCTTCCTTGGAGAGCTCTAATGGCTTCGATTCAGGGGGGGGGGGGGGGGGTACTCACCCTTCCCCAAAAGGCATTGATAGGATTGGGAAATTTCGTCATGTACCAAAAACCAGTATAAATTGTGTATCTCGTGTGCTACACATCTGATCTACGTGTGCATTACTTGTCTGAGGTCAAAAACATCAACAAGCTTAGTTTGTATGTTTCAGTACGGTGGGAGAAGCCTGGTCATCAGGATAAGCATAAGAAAAGCATTTTGAGTTAGGTGTGTATCTTCTTGATTTGTGCTGTTGCATAGTAACAGTGACAGCATGTAGGGTTGACATTCGCTGCCTTGCCTGTAATAATCATATGTAGGGGCTCATGTATGTAGGGTTGACTTATGGAGCTGGCGTAGCTTACGAATACTTCAGTCATTGCGTTTTGGAAAATGTGGGAAACAGCCCAACCTCTAATCCATGTGACCCACTTCTGCCGTCACAAAAAAGACTTGTCGTCATACTATGACTCAATATGCGTCCATTCATTGTATGTTTCATAAAACTTGCCATTGTAGCCTTTAGATAAACAGTGGGGTCTATATCTAAAGTCGTTTGTGCACCCTTTCTTACTTTATTATAGCTACATGAAAAAAAAACTGAGGCAATTATTATCCGTGCGACAACCAATCTTTTTAGTTTTTACCGGAGAAGTCTATATAATAAGTAAATAGGATTATCTTGGCCACGTTAATTTGTCTGAATTTTTTTTAGACCGACGACTAGTCACTTGGGACGGAGGTAGTATCTTTTTTTAGACGACGGAATAACGAGGCCAAGATCATATCACTCCACACACGTACTATTAACTTTATATAAGAAGATGGAGTTGGGAGAAGTCAGTGCAAAAGAAGGAAGTTTTCTCGCTCTGGTGGAATTATTAAGATACTCCGATGTAAGACGTGCGGGGAATAATTTGCAGACCTTGTGTTGCGGACGCCGGACGGGGCGGCCGGCGGGCAAGACCGCAATGCAAGTAGATCGCTAAAGGCGGTGGATGAACACGATCCACCGACCCGTGCACTCATATGCCCTTGGGCGTTCCCGATTCCGGCTCGACTTACCCCAGCTCTCTAATATAAGGTGGTGGGATCTGTCATCTGTGCACGCATTACGCATACGTGCCTAGCTAGCTGGAGTAGTAGCCAACGTCCGGAGTACGCAGCACCATGGTTGCCACCTCCGCCGCGTGCTCGAGGCCGTCGTCCCCCTGGTTCTCGCACTGGCTCTGCGGCTTCACGGCGGACACCGTCGTCGCCGCCGGGACCAGTACCGTCGTCGTGCCGCGCGCAGATCGCCAGCAGCCGGCTGCGTCGTCCTCCTCCTCCTCCTCGGCCGCCGGGCCAGCCTCCGCCGCGTCTCAGCTGAGGCAGGTAGTATGCAGCTAGCCACCACTCCGATCTCTACTCGTCTTGCTGTTACGTGTTGTGTTCAGTTGGTGCTTTTCTAGAATTTTATTATTGCGCTAGCCAAGTTGGAAATTGGAATCCAATCACACCATGCTGTGGATGTACGTGTAATTTACTGTGGGTTAGCCGGATAGATTACCGTAGGTTCGCTAATAAAATTGAGAATTAAGAACGCTAACGAATGGACGTTTCAAAGGCCAGATCGAGCCCCACGCCAGAAAGTCACGGCCCACTCCAATGGCTACCGAAGCCCAAAGGCCGCCGTCTAGACTTGTCTCCACGGCATCTCGGCTTTCCATTTTTACCCCGCTTCTCTCTCCTCTCCGGGCGTTGCCGTTGCTCTGCGGCGCTCTGCCGCTGCCGCCGACGCTGCAGGTGTGGACCCGCCGCCGCGGCCATGTTCGCCTGGATCCTCCGCGGCTGCCGCGACGAGTGCTCCGCCTCCGACCAGCTCAAGCAGGTCGGCCTCTCACTCCCCGCAAAATCTGTTTCTCCCCGTCGATTTCCAAAGAACCACACAACAGGAAAAGGAGGCCTTTCCCCCCTTTTGCCATTTGAGTCTTGGCGGTACAGGATGGGGCTAATTTCCTGTACGATCTTACCAAGGCGAATGAAGGCGTGCGGAAACTGTGAGATAGAGTGATAGACAGGATTGGGCAGTTCGTGTGATGTCTCATTCTGAGGAGACTCAGTGTTGAGGAAAGACATTGCAAACGTTTTGTTTTCTTCTGAAGTGTTGTTTCCCACCCTTACATTCTCTAACTAGGACAAATTGCATCCTGCACCTGGGTAGTCTTGCACTTGTGCTCACTGAACTTAAGGCTATTTCATTTCTTTCATTTTGCTGCGCTTCTAAACTAAACAAAAACTCAAAAATTACTGAATTAAATTAAAGGAGTGTGATCTGATCTGATCTGATCTGACTGATGTATTTCATTTCTCCTGCTGAATTGATCACTTACAGTATATGCTGTCTCTGCAGGCTCGTGATGTCTTCAAGGCGAAAGAGGTGGTCTTGCAAAAGAAGATTTCTCAGGAGATGGAACGGGCCAAGGAGTTTACAAAGTCGGGAAACAAACAGGCAGCAATGCAGTGCTTAAAGAGGAAAAGGTACTATGAGAGTCAAATGAACCAGGTTGGAAGCGTTCAGTTACGCATCAATACCAAGGAGAAAATGATCGCTGATCACATGGGCAACAAATAACAGAAAGTGAGAACACATCTCTGGAACTATGTATCAAACACTCCTTTGTTTTGTTCAGATGTGCAATCCTGTGAGATGTCAACCATTGGTGTGTTCCTTGCCACACAGCACATCACGCTTAACATTAGTGTGCCCTTAACGTAAGAATAAGATATTACTTTTCGGACCAGATTTCTAGCTTCCTAGGCATGACAACACTTATTTCCTAGCATGCTGTATAGTGTATATAACCTGAGCCATACTTGTTGTTTTTCATCCACATTCTCACTGTATTCAACTGAATAACAATTAGCAAGTCATTTGATGTTTTCAATTTTTTTTGGCACTCTGCATAGAAGGGTTACAAGATGGTATTTTCTTGAATTGAAATAGAGATCGTGTATTCCTTTATTTACAGACACTCTGGGGCAGCAGAGAGTAAATCCATGAATCTTGATTAGTACAAGTTCAATCATGTTATTGCGATAGCCTATAATAATTGGAGAGGAAGCTGAACGTTTTCACTCTCTCTATCTAAGCACAACACTGTGCATGTGAATATCCACCCTAGTGGATCTCCGCTTCCAGTCTGTTCGGTTGGCTGGTTCATATCGTTGCTGGTTCGTGAAGAAGTATTGCTGGCTGGTTTATGTGAGAGAAAAATACTGTTTCGGTTGAAAATTTACGATCGTTTACGACAATACAGATTTTCCACTGCTGCTGTTTCTAATGCAAATCGTATTGCTGTAGTCCTCCCTCCGTATTACTATGTGACCTGGTCCTAATTTCTTTTTTGAACAAGTACATAACCTAATATCTTTTTTCAACAAGTACATACCAACATTTCGTCGAAGAATTCAGATTTGCCTTTTCTTCTCATGACGAATAAGATGAAACTTTGGAAAGAAAATGCATATAATCTGAAATCCATTTCAAAATGGGCTATCGAACACAAAACAACTTGTTGCTTATGTGTTCTTCATATCTTGTAAAAGTTGGTTCTCTTGCAGAGTAAATGATGGCAGTTTGTATACCTGAGCAGCTACGCTAACCTCTAAAACAGCAAGTCAGCAAGCCTCGAATCAATCATGTAACATAGAGATAGCCTTGTCCTTCTGTTATCGTTCAGTAAACTACACTGTAAACACTCTCTTTCCTGTCATTTACAACAACAACAACATAGCCTTTCAGTCCAAGTAAATTGGGATAGGCTAGACTTAAACCCATCAAGAGCCCTAAGTCACGGTTCAGACACTTCAATAGCTGCTTTACAAGCACTCCTATTTAAACATAAATCTCTAGATATATCCAAAGCTTTCAAATATCTTTTTATTATCTCTCCTATGTCAATTTCGGTCTTCCTCTACCTCTCCTCATATTATTAGCTTGGCTTAAGACTCCACAATGCACTGGTGCCTCTGGAGATCTCCTTTGGACATGGCCAAACCACCTCAACCGAGGTTGAACAAACTTTTCTTCAATTGGTGCTACCCCTAGACGATCACGCATATCATCGTTTCGAACTCGGTCCATTTTTGAGTGACCATAAATCCATCGCAACATATGTATTTCTGCAACACTCAGTCGTTGAACATGTTGAATCTTTGTAGGCCAACATTCTGCTCCATACAACATAGCCGATCTAATCGCCCTTCTATAAAACTTGCTTTTTAACTTTTGTGGTACCCTCTTGTCACAGAGAATACCAAAAGCTTATCACCACTTGATCCATCCTGCTTTGATTCTATGGCTAACGTTCGCATCAATATCTCCATCCCTCTGTAGCATCGATCCCAGATACCGAAAGGTATCCTTCTTCGGCATTACTTGACCTTCCAAACTCATATCTCCCTCCTCCTGTGTAACTCCGTCAAAGTCGCATATCATGTATTCGGTTTTAGTTCTGTCCAGTCTAAAACCTTTAGACTCAAGAGTCTGCCATCATAACTCTAGTTTTCTAAGTCTGGCTTTTGTCCACTAACACTACATCATTAGCGAACAACATACAGTAAGAGATATCCCCTGGTATGTTACTGATAACCTTATACATTATTAAGACAAAGAGATACGGGTTTAAAGCTGACCCTTGATGAAATCCAATTTTAATCGAGAAGTAATCTGTGTTACCATCGTTTGTTCGAACTTTAGTCATAACATTATTGTACATGTCCTCGACGAGGGTCGCATACTGTTTTTTTTCCTAAACTTTCAGTTCAGCGTGATGACAATCTGTGTGAAAGTTTTCAACCTTGGATAGAATTTCCATTATCTTTGCGCCCTGTAATAACAAAACTTAGCCCTTTCTAGCCGTAATGTTATCCTGAATGGATTGTTCACAGCTCAAACCCAAGTTCATGATGCCTGGAGCTGGCGACGCACGCTGCACAAACCGGGGAACAATTTGGAACATACCTGCTCCTGTTTTTTTCCTATTTGGGTAATGGACAGGACGCATAAGGCTGTGTTTAGGACCTGTTTGCTTATTAAGTCAGGTGACTGAAAACCATTGACTTATAAGTCATGCCGGTTTGGTTATAGATGACTTATAAGCTGTGGGCTCCACGCAGAAAAGGGTGACTTATAAGTTTTAAGCAGGGGTGAACCAACTTAAAACTTATAAGCAGGAGTGACTTATAAGTTGGTGGTGTTTGGCAAAATAAGTCACTTATTTCACTTTTTAACTTATAAGTAGGTGACTTATTTGGAACCAAACAGGCCCTTAGTTAGATAAAATTTAGGAATTTGACAACTGTAGCACTTTCGTTTTTATTTGGCAATTAATATTCAATCATAGACTAATTAGACTCAAAACATTCGTCTCGCGATTTTCAACCAAACTATATAATTAGTTTTTTTTCGTCTACATTTAATGATCCATGCACGTATCGCAAGATTCAATGTAATGGCTACTGTAGCACTTTTTGGAAAAACTTTTTAAAACTAAACAAGACCTAAGTTTATGGGACATTATTACTGTACAATGTTTTTCTCACAACAATCAGCAAACATTATTTTTCAGCGCAATCGAGAACGTGAATCTGGTTGGCTGGTACAAAACTTCAGGAAAAAAATTGGAGCGGATCTGTCAGAAACAAAAACAATCTTGAGAAAATTGAATCCGGTTGGCTGGTATAAAATTTCAGCCAAGAGCCACGCTTCACCAAAAAATGGCGCGGATCTCTCACCTGAAAAATAAAAATGGTGAAGATTCACGTCACATCAATCGCCAATAGGGCACCTGCTGTGCCCATGGGCCATGGCCACGACCCTGTGAGCACCTCACCACACAATCCATCACAAGCACGACAGGACGAAATGAAACTCGAGAATAACCCAGTGCCATGGGCTATTTACTACCAAATAAATACAACATAACGTTAAGGTTTGACCTTGTACATCCCTACCAAAAACACAAACGAGCAGTTTGACCAGAAGGCAAAATAACTGGCTCGCTACAGTGGAGGCATGACATGACAGATGTACAAAGTTTCCAAACTCTGGCGTCAAAATGTCTCAATCAAGGTATCAGCAGTTCCCATTCTGGGAGAGATAGGTAAGGGCTTAATTGAAACTACGCCGGTGGTTGTCGCCTCCTGCAATATCAGTATAACAAATTAATACAGCACTACAGTTTTCACAATAGAATACAATTCTGTAAAAGGACGAACAGGAGGGTTAATAAAACGGTGACTCAGGGTAGCTCATGTACAAATTTAGACAAAACATTAAACTTCTATACTTGAAGCTACAAATGCTAGCTAAAAACTACTCCCTCTGTTCCAAATTGTAAGCCGTTTTGGCTTTTCTAGGTACATAGCTTTTGCTATGCACTTAGATATAGATTATGTCTAGATACATAGTAATAAGTTGTGTATCTAGAAAAGCCAGAACAAATTACAATTTGGAATGGAGGGGGTAGCTAATATTTTAATAGGTTTATAATGCAAGTTAAAAACATTATACTTTTGTACAAGTAGGGAACAATATCTCCAAACAGATGCACAAAAGCTAAAAATTAGCAGGATAATACATAACCACACAACAAACCTAGAGTGCCCTATATTTTATTACCTTTTTGGTCGGACACGGTCCTCTTCAAAATCCATTATTCCTCCAGATTCAGAGAGAAAGTCGTCATGCCCCCGTAAGTCGATGTCTGCCTGCTTAAATTGTTCAACTTCTGCCATCAAGTAAGAAACATGGTGCGGCAACACTATTTAATACAGTAGTTGCCATTATATGAACACTCAATAATAATAATAAATCAAAACAGAAGGCAGTCAGATATCAGTAGGAAAATGAGGATAACAGAGCATAACCCATCACAAGAAGATGCAAATTATTCCTTTTTTCTTCAATCTTACAAATAACAAGAAAAAGTGATGAATAACAAATGCTTCAGTTTAATCCAGCTCACCTTGATTGATTTTTTGGCCTCTTCCACTCTGTCCTCAAATTCTTTCTGGTGCTTCTTGTTCACCTCACTCATTGTATCAGCCCACTTGATTTTCTCCTGAATTTGATGCAACAGGCTATCTGATGTTCCCAACCTGAGCGAAGTTACATTTTCATCAGAACTTGTAAAAATGCACTTTATTTTCTTTGAGTTTCACCTCATAGCGCACAAAAAGAATTGAGTAACCATATGGACAGATTGCTACAGAACTAAATCATCAGCAAAGGATGCCGAAATCACTACCATATGATCTTCTTAAGTTGATATTATCTATTTCCAGTTTAACAATAATACCGTAACAACAGAAGAAACAATGAAAATCTATCCAGTTAAAAGGAAAAACCTTAAGAAACACAAAGCAATTATACCTTAATTTATAGTGTTACTCAAACAGGCCATGGCTTTTAGGGAACAATATGTGCACACTATTTCATCGCATCATGAATTCATGATCATAGTCACATAAAACAGGTAGAAGGCATCGACCCTCGACCCAGGAACGTCAACACCAACCAGGGTACACAGGGTCATTTTTGAAACTGCGGTTTAAAGACCTCTCACAAGTAGAGTACCACATTCCTCGACCTGGGAACTTTGTGAGTTGTGACTATGATCATGATCATCCTACCAAAACAAATTATCTCATAAAACTAAACCTTGTAAGACACCAAGAAGAGTAGCGCAAACAATCAATAAAAGAATAAACATAACAGAAAAACAGGTTGTCCATCCCATGGCAAACAAACCACAATGTGACATCATAACGTTGTATATGAGAAATAAAATTAAATGGCAATTACGAAAACAAGCATTCACATTTTTTTGGGAGTAGAAAAGTTGTATTAAACAAGCATGCGCATTTACTAGATGTAGAAAGATATCTTAAATAAGCATACACACCAGTCAGACAAGGTCTCTATCATGTTGGTTAGCTGATCAGGTGTAAGATCTCTTCCAGCTGCAAATTGTACCTAAAATGAATGAAGAGAAATTTTTTATAAGAAAACTTATCATTAGACAAATAGAAAATGATGCCACAGATACAGGCTGCAAGCATCTTACTTCAAAGCACCTTCTCATCTGATCCAGTTTGCCTCTAACAATACCCTACATAAACATGCAGAATATTATATATTATGGATATGATGCCAAAATTACTTTAGGCAACACTAGAAGTATTAGAGACCACAGTAAAACCACTGGAAATAATAAAAATACTACCAGTAGTGGTAAATGATAAATTTTCAAATGACACATTTACAAGTCTCACAGGGATTATACCAAGATTAAGTGCATAATCGAAAGAGGATGTAACAACTCACCGAGTACATGCACTCATTGATTAGGAAATCTTCAAGTTCTCTTACATTGGAAACGTCCAACTCTTGCATGAGCTGATCATACGGTAGTATCTGAAGAAAGAATTATAGTGAACAAGGGAGTACATTAGAATTCTACAGGAAAAAATATAGCATGGAGTAGAAGGTAAAAAATATTGCTACAAGAATGTTTCTCCCAATGTTAAGCTAAGCATAATATAGGTCCATGTATTTCATAGATTTGGCACGCATAATAAGGTTAGATTATCAGCCGTTGGTTAACTAACTGACCAAAGAAAATAATACTTTCCCCTTCAAAGTTAGTTCCTACTAGGCTACTACACAGAAATATTTACCATTAGAAGAACAAAGAGGAGGATTAAGAAACCTATACAACAGACATGCAAGATGGGTAGCTACAATTTACATGCCTGCAAGTGATGGCAACAAATAAGCATAGCTTGGCAGAGCTAGAGCAAATTTGAGGGGGGTGGGCTCGCCTTGTGGGTGCATAGAATTTTACTGTGAGGGTGCAGATATGGTGAAAATTTAGCCATAATCACTGTTTTTTCAATTTTGTGTGGGTGCGCACCTGCACCCACTAATGGCAATATAGATCCACCCCGCCTTTGTGTCATTGGCATGCTATAGATGATTGCTCCAAATATTAGATAGGTTTCATCAGAATTTGCACCTTAGTTGACTCTGCCAGAGTTAGCACACTGAGTTGCTTTAGCTTCCGGACCTGGTCAGGCAACAATGCTGGAAGTGATCCAGAATTACCTACACTTGCACGAAGATACATTAGCGAACAAAACAGTGTGCATATCTTGCTATACAGCAGTACCAATAAGTAAGCCAAACTTGGACATTAACCACTAAGTAATATGCACGCTGACAGCAATGGTAGATCAAACAAGCAGAAAATTCCAGAAATTACAAGTGGAGTGCACGGTAGGATATAAGTCCACAAGCACAAGTAAGTTCATAACCTTATTTATGAACAGTTAAATGCAGATTCATAGTAGTTGGTAAAAAGGTGAATTCATCTCAATCGCTCAACCTCTGTTCGCTAGCATGACAATGTGACATGTGATGTGTTCTCAGTTTGTTGACCAGAAATAAAATTTTAAATTCGAGTCCTCAGCAACATTCTCTAAAATGTGTCTCAACATTAGAGCTCCATCACCCACCCAATGGCATTCATCCAGAGTAAAATTTCCGAGTTCATACTCGATATTTAGACCAGAAACCCATGGTCCAGCTTTTATTGAAAGCCACAGGTAGAGTTGCTGGGAGCACTAAACAGACGGAACAGCGCACCACGGAAAAGCCCACAGAACCAACGGGCATACACTGAGACGCACAGCAACGAACGCAAAGCCGCAAAGGGCAAAACAATGTAACAATTGCAAAGGCGCAGACCACGATCTTACTCTTGTAGTCCTTCAAGGTACCGTAGGCGAAGAGCCGGAGCAAGTCCAGTGACGACGCGTACTGCGTGCCAGCGAGCTGCGCCAACAAACAAACAAACAAACCCGCGTCAGATCGAGCCGCGCACCCCCTAATCGACGCGAAAACAAACGGATAATTATACCCTAACCCTACTCCGGCAGCAGGCACCGGGGTAACAAAGCAGGGCGCCCGCCGAAGGGCGGGGTGCGTACCTTGGAGAGGGCCGGGAGGGTGAGGAGCTCGGAGAAGGCGAAGAGGGCCGGGTGGGAGGTGGCCTCGAGCACCAGCGCGGCGAGCTGCGGCGCGGACGAAAGCGCCGCCGCCTGAGCGGAGAACTGCGCGATCAGCTCCGCCTGCCGCCGCTCTGCGTCCATCGCCATCGCCCCACGGCGAGTCGGGGGCGCTAGGGTTAGGGTTTGGAGGATCCGACGGGGCCTCCCGGTGTTTGGGCGTTTCGCTTTCGGCCTTCGCTCTCGCGTCCGTCCTTAATGGTGTTCTCTCGGTGCGACGGTGCGGCTTTCCGCGAGTTTGTTTGGAGGGTTTTGGCCTCTACACGCCTGCGCCTGCTAGTGCGGGCGTTTAGGTTGCGTTTGCGACCGAATATTGCCCACCTGTTCCGATAAAATGGTTTTGTTGTTAATCTAAAAAATATTGTGTCTTGGTCTTTCTATATTTGGGATAAATCAAACTACTCTAGATTTGATTAAATTTATATACAGTAATACCAGCTTGTATGTCAAATAGGTATATTATAAAAATACATTTCGTTTTCGTAAAACAAAAAATAATAATACTTATTTGATATGGTTAATATTAAGTACTGGCAAATATACCCACACATTGCACGCACGTGCAAAACCTTGCATGGTCATGTGGAGCTGATCTTGATAGATTGTATTAATAAGGAAAATGTCATTAATTATTCCCTCGTGTTGGATTTGAATTGTGCTAACCCTAGATTAGAAATTTGGTCTCACGTTGGATTGAGATTGGAAACATATCGACAATAAGAGTGGGATATGAGCGGGGTAGTGATCTGTGGTGGATGGGCTAACATATAAAAAGTGGGCAAAGTTATTTTTCTTTTTTTTAAAGATTAGGTATAGATATAAATATAGAGGTATTATTGTTTGATGAAACTTCAACTAGTGTACTTAATAAAATAAAACAAATCCACAATATGTATATGAAATATAAAACTATACTAGAAATAATTACTGAATTTCTTAATGAAATGATGTCTATATTGTGAGAGTTTCCCTTCAGATGGACATTAAAATAAATTAAATCAAGTGAATATCCCAGAGTTGGAAGTTAAGGCACTGTTTGGTTTTGTGGAATTGTTTCTCATTCATATTGGAATCCAAAGAAACGTTGTCAAACGGTATGACATGGAAATGATTATCCCTCAGAACGTTGATATTGCGGTGAGCGAAAGGGTTCTTGGCTGAGCTGGCTTTGCTAAATTCCATTTCTAGATTCCCATGTATACCAACGGTCATATTTTTTTAGCTAACTTTTTAAAATGCAACGGGTTAAAATAGGTTGTATTTAAAGTATTCTTCGCCCATAAAAAGTTCTGAATTTTTAAGCATTTTTGTATTGATTTGATTTTTTATGTAAAACAACTTTTTCGAATCAAAATCCAACCTACCAGCCAAACGGTCCCACAAAAGTGATTCTAATTCATCACCTAAAACGTTTCTTAAGAAAAACCTTGTTTATACTTGTCTACAAAAATCTAGATCCCCACCAAACGGACCCTAAATTCCATGCACAAATAGTTCATGATAACTTCATTTATTTGTTTGTTTGTGTTTATTGAATTTTTGTTTGGATATTAATAACTTCATTTATTTGTTTGTTTGTGTTTATTGGATTTTTGCTTGGATATTCAAATTTAAGATCAATACATAAATCATTGAAAGTGCATCTAGGCCTCTTAGTGGATTTTTGGTGGGTGGATGATAAGACAATTGAAGGACTAATGAGTTTAACAGGACGGTTCTTTGAATTTGTTTCAGTGTTAATGATCATATCATGCTAATGTCATATGTTGAAAGAACAAGAGGCAAGGCTATTTGCTAAGGCAAAAAGAGACTGCGAAATGAATATGATTTTGTCGCAGCGGCTTGCTTTACATGATTAGGGAGACATTGATAGTTGTTTGGTATTGATCAAGTGTTGAAGAATGGGTCAAGAATGCATAAGCGGAGAAATATTAAGCAAGGGTCAAATGACAAATGATACAATATACAGTGGATGGTCTCAATATTGGTTGCTTATTATATGCGCAAGAACTTGAACAACACTATGCATGGATATTGGTCAAGTTGAAAGCACGAGGAAGAAAATTATCAACGGTGATGGTATTAGGAATAAATAGCAAGCCAAAGTGCAAAAGTAGAAAGAAACAAGGCCATGTATAAATAGAATGACCTCTTATGATGGCAAGCTCATATATGATGAAATACCATAGAATCACAGAAAGATGAGCCAAGTCATGTGAGTGTTTTTTTAGCTCGTAGTCATGTGAGTGTGATGGACAATATTTAGAATATGATTTGGTTGTGGATAATATTGATTTATGATTTCAAATGAATGTTTAATGTTGGTTCAAGGCATAACATGACTTGAGGATGGCTCGATAGAGTCAGTTGACAGTGTGCACATCAGCACATATACATGCAAGTGTCTGCATATGTGCTATATTTTTCCTTTCTTTTTCTTGTGTGGCGGGAGAGCAGACGAAATATAGTTGTAGAATCAAAGTTGTCAATCATATTCCACTGACTATAGGCTACTGGGACTTTTCTTTTTGCGAATGCTACTGGAACTATTTAGTTAAGATGGACAATTAAGGTAAGGGCTCTCCGAAGGTCCTTTTTTTTTTTCCTTTTGGAAAATATGTTATGCACATGCTCATAAGTATGCACGTCGACTCATCTTTTTTAACGAACACAGAGTCCAATCCTATCTTTATGAGTTTCAACATGAACACAAGGTAACACATCTCAAAGTTTTTTTTTTTATCTCAACACATCTCAAAGTTGAGCGTGAGGTAACACGTCTGCCCAACGAAATTGACCGAGCCCATTGGTTCCAGACATTCCGTCCTCGCCCGCGTCTCAAATCAAATCTCTCGGTCTCGGACAAGGACAGAGCGAGACGCCATCCGACGCGCGCTTTTGGCGGCCCGGCGCGGCCCCGCATGACAGGATCAGCGGGCCAGAGCGGCCCTGTACGTTTCCGCACCGCGTCACGCCGCACCCGTACGCCGCGGTCGCGCGCTAGGCGGAGGAGGCGGGTGCCGGCCGACTGCCGACGAACCGAGTTGCCACCGACGCCACCGGTGCCGCGTCGCCGTCGCCGTGGCCCCGCCGCGGGGATCGCCGATCCCTGGCCAAAACCGGCACGCTTCGGGTTGCCCCTGCCCCGACGCCGAGCCCAAGCCAAAAAGCCTGATCGGTCTCGCCGTGGCGTGCCGGCCTGGGTGTCCCATCAACCGGCCCCTCTCAATCAATCGTACGTCCTGTCGTTTGGGTTTATTTGATTTACAAGTCATATTTTTTCCACAATGAACAATATTTTTTTCTCATATTAAATCAACCAACAATATATTCTGCTATGACTTATCAGCCAACAGTACTTTCAGTCAGGACTTATCAGTCAAACAAGCTCAAATGAATAGGGCGATAGCCTGTCCGTTTGGCTGATAAGTCATGGCTGAAACGCTTGACTGATAAGCCATTACTGAAAGTACTGTTGACTGATTTATTGTAAGAGAAAAATAATGTTCGTTGACTGAAAAAAAATACGGCTTATAAACTAAGCGAACAAGGCGCGTCATGGTGTTTAGTTTATCATCCAATCCAAACTTGTTAATTGCTAATCGTAGATGGCGGTGTTTTCTTAATCTTGGATATAGCCGCATGGACGGGACGCAACGCTCGGAGATGCGACGTTTGAGCGAGGAGCGTATAGAGTGTCGTCGGCACTCGTGGTTTTGGCATTTTTTATTGCCGGATTTGGCCGGGTCTATTGGTGCTGGCTGTCATGCCGCCAAACTAGAAGATGTTCGGTCTGTTTGTTGTTGTTTTTTTTTCTTTTTTTTAATTGATAAATCCGGTCGATGCTGATTTATTGTGAGAAAAAAAATACTGTTGGTCGGATTTCTTGTTTGGATTTGGACTAAACTGTACCTTATCTGCTCGGCCGCTCCTTGTTCAGTGACCCAGGAGTATGTGATTGTAAGTTGTTTACCGTTCACAAATATAAAGTTTGTCTATGTATTGCTAAAACTTTGTTTCAAGAGTCCTTTTAAAACTTACTCTCTGAACCATTATTTGAAGAGTTATTTGAATAAATCAATGGTCATATTCGCTTCTCTTATCATCCAGTCTTTTTTCAGCTGAAATAATATTTTTCTCTCACAACAAATTAATCGGAACAGTGTTTCGGCTTGTTTTTTCAGTGAAGCGAACGGGGCTGATCTCTATATATTTCTATTCTCCAACAATTTTCCTGTGCACGTTGTTGAGGAATGCTAAAACCAGTAGCCGAACACTCCCACATATATCTCTTGAGTTACTCTTCTGATAGCCTTTTTACTTCTCCCATCGCAAATATAAGCTTATCTTTGTTCCGACTCAATTTTTCCTGTTTATTTGATCACCGGCATCTAGAAAATCGTCAGCCTGTTCGATTGGCTGGTTTATATCATTGATGGTTCGTGAAGAAGTACTGCTGGCTGGTTTGTGTGAGAGAAAAATATTGTTCCGGCTGGAAATTTACGATCGTTTACGACAAGCCACAGCCAAACCAAAAGGCCGCATATAGTCACAGAAGGATATTTTTTTGGTAATGTAATAATAATAATAAATAGATACGTTATTACTACTCAAAGTTTCAAGTTAAAATTGTGTATATAATAACACTTTTTCTATTGAACAGTCGCCTAAAATCAGGCGTTTATTCCGGCGGCGTGCCGGTACAAACTGATGTCCATATGGATTTTGTTTGACAGACCTATTTTGAGTGTCTGTGAACAGAGAGAGCAGGGCAAATACCTATCGCCTGAACAGAAGCCTAATTTCAGGCAACTGCATATAAAAAAGTTATTATATTGATGACGAAAGAAAATATTTTTTTCTTACAATAAAACAGCCGGCTTATCAGCTAGAACCTACAATATTTTTTTCTCACAATGAAACAACTTCAGTCGATATATCAGTCGGTTTTAATACCAGCCGAACATGTATTAGGATGATTATAAACGGGAGATAATTCTATTCAATTCAACAGAAGGCCGAACGCACTAGTCTTCTCTGCCCGTTTTCTTCTTCGGAAAGTCTGGAACGACCAAACCCATACCATAGCAGGGGCGGAAGGCGGTGGAGGTGGAGCCAGAAACGCCGGAGCCGGAACACGTCACCGTCACGCACCTCGCCTTTATTATTCAAACCCTCCTCCTCTCCTTTGCGCTCACTCACCTACCCTTCTCTCTCACCATCACACCCCGCCCTCCTCCCGGTCCCGGCGAGGCCCCCCCTCCGCTTCCGACTCCGCGCGACTGCGCCCGACCCCAGTCTCGCCCGCGTCCACTGGCATGGCCTCGCCCACGGTCGCCTCCCCGAGCCGGGCGAGCCCCACCGACATCCCCACCGCCGCGCCCTCGCCTGCCTCCCCGCCGCGGCGCCTCGCGTCGGCGCCGCCCGCCGTCGACGCGTCCGGGTCCTCCTCCCCGGCCTCCGCCCACTCCGGGGACCAGCTCTCCGCCGCCGACGCCTCGGTGGGTGCCGCGCGCAGGGCGCTTGCGTGCGAATTCGATCACCGCTGGAATCGCACCTCGTTTCCTTTTTTTCCTTCTCTGCCCTGGTGCGTGTCTGATGTGGCGCGGTGTTTGTGTTTCATCGTGCAGGGCCCGCTGCTCGCGAGCAGGAGCGAGGAGTACAGGCTTCTGTTCCGGCTGCCGCCCGACGAGGTAAATTGGACGCGCGGCCGATTGGTGCCGAGTGATCCCTAGCTCCTTCCTCCCTCCGGTGATCTAGCTGTTGACTTTGGGCCGTGATCGTTCCGTTCTGGGGGAATTTGGATGCTCAAGTGCTCGTACTGGTGCTGAGGGGATTTGATTTCGTGGGGGCTTTGATTTTTGATCACCCGTCGTTTTCTAGGAGAAACCTTATCATAATTAATTAATTCGCTGCTTTACCCTTTGCCCTGGAGTATGCCAGCATCTTGCTCCTTTGCTCTGGAGTACGCCAGCATCTTGCTTTAAGAGTTTGGTTTGAATTATATGAGTGAGTTCGGAGGAGCCTTGTTATAATTATTGGTTTGACTTCACTCCTAAGCGATTTGTAGTTTCATGAGTTTCCTTCCGCGTTTTGATTTGGTTGACAGTTGGTTGACTGTACAAAAAGGAGGATTTTGAGCGATAATACTTAATTATTTTGCTGATAGTTGATTGAAAGGTAGTCTGATAGGTGGATTTTGAGCAATAACGCTTAAGCCAAAGTGTCCAACTGTCCATCTAACATAGCCTGTTACCATACATGTCAAGTTTACCATTTGATTTGAGAGCACTTGCCATTCCGTAACATTTATTTATGGACTATCATGTCCATTTGAATAAAGCAAAACACTGATTTCCACAAATGTTGTTTGGTTGGTACACTTTCATTTATGCAAGTGAGAAACTGAGAATGCAATTTGTTGTTTGCATTTTACTTAACTTTTCGTGTCATCCAGGTTCTCGTGCAAGATTTTAACTGCGCTCTCCAAGAAAATATTCTTCTTCAGGTAGTTCTTACATGATCGTCTCCATGACACTACAATAAAGTATACATTTATCTGTCATCCATTATATTTGGTGAAAATATGAGTACATGCTCCTATTAAATTTGCGGTGCTTTTTTCCATAAATATATCTCCTGTTAACCTCAAAGTGAAATAAATGAACAGATTTTGGCCTTGTAAAATTATTAAGTATTCATCAATGCTAAGCCAGTGCCTTGTGTCTAAAAAATCTACTGGGTCATGTGACAACTTTGAAATTGTTTTTGAATTAAATTGCACACTTATCTTTTTATCTTTTAAGGAAATAAATGTAATATTTAAACTGAGCATTCTTAATGGACTTTGTTACTAAATTGTGTTATCTTGCAGGGGCATATGTATTTATTTCTTCACCATATATGCTTCTACTCTAACATATTTGGATATGAGACAAAGGTAATAACTAATAAATGATCCAAGGAGAGCATCACCATATAGCTGTTCTAGCTTGTTTAGTTGACTTCGAGAAGTTCCCTGACATTGTTCCTGTTATCCAGAAAACAATACCTTTGCAAGAGGTAACTGATGTTCGTAAAGCAAAGACAGCTGCCATTTTCCCTAATGCCATTGAAATTGTTGCTGGTACTAGAAGGGTGAGGGAGCTATCATTGTCTAAGTTTCTTGTATGTATACATTATTAAACCACTTGCACTAATGTCCTGTTGCTTTCAGCACTTTTTTGGATCTTTCTTGTCACGTGATGAAGCCTATCGAATTATAGTAGATGGCTGGGAACAACATGTTAGTGATGCAAGATTGCTCCTTAATCGTCAGGTTAGCAGATTTGTTTCTTTATGAATCATTACCACATTGGTAACTTCAATCTGTTGACCTGGAGCTGCCACTTTGGAGTTACTGTTTGTTTCTAAACTATTGTTCACATGGAATCTTTTACGGCACTATATAGGAGACAAAGTCAGCTAGTAGCAGTGAAGAAAATGGTTATGTTTTATTGGAAGGAGCAAAGGAATCTAAACAAGATGAAGATTCATCACCACCGGACAGGTTTTGGCTTATGGACAAAAATGATTTACGCTTGTCTTAAATCTTGAAATCGACTTCTTTTCTCTATAATTATTTATGATTCAAACATATTGGACTGTAGGTCTGTCGATAGTACAGCTGTCTCAAGTAGTGCTGATGGTGGTGATTCGAACATCAACATTTCCAAAAGGTTTTCAAAAGTTGAGGAGAATGGACTCGAAGACAACATCATCGCACTAAACCCATTCAATTTGGAACCACTTGATGATGCTCCTCCTAGTGGTTTGTTGCCATCTTTGTTATTCCTATTTATTTTGATATCATTAATTGTTTGCTAGCCACTCGTTACATGATTTGTTTTTACTAAACGATCATGCCTTTTCTCACAGTACCTGAATCTTACACTATGATCACGGAGTCAAAGTTTCAGGTTTGCATGATTCCATTTCTTTGTAGTAGTATTGACAATTACGTTTACAACACTAACATCCTAAAAACAGGTGCCTGTGGAGGTTTTCTTTAATTTCTTATTGTCTGATGGTGCTTTTGGCTTTGTGGATGATTTCCACAAAAAATGTGGTGACAAAGGTTGATGCCAATCTATCCTTTCCTTAATCATGAACATCTTTTGGTCTTTAGAAGTATTTTGAGTTTTGACCTGGATGACCTGCAGAATTTAGTTGCTCGAAATGGCGTACAGATGAGCAAGGGGGACTTGTAAGGGATGTCTCATTTTTGCATCCGATAAAAATTTATCTTGGTAAGACAAGATCTTTCAGTTGACTGAAGAAATTAATTGGCATCGAATATGACATGGGCTATGACTTGCTTTATATTTTCTTATGGTCCACTTTGATTACTCTGAATTGTCTTTAGGTGCAAAATTTGGGACTTGTCAAGAGGTTCAGAAAATTCGTCTCTACAAAAACAGGTTAGTCTAAGATCCATTTTCTTCCAGTTAAGTGGTGTCTTCACTGAGCCTTGGTCATTATGGAATAAAAAATTGAGATTGTAGAACTAGCAATTATTTAGTGTCTTCTTTTGTTGGTTACTTGGTTTTATCAAACTTAGCTCTGTACCTGAACAAAACTCATGCCTTAATTTCTTATTTTTGGATTTTAGTTCGATCAGGTTGCCTTCTTGGTAGTTGATCACTATGTGCATGTCTTAGCTTTCTAACCTGATGTCCCGTGCCAACTTTTGTGTTAAGATATTATCAATTTGGCATCCAGACATGATCATGCTAGCAGTAATCTGTTGCTAGTTCTGTTCAATCTGCCGCATGCTTGTTTCTTGTAGCAATGTTTCCCTTCCGAAGAATAATTCATGTTACAGTTCCCTGCAATTAACTTCTTTCACTTCTTTGTAGGCGTCTAATGATTCAAACCTCTCAGTCAATAGGTGATGCCCCATATGGGGACCATTTCACTGTAGAGGTGAGTAATTCAAATGCTGTTTATAATGTTGGTTTTTATCTAGCTTGGAATTTCCTTTTTGTGTACAATGGAAAATAATGTATTTATGATTTTTCATTTTGCTTCTATCAAGTATCAACATCTGTTCTTATATGCCATATTAACATTGATTTGCTCTTAGCTTTAAGCCCTTAACTCTTGTTTGATCTTATTTTTACCTTCAGGGCATCTGGGATGTCGAACAGGATAGCCTAGATGAGAACTGTTGTGACCTCAGGATATATATTAATGTAGCCTTCTCAAAGAAAACTATATTTAGAGGTAATTTACATCCATTGTATCCTGAATGCTCTAGTGAGAACCATATTTGGAATTATCCTGCATCCTTGTGTCCTGGATCCTCCACTTTCAAAATGTCCTCAATATTCTTAGGGCCCATTTTTTGCATGCCTTCAGAATTAACCCCCTACCAACTCTAGTTTCTGCGAGAAAGTTTGTTAATTTGAGTTAGGCCAACTTAACCTGGTGCCTGAATCTTACAAGCTATGCTTTTTATGTTAAGTTTCAGCTCATGTGTTGATAAACCAAAACATAATTTGCCAAGGAAACCCCTAGGGTTACAACTTATATCAGCTCTATATATTTCCACAACAATGGTGCACATTTTTATTTATGTATTTACTGTTTTTTAGTCGCATAGTTGGAAAAACATACAAAGTAATGGTTACCTGGGTACAAATGACACAAGCAGTTATTGTTAGTAAGTGGAGCCCCTCCCCCCCCGCAGTTCAATATGTCATATACTTGATTTGGCCAAGTTGGTTCTTTGGATTGCCGTGCTATTTTCAGTGAAACTGAGGGGCTTAGTTCTAAGGATTGTATCACTATGAATAGAATGGAGTTGATGTAGAGACTCTTGAAGATGTTGTTTATCGTGGATCAGATTCCATGCTTGAATTTTGCTATCATGGTGTCTGTATGTTTGTGCAATTAGTTGATTCCAACACCCGAATCATATATAGTACCATTTATTTAGAACGTATGGCATCATTGCTTATATTCTTTAAATATCTAAATCACAGGAAAAATAGAGCAGTCGACAAAAGATGAATGCCGTGAAATTTTCAGCCTCTGGATTAAGCTTGTACGTCTATTCTCATACTTGAAAATATTTCTCAGTGCTACTTTCCATTTGGAGGTGTATATAATCTTTTCTCATTTCATGTTTTTAGGGTCATGATCTTTTGAAGCAGGAATACGATCGATCAAAAGGTAATTTGTACTTCACGGTTCAGTCAAATAGTTGCTGCAGTTCCAACTTTTCTCTATATGAACCGCATCCCCTTTCACTGCAAACGCTAAGTTATGAAGCAATTAAATGGCTATTTTTTCCATCCATTCTTACAGGCACCTCCAGCACAACTGATTCTGGTGTTCAACCAGGGGCTACAACAAACGAGGAAAATACCGTGGAAGTAGCAGTTCCAGTGGTGAGTTCCTCACAGGATGAATCTGGTGCGAGAAGCCTCATTCCTCCTATTCAAGATCACCAGCAGAGAACAGGGAGAGATTCTTCCATCGCATCCACTTCACAAGAATTGTGGGGTTCACTAACTTCATACATGAGACCGAGCCAACTTGGTCCAGTACTAGCAGTGGCACTGGTGGCTATCATTATCCTAATGCAGGCAAGTTTTTTTTTTTTTTGATTTTATGCAGTTTGTTGTGCTGAATAACCTCAACTGAAAAATATCTGAACATAACCAATGGCATGAAATGATGAAAATGATCAGTGAATCATCCTCTGACTACCAACCATTCTGACATATACTTCTGATGCAGGTGACCATCGTAGTTCTGCTAACTAGATCCCCCCAGGTCCAAATGGCTCCTCATGGGATCTCGACGGGCAGTTTAGGGTACAGCAAAGAAAGCATGGAGTGGGTGCAGAAGCGCCTCAGCTTACTAAGCGAGGAGATGCAGGTAGCGGAGGCGCACATGGAGAGGATGAGGCACGAGTTTGCCTGGCTCAGGTCTTACCTGGAGAGACTGGAGAGGCTGAGGGGCAGCACATGACCGCAGCGCGTGTACATGACAGGGACACGAGTTCGTGATGAGGATTCGTAGGTGTATACGATACTACTCGGAAATGTTGTTCAGTGTTTGTTCTGTTGGTACAGATGCAAACGGAGAGGTGGAGTGTTGTTGCAGAGGTATTGCCGTAAGGCAAAACTGCCAGATCCCGGAATAGGATTCGATGTAAATAGTTGAATCTTCGGATCTTACCCATTACGCTGGGGTGATGTACAAGTACAATGTGAGGGATGTGTCATTGCAATGACGCCACGGTGGTGTGATAAAAAAAACTTGACTTAATTTTTCGAAACGTAGTTCTTTTTATTCCTGCTTTATGTATTGCTCTGAGACATGACACGGGTGGCAAAAGGACATATGGTTTTCGATCTGGTTCCAGTTTACACATCATGAACGGAAGCCCGCATATCGTAACGCCTCTACTGCATCAGCATCACATTCACTCTTCAGTTTTGCAACACCTATACCAGACCTGAACAGGTGTCTTTACAGGTCAACGTCCATCATGTTCCGAGTTGTCGTTTGAGGTTACCCATCTGTTTGGCGATTGTGCTAGAATATTCCATTCATAATAAGTTAATAACGTTTAGGAATAGAAATTTTAGTGAATAATACCAATTTTGGATTTCTTGTTCTCCAAAGACGGAGAGCAAAGATGGCACGAGATATAGAAAAACTACTGGAGGGTACAAATATATAGAAAACGATTTTTACTTAAATGACTTTATAAATGATGATTTAGAGAGAACTTTAGAAAGACTCTTAGAGACGCTCTAATCACGCACGGAGATCAGGTGTAGCACGCGCACCTGCTACTGCACGGAGATCAGGTGCAGTCGCTCCTGCTAATGCAAGTGATCTTGGCCGTCCGTTTTCGCAGCTAGTGGTTTCTTAGTGATGACTGATGAACGGTTTGTGACGAACGGAAGCTCTTTGCTGCAGCAAAATCCACACCTTCATATGATACATGGCATATTTCAGTGCATGTGGTGTGAAATGGTCAATACCACGTAGGGAGTATGTTTGATGTGCTATTGCAAAATTTGCCATTGGCTGAGTTGTCTGCACAGAATTAAGCACAGAGCGAAGAGCTACGTGCTCGCTGTGCTTTCAGATTTTGCAAGAACTGTCCTCCACAGTGAGAGAGAGCTCAAGGATGTTGCGTGCCAGACTCTGAATCGCTCCTGATGCTCTACTATATAGGTTGATTTTGCAGATGCATTATCATTCACATCTCGACTGAAATTCAGATAGCAACATCAGATAGGTGGAGGCGTACATTATTATCTCAATCAAGTTTTTTTTTTTGAAACGTATATCGTAGATAATTCAGATATCTGTAGACACATCTTGGAACGAAGGAGTACATGTCAATCTGAGGTTAATTAATATAGGATTAAGTCCACTTTTGGTCCCTCAACTATTGTGTTGGTCTAATTTTAACCCTTAACTACAAAATCGTCTAGCACCGGTACCCTAACTGTCAAAACCGTTCATTTTTAGCACCTGGACGGCAGCAAGGCTGTTTTTGACCGACGTTGAGCGGTTTTGACCACGCCACGCTGGCGTTGACCACCACGTATGACGCTGGTCTGCATCTCAGCGACATGTGGGGCCCGCGCGTCACCCACTCATTCCCTCCCTCTCCTTCCTCCGGCTCCAGCAGCATTCGGACAGGCAAGCTCGGCCCCATTGCGGGCACGGGAGGTCCGCCCCAGCGACGGACGAGGCGGCCGGAGCTAGGGGATGGCGGCGGATGGGGTGATCGAGCCACCGGGGCCATAGGCGCCGACGGGGACGAGACAGTGAGGCGTAGCTCCAGTCGAGCCATCATCGGGCTCGCGCGTGCGCGCTGCTCTGCCAGGCGGGCGAGCACGCCCCCACTGCTTTGCGCCCGCGCCGCTACCGCTACAGGGCGACGACGCTCGAGTAGGCTGCGGCGGTGCACGAGCAGGATGGCGGCGCAAGCAGGCTGCGGCAGCGGTGCGCGCTCTGCAGCAGCCATGCATGCCGAGGCGTTGAGCGTCCGGGGCCCAGCCAAGCTCGCCAGCCGCTGTGGTGCCTTGCCATGGTGCTCTCCATCACCCAGAGCTCGCCCATCCACCCCAAGCTCCACGCTGCTCTCTCTCTCTCCCGCTTAGCAAGCATACTGCCTTGGTCGATCTCCTCCCTCAAGCAGCCAGCAGCCGAGATGATTAGCCTACAGGAACTCCCTCATCCCCCTCTCCCTCCCCATGCTCTTGGATTCATGAATGGTGGTCGAAATCGCCGGATGACGAAGCTCCAGTAGTCGTCCATAGCGGACGAGCCTTGGGAGCACGACGACCATGCCTCTGCCTCCCCTCTCTCTGTTATTTTATTTTGTTTTTCACCAGCAAGTCACGGCAGCCACATATCCATCCATCTCTTTGGGCCCACACACACATACACACCACCAAAAGCCGAAAAGCATGGCGTGGTCAAAACCGTTCAACGTCGGTCAAAACAGCCTTGCCCCTGCCCAGGTGTTAAAAGTGAACGGTTTTGACAGTTGGGGTACCGGTACTAGATGATTTTGTAGTTGAAGGTTAAAATTAGACTAACACAATAGTTGAGGGCCAAGAAGTGGACTTAATCCATTAATATACTACGTAGTTACTAGTATGAACGAGCAGTAAAAATGGCTCGGGCACTGATGTACATTGTCCAGGAGAAAGCTGGTGTGCACGTCTCATGGCGACTGCAGCGCCGGCTCGAGCAGGTCGCACTCGAAGTTGGTGTGCTCCAGGAACGGCCCCAGCCTGACGAGCCTCGGGATGACCACGCCGTCGCGGGCCGCGCACGCCGTCGCGGGCCGCCGCGTTGTCCCACTGCACCAGCGCGCCCACCAGCCCCGCGCGCGCCGTGAGCGGGAACACGCGCGCCCACCGCTCCGCCTCGTACGCGCGCATGGCAGCGGCAGCCTGGGCTCCGTCCGCGCCGGCGCCGCCGGCGTCGGCGAGGCGGTGCGCCAGGACGACGGCGTCCTCGAGCGCGCAGCAGGCACCCTGGCCGAGGTTGGGCGTCATGGGGTGCCACGCGTCGCCGGCCAGCACCACCCGGCCGCCCCTCGACGCGGCCGGGGCCAGCCCGGGCCAGAGCCACCGGTCCACCAGCGGCGTCCTCACCACGGCGCCCTCGGGTGTGCTGCGCATCACCGCCAGGAGGTCCGATGGCCAGCCGCGGACGAGCTCCAGCGCCTCGCTCTTGAGCGCCGCGGGGTCGGTGATCTTCGGCCCTGCCAGCCAACAACACCAGAACCAACCGCGCCATTATGGTCAGCGAGTGAAGGTGCCATAGGCCGTGCAACGCTAGAAGCTGGAACCTTCATCTGAGCAAAGCAATCGTGGCATTTGTTATCTGAATAAATATACTAGTACCTGGATCTGGCCTGTTGAAGCAGATGAACCAGTAGACTTTGGTTGGGGAGACGGGGACAAAGCCGGCACGGAAGCCTCGGCCGTAGATGTAGTTCACCTTGGGCTCGAACGGCTGGCCGTCGGCGTACTCCGCGAGGCCCCGGAACGCCATGTGCCCGACGTACCGGGGCTCCGAGAAGCCCATCCACCTCGCGATCGGCGAGTTCACTCCGTCGCAGCCATCACAATCTGCAGGCAGGCAGAAGCAGTTGTTTCATTCGTGTCAAAATGGCATGAGAGATACATGTTGGTTACATGTTATAAACCAAGCTTGTTCTGTTGTTTAGGTTTGGTGAGTCAAAATTCAAAACTGCACCAGAATTCTTACAGACTTTTAACTGCTGCATACGGAAGGTAGACAACTCCGGAAGTGGTGTCTTTGAGAAATCTGAATCATCCACCTAATCATTCCAAGCAGGATACATCATAGGAATCATTACAGTATTACAACATTTGTACAAGTATACAAACATATTGGCCCCGTTCGGCTTGCTGAATCTTGGGTGAAATTGGCTGAAAAACATTGTTCTGGCTGAAATATTGTTAGAGAAAAATACTGTTCCGGTTGAAAAAAGAAGCCGAATAAGCCGGATATGGAGTAAGCCGAGCATGGCCATTACATCGGATAAACAACGAAAGTCTTACAAACCATAAATTTATAAACCATTTATTTAGTTATTACAAACCATAAGTTTTAGCCATCTAGGCAGTGGAGTAGCATGACAGGTACTACGTATATTACAACACACAAAAGAGTTTGACCTTGCCAGAGTGCACAACAAACTTCTACTCCTAGGACTCTTCCTCCAGAACCGTCAATAGGGACACATGCCAACTTGCTGATGAGGCTCACCTGCAACAAGGGTTTAGCGAACTCTGAGTACAAAGGTACTCAATAAGACTTAACCAACGAAAGGAAAAGACTCCAAAGATATGCAGGCTTATGAGGAATCAAGATAAGTCTGAAGCAAGAATTAAGATTAACTTTACATAAAAGCTTACTAATGATTAATCCTTACTTTTAATGTTTTAGTTCAAGTTAATTCATTACAAGTCTTCAATTTGCACCTGATCTAATTCAACCACTTCATTAACCATCATATCAGGTGATCATAAGTACCAATATTTCATTAATTAATCTACGGTGTATGGTCAGAGGATCGGGTCTCCTTCTCCGAGAAGCACGGCGATTTGAATCGATTAAGCCTAGCTGGGGTTTTCTTACCACACGACATATGTAGGTCCTAGACCTACATATATCACCCTTCACTCGGGTCCTCCAAAACGTGAACCGGTCTGTGCTACCCGAGAATATAGTACTCCACCATCCTACGTCATCCGTGATGTTTCTGTAAGGTGGGTACACGCTACTCTAGCCATCTCCCACTCCCAGTGCGTAGTTAGCTTTTCACAGAATGGAATAGCCGAGGTCTTAGACTTACCGGAGTATGTGGCCAATACTACAAAGTCCCGACCACACGGTAGCCTACAACGAACGGTCCTCAATCGACACAGACGGGACAAGCATGACTAGCCAAACCCTGTCGGCTTAACCACCAAAGACCATTTCCATGTCCCGTCTGGTCTCAAGTTATTCAAATTCATTATTAAGCCTCAGGACATTTCCTAAGTATCGAACCATTGCGAATGATGAAATCACCATCCGACTCTTATCAACTAAGCATTGCTAAGCATAACTAACCCATGATAACTAGCACGGTGACAAGGAATAGTATTGAAATGCGTAGACATGCAGCGATTGGTAATCAATCAACTCTTAATCTTACTTAATGCAACAGGCACAAGACTTAAGTGATTAACGTTTATAAAACACAAGGAATGGGTTTATGCTCCGGGGTTTGCCTTTGATGTTGGGGTTGTCAGATTCCCCAGATGGACCACAGATATCAAACCCAACCTCCTCATAGTGAAAGCCCGCCTCTGGGACTTGCTCAAGCAAAGGTTCACCACTCTCATTCACTAAACGTAAATAAAATGCATGTTTTAGAATGATAAAGTGCTAAGCATGGATTATGAAGACTAAACAAGATTAATTACTTGAATACAACTTTCCTTCACTTCTAATTAGGTTAACTACTCACAAAGCACTTGGTTGTTTATTATTAACAAGGTAATTATGAGTACATCAAGCATCAAATTAAGTTGCCAAGAAACAGCAAGGGATTAGTGTTTCAAGGTCCATAGTCAATCTCAAAGTACACTCAAATCATTTTATGATTTATCCTAAGTATTTTGGTATTTATAAATTAATAAATAAAGCATGGAATTAAGTGGATAATTTATATTCATCAAAACAGAGCCAAACTTTTTGTGAAGGTTGATTTAAGCATATAAATCATACACAAAAATTTTCATGATTTTAGAATAATTATTTTAGCCTATAAAAATCATAGAAGATCCATTTATTAATTAAAAGATATAATTTCTGATCATAGCAAAAGTACTTAAAATGGTCAACTCATATTTTTCCTAGGTAGAGTACATGATAGCAAGGCTACACAAAAATTTTCAAAAATTTACCGGCCTTAATTATTTAGCTATGAATTAATCAAGTTTCAGCACTTAATAACATTTTTCTGAAAAATGAAAAGGATAAAACCTTTTCTCACCCGCTCTCTTTCTACCCCCCTCTCACCGACAGAGGGACCGGGGTCGCGCCCGCGCTGACCGCGGCGCGGCGGCCGTTGACCGATGGGTAACTCATCGACGGCGAGCTCGTCGGCTACAAGCTCAACTCCAACGGACTCGCCACTTGCTCGCGCATCTACTGGTGGCACTAATCGAGCATCTAGGGCAACGCAGCACGCACGCTGGCGACTAAGGCGGCTGGGCGGAGCTCCAGCGTGAAAGCGGCGATCTACAACGACAACTTCGGTGATGCGAAGGCCACCAACAGACTCGCCTCACTCACGCGAACCCATCTAAGGGGTCTGTTGGACGGATTAGGGCTAGCAGCAAGCTTGCCCGTGACCATGGCGGCATGGCGGGGCAGAGCTCACCGGTGCAGCGGCGTTCTAAGAAAATCCGACCCTAATCAGCCTAGCTAAGGATTCCTACATAATCAGGGCACTCACTGTGACTTGCTCTGCTACACGGTTGAAGCGGAGACAGAGTAGGCGGTGCTGCCAACGGTGACGGTGGCTCCGACGACGCGAACAGAGGAAGACGACGACGTTCTAGTGTGTCCTATAGATGAACAAGGAAAATTACGAGCCGATGAGCAATAGGGTGTCACAACAAAGTGAAAAGTGCATTTGCCCCCTATGTGAGTTTTAGTGTATTGATGACATCCAAATTAGGCACTAATGAGATCTTAATGAGATATATTGCAGCTTTAGTCCCTTGAAAGTTTCAAAGAGTTGATTTAAGATGAAATGGTATCCTTCAATTCTTCAAGTGCAAAAGGCGAACGAACCCAAAGCATGCTTCAAGAATTTCTAATTTTGTTTTCGGTTTAGATATGTCGTACTATAAAGAGGGATACAAGTTTAGGTGGTATGAGGAAGATAGAGTACTCAAACATAAAAATAAAATTAAAAGAGAGACACAAAATCACCTCACAAACACTTAGATATAGTTCTTGGACTTTTGGTAGTTGGAAATTCTGGCATTTGGTGCCAGAAGTTCCGGTACTTGAGCACTTAGCCGTCAGCCTGCCTGCGCTCCTCACCCGTCGAAAGTCTCGACAGGAGTCGGGAGTTCTGGGTGCCGGAAGTTTCAGCTCCCATTGGAAGTCCCAGCGCTTTGGGACTTAGCCCCCTGGCTCGGCTCTGGGTTGGGAGTTCCGACGTGAGTCGGAAGTCCCGACTGCCGAAAGTTCCGGTGTTCCACCGGAAGTTTTGACTTTAGCTGTGTTGACCACCTTTGACTGCGTCTTGAACAGTGTTTTACAAAAAGGGCCGGAAGTTCTAGCGATCTGTGTCGGAACTTTCGACCCAGATCTGAATGGTTGGATTTCACTATAAGTATAAATAGTTCTCTCATCTCTTCTAACCGGGCACCACTTATTCATTGCTCACCAACCTTTGTCCAAAATAGTTCCTAAGCATTCAAGGCACCCCTCTCCTCTCCCCTTTGCTCCAATCTTTGATTTCCCTATGATTTTGAGTGAAAGGAGATTGGATTGAGTGAGAGAATCACTTTAGCAAGCTTGAACATTTGATTTCTTCGTCAAACTGATTGGATTTACGTCTATTACTCTTGGGTTCTTGGAACCTTAGCTGGCTAGGCGTCGCCCAAGAGTTTCCATCTTATGGAAGATGAAAGGTCCTAATGGCTAGAGGGGGGATGAATAGCCTATTAAAAATTTCTACAACAACACTTAGCAAACCGGTTAGACAATTATGAGGCGAAGCAAGTATTGCGCTAGCCTACTAAAAAATGCAAGCTACCTACCACAATTCTAGTTTCTATAGTTTCTAACCACACAATGGCTATGTCACTATACTAAGTTAGTGTGCTCTCAAAGGCTAACTAAAGAGCTACACTAACCAAACTAACAAGCTCTCACAACTAGGTACACTAAAGAGCTTGATAACTAGTTTACGGTAATGTAAAAAGAGTGAGCGAGATGGTTATACCGCCGAGTCGATGAGTGAACCAATCAATCATAAGAATGAATATCAATAAAGACCAATCACCTCAGAATCAAATGATGACACAATGATGTTTTACCGAGGTTCACTTACTTGCCGGCAAGCTAGTCCTCATTGTGGTGATTCACTCACTTGAAGGTTTACGCGTTAATTGGCATCACACGCTAAACCCTCAATAGGGTGCCGCACAACCAACACAAGATGAGGATCACATAAGCCATGAGCAATTCACTAGAGTACCTTTTGGCTCTCCACCGGGAAAAGTTAAGAACCCCTCACAATCACCTTGATCGGAGCCGGAGACAATCACCAACCTCCGCTCGATGATCCTTGCTGCTCCAAGCCATCTAGGTGGCAGCAACTACCAAGAGTAACAAGCGAATCCCACAGTGAAACACGAACACCAAGTGTCTCTAGAAGCAAACACTCAAATAATGTACTTGGATTCTCTCCCAATCTCACAAAGATGTTGAATCTACGATGGAGATGAGTGGGAGGGCTTTGGCTAAGCTCACAAGGTTGCTATGTCAATGCAAATGGCCAAGAGAGTGAGCTTGAGCCAGCCATGGGGCTTAAATAGAAGCCTCCACGAAATAGAGCCATTATACCCTTTCACTGGACACAACACGGGGTGACCGGACGCTCTAGTCAAATCGACTAGATGCAGGACCCCAGCGTTCGGTCACCCGATGCTTGCCATGTGTCATCAGCTTTAAACGCTGATCGCCCGATCTCAACGGTCAAGTGAAGACCAAACACATCAGTTTGAACACGACTAGACACAGGACCCCAGCGTCCGATCATTTCCAGTAAGGTTCCATTCGAGAAAAATCATGACCGGATACACGTCCGGTCATGCCCGACCAGACTCACCCAGCGTCCGATCACTCAACGTCTCCTCTATGCGCTGCCACATCAGTGAGACCGAACGCACCCACTTAGCGTCCGATCGAAGACCGACGCTAGAGTCTTCACTGCTTCTACTGACCGAACGCGCCGGTCCAGTCGAAGCCAGCGTCCGATCTACTCTATGAAACCCTGTCTTTTCTGTACAGGGCGCCGGTGGCACCGTCGAACTGTCCGCACTCCGATGGTGAAGTTTCTAATCCTTGCTCAAATATACCAACCACCAAGTGTATCACCATGTGCACATGTGTTAGCATATTTCCACAAATGTTTCAAGGGTGTTAGCACTCCACTAGATCCTAAATGCATATATAATGAGTTAGAGCATCTAGTGGCACTTTGATAACCACATTTCGATACGAGTTTCACCCCTCTTAATAGTACGGCTATCGATCCTAAATATGATCACACTCACTAAGTGTCTCGATCACCAAAACCAAATTGGCTCCTACCACTTATACCTTTGCCTTGAGCCTTTTGTTTTTCTCTTTCTTCTTTTTAAGTCCAAGCACTTGATCATCACCATGGCATTACCATCATCATGTCATGATCTTCATTTGCTTCACCACTTGGAATGTGCTACCTATCTTATGATCACTTGATAAACTAGGTTAGCACTTAGGGTTTCATCAATTCACCAAAACCAAATTTAAGCTTTCAATCTTCCTCTTTTTGGTAATTGATGACAACCCTTTCACAAAGATATGAATTAAAATTCAATTGAATCTATGTTGCTTACCCAAGCATATTTACTATGTGTAAAAGATATGGATAAGTTTTATGAACTCCATATGGTAGCACTTGTTCCCCCTACATATGTGCTAAGAGTTTGGATTGAAGCTTCCATATATGCTTAGATAGAAAATATAGGAGACAATGTCTACCAAGTAATGCTAAGGTATAAAAGACGGACCTTTGAAGCATGATATCAATCGGAGTACACCAATATACCATCCTTAGCATCATGGTTAGCTTGATACCACTTAGAAATGAAATCACTAGATAACATATGCATGCTAATTTTTCATTTCATCATCCAAGCATACAACTAGCATACACCACACAAGCATGGATATTGAAATTTAAGAACTTGTGCCATGCAAGCAAACATATGAAATGCACCATACAAGTTCATGAGCTTGCTCCCCCTACTTGTGTGCTCAAAATTTTAATTGATCCATTTCCTTTGTCATATCTCTTCCCCTATGTCAAATTCTCCCCCTTTGTTGTCTTTTTACCATCTTAGTACACTAATATCTTTGTGTTTTCTCCCCATGTACTAATATCACTAATATATTTATTTTTCTCCCCCTTTGTCATCAATGACCACAAAGGTTTAAAATGTAGATAGATTGAGATTGTCAATGTTAATCAATGGGGCGAGGATCATTTTTTCAAATTTGGTCCAATCTAGATCATTTGCCAAAGATATTTAACTCGGTTTGATCCAAAGACAAGCTTCTTCACACGTTCAAATAAGGGTTATCTTGTACCATGTTGAGTTAAACACTTAGAGCTCATTTTTTAGATCAAACACTAGGTTTACAAGCCTACAAATATGTCATATGCTACCACTAGATCAAAATAAGCATAGAAGCAATAGTGGTACCATATAATCATCAAATTCATTTGATTTTCATGAATGAGCCTATTAAATGTGAAAGATGTTTAGATACACTAAACATGTCCTTAGCAAGGATGTATGCCATGCCAATCAACTTTTACCTTGGATTGCTCGAAGAAGAGGCATGTCATATGAGTGGGGGTGCATCAACACATATTTTAGAAATCCAATATGTTCAACTCATTCCTTAGCTTGTAAAATCTTTTCTCATCCAATGGCTTGGTGAATATATCGGTAAGTTGATCTTCGGTGCCTACACTCTCAATGCAAATGTCCCATTTTTATTGGTGATCTCTTATGAAATGGTGACGGATATTAATGTGCTTTGTTCTTGCATGTTGAACCAGATCGTTGGTTAACTTGATTACACTCTCATTATCATATAGCAATGGTACTTTCTTGAACTTGATTCTAAAGTCATTCAAGGTGGCCTTTATCTAAAGTATTTGTGCACAACAACTACCGGCGGATATGTATTCGACTTCGGTGGTTGATAACGCAACACTATTTTGCTTCTTTGATAACCTTGAAACACTATTTTAGCCATCTCTAGCTCACCCTCTTGGTTATTTTCATTGAGATAGCAACCTAGTGAGCTAAGCTAAAGTTCTTCCACTCATCTCTATTATTGATTCATCATCTTTGTGAGATTGGGAGTAAATCCAAGTGCATTACTTGAGTGATTGCATCTAGAGGCATTTGGTGATCGTGTTTCGCTGCGGATTTCACTTGTTTCTCTTAGTGATTGCCGCCACCTAGATGGCTTGGTGCAGCGAGGATCGTCGAGCGGAGAAAGGTGCTTGTCTCTAGCTCCGATTGTGGTGATTGTGAGGGGGTTTTTACCTTTCCCCGGCGGAGAGCCAAAAGGTACTCTAGTAGATCGCTCGTGGCATGTGGATCCTCATCTTGTATTGGTTGTGCGGTATCCGATTGTTGGTTACACGTGTGACGCCTATTAGTACGTGAACCTCCAAGTGAGTGAATCGCTACAACGGGGACTAGCTTGCCGGCAAGCAAGTGAACATCGGTGAAAAATCTTGTGTCATCATTATCTCCGAGGATTTCTATTGTGATTGATTGATGGTCACTTGGCACGACGGTATATCTTCACTACCTCACTCTTGTATTTATATTTCTAGTGTAGCTAAGCTCTTTAGTGTAATTAGTCTTGAGAGCTAACTTGTGTCTTGTCTAGTGGTTAGTAAGGCTCTATAGTTAGTCTTTGAGAGCTCACTAAGTTAGTGGTAGTGATCTAGCCTTCGTGTGCTTAGAGACTATAGCAACTAGAATTATGGTAGGTGGCTTGTATTTTTAGTAGGCTAGCGTAAAACTTGGTTTGCCTCATATTTATCTAACCACTTGGCTTAGTGTTGTTGTAGATGTTTTTAATAGGCTATTCACCCCCCTCTAGACATTAGGACCTTTCACACGTAGTATACATATGATGTTCTATGCTACATTTTGTGATGTTCATTTAGTGTTAATGTGATGATCAACATATTTGTTATGTTTGGTAGTATACATTGATGTTCTAGGATATATTTTTGTGATGTTCGGTAGCTTTTTTTTCTTTTTATTTGACTCTAATTGTTTCTTCACTAATTTTATTATTTTATTTTATATTTCATGATATTTGCGATGTTCACATAATATACATTTGATGTTCTATTCTATACTTTGTGATGTTCGTGTAGTGCTAATGTGATGTTCTACGATGGATTTATTACATTCCGTATTATATACGTAAATAATTTTTTCTAAATATACCCAAGTGAGATCTTGATTTGAAGGATTTATTATAAGGAACACGATAGTGCAATCGAATTTTAATTAGGATACTTGTTTAGTAGTTATGATTTTTTTTTACTTCAAAAAGAATGGATATATGATGATGTCAGCAATTTTGAATTTTTATTGTATGGCTGCTGCCCTGATCAGCTGTCTGGCCCAAAAACACAATTAAATTGGCCCTAATTTAGTGAAGAAAGTGAGGGAAGAATTTTTTTTTGAGGATGAGGGGTAGGTGGGTTTGCTGTCCGGCTTCCTGCCACCTGGGTCGACAGTCAGGCGTCCCCCAGGATAGTGGCCTAGAGAGAATGATTCGATTCATGATGTGTTCTGTTTCCGCTTATATTAGGAGATGTTTGGTTCACTCCTCACCTCCTAAGGGCGCGTTTGGTGAGGCTACGGCCGGCTCCCCGCTCCGCACTGTAGTGCACTGTAGTGGAGCCCCAAAATTCTGGCTCTCACAGCTCCTCCTGATTTTACGTTGGTTTGGGAAGGAGCCGGAGCCGGTTTTTTAGTTGCTACAAGGATGTACAGGAGAGCACAGCGCCCACGCATGCCGAGCCAGAGCCGGAGCCGCAGGAGCGCAATCAAACACGCCCTAAATCTAGTCTCATTTAGTTATTTTTACCTAAACACTATGACTAAATGGGACTAAAAAGTGCATTAGCCAACTAGTCATCCAAGTATTGCTAAATGAGACTAAAGCCCACCTTTTAGTCAGGGCCTCGTTTAGTTCGTGGCAAAGTTGGCGTTTGTACCGTGTTCGATGTGACGGCGAACACTGTAGCACTTTCGTTTGTATTTGTGAATTATTGTCCAAACATTGACTAATTAGGCTCAAAAGATTCGTCTCATAAAGTTCAACCAAACTGTACAATTAGTTTTTAATTGCATCTACATTTAGTACTCCATGCATGTACCGCAAGTTTGATGTGACGGAAAATCTTCTTTTTGCATAGTGTTAAAGTTGGGAGTTTTGGAGTAACTAAACATGGCCCAGGTTTCCTCACCTTTTAGTCACTTTGGATCCAAACACCCTGACTAAAATGGACTAAAAGGTCTCTTTTAATCTTTTTTAGCCCACCAAACCAAACAGGGGGCCATTCTGGGCCTGAGTAGTACCTGTTGGGCTGAGGCCGTCGAGCAGTCCAGAGAGGCCCATCGGCAGCCGCAACATCATCTTCCCGCGCCAACGGTCCAGCAGGATCATTAGAGACTTCAGTAGCCATAGGCCGTAGCAGCGCTAACAGTTTTTTCGTGAAAAAAAAATCAGGTTTTTCGAGGATCATGAACAGTTGCCTTTGTTTGTTTTGTATAAAGGGAACAGTTTACAGAACGGGGCTAATTGATCCATGCTCCATTCGGTTGCTACAAATGGTGAGAAAACATGCCCAGGATTTTGTTTGGACTTTGGAGTATGAAAAGGCTTCATCGATCTGCACCAGCTCTTCTACTAATCAACTGCTTCTTATTTTTTCCCACTTCCATTGCATGTAATCTATAATATGGCCACGAGACAGCACTCTTTAAGATCAAGTAAACAATAACTCCTACTTGTCCCACTCATGTACCTTCCACTCTGGCAATTGTTGAATGATCATCTGCGTAAATAACAAATCTCAGAGGAATGCTATATAGCCTTGTGAAAAAAACATGAAGCAGCTCTGGGCACTGGCTAAAACGTTATCCAGTGGCAGCATATATTCAGGAATAAGTGATTTTTCAGAGCAACTTTCAGAACGGACAGTTTAATTTTCTGTCACGTTTGGGAATACAGTGCGTGAAAGCGTCCTTTATCCATACCTGTCCAGTTGAATCTGCATTGCCCACCGTTGCCTGACACGCCAATCTCCACGTCTTGGGTTTCTGAAAATTGGCGCAAAAAGGTTAGTACAAAGAACAAGTTCAATCCAGGGCATGCTCCGGTGAAACATCTCTTACTTAAAAAAAGTAGGAATTTTGCAAGTTTATTCTTTTGACGAAAAAAATGGCAGCTTCTGATGAACAGAGGGAGTCGTGTGTACAAACTACAGACCCTTTTGAGCAACTCCTTCTCCACTTCAGTTTTCGGGGACATCATTTCCTTGCCTTCAACCACCTGTAAAATTAGCCAAGCGGCAAAGTGTCAAGCGGCGCGGATCTCGTTGGATTATTGGTTGCAATCGCAACAGGCAGGGTTCCTTCTTTCAGCCCTTGACAAGAAATATTTCTGAAACTGCATTGTGACTGGTTGCATTTGATTTACCTCGACGAGGCAGGTCCCGCACACGCCGCCTCCTGCGCAGTTGAGAAGAACCTTATCCTGCGGCAGCAGAAAGCAGCGGTGAAAACGATTCAATTGCTGATGCAAGAAAGACAGGTGGCGATGGTACGGCGAGCAAAGCGAGAGCGAGATCGCCGGCGCCGCGTGCAGTGACTCACGTAGGGCCCGTAGAGGTCGATGTAGCCGTCGAGCATGATGTCCCTGAGCTTCTGCCCGCCGCGCGCCGTCCGATAGTGCACGTCCGGGGTCCCGTCCGGCAGCAGCCGCGGCTGCAACATCACGAGCGCGCGCACCAATTCAAAGTCAACCGATCACGAACGCGCGTACGTCGTGCGCACTGCCTGCGCTATCTCGGCGCTTCAAAAAGAAGAAAAACAAGGGGGGCGCGAGCGAGAGGAACTCACGCTGACGAACGCGAAGTCGATGGACGGCTCCTCCACCTGCTCCGGCTCCGGCGCGCCCACCTCGACGGCGCGGGCGACGCGGAGGCGCCTCCTCTGCTGCTGCCGCGGCGGGCGCAGCGAGCAGCTCTGCTTCTTGGCGCCGCTGCAGCTGCAGTGGAACGGAGCGAGAGGCGGCGACGACACGCCGAGGACACCCGTGAGGTGCATGGTTGCTCCCTCCCCCTCCCTGGTGGTATGAAAGTGCAAGCGCGGTGGTCTTGGGCTGTGTGACGACGCGCGCGCACGCGCTGCCTTGTGTAGCTGTGTCTGTGTGATCATACTTTTTGGCTCGAATTATCGTCTTATCCGGGAGACGAACTGGTGCTTGTGGACGGCGAGGACCTGCCAGAGTGCTAGTGCGGTAGTGGTGCCGCTCGAGCAGACGCAGCCAGGTCACCAGCTGCACTTTTTTCTGCCAGATAGGTTGGTGATATTTGTATCGAGTGGATGAGCTGGATTTATCTTTTTTTTTTGGGTCCATTGGGCCTGGCGACTTTCTGTTCGCAGTGAAACCATTTATAAAACGTTTTCAACTGTTTCTCAAAAAAAAAAGTTTTCAACTATATTTGTTTTCCAGGAAACAATTTAACAGGATGCACATGTGCGCGCATATACCAAGATAGTTTAGATACATCATATTTCCTTACAGTACTCTTTTTCTACAAAGTTCAGGACTCGTTTCATGTATAAAGGCAATAGAGTACATCAGTACATGCATTTAAGAAAAAAATACCTACCATAATAAGTTACTAAAAAGTAGTTTTATTTTTAAATTCATTTCACGGCCGTAGGCGCCTTTTTCTTGTTTTAATGGCTTATTTTTAAATTACAGCAAAAACATAGACGATACTCTCTCCATGTGTAACACAATTGTTCTAGCATTCAAAAATTATACTCAAAAGGATTATAGGGCCAACAGTTGTTTTGCATTAAATAGTCACACAAATTTGGATGTATTACATTAGTACTTGTCATTTATCAACCAAACTTTATTAATCACGCTAGTGATAGCATCTAATTAGGAAATAAAGTAACGAGCACCTACATCTTTCGGGGCATGTTTGGATGGGGGTGATTGAACTTTAGTCACCTCTTTTAGTCCCCTTTTAGTTCCTAAAGACCCAAACAATATGACTAAAGGGATGACTAAACCAATTAGTCCATTAGTCCCTTAGGGTTACTAAATAAAGGGATAAATGGCCAAAAAGACACTCCCCTACACCCTCCCCTGGAACCCTATCTTTCCCGAACAGTAGCTTTTAATTAGGAGTGTTTTGGTCTTTTGTACAGTACATTTAATGGCCATTGGTGCCTCCATCCAAACAGGGTAAGGACTAAAGTTTAGTCCGGAGAACTTTAGTCCAGGAACTAAAGTGTCCAAACAAGCCCTTGTATTCTCTCTTAAGCTATCCTAAAGTCTTCATAATACACTATATTTCTGAATGCGGATAGTACATCCACACTATGTCTCACATCAATTGTTTCTAGTCAATATTGAGATTGCCAGGCACCCAAAGAACTGTATATATTATGTCTCCTTTTAAACCCAATTGTCTTTAGTGGTTGTTTTGATTTTTTAATACATCAAATTTACTATATATCTAGACGTACGTTATGTCTAGATACATAGCAAATTTGATGTATCAGAAAAATAATGACTTATAATTTGAAATAAAGGGAGTACGTGGACAGCTAGGATCATGGGCCAACATGATGGGAATCATGACCCCATGGTACCAAACAATTTTGAGGGCGGGGAAAAGTACTTTTTACGTCTATATGGACTACATAGTTTTTATCATTTATGTAAATATACAATAATTTAAATATATAACTAATAAAATATATATGTAGCGATCCATAGCCATGACAGGCTGTCTCTCGGCTCTCCATCCAGACTCCGATCCTCGAAGGCTCGAACCACTTTTTTTTTTTTTAGAAAATGTGTTGGATTTTATTTAATATGCAAACGTATTATTACATCCAGCCCCATGTAAGAGGACCCCTTGTACAAATAGAAATTACATTGAAGTCCTTTTCAGGTCCTTATCGTCTTCATCGCCTCCGCTTGGGACGCCTGCCTATCAAGATGGAAGCTTGAAACCGGTCTCCGTATGTACGAAGATGCATCACAGTTTACAAATGGCAACAGCAGCACATCGAACAAATCAACGTGCTCTTGAAACGTTAAACGCCCCGGCAAACAGCCGTCAGCCAAATTAACCTTCGTCACAAGGAAAGGCATCTGACGCCTCCAGCCTCCATGACAGACCCCCAATCGGTGGACGCCGAAGAACCAAGATGAGGATAAAAAGCTCCAACGAGGAAAACATACCTCACGAGCTTTTCACCAGAAACCGCGTCACCATCGTCGCAGCTGCCGGAGTTGGCCCAGAGGAAGATAAACTCATAAGCGTGAGAGCGCAAGCCCAAAATGGAATGGCCAAGGGCAACACATGGCTACTGTGCGACTGCGTGGCCCATATTGCCTAGGCCAACGAGTGCTACTGTGTGGCCCAACGAGTCGAATCTTAAATTTGAAGATCTCTACGACCACACCGAGTCGAATCTTCAAATTTTGCATGACTAGTAGTACTTCCTTTAGTAGCGAGCGTCTCCAAGAGTTTCAAATCTTTTGGCACTCGTAAAAGATCACCAAACACTCGGATATATCCGCGCATCTTCCACTCGCGTATCTGTCAGCCAATCTAAAGTGGAAGGCCATGGAAAGAAATAAAGAGAAAGAAAGAGTTCTTGATGCAAATGTCCCAGAGAGAAAGAATATAGAAAAGTGGTTAGGGTAATTTAGAAATAGCAAATGATTCCTGATGTAAAATTGTTTTCTATGTTTTAAGAGTGAACCGTTGGAAATTGTTCGAGATGGTCTTAGTTATTCCTCTCATACTTTTTGGCGAGTTGGAAAACTTCATGATTTTGGAAAGAAATTCTTGGGAACTCTTGGAGATAACTATATTCATTTTGAGTAATGTTTTCTTAATCACATATACAACTTCCTCTAACCATAAAAGAAGTTAATTCTAATACAATACTAAATTAAAGTATCTTAAGTTTGACTAATTATAAAAAATCAACATTTATGATATCAAATAAATATTATTTGGTTTGTCATGAGATATATTTTCATAGTATATCTGTTTGGTGTCTTAAACATCAATATTTTTATTTATTTATATATTTGGTCAAACTTTAGATACTTTAACAAAGAAAACACCTAGATTTGCATTCTTTTTTTAGATAGAGTGAGTATTTATATAATTCTTTTTTAGACAGAGTGAGTATTTCTTAAAAAATATAACTATATTTTAATAAAAAAAAAACGGTAGTCCAAATCATGTCTCGATGACCTCAAAAGGTAAAAACCCCGCATATACCCATGAATTAAGCACAATTAAGGATATTTTTCTTAAATTATGGTTTTCTTTTTAATGAACTTTGCCAAATAGGAGCATGAGCATCACATAAAATGCATTATATTTTAGTACAAATTTTTGAAGTCATAGCACACTATATTTAAGGACGAAGGGAGTATGTACTCTTTGTTAAAGCCAAATTCCTTTCTAATATTTTACATAAAGATAATTCTTTACTCATGACGAGGAGTAAAAGTTTAACCTCATAAAGTGGAAAGTGTCTTAGTTCAAACAAAATCCTTTATACTATCGCTTATATTGTGGGAAAATTTTCAAAAGCTTCAATCCCTTGTATAGCTGTATTGAGAGTTTACATTGTTATCATGTTGACATATTTCTAAATTTCATTAATAGGTAACTTGGAGATATTAATGTGTGATTTGGATAGTAAACCTAGATTTGCTTATTTATCTGTATGGCCTCATTTATATATGACGATTCTATTCATTGCAAGAGTATTTTGTTCAATAAATTTAATATGCGAAGAATTGTGTACTTTGATTCTGGTTGGATGCATAGGGGTAATTGTTAACCAGCTAATTTTAAATCTTAATCCATCTAAACAGAAGGCCAATAGGAATCTTTGTTGTTATTTGACTATACATCAGCACAACCTTAGATGTGATTCCTGTTCCTCTGCTTGTGATAAAGGCCCGAAAGTCCTCTACTAGTAGACGACTCCACAACATTTATAGACTTTTGACCTATGGAAATATAAGCTTGAGTGGGATTTCTTGTATCCAAACGTCCTCCCAAAACAGCACCCTTTTACTTTAGATGTGGCCCTTTATCTCGAACGTGTTTGTTCGCCGTCTTGGAATCTGCTAGGCAAGTAACGCCAGGCGCGCGATTTCGTCGGCATGGTGCCACGATCATTGCCTGATTGAGAAGCTCCCTGAAAGGCACAATCCAAACACGCTATAAAACCCTGCTTGATTTTCTGAATGCCTTGCAATATTGGCTCTGTTTGGCAGGATTTATTACTGCTACGACTAATTTATTAAAAGAGAAAAATATTGTTCCACAACTTAAAAAAATATAACTAATTTTAACCTATAAGCTCAAGCGAACAGAGCCATTGAGACGATAGCTGATACAGGGCTGCAAGCAAACGCGATACAAGCAGCATCCAGGAAGCATCCAGCCAGTCTGTGTCCAGGATAGTATCCAAACAGCCCCACGTGCCTCTGCGCCTGACAGCGTGGTGCGTTGGGGCAGCTCGATGCCGCCTCCACCAACCATTTTCTGGTCAGCGTTTACAGAGGAGCCGAGCCGAGGCATTCCGGATTCGCTTCCTATCCTAGACGAACAACCGTGCCCACCGCCAGCAACGGGCCGGCCGTCTGCGTCAGCCACCGTGTGGTGGTGGTGCTGCTGCTGCCGCCGCCCGTGCTCTGCTCGATCCGTCGCGGCAGCTTCCATCCCATCACATCCCACCACTGCATTGATCATGTGTCGCATCACTTCCCCCTTAAATAGACGCCATTGTCGAGACATCTTGAGACTTGAATAGAGCGGTGCAGGGAGGTCACTCGGCGATGGCGGAGGCGGCGGCGCACGTGTTGGTGTTCCCGGCCCCGGCGCAGGGCCACCTCAACAGCTTCCTCCACTTCTCCACGGGGCTCCTCCGCGCGGGCCTCCACGTCACCTTCCTCCACACCGACCACAACCTCCGCCGCCTCGGCGCCGCTGCCGACGAGGCCACGGCCGCCTCGCCGCGCCTCCGCTTCCTGTCCGTGCCCGACGGCCTCCCCGACGACGACCCGCGCGCCGTCGACGGCCTCCCGGAACTCTTGGAGGCCCTGCGCACCAAGGCCAGCGCCGCGTACCGCGCCCTGCTCGCCTCGCTGCGCGCGGGAGGCGGAGGCGCAGACGCCGACGGCTTCCCGGCCGTGACGTGCGTCGTCGGCGACGGTATAATGCCGTTCGTGGTCGACGTCGCGGAGGAGCTCGGCGTCCCGGCGATCTCCTACCGCACGGTGAGCGCGTGCGCCGTGCTGGCGTACCTGTCCGTGCCCAGGCTTCTCGACCTCGGTGAGCTCCCCTTCCCCGAAGGTGGCGACCTCGACGCGCCCATCCGCGGCGTCCCGGGGATGGAGAACTTCCTGCGACGGCGAGACCTCCCGATCCAGTTCCGCCAACTCACCAGCACGCACGAGGAGCCCTTGATCAAGGGGGTGGTCGCGGCCACCCTGCACAGCCGCAAGGCCAGAGCTCTCATGGTCAACACGACCACGTCCCTGGAGCGGTCGTCCCTCGCGCACCTCGCCATGGAGATGCGCGGCGTGTTCGCAGTGGGGCCTCTGCACGCCATGTCCCCCGCGCCGGCGGTGGCCACGAGCCTGTGGCGCCCCGACGACGGGTGCATGGCGTGGCTCGACAGCCAGGCGGAGGCGGCGCGGTCCGTGGTGTACATCAGCCTGGGCAGCCTCACGGTCATCTCCCACGAGCAGTTCACCGAGTTCCTGCACGGGCTCGTCGCCACCGGCTACCCGTTCCTGTGGGTGCTCCGGCCGGACATGCTCGGGGCCAGCCAGGACGCCGCGCTCCAGGAAGCCATCGGCGCGGTCGGGAGAGACAGGGCGTGCGTCGTGCCATGGGTGCCTGCGGCACCGCGCCGTGGGGTGCTTCCTGACGCACAGCGGGTGGAACTCGACGCTGGAGGGCATCGTGGAGGGCGTGCCCATGGTGTGCTGGCCCTTCTTCGCCGACCAGCAGATCAACAGCCGCTTCGTGGCCGCCGTGTGGAGGAACGGGCTGGACATGAAGGACGTGTGCGACAGAGGCGTGGTGGAGAGGACGGTGAGGGAAGCCATGGAGTCCGCCGAGATCAGGAGCTCGGCTCGTGCTCTGGCGGAGCAGGTGAAGCGTGACGTTGCCGACGGCGGGGCATCGGCGTTGGAGTTCAAGCGCCTCGTCAGCTTCATCAGGGAGCTCAGCACGTCAGCAGCACACACACACCATCTCCAAAATCTTGAAATGAATGGATCAAAATTAATCTAGATATGTTAGAAACGATAGGCAATATAAATGACGAAGATCAGCAGATCAAACACAGAGGACACGAGATTTTAACGTGGAAAATCCTTCCAAAGAAGAAGGGAAAACCCACGGACACCGGCCAGCAAATCTTCGTTATATCGGGTGAGGTTACAAACGTCGATGATTTACAACTTTTCTTATCCCAAGACGACGGCTTATAGGAAGTATATATAGAGCTGGAAAACCCTAATAGGCGACGAGGTCCGTGCTCTACATGGGGTGTCCGCCGGCAAAGAGAAAGGAAGAGAGAAAGAAGAAAGCGGCTGGGGACAAGAATGCCATTTCACCGTTGTTCTCTCTCCTCAACCCGCTGCAGCTGGTCTGCGGTGTCCTGTGACCTAATTTCACCGAACCAAAGTGTATTCTGGCAAAATGCTCCAAAGTAGGTGTCCGTCAGCAAAGGACCATCACTTTGGATGTCCAACAGACAATTGTCCACAAATTTTATATAGTATTTTTCAAAACACAACTAGTCGAGGTGCTAACAAAACTCTCTATCCTGATGTCAAAGTCGGGTTCAAACCCCACGCTTGATCTGTCAAGCGACGAGGCAATACTCAGCGAATTTCTTAGGAAGTCTATGTTGGGCGATACGGCTCGTGCTGCCGCTCTAGATGGAAATGGGGAGAACTGGATGGATCCAATCCGGACGTACCTCACAAACCAGGCTACTCTAGTCAATGATATGAACATAGAACGAACCAACCATAGAGCCATGGGCTATCAAATGGTAGATGGTACCCTCTACAAGCCAGGGCGAAATGGGGTTCTTCTCAAGTGTATCACCCAGACCGAGGGCATTAGTTTGCTCCGCGACATCCATGGAGGAATATGTGGGTCCCATGCCTCTCACAGAACGCTGGTCGGGAAAGCCTTTAGACAAGGATTTTATTGGCCTACAGCGCTCGAAGACGCCACTGAGTTGGTTCAAACATGTGAAGCTTGTCAGTTTTTTAAACGGCAGATTCACCAACCTGCTCAAGCGTTAAATACGATCCCTTTGTCTTGGCCATTTGCCACATGGGGCATCGACATCCTTGGTCCTTTCTCGAGGGCCCGGGGTGGCTATAGATTTATGATTGTAGCGATCGATACTTTCACAAAGTGGGTTGAATCTGAGCCAGTAGGCCGGATAACCAAAGAGAATACAGTCAATTTTTTGCGGAGCATTGTACTACGTTTTGACGTACCACACCGAATACTTTCGAATAATGTTACACAATTTACCAGCAAAAAATTTGAGAATTTTTGTGAAAGGCATGCTATTAAGCATTATCGGTCCTCAACCTACCACCCGATGACCAACGATCAAGTAGAGCGTGCTAACGGAATAATTCTGCAAGGGATCAAGACCCATATTTTTGATAGGCTTAGTGCATACGATAAAAATGGGTCGAAGAACTCCCCACAGTTTTATGGGCAGTGTGCACTATAGCTAACCGAGCAACGGGTGAAACGCCATTTTTCCTTGTGTATGGGGATGAAGCTGTCTTTCTCCCCGAAGTCCGACTAAACTCGCCCCGAGTAGCGATGTTCTCCGAAGAAGAGCAAGCTGACTGACGTTACACTGACCTAGAACTCCTCAAAGAGAGGCGTGATATAGCCACATTCCGAGTCGAGAAATACCAGCAAGCCCTGCGGAGATACCATAGCCAGCGTGTACGTGGCCGGACGCTTAATATCGGCAATCTGGTACTCAAACGAGACCAACGCACAAAGGATAAAACTAAGTTGACACCCCCTTGGCAGGGTCCATACATCGTAGTTGATATAGCCCGACCTGGCACATACCGACTAGCAGAGATAGACAGGGATATGCTCCCAAATACGTGGAACATGGATCAGCTACAACGCTTTTATGCATAATAAACTGCGTGCCTGACGTTCTGTTTCTCAGCATATAACCCAGATAAGTGCTTCATTTATTGTTTAATTTTATTTCTCTGTTAGTAGTAGTTTTGACGAAGCATATACGCTTAGGGGGCTGGGGCTTGGGCTGTTCAACTTCAATGTTTTCTTTGACTAGTTTGCTACTCTTTATTCGGATAAGGCACACATCCAAATAAAGAGTCGGGGGCTATCAAACTACTATTCACTATTCTACAAAAATTCTCGATCATGCTAAAACTAAATCATGCAAACGACATCGACTCACAGTACACAACCCGCTCGAGTTTAGCTACTATAAGTCTAAATGTTTGCATAATGAAGGATTCAAATAGCAAAAGAAAGAAGAATTGTTCAAGTCTAACAAAGTAGTTTAACATAATACATCATACAATATTGCAAGGACATGTAAATATTTCCTTTTTTCCTTTTCCTCAACACAAATTGACAGGCTTAGCTTTGTCAGCCTGCTCAAGTGTTAAGTATGGCTCGATAGCTGTAGTGTAAGTTACTCATAAAGCAAACTATCACTTTTTTATTCACAGAATAGAATTGGCGATTTAGTACTTTGTGAATAATTTATAAGCATTCTATACCCGAGTTGTGAGTAAAGTTCTAACCCGACTAAGGCATCCTGATTAGCCTATAGCTCGGGGTTATGAGTAAACTCAGCAACCGGGACAACACTGCTAAAGTTATCCCGACTTCGGACTGTGTCCATGTGTAAACTACATCGCGGCTCTACTCGCGATGACTCGAGCATGGAACAGTTTGAAAAAATACAGATAAACAACAAGATAATCATCGAGAACTTGTCATTTCATTGATTCATTAACATGGATTTACAAATGTTTAAACTGGGCCCCTAATCTAAGACAGTAGGAGTAGGCACGTCCATCGCTTGTCACCAAGCTCCTCAGAGGGCAGGCTGACGAGATGGGAGCAGCCTAGCTCCTCGACGGCGACCCACCGCTCGCGGGCTCATTCTCCTCCTCCTCCTCGTCGGCGTCCTCCTCCTTGGCGACCTCTCCCTCACTGTCGCTGCTGAGGATCACTAGGCCACCGTCTTGTGGGATGCCGATGGCCTCACAATTCAGCTCAACGAGGAGGGCTGAGGATCCACGCGATCTCCTTGTCATGGCTCGTGTCCGGCGAGCCAGTGGCGCAAGGAGCGGAGGGGCTAGGGATGTAGAGGGCGGTCAAGGCGACGGAGGCAGGAGCAGCGGCGGAGGCCAGAGCGATAGGAACATGACCCACCAGTGGGGCCAAGTCTTCCAGCTCGTCCTCATCAGAGAGCTCGATTTGGTATCAGCTTCTGGGTTGCTCACGGTGCATTTGGATTTTTTTTCTTTCAATGGCTGATTTGAAATTGCTCAAGAAAGTTCATCTTTTGCCAAAGTTATCTCTAGCAACATGTCTCAAGGAGTACTATGATTGGGAAGAACATATGGAGGATTTCTTCTAGGGTCGTGGACTTGAATCGGCCCTAAAGATGTATTATGCAGAAGAGACAATGGCTAAAGATATTTTATATTGGTGGGATCGCTGGGACAACAAATTTCCTTGTTGGACGTGGAGCGATATGAAAGTTGTGCTTCGGCGCCAATTTCGTTCTCTTGAGTCAAAGACGAAGGTAGCTACTATAAGTGCACAAAATCCCCAAGGCACTAAGGCAAATATGCGCTCGTCATGGGCTAATTCTATTGCTGGTGATGAGTACCTTCCTGGTTTTAACCGGCAAGTCGGTGATATTAATTCTTATGAGAAGAAGCTGGGTTCTGGTGTTAGTTATGGCAAGTCTATGCATGCTGAATTTGTTTCTTCCGCTAAATTAAAGCAAGCTACCAGTCACAATAATTATGGTGACAAGTTATCTGCTTGTGCTCGCAGTTCTCTTTGTCCCAAGAAAATGTGTGTGGCAGCAAAGGAAAGTCAATATGTTGATACTCAGCAGTGCATGGTGCCTATCAAACAGTTGGGTTCTAGTAATCAATATAGCAAGCCTCTCAATATAGGACAAACTACTTCTCCGAAAGAAAGTATGACACACGCTGCTAGTCATTTTTTTTTGTAATTTTGTCTCCTCCAACAGCACATAAAGAGGTTCCCGTTCCTGCTGATGGTGTGAAGGAAGGAGACTCCACTGCTACATTAATTGACCAGGAAATGAAAGGTACAGCTAGTAATGCTTCCTCCCATGATAATCATTGTCACTCTAGAATTACTGATATTGTTGATGATGCAACAAATGGGTTATGTATATTGGCTCGAGAAGTACAGAGTGATGGTACTGTTGTTAATGTCAAGGGGCAGCGGTCCAATATATTTCAATCCGAACGTAAAATTCAGGATAAGATATGCAAGCTAATTATTGATGGTGGTAGTTTCATAAATGCTATTAGTTCAGATCTTGTGCATGCTTTGTCTCTATCAACGCGGAGGCTTCCAATGCCGCGTTATATGCAATGGATGAATCAAAGTGGTATGCTGAAAATTACTCATAAGGTTAGAGTAAAATTTTCAGTTGATAATTATGTGGATACAGTAGACTGTGATGTTGCGCCGATGAGTGCGTGCCATTTGTTGTTGGGTCGACCATGGCAATTTGATCTTGATGCTACACATGGTGGTCGTTCCAATAATTATTCGTTTGTGCATAAGGGAGTTCATCATCGGTTAAAATCGATGCCGAATAATGCTATTACGGCTGAGGTGTTTCCTACTGTGAAAGTAAAGAAAAAGGCTCCTGAAATTATCCCAAAGCCAAGGACGGCTTTGCTTCAAGAGGGAGAGAATGGCGTGAATATTCCTACTGCAAATATTGATGTTAGTGAGTCTACAATTAACTGCCCAGAGCCAATTAAACCAGCAATCCAGTTTGGTTCTATCCCTAACAATATTGAGAAGAATGGTACATCTGCTTTAGCTCCATTGTATGCTGCTGATAATTCAAATATTCCTAATAATGCAAGAAAGAATGATGTGACTATAGCTGCTGGTATTCTTGCATCTGAAAATTCGTGTGTGGATTCTAAAGTTGCAGGTAGTAATCCTGACATTGATACTATGGTGATGGTTAATTATTTGAGTAATAAAGGTTGTGAAAGTTACCACAATGAGTCAAATAATTATTCTGAAATTATAATAAAGCCGATGGTGGCTTTAGCTCTAGAAGGAGAAAATGATATAGTTTCTGAAGCAACTTGCAACGGATCTGAAATTGCAAAGGCAACTCTAAATAAATCTTCTACGCAGTTTATGGAGCATGATGTGGTTGTTGCTTCAACTAATAATAAATCATTCCAAGAAATCTCAAGGACAAGATCCGTTTTATTTGATGGTCCTAATGATGCGAGTACTGTTGCTTTAGTAGCTACTAGTAATGGCACTCAAGATGTTTCAGTTATGACTCCTGATGTTTGTGAAATTAAGTGCAAGATGGAGGTATCACTTGAGGATACACCAAAGCCGAGGGCGGCTTCATTTCAAGAAGGGGAGAATGATGAACCCATGGTTTCTCAAAATTTATTTGATGCACAAGATACACATGAGAATATATCAAAGCTGATGACGGCTTTGTTTCAAGGGAGAGAGGATGATGAGCCCATGGCTTGTCAAGTTATTCAGTTTGGCTCATTTTTATTTGATGCAAAGATAAACGAGATGAAGGAATGGATCCTAGCTAATACTACAAGATTTGGGATCAAGTTTATTTTTCAAGGAATTAATTTCCTCAAGAGACATGAGGTTAAAATTAAAAGATTTATTCTGATTGGTGAAATGCATGTCGAGATGCCAAGCTGAAGGATTTTTGGGTTTTGCTTAGATTATTCTGTCAAGAACAGTTTCGCCATTCATCGGTTTGTGAGACCCCAACTCTTGAGATTAATCATACATCTGCAATTTGGTTGCGATCTTTCTTGTTCTTGCTTGTGGTCTTCGTTTGCACAGGCAGGGATTAGCCTTCTTGGCGAGGTCAACCTGGTCTGTGACTCAGTTGATAACCAGAGGAGCTGTGGTGCTAAGATTGCAGGGTTTGATCTTTCGATCTGAAGCCGAATCGGTGTATCATTCTCCGCCACGACGATAGTTACCATCACCTGACGGAAGATCGGGATCTCCGTCTCCATTACGATCACCACCTCCGGTGCCGATGGCTCTGGCTAAGTTGCAGGCCCGAACGGAGATCCTGACACCTGTGACTTCATCGACCCCAGCTTCCCCTCCAGGGACCGTTGGGGCTGGAGCCGCGGGGAGTGCAGCCGGCGGGGGCGGCGCCGCTGGTGCTTGGGCTCCGGAGGACGTTGGGGACGGAGATGCAGGTCGCATACGGCGGAGGCGATGCCGTGCTACTCGGCGACGCCACCATGGATGATTGGCCGGGCGACTGCGCGAGTAGCAGACGTGGCACCTTGTGGGGATGTTTGTGCCTAGCGGTTTTCTTCGTCATCTTTTCTACAAAATTTGAGAATGGAGGTTGCAGATTTATCATGAGTGGGCTTGATTAAATAGGACCAAGCCGCCTTTCAAGGAATCTCAACCGCCACCTCAATTAAAAAAGGAATTAAATCTCCACCACGCGCACTCATGGGGAACCGAGCCGATGCAACGCTTTAACTGACAGACGACTGCGCATCCCCTGGCTTGCGTATGATGTGGGATTGACAAGATATGATGACCCGAGGATGGCACTAGAACAAGCTCATCTCCCAACAGCGCACCTCTCTCAGCATGCCCAAGATCGGGTCTTAAGTCATGAGTGGCAATTTTGGGTGGCGTCTAACCACCTGGATCACAAGCCACCCGACTAAGACAATCCCGACTACACATAGATGCTCGAGTTGCGTTTGACAGACAAGCTTGGGGGTTTATGTCGATGCCATACCCCGCGTATCTGACTTCCATATTGCCGACTACTCTGGATCAAAGAAGACCCGAAGGCCCACGATGACCCTATTCAAGGAAGGATATCTCCGGATGGCGCCAGGACTCCGACTAGGGCACGACTCCTTAGCTTGTAGGGCAAGTTGATCCCAGATATAAATAGCTAGCAATTCTCCCTGTTGTAATCATTGACTCTCTAATGGGCATAGCTACATTATAATAGCAATCTCACCGAATACAAGCTATACAAGAGTAGCAACTGGACGTAGGGCTTTTACTCGCTTCCCTAGGGGCCCCAACCAGTATAAATCTCGTCTCCATCTGTGATTGTTCTTCGCACCAAGCGGGGTTTCCCAAGAACCAAATATCTGCCGGTAAAAAACACCGATAATAACTTATCAACATAATTTCCTTTCCTAGAAAAAAATGATTCCCTGTATTTTTCCTTTTTTTGAAAAGTTACAAAATTATACGTATGACTTGTACGCATAACTTTTTAGGTAATCACTTATCATTATAAGTTTTAAATTTCTTTTGGAAAAAAATGTTTTCATAACTTTTTATTGTTGGAAAGTTAGAAGTTATACGAATTAATTATGCGCATAACATTTTACACAACAACTTATCGTCACAACTTGTTACGTGATAAATTATCATCACATAACTTTTTACGTGATAAATTATCATCACAAGTTTTCAGTATAACTTTTGTAGATTTGCGATCATAAGATTAAATTAGATCGAAAGAAGGGAAAAAGTTAAAGAAGAGAGAAAATGGTGAAAAAGAAAAAAATGGTGCACTATTTTATATTATATGTCTACAACTAGTATATGAATACATATATAATCTTGTGAAATAGATAGGTTAATGTATTAAAAATAAAAAGTAAAGGGAAAAAGTAGAAAATAAAAAAAGGAGAAAGATGGACGCACCTACATTTAGCGTGCGAGCATGCGTTCGACTCGAACGACTTGGCAGCCTTTGCTCCACATAACTGAAAGAGGCAAGGGAGAGATCTACGGTCGAATTATTCGCTGGACTGGAAACCAACGAATCCTCGTGGAAATAGAATTTGGTCACACCACCACGCTCCAAGAAGTTATCAAAGCAGTTGACAAAAACCGAGTAGGGTGCTTTCTTTTTCTAGATAATATAAAATTTCAGCTTCAGTCCTCTTCAAAGAAGAGGCGTTAGTCCAAAGTTAAACAAACACGCTCACTTCAAACGCTTACGACAGTTTCACAATATTATTGTAAACAAAAAATAAAAAAAATCATCCATTAGATGTGAAGAACTCCATAGCGTAGTCTTGTAAGACTTGGCACGCCTCAAGCATCCTATGGTTACCATCATCAATAAATTGAAATAGATCCTAGAACCAAAGTCAGTATGTCCCTCTGAATAGAACTTGCAAAAATGTTTTCGTGTGATATTTTATCGGTGTTTTATAAACCGGACTAGTAAACTTATACGATTACCGCACTACTCTAGAAAGTCGATGGTAGCATCCAAAAGACACAAGGATTTATACTGGTTCAGGCTGGAGCCCTACGTCCAGTCTCAGAGATGATCGAGTGCGTGTTCCTCGCTTGAATGCTTTGAAGTTCTTACAATAGGGGGGTGCAATAATGGTATAAGAGGAAGAAAAGCCAGAGCTAGGAGACGGGCAGCCCGAAGGAAAACTTTAGGAGCGCTACTACAATGAAGAGTGAGTGAATGAGTAGGGGACTCAGAATATCTGGAAAGGGTGCCCTGGCTACCCTTATATAGAGTTTGGGGCTAGGGCACATACAAAGGAGGAGGTTCTCCCGACCGAAGGGTCGTGAGCCTAAGGGAGGGCCTAGCTAACTTGGCTTGCAAGCTATGACATCTTATGGAGTATGCCCAGGCATGGCTGTCGTCATCATCTTGTGGCAGGGTTGGTGTCTGACCAGACCATGGTGACTATTGTCCCCTGGGCCCTTGCGAGGTTAGTGCAACGTACCTATCTTTGTCAAAACAGGCATACTTGGCAAGGCTCGACCTCTCCCTATCCCTTCCAGGTGTTGTGACAGGGGTGAGGTCTGGCCGACCCCTGGCTTAGCGCTTGGCCTAGTTTTCTTGGATCAGCTGAGCCTCGGTCGTTTGGGCTCTTGCTGGCTAATGTATCGTGGGCCGCTCAGCCTGCTATCTAATTGGTGCCCTGATACACCTCGAGGTTATAACCCCGACAGTAGCCCTCGAGCGTTTTTGTGATCTTGAAGTGATCGCGAAAGCACTGTATTGCATACATATCGAATGCGGGTGCGTAGTCCGTGGCTTGTTCGAGCTTCATCGCTCGACCCCTTGTGGGTTGGTGCGTTCAATACGGTAGGTGGCCATTATGCTCCACCACGTCAAGACGTCCTGATGATGTGGTACGTGACTATTGAGCCATGTCATGTTAGTGTGCTGCGTATTGGGGTTCATGACCCAGGCGGGGCTGAGTGGTCTCGTCAATGCTGTACCGGCCCTGCCTTTGGGAGTGTCTCGATTTCCCAGACCTCACGTAGGCATCTGACATTAGCTGTGGCTTCCCGTGGTGCACCACGTGGTGCAGGGGTCTTAGGCTGCTCAGTCCGCCCTTGATCTTATAAATAGGGATCATCCTATCATTTGAACCAGCTCTAACCATGTCTATGTATTGCTTTTAGCCCTTTTGTGAGGCCGAGTTTGAGTAAAGAGAAGAGGGAGAATTTTGAAGAGAATCATGACCCTCGTAGGATGCGTTGCTATCCGGTTGAGGATTGAGAACCCAGGGCTTAGGGAGGAGTCGGTCGAGGCTAGACCTCGACCTAATTCCGGGATTGTAGGTGTCCATATCCTTTTTCCCTGATGCCCTTTTTGACCCAAGGGGTCCTGATGCCTTGTTATGGGCATGTTTGGTTTCGCCCCACGTGGGGAGAGGCATGTACACCGTAACCACACGGTCAAAGCGGTGCACCTCATCAGGGTTGATGGGTAATTTGAGCGGGACCCGATATCATCCCTAATCGACGTAGAGTTTGGCTATGCCTCGTCAAGAGACGTCCCATAAATCATCGGTTGTGAAACCTGTCGGTCCCTGACCGCCTTCGCAATAGTCAAAGGGCAAGATGCCCCCCTAAAGGGGGTCAACCCGGGCGACTTCGAAGCGGACGACTCGAACACATAGAGAGACGGTCGTGTGGTTCTACACCACCGATTACAGCCGTAGGGGCCTATCTCACCCTACCCCTATCCCTTTGTGGCCTCGAGCCCTTCTAAGGACCGGCCGAAGAGTGGGTTTCCTAAGCATGATGCCAGGTCATGGACATGGTTGGCTGCCTTGCACATGGGCCTAGGGGCTTTTGGGCCTCCCTGGCCGTGGCGTGACTTATCAGCGTCCACTCACGTAACACGCCCCGTGGTCATGCTGATCGAGGATCGTTCTACACGCGAATCCTATGGGCGGTCGACCTCCCAGGATTCTCTATGACTTAATGGCATTCCTGTGTGATACGGCGTGTCGACTCGTTTCCTGAGGGCTAGTGGGACCTATACTAGGACGGACGCCGTGTGGACGTGGTTCGCTTCCCCGATCACCACCACATAAATAGCTCCGTCTATCCGAGCCTGTCCCTTACCTCATTCTCGCCTTCTATCGCCGTTCCTACAATTTGAGCGAGAAACAAAAGGAAAAGGGTCAAATTCATGTGGGTTACCTTTGAATCGTGTGTCATTGATGTTGCCATCTGCTTCGTTGATCTCTCCCGGAGGGATCTAGCCATAGGTCTCCAACCTAGGACGCAGGGAGGAGTTAGGTCATGGCTTGTCCTTAACCTCTTACAAGGTTGTGGGGACCCGACTCTATTTTTTCCCTAGCGTCCTTGTAGACCTAGAGAGGTTGTGTTGCCCTGTTACAAGCGGGTTTGGTTTCACCCCACGTGGGGAGAGGCATGTGCACCGTAACCACATGGTCAGAGCGGTGTGCCTCGGCGAGGTCAATGGGTAATTTGAGTGGGACCTGATATCCTCTCCAATCGACGTGGAGTTCGGCTATGCCTCGTCGAGGGACGTCCCATAAATCACCGGCCGTCAACCCCGTCAGTCCCTGACTGCCTCCATAGCGGTCAGAGGGCAAGATGCCTCCCCCTAGAGGGGGTCAACCTGGGCACTTGTTTTGTACGTCTAAGTTTTGAATTCCCAATCCTCCATGTTCTTTTGGTTGACAAAGGACATACCATTTCACTAATCTATATTTTTTCTTGTTCTCATCATTTTGAAAGAAAAATCTTGACCTGTAGTACTCCATTTTTTAAGGACACCTTTTGGGACTAAAAAAAGAAAGCATGAACATAGGTAAGCTTGAAATGACCGAATTTATTAAAACAAGGCCCCCTCCAGATGAAAGGAGTTTGCATTTCCAACCAATAAGTCTTTTCTCTATTGTATCCTCAGTCAACTTGCAATCATTGTTATTCAGCTTCCTATGGTGCATCGGGATGCCCAAAAATTAAAAGGGATATGGACCTAATTTGCAATCGAATAATTTTGAGTATTGAGCCTCATAGTCTTTTGCTTGCCCGAAAAGGAAGAGTTCACTTTTATGAAAGATAATTTTATGGCCCGGTAATTGTTCAAAGCCACAAAGTAACTATTTACTTGTTCAAATCATGGTCCATAAAAATTATTGTATCATCTGCATATTGCAGAATAGATAAACCTTCTTCTGTCAGGTGTAGAACAACCCCTTTAACTTGACCTCTTCTTTAACCCTAGCCACGATGATTGCCAACATGTCCACCACAATGTTAAAAAGATAGGAGGTAATGGATCACCCTGCCTAAGACCTTTTTTGTTTTGAAAATATGGCCCCACTTGATCATTCATTTTAATTCCTACATTCCTGCCTTGAACAAAAGACTTAACCCAATCACACCAAATAGGATCAAAACCTTTCATTCTTAGTGTTTGTTGTAAGAAGTTCCGGTTAACTTTATTATATGCTTTCTCAAAGTCAATCTTAAAAATCTCTTCATTTTATTTTTTATGTAATTCGTGTAACGTTTCACGAAGAATAGCTGCACCCTCCATTATATTTCTCCAAGGTAAAAGCGCTATTTGCGAAGGTCTAATTGTTCGTGAAGCAACCTTTACAACTCTATTAGTGGCTAATTTAGTAAAAATGTTAAAGCTCACATTCAACAGACATATCAACCTATACTGTTGAATTTGCTTTGCATCACTACTTTTTTGTAGTAATATTATGGTTCCGAAATTGAGGCTATGAAGAGGTAAATTACCCTTATGGAGTTCCACAACCATTGCCATCAAGTCACCTTTTATTACATTCCAGAAAACTTAATAAAACTCGTGGGAAACCATCATGACCAGGAGCTGTGTTATGTTTCATCTGGAAAATTGCCTCTCGTACCTCATCCACGGAAAAGGTGCTACAGTTGATGGTACTTAAACATTCATCATAAATCGTCGATATACCTAAGGCTGGACGAAAAACTCGAAGCTTGATAGCTCGCTCGGCTTGTGGCTGGCTCGACTCGGCTCGGCTCGGCTCGTTATCATAACGAGCCGAGCCGAGCCCAGATTTTAGCTCGTTAGCTATAACGAGCCAACTCAAGCCAGCTCGCGAGCCGCTCGCGAGCTAAACGAGCCAAGCTTCCAGAAAAAAAGTATCATTTAAGGTTGTTAGATGCATGAATACTATAGTATTCTATTATACTTGTATATATATTAGCACATATTAATTTTTTATTCGATTTAAGGTTGTTAGATGCATTTCTTTTGTATTATTATTATTCTCAAACTTTAGATAAATGCAAATATTATATTTTGTGTATTTTTTTATACCTGGCTCGCGAGCTTAACGAGCCAGCTCGAACTTTTAACGAGTCGAGCCGAGCTGGCTTTCTGGCTCGTTAGGATAACGAGCCGAGCCGAGCTAGCTCGTTATCTTAACGAGTCAGAACGAGCCGAGTCGAAACGAGCCGAGCCGGCTCGTTATCCAGCCTTAGATATACCTTACATAAATGACTAAAATGGATCAGCAACATACATTTAAGGGTTTAAACTGATATTTTCCACGAGTTTTGGTGAATTTGTGTTTTTAGCAGGATTTAATCAGAAAACCGCCGAGAAGCACCTATTCGTCAAAGAAAATCACATTTATCCATGACGGTACCTATATGGGAGGATTCTAGAAGACTTCAGAAGACAAATCATCGAGGCAGACCCCGTTACAAATCACCAAAGCTTACCGAAATTAGAACTAGAAGACCTTAGCAATCTCCTTTATACTCCTGCTATCTCAAGTCTTGTTGCTACTCCGGATTAAGTTAAGCTTAGTTATTCTCACACATGTTTCTTGAGTTCGATATTGTGGAATACTTTTCGGTGAAGTGTTACATCGGTATCCGTGCGCTTGCGGATTATTCTGTTAGTATTAATATATACCAACAAGTATTTTGGGTGCCATTACCAGAAAAACAGTTGCTAAGTTAACTTCAAACCTAGTTTAACCTTGTAGCATTATTATTTTATCTTTTATTCTTTTATTTTTTTCTTTTACCATGGATTTAGAATCCACTCCTATCTACCAATATGCCACACCTACGAGCACATGTCTAGAGCAACTAGAATCTTCAAAGCCTATCTTAACACCTGGCTATGAGTTGTGTCCGTGTTTAATTAACATGGTCCGGGATCAATCTTTTTTAGGCAAAGATGATGAAAACCCATACTCCCACTTAAATGAGTTTGAGCAAACCTATGCATGCCTATACATTGCAGGCATGCCAGACGAAACATTACGATGGAAGCTTTTTTCTTTCTCTTTGAACGGAAGAGCTAAACATTGGTACAAACAAACCATATGAATTAGACAAGGAGATTGGGAAGCCTTATACTCTAGCTTTTACTTGAATTTCTTTTCCATCTCAGGCTTTGTTCGAGATTCTATTTTTTTTAAAAAAAAATCTCTAGGCATAGTCTTAGCAGCATAGGGACGAGAACGTGTACGTTCCACGTTCCGAGAACATCGTTCCTATTCACGGAATGAGAACATGGCGGGATGCCGTCCCCAAATATGATGGAACGTGACTCACAGCCATGACAAGTTGGGCACGTCTCCACAAGCTACAAAGCGGGTGTAGGTCTACGGGAAGAAGACACACCTCAGGTCGCTGGAGGTTGCTGGCTTGTCATGGCGTGCAGCTTGCCTCCCGGACGCCGAGGCTGAGACCGTGAGCTACAAAGTGGCGAACCCAGCAGCCCGCTGTCCCGATCGAAGGAAGTGCCCGAGGTCGCCGTACGCCGCTGCATGGTTGGCGGGCCGGCGGTGGCTGTGCGCACTGCGGCGAGTGCAGCCGTGCGCTCGTGTGGTGTTTGTGCGCATGCTCTGTGGCCGTGCTCGTGGCCTGTGCGTGGGCGGCGGCGGCCGGCAGCTTCTCAGAAGGATGGCGATTGGCTTGGAATGGGCTTTAGGGTTCAGCTAAAAGGCCTAGAAGTAGCCAACGGCCCAATAAAATATAAAACAAAAAAAAAAGAGGCCAAGCAAGGACTCGAACTAGCGATGGTTCAAAACAAAACTATCCTACATGAACAAACCATCACGTTCCCTGCAAGTTCTATGTGAATTTGGTATGTGTTCCGCTACTTGAAGGAACAAATAGAAGTTGTACACCCCTTTCTTTCCATAATTTTTGAAAATACCGTACCACGTACCATGTTCCCGTACCACATTCCCTATGTTCCGGGAACTTGGCTGCTAAGGGCATGGCATGAGATCGTTTTAATGCTCTCATTAATACTGGTCCTGACCTTGCCATTCAAGACCACATTCTTCTTCAACACTTTTATATGGGTCTTGATAGGAAAACTTTGAAGTATCTTGATACAGCTTCAGGAGGATCGTTTTGCATGTCTCCGTCAATTCGGGGAGAAGCATTCTTACTAAAATTTTAGAGAACACCCCTGAAGAAGTAGAAGAGAAGCCGCTAGAGAAAGAATCCCAAATAGTTGAACCAGAGCTTGTGCCAAACCCATCACAAACTTCAGCTGTCTCAAATCCTGAACCACCAAAAAAGGAGGAAACTCTAATTTCGGATTTTATGCTTAAATTCGAGGACAAATTTTTTGCTAAATATGGAAATACCTTGAATTATCATACCATGAGGAGATCCCAGAAGCCTAGGAAATCAGCATTCCATCAAGAAGCTCTTGACACTTCTGTGGAAACTTTCTTTAAAAAGACTACGAAAGAGCTAGTATCCATACTAAGCAACGAATGGTTAGAAGAATCAGAGCTTTCCTCTGATGTGATTCGTCTAGATTCACCTTTTATTTCCATTCATTGCCAAATTAACAAAGCTCCTTTCGATGCTCTTTATAATCCAGTTGTGTGTGTTAATATCATGTTTGCATCCTTTGCTCATGATTTATTAAAAGACATGCCATTGACTCCAACAACAAAATTGTTGAAAAACCTTTCAGGATACATTCTCCCAAGTTTGGTAATAATATATGTCCTCCCTATCTAAGTAAAAGAAACCATGGTTCATTTAAGTTTTTATATCTTTGATATCATGGAGTTTGACATGTTGATAGGAGAACCAATTGAAAGACTTATTCAAGAAGGACAAACAGAAAAATTGAAAATTAGCCTTAGGAAAAACTTTAAACTTTCTCTACCTATCACTCACTCTCTAAATACTGAGACTGAGCCATTTCTCGAGCAAGACCTGATGGACGAGGTTAAGGTTGCGTCTCTTGATGTTTTGATCAAATTCAACCTTGAAGATGATGCCTAGTTCTTCATCGAAGAGGAAGATGAAAATTCCATAGAGCCTGAACCTTTAGATGAATTGACGGAACCACCTAAGCTCGCCATTGAACTTAAACCCCTGCCTTCTAGTCTTAGATATGCTTTTCTCAGAAAGAATCCCTTTGCTTGCTAACTGTCTTAGAAAAGCATCGCTCTGCCTTTGGCTACTTACTCCAAGACCTTAAGGGAATCAGCCCTGCTCTTTGCACCCATCACATCCCTACAGATCCTAATTCTATACCTTTTAGGGAGCCATAACGTAGGCTTAATAATACGATGAGAGAGGTTGTTAAGAAAGAGGTTCTAAAACTCTTGCATGCCGGGATTATCTATCATGTTCTGTACAGTGAGTGGGTAAGCCCTATTCAAGTTGTGCCTAAAAAGGGAGGCATGACTGTTGTTAAAAATGAAAAGAATGAACTAATCCCTCAAAGAACTGTCATAGGATGGTGGATGTGTATAGACTACCGAAAACTTAACAAGGCAACAAAGAAAGATCATTTTCCGTTGCCCTTCATTGATGAAATGTTGGAGCAACTGGTAAATCACTCTTTCTTCTGTTTCCTTGATGGGTATTCAGGTTATCACCAGATATCGATCCATCTTGATGACCAAAGCAAAACCACCTTTACATATCCATTTGGAACTTATACTTATCATAGAATATCTTTTGGACTATGTATTGCTCCAATTTCTTTTCAAAGATGCATGATGTCTATATTTTTTGATATAATTGAAGAAATCATGGAAGTTTTCATGGATGAATTTTCTTTTTATGAAAAAACTTTTGATGATTGTCTTGAAAATTTAGATAGGGTTTTGCAAAGATGTGAAGAAAAGCACTTAGTCCTTAATTGGAAAAAATATCATTTCATGGTTAGAGAAGTCATAGTGCTTGGACACTTGATGTCCGAACGAGGGATTGAGGTAGATAGAGTTAAAATAGAAGTAACTGAACAATTACATCCTCCCGTATATATCAAAGGGATCCATAGTTTTCTTGGTCATGCGGGGTTTTACCGCCGTTTTATAAAAGATTTTTCACATATTGTTAGACCACTTACAAATCTTGTTTACACAAAAATTTAGGGAGAAGAATGCGGGAACTCGAAGCTCCCAAGATCGTGTCATCAAGGAATCGATTGCATAAAGGTCGATATTAGCTGATTCAAATGCAGCACTGGAATCAACTCTCTTCAGATGACGCCAGCAGGTAACGACAAAAAGCTACGGTTGGTGTCGGAAAAATATGTCAGACTCTACAAAAAGGAAAAGATTAGGGTCTAAGTTATCTTAAATTAGGAATGTTTTCTCTCATGCCAAAGATTGTAATGAGTCGTACTTAAGTAGGATTCATGCTTAGATTTTGGGTATATAAATATTGGACCCTGGCTATTGTAAAAGGCATCCAATCAATCAATACAAGTTACTTTTTTTGGCACCGTGCCAACCCTTAGGAGTAGGAGTAGAGTAGATCTCGGTGAGTTCTTCAACAAGCAAGGCTACATCGGTCTGGTCGACCTCCGACTTATCTGTAAGTACCGTCATGGCTTATACTTCCATTTGTACGGCTACATCGATTAAGTTCGACCTCCACTGCGAACTCTAGTATAAGCTAGTTATCGACTCTTATCTAGTTCAAGTATAGCTGCATCGGTTAAGTTCGACCTCCACTGCTCGAATTAGATTAAGGTCAAGTTATCGGCTCTACCTAAGGGTGGCGTCCTTCGGGTAGATTCATTAAGTTACCGATCTTGCTGATGTTCTTATTGCTATTAGTTTGCAGCAACATCAATCTGCTATGTTTTGAGAGTGCCACAAAAGGAGAAGGTAAGCTATGTTTTGTTTTCAAAATCTTAAAAGATTTCTCCAATTGACTTGATTGAAGGAAGATGGTGATATGATTTAAGTTGTTCCATTCTTCAACCGTCCAAAGTTTCATGGTAGACACATTGAATCCTGCAGAGCATGCATGACTAGGAATGATTTTATGTTGATGTCTTGTCCCAAGGTTGTCTTAAGTAATCCATCCTTTTATTGAGGACGAATAAAAGTCTAAGTGTGGGGGAGTTTGTTGACGGTAGTTAAACAATCATCATAAACTGTCGATATACCTTGCATAAATGACTAAAATGGATCATCAACATAGACTTAGGGGTTTAAACTGATATTTTTCATGAGTTTTGGTGAATCTATATTTTCAGCAGGATTTAATCAGAAAATCGTCAAGGAGCACCTATTCATCAAACAAAATCATGTTTATCCGCGATGGTACTTATGTGGGAAGACTCTAGAAGACTCCAGAAGATAAATCACCGAAGCAGACCCTGAGCCACTAACATGTGGGGCCAGTCGGCCCCACCTGTAGGCCGGTCGGCCTATGAGCCCCACATGTCAGCCCCTTCTTGTTACGTCGGCTCTCCACCGCCTCAAAGATCAAATCTGCGCTGTTGTTTTAAGTCGGTTTGATCCAAGGGTTCAGAATTGATGTATCTCCCTATATATATCTCCCTACACCCCCTCCTGAAGGAAATGATCCTGAGTTCTAAAATGCAGAAACCCTAATTCATATCTCTACTAGGATCAGAGCTAGCAATCAAGAGAAAATTAGTCCTTCAAGTTAGGATCTAGTCTTGTATTAGAAATAGAGAGATAGAGTGTGAGAGAAGAGTTTGGAGGAAGTGTCGGCCTGTCGGTGCTCTCTCTACGGCTTGTACCCTAGCGGAATCAAGTTCTTCTTGAGCTTGCTTTTGAGATTTCTCTGGTAATCAACTTCTAATTCAAGTAAGCATCTTGTTTATATTGTTCTTTAGGTTTGCGACTCTTTTTAGTACTTTAATCCTTGTTGCTTCTGGGTTAAAGTAGTATTCGTAGTGTAAGCGTGGTGTTTAGACTCAGTTACTCGTGGATGTACCCTATATTCTGTATCGGTGGTAGCTTGCGAGGGTGACTCTTATAGCCTCGTTGAGTCCTTTGTAGTCCACCTTCCGTTTGTCGGCTGAGCAAGACCTGTTTACTATAGAAAACATGATCTGCATGTGTTTTCCTTAGTAATATCCCTAGAATTGAACAGTAGAAGACATAGTTTACCGAAATTAGAATTAGAAGACCTTAGCGATCTCATTTATACTCCTGTTATCTCAAGTCTTGTTGCTACTCCGGGTTAAGTTAGACTTAGTTATTCTCACACACGTTTCTTTAAGTTCGATATTCTGGAATACTTTCTGGTGAAGTGTTACATCGATATCCGTGCGCTTACGGATTATTCTGTGTGCGTTAATATATACCAACAGCTAGTAACATCTCATTTTACAAATATGAAACTTGAGGAATATCATTACAGTATGACTCATCCATCGACATCGAGTTGCTATGCGCTGGACCAAACAACTTCTTATAGTATTTTGTGATATACTTTTTGAGTTCTATGTCACTGCAGATTACACCTTCCTCTTGCTTCAATGGGAAAATACAAGATTTTCTATGTTTTCCATTAGCCACTAAATGAAAATATTTTGTATTGTGATCACCTTTTAAAAGTTTTTTAGCTTTTGCTCGCTGGAACCATTTTAATTCTTCCTCTCATAAAAGCTCTGCTAGTCTATCATTAAGGACATGTTTGAGATTTAACTCATTACAGTCCAACAGTATGGATTTTGCCTTTATGTCCAATTCATCTAATTTGTTTAACAACATTTTTTTTCTTTTTATATGCACCACTTATGTTTTTGGCCCATCCCCTTAGATATTGGTGAAGGCGCCAAAATTTTTTTTCCTGCCACCTCTCTAAGGCGGTGTGACCTTCATTTACACTTTGCTAGGTGTCTCTGAATATCTCAAAGAAACCATCCCTTAGCAACCAGCCTAGTTCAAATTTGAACATAGGCATGGTATTAACTTTGGATGATTCACTTGTGTTCAAAAACAGAGTGTGGTTTGAGACATATCTAGATAGCGCTTGAACAATGGTATGCAGAAATTTCAGCTCCCAATCAGTACAAGACAAAATCCTGTCTAACTTTTTGAAGGTTGGAACATGAAGGTTGTTAGCCCAAGTGAACTTCCTTCCAGAAGTTCTAGCTCTCTTAAGTTGAAAGCATCGATGATTGCGTTAAACAAGAAAGGCCATCTGTCATTTGTAACGCAACTATTCTTTTCATGTGGATCACGTGTGATGTTAAAGTCACAACCTAAGAGCAAGTATAATAGCAGGCTGTAAGCCGACTAAATGCTGAGGTGGAGGAGAGAGGGGAGGAGAGAGAGGAGAAGCGGGCTGTAAGCTTACAGCTGGCTTGGGCACAAGAACCAAGAAAGTCTGTGAGAGAGACAAGTGGGCCATGTATTAACTGTAAAGAGCTAACTACTGTATGAGTGGGCTAAAAGAAAGCTGTAAAGAACCTTACAGCCAGCAAGCCGGTTGTATTATTGGCCTCGCTCTAATAGAATAGGTAAGGTTTCTTTAGTACATAATTGTACCAACTCAGTAAGAAATGCCTCCTTAAATTGATGCTGAGCTGCCCGATACACAGACACAAGCACCCATTGATAACCATCTGTTTATTCAGCAACTTAAATTTCACATAAAAATCACCTTCCTCAATTTCTCCAATATCAAAATTTAATAAATTAACTCCTACCGGCCTCGAGGAGATTTATGATGCCAAAAAAATCGTACCACCACAAAGGTTTTTCAAGAAATTTGGAGTGCAATCCCTCCTACCCGTTTCCGATAGTGTGACAAAATCTAAACTTTTTTCAAGAACCAAATCACAAATTTATGTTTCTTTGGGTCTCCAAATCCATTACAGTTCCAAAGGATATCTTTCATCTTAAAGAATTATAGGGATTTTTGGATCTCTCTTTTGAATTTTTCTTCTTCATGGGAAGAGCCTGTAAATCACATAGATCATTGCCTTCCCCTCACTTAGTCGCTCAGCCACCTCACCACAAAAATGGTTTAGTGCGAGGATATCAAGTTCTTCTTTTTCTTCCCCAAAAGCTTCTAGCGATTTGTCAATAAGAAATAGATCCTTACAGTAGGGTGCTTCCTGACGCACATCTGATGGAACTCGACGTCGGAGGCAGGCCATCGTTGTGGGCGTGCTGGCCGTTCTTCACCGATCAGCAGATCATGGTCGCCCGTCGGAGGCAGCAGGCTCTTTGCGAAGCAGGTGAGACTGGACAATGCTGGCGATGGGGCCATCTGCGGTGGACTTGAGCCGGATCGTCAGGTTCATTCCATCAAGAAGCTCAGCGTGCAGCCGCTGGATGAGTCCATCGGTTGACACCAAATCGTCGACGATGATAAAGAACGACGAGCCAGCTACCACTAATAAAGAATTAAGAATGCGACGTCTGCACCGCCCGCGATGCGCCCATCGGTGGGTGGCCATCAATGGGCGGGATGGAACGCCTGCTGGTGCCTACTAGACTCGCAGGCAGCCCGCAGGAGGCGCTCGCCGGAGTCCTTGGCGCTGCACGGGCATGCATGGCGTCGCCACCGCACGTACTGGTGTTCCCGTTCCCCGTGCAGGGCCACATCAACTGCCTGCTCCACTTCGCCACGGGGCTCGCCGCCGAAGGCCTCCGCGTCACCTTCCTGCACACTGACTACAACTTCCGGCGCCTCGGACGGGACCCGCCGGCCCCCGGTTCGCCGCACCTCCGTTTCGTGTCCGTGCCCGACGGCCTCCCCGATGGCCATCCGCGCTCCATGCGCGGCTTCGGGGAGCTCATGGAGTCCCTGCGGACCAAGTGCAGCGTCGCGTACCGCGCTCTGCTCGCCTCTCTGCAAGCGCCGAGCGCCGACGCTGACGTCTTCCCGCCGGTGACGTGCGTCGTCGCCGACGGCTTGCTGCCGTTCGGCACCGACATCCCTGAGGAGCTCGGTGTGCCGGCGAACGCCTTCCGCACGGCAAGCGCGTGCAGCTTCCTGGCGTACCTGTCGGTTCCCAAGCTTTTGGAGCTCGGCCAGCTCCCATTCCCTGAAGGCGGGGACCTCGACGAGCCGGTGCTTGGCGTTCCGGGGATGGAGAGCTACCTTCGGCGGCGGGACCTCCCCAGACAGTGCCGAAACCTCACCACGAACCATGACGACCCCATGCTGCAAACGGTGGTCGCGGTCACCGCGCACAGCCGCACGGCGCGGGCGCTCGTACTCAACACGGCCGTGTCCCTCGAGTCGTCAGCTCTAGCGCAGATAGCGCCACACATGCGCGACGTGTTCGCCGTCGGGCCTCTCCACGCCATGTTCCCGGAGCCAGCGGCCGCCACGAGCCTATGCCACGAGGACGGCGGCTGCATGGCGTGGCTCGACGGCCAGGAGGACAGTTCCGTCGTGTACGTGAGCTTGGGGAGCCTCGCCGTCATCACGAGCCAGCAGTTCGAAGAGCTGTTGGCCAGGCTCGTCGCCACAGGGCACGCGTTCCTCTGGGTGCTCCGGCCAGACGCGGTCGAGGCGAGTGGAGATGGAGACGCCGTCTCCCTCCGAGTTCGAGAGGCCATCCGCTCGCCGGGGAGCGGCGGCAGGGCGTGCTTCGTGGCGTGGGCGCCGCAGCGAGACGTGCTGCGGCACCGCGCGGTGGGGTGCTTCCTGACGCACGCCGGGTGGAACTCGACCATGGAGGGCATCGTCGGGGGCCTGCCCATGGTTTGCTGGCCCTTCTTCGCCGACCAGCAGATCAACAGCCGCTTCGTGGCCGCCGTGTGGAGGAACGGGCTGGACATGAAGGACGTGTGCGACAGGGTAACCGTGGAGAGCATGGTGAGGGAAGCGATGCAGTGTACCGAGATGAGGAGATCGGCGCAAGCTCTTACGGAACAGGTGAGACGGGACATTGCCGAGGGTGGGTCTTCCGCGACGGAGTTCCAGCAGCTCCTCAGGTTCATCAAGGAACTCAGCGCGTCGCCACCGCCCTGTGCGCCAGGCGCCACCAGCCTACGTAGTAAATCCGACAATCCAGAATGGTAGAAAATATATGTACGGAATAACTTTGCCTACGAACAAGAACGCGGATCCCCTCCCGACTCGTCGTAGTTACGTCACGCGTCTCGCGACTAGGAGTGCCACCATCGCCCCCTGTCTCCGTCACTGCTGGTTCCCCCTCTCCCTCCTCTGGCATATCGCCGCGGACCAAAGGAAGTGGGGATACATCGTTTTTAATAAATTTTTTCAATAGATCGAGTTCTTAAGGTTAGGGTCTCTTCATGCCAAGTTTTTTGGTTTTAGGTTTATCTCCTCCTCCTCTCCGGTGACGGCGAGAGGGCAGGGTGGAATCGTTTTCTCCATTGTGGCTCTGTTGAAGATGAGGCCGACAACTATGGCGTCAGCATCCTCAACGGTATGACATGGAGACTTTTATTTCTGGGTGGCGACATCAAGGCAAAGATGGTATCGCTGTCGTCGAATAATTTTCTCCGGTCTCTTCTTCATTTTATCATGGTTAGATCTGGACACGATTAAGGACTAGGGATAATAAGTTTCAGTTCGGTCTTCCTCATTCTTTGGTGGCAGAAAGAAGAAGGAAGATACTATAAAAGAAGTTTCTCAACTCCGCCTACATGAATGTTGGCCGTTGTTCGTTGGGTGTCTGTTCTCAGGCCTTTTGCTAAGTGTTTGTTTGTGCAATCATCCATAGTGCAAAGTGTCGTACAGGTTTAGTTTTTGAGGTTTGGAGCTATTCATAGTGTAGGTACAGTTTAGATGAAAATCAATTTCTGGATATTTATATAATCCAGAGTTGTAACGTATTGATGTACCCGGCTATTATCTAATATAATTCTTCTTTCGTAAAAAAAATAACTTCACGTACCGCCTGCACGTGTGCACCCATGTACATAGTGAGGTTTCAAAATATTACTCAAATAATTTTGGTGAAAAATATTTCAACTAAAAAATATTTAAATAGTTTTTTTTAGGAAAAAGGTTTTTAAATAACTTTTGTGGAAAAGTTTTCCTAAAATATAAAATCATTTTTTTTTAAAAAAAAAAAGCGCTACGTTGTTTCACCTACAACGTCCTGCAGGACACACTCGGCCCATCGCCGTGCACGGTAAAACCTCCAGACGCCAAAAGCCAGGCTACCGCTGCATGCCCTCCAAGGGTGCTCATCAGGATTCAATGGCTTCCCACCCTCTACTAGTACGACCATCTTTCGTGCGGTGAGATCTTGTTGCTCCATGCCAATTCCTCATTATCATTGTCGTTTGTCAAGGATTAAGTCTACTTTTAGCCCCTTAACTATTGTGTTAGTCTAATTTTAACCCTCAACTATAAAACCGTCTGGTATCGGTACTCCAACTATTAAAACCGTTCATTTTCAGCACCTGGCGCGGGGGCAAGACTGTTTTGACCGACGTTGGGCGGTTTTGACCACGCCACGCTGGCGTTGACCGTCACGTAGGACGTTGGCCTGCATCTCAGCGACATGTGGAGCCCGCGCGTCACCCACTCATTCCCTGCCTCTCCTTCCTCCTGCTCCAGCATCATTCGGGCAGGCAAGCTCGGCCCCATTGCGGGCACGGGAGGTCCGCCCCAGCGACGGACGAGGCGACCGGAGCTTGGGGACGGCGACGGATGGGGTGACCAGGCCACCGGGGCCATAGGCGCCGACGTGGACGAGACAGTGAGGCGTAGCTCCAGTCGAGCCGTCATCGGGCTCGCGCGTGCGCGCTGCTCCGCCACCGGACGAGCAGGAGGTTGTGCCATGGCCGGCGAGCGCAGCTGCTGCACTGCTGCCAGGTGGGCGAGCACGCCCCCACTGCTTTGCGCCCGCGCCGCTACCGCTCTAGGGCGACGACGCTCGAGCAGGCTGCAGCGGTGCGCGAGCAAGGCGGCGGAGCAAGCAGGCTGCGGCAGCGGTGCGTGCTCTGCAGCAGCCATGCATGCCAAGGCGATGAGCGTCCGGGGCCGAGCCAAGCTCGCCAGCCGCTGTGGTGCCTCGCCGTGGTGCTCTCCATCACCCAGAGCTCGCCCATCCACCCCAAGCTCCACGCTGCTTGCTCTCTCTGTTGCTTAGCAAGCATACTGCCCTGGTCGATCTCCTCCCTCAACCAGCCAGCAACCGAGATGATTAGCCTACAGGAACCCCCTCATCCTCCTCTCCCTCCCCATGCTCTTGGATTCATGAATGGTGGCCAGAATCGTCGGATGACGAAGCTCCAGTAGTCGTCCATAGCGGACGAGCCTTGGGAGCACGAAGACCATGCCTCAGCCTCCCCTCTCTCCGTTATTTTATTTTGTTTCCCACCAGCAAGTCATGGCAGCCACATATCCATCCATCTCTCTAGGCCCACACACACATACACACCACCAAAAGCTGAACAACGTGGCGTGGTCAAAACCGCTCAACGTTGGTCAAAACAGCCTTGTCCCGCCCATGTGCTAAAAGTGAACGGTTTTGATAGTTGAGGTACCGGTATTAGACGGTTTTGTAGTTGAAGATTAAAATTAGACAACATAATAGTTGAGGGGCCAAAAGTGGACTTAATCCTTTGTCGAAATCGAGTCGTCGCCAATGCTAGCTCATGGTGCTCACACGGCCACACCATCATCTTCGAGATTTTTGCTATCCAGCACATACTTTTTGCCGATTGGTGGGTAAAATGATCTTTTATGTGACTTTGTGCCCGAGACTAAGGTCCTGTTCGGCTTACCCCATATTCAACTTGTTCGGCTTCTTTTTCAGCCAGAACAATATTTTTCTCCCACAATAATTCAGCCGGAACAGTGTTTTTTCAGCCAGTTTCAGTCAAAATTCTGTCACTCGAACGGGGCCTAATAGGCTTCGCGTGCAGATCTATCATGCCACACTAGCAAAAGGATAATAATATAGTGTATTTTCTCTTACTGGTGGCAAAAATATAGATTCTCGTATATAACTGACAAACAGAGAGTTGTTATGTGCAAGAGCAGCAAATTATATCCTTTTTCAATTGTAGTTTTGTATATAGTTTATGTTCAACGAAAGAAACAGATGAAAAATACAGGCGGCTCGCTTAGCAGCTCGCTCGGTGGCTCGACGGCACGGCAGTACGGTGGCTCGGTGGCACGGCGGCTCGATGGCACAGCGGCACGGCGACTCGGTGGCATGGCGGCTACGTAGAGTCGTAGGAAAACGGGCGTAATAGGAGCCTGGCGGAGTCAATTCGCATGGGGAGGCGAAGCCCTTGAGTGTGTCCGACCGAGGCGAGGGTGCCGTCTGATTTGAATGGTGATAGTATACGTCATCTTAAAGATGTTTAGCATGGAGAAATAAGTAATTTGAGAAAAATTATGGAAAACAAATGAAGAAAGCATAGGGTCGCCGCTGCTGTTGACAGTTATTAAGGTAGATAAAGTTATATATATGTTAGAATATTCAATGGAAAAACTATGACTTAGCTCGTTTGGATTGATGACGTTGGAGTCACCTTTCGTGGGTGTAGATCGGTAGCAAGGGAATTTATTTCTTGCATGCATGCTCGAGGCTGTATGTAGATGCAGTCAAAACACCGTGATGGTTTGTTTACTTATCTTGCATGGTATTATAGATAATACGTCGTCCTTTGCTTGTTGACGTTGATCTTAGTGAAAATCACAATGCGTCACTGTGAGTTGCCTCGTAATATCGAGTCGATAGCGAGGACCACGCGAGCCGTCGATGAGGGCTGACGAGTGCCACCGAAGGATGATGACGAGTCGATGTCAGGTAATACAGCCAAATTCTTGAAGTTGACCTGCATGCTGCTGGCTTGCCGCATGTAGCCGTCTCCTTGATTGGTGCCGATGAAGAGAAGCGTTGGACCTCCGGAGAACTCTTACGAAGCGCGATGTGCCTCGGAGCCTTGAGTTGAGATCGCCATCTCACGGAGCCGAGTCGTCGCCACAGATGGTGATGATGATGGAAATTCCCATCTGGTTCTGCCTAAGGGTAGCTGACGATGATGCGACAGACAATCCAACCATTTGGTTGGCAAAGAATCAAGCACCGAGCAGCCCAACCAACTGGTCGGCGGTGAAGTGAGCGTCGAGTAGAAGTGAGCGCCGAACAGTCCGATCAACTGGTCGGATATTGCATTATAGAACGTCTTAAACACGGAGATATTAAACGTGGAGACATTTAATTATAGAAAATAACCGGAGAAATAATAATTGGAGGAGCATGGTGAAAACTCTAAGAAAATAATTGGAGAAAACTGTATTAAATACAGATATAGTAGAGGTACTTAGCTTTAGTCAAAATATCTGATCGGCGACGTATGACGTAATCTGATCGGCGTAGACAAAATTACAAGGCCCTCGAGCTTTCCATACTGTACCCGATGGTGGAGCACGTGATGCCATGATGCGAGGGCTGAGATTAGGGTGCGTCGCGCATAGTCACGAGTCACTCTGAAAGATGCGTCAACGTCGTCGTCTTGACCCTCGACGTGGACTACGTACAATGCATATTTAATCATTTGCTATGTTGGCATGATGTTGCCCAGTGGTACTCTTTCAAAGCACTGATCGAACCATTTGGTTGAGCTATAACCCCAACTAAAATAGTTTCTTCTTTGTTTTTTTTGAAGCAGCCTATTTTAGCTTTAACTTATTTATTTAGAAATTCGGTAAAACAACTTCTCATAGTTGTTGAAAATAGTAAAATATATGTAACACCTTTTATATCATTTTCATCCTTCTTTTTTATTTTATTTCCCCTCATTTGTTTATTTCTTTCCTCTCCACAGGTCCACCTTATCCCAACACATTGGTCGATGCCCGCCTCGCCTTTGCCCCAGCGGCACCAGCGCCATGATCCTCTCTACCCTAACCCTGCGCCTCTCTAACCCTCCCCACATAGTGCTCTCCACTCCGTGCTACCTCTTTAACATGCCGCCTTAGCGCCAGCCTTTGCCCCACCTGCCTATGCCCCTCCTCGCGCTAGTAAAAGGATTTAGATGGCTAGAAGGGGGCTAAATAGCATATACAAATTTCTACAAAGATCATAAGACTAGAGCAAATTGATTAGTACAAAATATGATTATGATACCCACTACTTGCTCTAGCTTTACTTCACCCAAGCAAGCACCTGCACATTAATTTCTAGTAGCAATAGATTTCTAATCTATATCACAACACCACACAAGAGCTACTAGCTACACTAGAGAGCTACACTAACAAAGTAACTAAAACTAGCTACTTAGCTAAACAACAAGCACTACTCTACTGAGCTACTCGAACAACTACTACACACAAGCAATATATGAATGTAAATACAAGTGTGAGTAGTAGTAAATCACCGAGGGCATGAGATGAACACAAGATTTATCCCCATGGTTCGGTTGCTTGCCAATAAACTATGTCCACGTTGTGGCAAGTCCCCAAGTGATTATTCACGCGCTAACTAGCAAGTCAAGCTAGACCCACGATTTGGGTGTCGCAAGAATCAAGCACAAGGTGCACTCCCACTAGCCACAATTATTCCACTAGAGTTGCTCTTCACGATTTGTTGTGGGAACGAGCACAAGAGGCCCTTATAACAATATCGATTAGAGGCGATAATAAGCACCAATAGCCCCTCAATGATCTCCACACCACTCAAACATATAGGTGGAGACGACCACCAAGAGTAAAGAAAAAGCCAAAGGCTCAATAGTGAACTAGTGCCACTACATGCAAATCAACAAAGCAAATGCACTAGATATCTCCCAATATCACTTTGGATCAAACACAAGCAAGGAATGAATGGGAGGTATTCTTGGAGGCTCACACAAGTGTTGGAATGCTTAGTGTCAGATTGTTTAGCTCCAGCAATGCCTAGCAACATGATCGCGTAGATTGATCTAGATGGTTGCACACGAGACACAGAGATTTATACTGGCTTGGGCCCCCAGGAAGCGAGTAAAAGCCATACGTCCAGTTGCTATTTCTTCTTGTATTCATATGCTCGGTTATAGGGGTTGTTGCTCCTAGCTACGAGGTAGATTGGAATGAGGCGATGGTGTCATGGTGGACTTGACAATCGTAGAGTCCTTACTCCTCTTTATATAGGCAGAGGGGTAGGGTTGCAACGAAGGTGATCGGCGCTACAGATTGGATTCCGAGTTTGTTACAAAAAATCAATTCTATCCTACCATAGCTGCGATGGCAACGGATATCCTCGATATGTCGTGATCTCCAAGTTGGTAGTTGCGTCTAGTCCTCGTAGGCTTCCTCCTTGGTCGTCCTCCATTGATAGGCCAGATATATGGTCGGTGAGGGTACCCCAGTCCCATAACTCTGACAGTAGCCCCCATAGGATTTAATGATGGGCTCGTAGAGCTATACCATCCTTTGGGTGCTGTAAGTCCCTGTAACGTTTGGGTACTATAGGTCCCGATGAACACTTCTCGGGTACCGAGATGCTTGAATACAATTAGAAGGCCCCGAGTAATGGGACGACTGTGCGGGTTGCACTGATTGGCAGTAATGCCTTCGGGTAGAAGTCTCCCACCCATTTGAATGCATCTCATGCGCATCATTGAATCCTGTAAAAGATAAGGATAGTGGTGTCTAGGAACTCAAACCGTTCTGTTTCCCATGCTTTTACTTTGTGGAACCCTCTCGATGCCTGAGTGTGTTTTTAATGCTAACCACCCACTCCCCTACCACCATCTTCAGGGCGCTTATTTAAGTAGGGGGTAGGGAGGCCAGTGAGTTCATCCCTCCTTTCTTCCCCAAATCCCCTAGCCTTAGACAGAGTGTGAGATTGGACATTCTGGTTGTGCGCCATGGTTCATGGTGATTTTCGGCGGTTGCGCTGATGCAGGGAGAAGGCTTTCAAGATCAGGTTCCACAGTGGCCTGGTGGTGGCCGTTCTCCTTGGGTGTTAGAGGAAGTTCCATGAAGATGGAGAGGAACAATACCATTGGTGGCCTAGGTCACCGAGGACGCGGTAACTGGGCTCACTGGTGATCGGCGCTCGGGAGCTCCCTGGGTCGCAGTATCTGTAAGTAATCTTGGAGGGCAAAAGGAAGCTTGTTGTTGCTGGGAAACCCTTTTCCTCACAGATCTCAACCTAGGTGCTCTCATGTATCGATTCAGAGGCTTGACGCCACTGAGTTGACGCCATTCGCTCCTCCCCGATGCCACAGAAGATGGCGTGAGCTGCCCACCTCATGAGGCTGCTCCTCCTTTTGGATGTTAGAGGAAGCTCCAAGAGGTGGGACTCCTAGAAGCGTTTTCCAAGTGCCGTCCATACTCGTGAAGGTCGAAGGCGGGGTGAGGGTCCCAATGCACCTTCGTCCGACTTCTATGCTTCATGAGATGTCCATCGCTTGAGTGGCGAAGTCAAACCTATACTGAAAAGGCCTATCACAACTGTAGTAGTTTCTGATAGATTTTGGTTATTGTAAAACTAGGTGACGTAAAATGCAGCAAAGTTTAAAAAAAGAATGACTTTTGTTGATTTTGAACACTACTACCTATTTCCCAATCAGATCAGGTGGTTTGAAGATTTTTGTTCAGGTGAATCCGACCTTGCATTTTTATAGGCCCCCCTTCCCGACTTGATGGATAGTTAGTGTAACTACGGGTTATGCAAGGTGACTCGATCTGAAATTTTACTCCGACCAAGTGCGATCGTTTGTGGTTCCAGAAGCCAGCAATCCCAAGAGCTCAAGGATTACTTGGACGAATAGCAAACACATGTAAACCTTTGGGGTTGTGGTGTATGCTATTCTATCGAGTTAATAATGAGTAGAACAAGTGAACGTCCACTATCCAAAAGCAATAGGACAAAGCCTGACCAGCTAGGGCATGTCATAAAATCTTTTTCTAGATTTCAGGAGCTCGTATTTTGGTTACAGCCATAGGCTGACTAGTTTTTTGGTTTCCCCTAGAGGGGAACACATCCACTGCAATAAGGTACTTGGAGCCTATCCAAACATTCGAAAGATTTACATAGCCTTGAGGCCAGAGGTTTTAGGATCGGCTGGCGACCCCCCTAAACATCCCCCTCACTCTAGAATGGCAAGGTTCAGTTTTCACAATTTCGAGCCAAAATCACCGACTACACCTGCTGCTTTGGTGGGCTATGTCGGGCTTTGGTGGGGCCCAAATGTTGGTCCACCCGGTTTCACTAGCAATTTTGGGCCTCAAGCCTAGGGTCCATAGGGGGTTTTGACTAGTATTAGTTGCCCTTATAGGTTAGCCGAGGGTGGAGATGGTCCATCCTTTTGCCACCGCCAACAAAAGCAGTAGTGCTCACTCCTCTGCTTACCTGGACCTAGCAGACGTCGCCACATCTATATCCCACTCCCGACAGTCGCAATCATGGCATAGAGAAAGACCTTGGCCAAGAAAATCATAACCATTAGTTCAGTAGGTGAAGAAGATATGAGCTCAAAGAGCAAAGGGGGATGGAGTCCCGTCTCTAATTCTCTATGGGAGGTGTCGACGGTGACAGAGGAGGACATCAAGAATCTTGTGGTTGGGGGATTTTTGGCATCAAGGGAGCTTTTGGGTTACTAGTTTGCCCTTGGCTAGGATGTGCCTGCCCCTAATTCCGGCGAGATTGTAGTCTTTGTCGACTTCTTTTACCGTGGATCGGGGTACTCGTCCACTGGTTCATCCAAGATCTCCTCCGATACCATGGCGCGTAGGTACACCACCTGACCCCGAATGGGATCATGCTTCTAGCGATGTTCATTTCCTATCGTGAAGACTTTATAGGGGTCAAACCTCATTGGGCGTTGTTTTGTCGTTGCTTTGACGTTCTTCCTCAATCTGATCAGAAGGTCACCAGTAGCCTTTGGATCAAGGCAGCCGACAAATCTCCGTTCTTTCACATCAATCTCCCTTCCAACATCCTGAACTGGGCGAAGAAGTGGTTTTATGTTTATGATTGCTTGGCCCTAGCCTTTTCCCATAAGCTCCCCCCCTCTGCTAGCGGTAGAGAAGGAGGAAGTTCCTGAGTCCAAGCAGGAAGAAGCAGACGAACTTGAGAGTGACCTGCCGGATTACCACTAGAGGAGAGGGGTTACCGGTCAGGCTTGCCTTTTGGCCTTCTTTCAGAGATGGACCAGCCCCTAAGGGAATGTGCGTCCCTGATGTGTGACTCTCCTAATGCTGTCAATCTGTCGGGAGAGCCCATCGAGCCAATGACTGCACTTTAGGTGCTGGTTGTTACCAACAAGGTGCTAGGTCCAAAATCCTAGCTCACAGGCAAAGACTGTCTGGTGGAGCCCCTAAGCTTGAAGCCAAGAAATGACGAGAACTCAATAAGGTGTCTATTGTTTGGTGATCAGTTGATGACCCGTTTTGATTTCCTCGTATAACTTGCTCTATTTTGTAGGATCATCGAAAGTACCGCTCTAGGGCCCCTTTAGACAAGGTCTAGGAGTGGAGGACTAATGGTGTGGAGACATCCACCAATAATGGTGAGATGTCCACACTTCAAGAGGAGTTGAGTGCCATTGTCCCTTCTCCTCGCCCAGGCCGTGCCGGTCATAGCGCGTCGGGTTCAAGCGTGTAGATGAGGAGGCATAGGGCTACAGCAGGGTCTACAAGCACCAATGAGGGGGTGAAGCCCTCGAGAGGAAGAAGAAGAGGCAACGCCGAGCATAGGCATTGGTAGTGCCAGGTACGTCAGTTATCCTTGGCCAGTCATGGCCTTGGTGTATGTGAATTTGGCTTACTATGAGTTGTTCATAGTGCTAAGGGCTCTAGGGTCACCCAGGCCCACCGATGACAAACTGTTGGCTGGGATGGTCTTAGTTGTTGGTGACTTTGGCCCAAAGGTGGAGTATGTCCCCTTCGAGCAAGGTTCTAGGACCTCGCGCCCACAGTTGAAGAAGCCCGCGCTGCTAGATGTTCCTAGTGATGAGAACATGTAAGTTCAATCTCTCTATATCGTGATTTTATCAGGTGATGGATTCTTGATGCTTGCTTTTTAGGCATAGTTCCCATCTGAAGACCTTATCAGCTGAGTGGTTGCCCCGAAGCAATCACGCTAGACAACGCTAGCGAGATCATAGCTCTAGGAGTTTGCCCAAACAAGAGTGAGGATTTGAGCATTTTAGAGAAGATTTGGGTCGTTGTGGGGGTATGGACATTGGTACCCACAAGACAAGACATGGGTCGTGCCCCAAAGGTGGCGCAACCCACAAGATCAAGGCATGCACCGCAAGACTATATGAAGATGTGATTTATTGTATAATACCAAATAGGATATTTTCCTTATAACCCTACCCCTCCAGAGTATATAAGGAGAGTCAGGGGTCCCCTAGACAATATATCAAATTTGATACACAATCAATACAAAATAACAGAGCACAGGATGTAGGGTGTTATGTCAAGCTAACGGTCTAAACCTGTATAAATCTTGTGTCTTGTGTCTCTGTTACCATATGGTTCGTATCACGTGCACCTCCACCGATTCATCTACTACCGTGGGTATACCCCTCGGTAGATAGCCGACTAGATTTCATCGATAGTAGCATGCCAGGTAGGAGGTGTGCGTGCTGATCCCATGGCAAACCAGATGGTGTACCTCAAGGTCAACAGCATCCACGACAAATTGGCATCTGTCGGCGGTGGCGCTCGATGTACCGATCGACAATGTGACACCCAGAAGAACTATGTCTCTACGTCTCCATGCCTCGGTGGCAATGAGCAACACCCCTTGTACCAATGTACTAGTGGTGGTGGATGTCACCGAGTCCATATGTTGATGCCCCCTCCATGCCGACAATATCATCATCGGCTCGATCTCATGTTGACATGAGATGCGGTCATCAGGCCTTGGCGGCGGCACCTACTAGTATGGCTTATTAAATATTAAATTACATCTATTAACCACGAGCAGGCAAAAGATGTGCAGCCTCTTGAGCCATGTGAGTCAATTGCGAGTAATCATCAAAGATATTGAGGCTTGCATGTACACCCTCGGCTGGGATTCGATCATCTATGTTTTGTGATACGACTCCAACACAAGATTGAACATGCCCAACTACCATGGCAAATGCCCGACATCACCCAAATGCCTGACATCACCCCTCCATCTAAGCCCAACAACATCTCTTCACCGTGCATCACAAGCCTCTCGTGAGCAAAACCCTAAGTGATTCTACCGCTTCCACCTACCATGTGTCGCTATGATCAATTCTGGTGACCCATATGCACCTCCTCCTGGATATCCTACGGTGGTGACCTCAATTTTCACCTATCTTTCAAATTCCTGCTAATTTATTCAAATGCTGAGGCAATGTTCTTAATTTAATTAATCTCAGTGCTATAATATAAATGGTAATTTTGAATACATATTACTTCATGTCATTATCATGTCTTGCTACAAGGTGGAAAAGATAACATGCAATGGGTGTGCTAGATATATATTGTTTGTCAAGATGAAAATGGAGCTTTTTTATTATTGTCATCAACTATATCATAGTGAGTCGGGATCACAATATCAAGCCTGATAGAAATGGCTATGTGTCTAAGGATGATCTCTTTAGTTTTGTTGCCACAACTTTAGACCTTCAATTGATGTAATGGCTTCAAGATGATGAAGTAGTTGAATGAGAAGTTTATGTTGGTACTACTAAAATTATATTATATAGAAATTTCTTTCTATTCCCGGACTCTCATATGTGTATCTCAAGATTTATGTTGTATATGGTGCGATGAAGTGTATGTACATGGAGAATGTGGTCATACTAGACCGTCTAAGATAGTATATATGTCAAGTATGAAAGTATATATAGAGTATGTGGTTATAATTATTTCTATACTACTATAATGATATTACAATAATATAATGAAAAATTTTGAGCTCCATTGAATTTCTTTGATGTAGTAAGATTTGGAGTATAAATGAGTATGCACCCATACGCAAAGGTGATTTATTGAAGATGGGAGTAACTAACCTGGGAGTAGAAAAACTCACCCTGCAACTCAAAGTCTTACAAAGAGAAAATGGTACACGAGCTATATCAGGCTTTGCTGAGGAAACACAAGATTAGTTCGACTCACTCAAACTCACACACTAAACTATCATACTACTATTAAGAATGTAGTGGTGCTTATCTTCTCATCTTCTTGTGTGTCTTGGAAGTGAGGGGGTACACTTTATTTATAGTGATTAGAGGTGGGCCCATGGACCCAAGTGCTTGCAGTAAGGACCATTGGATTCAACACATGGTGGGGATTGTAGGAAATTGTGTTTCCTTGCATGTGTCCAAATCAAAGGCGATGGAGAGCCCCAGAGGGGTCAGGCGACCTAGGGTAGGATTGGCTGACCCTCACCCCACCCCAATGCCCTATGGGGCCAGCCCTCTGCAGTGATGCTTGGTGCATATGTCATTTACACTTTTATGTTGTGTTAGTCAAATTGGTGGTGAAGATAGTTATGGGCTCTTTGATCCATGGTGATGATGAAGTTTCTTCTCTTGGTTCATTGGTTTTGCACTGGTGTTGGATCAATGGCCAAGATGTTGTATTGGTGTGCTTCTTTCATTTGGCATAGATTGGGCCCAGGTAGGGCCATAGGGAGCTAGGTGATCCCTCTGGCCCCACCTCTTCCAGAAATCCTCCTACATATATAAAAACTTCATGTACATGTGGAACTTGTTATTTGAATAAAATGTTTATAAATGCTTATCTCCTTTTATTCCGAGGTATGTTCACAGTTCATAATTGTAATAACATGTCCCATAACAACTGCCAATAGACTCTTGGATGCGTGATGTGAGAATAATGATGATGGATGGGATTTGTGAAGAATTATACCTTGATGATGATGAGTTGTGCTAGGGTTACACATCCAAATAATAGGATCTCACCTTGCATTTCCACTTACCTCATAGCTAAGCAATCATAGTGTGGGAACGTTGGACAGTACAACCCATACTAAAATTCATTGATATAAGTGAGAAACCCGACCATGACTTCAAAAACAATGATTGAGAGGATTAGGTGGCTTCATCCTACACTCAAGGAGCCTATGCAGAATTGAGTCTTCTACCCACTAATGTGCTATGCTTCTCTCTGATGTTGTTCTCTCTCTGTGTGTGATTCGGCCCATGTGCCCATGTATTAATGGGTAAAACCATGTTATGTGACTCTAAACAGACATTTGTGTTGTATGATACATGCTGGACAATGCAAATGTGTGGTAGCACGATCATCCAAGACTATCATATTGCCTGTGTAATCTTTGGACTTTCCTTCAAGGAAATCATGATTCGATGTATGATGTAACCCACACAAATGCAGAAGACACATTACCGACACAAATTATTTTCATAGTTAAGCAAATACAAATGTTTTGATTTGTGATGTAACCAACACAAATGCAAAATACACATCACAATGCACAAATTATTTTTTATAGTCAAGCAAAGCCAAATGTTTTGGTATATGATGTAACTCATTGTTGGTATATTTTAGATGCACATAGATAAATCCGTAAGCGCATGGATACCGCTGTAGCTTTCACTCGGAGTATTCCAAGTATCGTATCCACAGGGAAACGTGTGAGATTAACTACAATCTAACTTAACTAGGGGTAGTAACAAGGTAAAGGATAAATATGAGCGTAGAGAGGACTACTAAGGCTCCCTATTTCTAACTTGGGTAAGTTGTATATTCTATTGTTCAACTGGGGACATTACTAAGGAAAGACACCAACAGAGGATGCTTTCCGTCGCAACCATGCCCTACTTGGCCAACAGACGGGAGGTGGATTACAAAGGACTCAACGAGGTTGTCACCTCGCGATCTACCATCGATTCGAAATACAGAGTGCATCCACGAGTAGCCGAAGTCTAAGCACCACACTTACACTAACAATTACTACTTTACTCCTTCTAGGAAAGGAATAAAGCACTCAAAGAGTCATGAACCTGATGAACAATATAAACATGAAACGTACTTGAATTGGAAATCAATTACGAGAGATGTCTTAGAAAGAAGCTCAAGTAGAGCTTGGATCCACCAAGGTACAAGCCGTAGAGAGCACCGATAGGCTGGCACTTCCTCCAAACTCTTCCCTCACTCTCTATCTCACTATTTCTATTTATAAGGGCTATATCCTAACTTGGAGGACTATTCTTCTCTTGATTGTTGTCATCTGATCCTAATAACGAGGATGCCCCTAGAGGGGGGTATGGGGGCCTTTTATAGGGGGCACCAAGAGTCATGTGGGCCCATGAATCCATGGCAACGTCAAATCTAAACCCTCGATACGAACCAACCTTGAGCAACGGCATAGATTGAGCCTAGGTGGCGGTGGGGAACCGACGTAAAAAGGAGAGGCTAACATGCGGCCCCACTAGGTCGACTAGCCTACAGGTGGGGCTGACCGGCCTCGCCCTATGACAGGTGAGGTCGGGTCACGGTGGTTTGTCTTCTGGATGATTCTAGATCCTTCCTAAGTCGGTTTCATCGCGGATAAACGTGATTTGCTCTAACGATTGGGTCCACCTAGCTTGTTTTCTGATTAAATCCTCCTGTATTCATATATTCACCAAAACTCATGGAATTCATTAGTTTAAACACCTATACCTATTTTTGGTGATAGAATTAAGTATATATGTAGAATATGTTGACAGTTTATGATAGATGTTAACTAACGTCAACACTCACACAAATGAAGACACATCATAAATGCACAAATTGTTTCTATAGTTAAGCAAAGTCAAATATTTTGATATCTAATGTAACCCATACAAATCCAGTAGAAAAATATAAAAATAGAAGCAAGAAGGAAAACTAAAAAAAATGAAATGTACAAAATGATATCTATACCTATTAATAAAGAGGCAAAATTTCTGCCATTTTTTGGTCTGGATGTTTTTGGTGTGGCCTATTTATTGGCCTGGGCTGCCCCTCCTCCCATATATGCCTTGTTGTCGTATGTAGAGTTGGAGATGAACACGGGTGATGGAGTTTTCCAAATCGGAGGAGCCAGAGTCCCGATCCAACCACAACACGATGTCTACAGAGTCCTGATCTTAATCGCCCTGCTCCCCTCCGCCATGTCAAGTTCGTGTCGAGGCATCTACAGAGAGTCCGACATCAGCCCCAACTTAATTGCCCCATCAAATTATTTAATTTCAAGAGCACCTCCCAATCGGCGATGGCACAGGCAACATTTGCGGAGGGCATGGAGTTTGGTTTTCATAGAAGTTCATACCTTGGCCATAGCGCATCGTATAGAAGAGGACAGGAGAAGGAGACGATGCTACTGTCCAATCGCACAACCGCCATCCCTCCCTCGGCCGCTCGAATAGACGTCGTTGCTAGCTTGCTCGCACAGACGCACTGCAAGAGGTGATAAGGGCTGGTGCATGTTGAATAATTAGGCAATTGCCTGATTAATTTCTAGATTAATAGCAGAATACAAATCATGACGATCTCATAAACTAGCATGCAGATCTCTAACATACTAGTTAAATCAGGCAACATAAATATCAATATAGCTAGCAACATAGCTAAGATCATCATGATCAACACAGTAGATGAACGACAATAATAGATTGGTCACGTGGTGTGTACATTTTGTTTGCAGAAGAAAATGGTGCCGCTGGTGAAGATGATGTAGAGGGAGACGTTGTTGGTGGTGGTGGTACTAAGTCATCGATGAGCGGTGAAGGAAGAGCTCGGAGTAGCTGACGATGAATACGCCGGGACGTAGCGCCACCTGACTTGGATGAATGATGACCCATTGTGAAAGTCCAGAGTAGTCACGCGACGAGCGCTTCCCAAAAACCTTATTTGTCCTCTCCTAGTGCAGGATCAAAAGGATGAGGGTTCCAAAGACCTGCTCTCCTGAACGTCGGTGCACGCAGACGCCGGGATGGAGAGACTATAGCAGCAGCGCAGTAGCGAGAAGAGAAAAATACTAATTTACTACCTTTGGATTTTCCAAACTAGAACTCCCAATAATAGTTTTTGGTGTGTCTTTTCCCAAGAGAATTGATACATATATATAAGGATGAGAACCCCCTACCTCCACATCAACTAGCACTATGGTACTAATTGATATTATACCTCCCACCTCTACTCATGGGCTTAAACATTAAAGCCCATTAGGGAACACAAGTATTGGGCCTTTGAGATTTATTAGAATTTCTTCATATGGATTTAGGGGAACTATCCATATAAATTCTAACAATTCTCCACCAGATCTCAACTGCCCAGTATAGATATTTTCCTTCTCCCACTATTGTTTATATACTAGTGTTTTAGCAGAGACTGTTAAGTTGAACATCCGCCTAGAGCTTTAAGTTACACCCATCCACAACTTGAACAATGGACTATGCCTTGAATTGCAAGTTTTGTGTGAACGAGTTTTACTCAAAGTCAAACTAGTACCTATCTACCAGTAGCCTTCCCCGTGGGTGGAGCATATACGTCATACTCCCTGGTCTCTTCATGAGCTTACTAGAGATCACCCAAGTCTCATAGACTGCAATGTTATACAGCCGGGCTCATATAGGTATGTTCTTTCAAGAATGCTCTATAGGACAACATCTTCGCTTGTTAAAGCCAATAGAACACATTAAGACATTCACCAACCTACCATACAGTGCCTCATTGCTTTGAGAGTATTGCATCTTCACATAGAGAGGGTTATAGTTTATTCTCCTCAGTTTACCAATAGCTTGTTCTTCCTAGATCCTTAGTCATGGGATCTCCGATCAAAAAGGTTGGGTTACTACTACTGTAAACTCGCATGGGTCTCATACCCATCTCCCTTGATGCAATTTATATCACATTCTGTGATAGCCCATTTGTAAAGGGATCTACCAGGTATTTGTCTATTTGCACATAGGCCACAGCTATTACTCCGGAGTTTCTCAACTTTCTAACAGTCTTCAAACGTCTTTTAACATGTCTTGTTGACTTTGTATTATCCTTAGCATTATTCATTTTAGTAATCATAATTTGATTATCATAGTCCATAAGGATAACCAGAATTGGGTTTTCAACCACCGACAAGTCCAACAAGAGCTCACACAGCCATTCAACCTTTGCAGAAGTTGTATCTAAAGCAGTAAGTACTGCTTCCATGGTTGATTTTGTCAAAATAGTCTATTTGCAAGACCTCTATGACACTGCGCCACCTCCAAGAGTAAACACATACCCACTAGTGGCATAGATTTGGTCAATATCAGATATCCAGTTCAAATTATTATATCCCTCAAGCACAGCTAGGTGCCCAGAATAGTGAATCCCAAAACTCATTGTACCTTTAAGATAACGCAAGACCCTTTCAAGTACACACCAATGATCATCACACGGGTTGGACGTGTACCTACTCAACTTGCTCATAGCAAAAGAGATATTTGGTCTTGTTGCGCTAGCTAAATACATGAGTGAACCGATGATCTAAGAGTATCTCAAATGGTCTCTACCTATATTTTTGTTCTTTCTCAAAGTCACGCTAGGATCATAAGGTGTTGGAGAAGCCTTGCTATCCACAAAGCCAAATTGACTCAAGACCTTCTCAACATAGTGAGATTGAACCAAAGTAATCCCACTCTCATTCTTAATCAGCTTAATGTTTAAAATCACATTAACTTCTCCTAGATCTTTCATGTCAAAGCTCTTAGACAGAAAAGACTTGACCTCATTAATTGCATCAATGTTCGTGCCAAAGATTAGAATATCATCGACATATAAGCATAATATAACAGAATTGCCCCCACCATGTCGATACTACACACACCTATCAGCCTCATTTATGGCAAAGCCCGCACTCGTTAAAGTTGTGTCAAACTTCTCATGCCATTGTTTAGGCGCTTGTTTCAAGCCATACAAAGATTTTAGTAACTTGCACACCTTGCGCTCTTCACCTTTTACTACAAACCCATCAGGCTGATCCATATAGATTTCCTCATCCAACTCTCCATTAAGGAAAGCTATCTTCACATCCATTTGATGAACGAGAAGGCCATATGAGGCAGCCATGGAAAGTAGCACTCGAATAGTGGTCATTCTAGCAACAGATGAATAAGTATAAAAGAAATCCTTGCCTTCCTTCTAGGTATAACCCTTAGCCACAAGATGAGCCTTATACTTATCAATAGTACCATCAGGTTTAAGCTTCTTCTTGAACACCCACTTACAGCCCATAGGTTTATAACCAAATGGCAGCTCAGATAATTCTCAAGTTCCATTAGAAAGAATCGAGTCCATCTTACTACGAACAACTTCTTTCCAATCATTTGCATCTAGAGATGCATATGCCTCTGCAATAGAGGTGGGAGTATCGTCCACAAGGTACACAATGAAATCATCACCAAAAGATTTTGCAATCCTTTGTCTCTTGTTCCTCGCAGGAACTTCATTGTCATCCTTCTCAAGGACTTCTTCAAGTGGTTGCTCAAATGACTCAATAGGAGACTCAATAGGTGTAGTAAAATCAGGAGCTATCTCAGAAGAAAATCTAGCATTACTATGCATATCTTTCATAGGAAATATGTTCTCAAAAAACATAGCATCACGAGATTCCATAATTGTATCAACATGCATATCAGGAACTTTAGATTTTACTACTAAAAACCTATAGGCAATGCTCTAGTGAGCATATCCTAGAAAGACACAGTCTATAGTCTTTGGTCCAAGCTTACGCTTCTTAGAAATTGGTATGTTGACCTTCGCCAAGCATCCCCATGTGCGCAAGTATGAAAGTGATGGTTTCCTCCTAACCCAATTCTCATATGGGGTTGTCTCTTTATTTCTATTTGGAATTCTATTCAGGACATGACTTGCAGTCAATAAAGCCTCCTCCCACCATGCCTTAGATAAACCTACAGTGTCTAACATGGCATTCACCAAGTTAGTTAGCATGCGGTTCTTCCTCTCGGCAACCCCGTTTGATTCGGGCGAATAGGGAGGCGTCCTCTTATAAATAATGCCATGTTCCTCATAGAATTCATCAAATAATCTAGGAAAATATTCACCACCACGATTCGACCTTAGATGCTTAATCTTTCTCTCTAGTTGATTCTCAACTTCAGCCTTATAGAGTTTAAAGTAGTCTAGCGTTTCATCTTTATTTTTCAGCAAGTAAACATAGCAAAATCTAGTTGCATCATCAATTAAAGTCATAAAATATCTCTTTCCACATTTTATCAACACACTATTCATCTCACATAGATCAAAATGTATGAGTTCTAGAGATGCCAAGTTTCTCTCCTCCGCTACCTTGTGAGGCTTTCGAGGCTGCTTTGATTGCACACAACTATGGCACTTAGAACCTTTGGCAATAGTGAAATCTAGAATTAAACTTATGCTAGACAAATGTGACATCAACCCAAAAATGACATGGCATAAATGAGAATGTCAAACACTTGAAATATCATTAATTGTGCCACAAATGTGATTCGCTAACTTATTACAAAAATCTGCCAAAGATAGGCGGAACAAGCCTCCTCAATCATAGCCTTTACCAATAAATTGTCTATGCCTAGACATTACTACTTTATTGTACTCTATCACTACCTTAAACCCATCTCTCAAAAGAAGGGAGACGCTAACTAGGTTCTTCCATATAGTAGGGACATGCTGCACGTTCCTCAACTGCACGATCTTTCCCAAAGTAAACTTCAGATCCATCGTGCCAACACCATGAACAGAAGCATGCAACCCATTCCCCATTAGGACAGAGACACCTTGGAGCCCCTAATAAGAAGAAAACATAGAGATGTCAGCACACACATGAATATTAGCACCTGTATCAACCCACCAACTTAGAGATTGAAACACTGATAGTACAGTAGGAAGATTACCATACCTATCATAAGCATTGCTAGTAGTATCGAGATTGACATTCTTCTTTTTCCCTTTGCGGTCCGCTTGCTCCGGACACTCTTTGGAAAAGTAGCGAAGCTCTCCACAAGTGAAGCAAGGCAAGTCTGCTTTATCTTTCTTCTTCTTCAAGGTAGTAGTAGACTTGGCGTTGAAAGGCTTATTCTTTCCTTTGTTCCTGCCATGTGGGTTTATCTAGACAAAATTGGCACTAGGATACCCCTCGTTCCCCTTCTCAATGTTGTCCTTAGCCTGAGCCTTCTCCTTAACATCAAAAGATGCTATCAAGTTTTCAACTGATATTTTCTGTCTCTTGTGTTTAAGGCTTGTGACGAAGAACCTCCATGAAGGAGACAACTTAGCAATAATGCACCCAGCCACAAATTCATCGGGTATGACACACTTAAGGAGTTCAAGTTCCTTAGCCAGACACTGAACCTCATGAGCTTGCTCAACTACAGATTGATTAGCAACCATCTTGTGGTCATGAAAGCTCTCCATGATGTATAGCTCGCTGCCAGCATCTGATACACCATAAGTAGCATTTAGATGATCCCACAACGTCTTTGCATCTTTTATGTGCAGAGTTGAATCACACAGATGATCAGAAAGTACATTCTGCACAGCTCCCACAAAGATCTCATTGGCATCCTAGAATCTTCTTAGATCTTCTTCAGAGATATTTCCCTCGGGCATGCCAGCGCTCACCCAGAACACTTTTATGGCGGTCAACCAATTGGTGACCTTTACTTGCCATCTCTTAAAGTGGCACCAGAAAACTTTTTTGGCCTCAGCGCGTCAGCGAAACTAGCCATAGATAATTCAGGTTAAGGCCTACAATAAGGTTTTTGGATTGTTGAATAATTAGGCAATTTCCTAATTAATTTCTAGATTAATAGCAGAATACAAATAATGACAATCTCATAAACTAGCATGCAGATCTCTAACATACTAGTTAAATCAGGCAGCATTAATAGCAATATAGCTAAGATCATCATAAAAACACAGTAGACGAACGATAATAATAGATTGGTCACGTGGTGTGTACCTTTTGTTTGTAGAAGAAAATGGTGTCGCTGGTGAAGATGATGCAGAGGGAGATGCTGTTAGTGGTGGTACTAAGTCGTCGATGAGCGGTGAAGGAAGATCTCAGAGCAGCTCACGATGAATTCGTCGGGATGTAGTGCCGCCTGACTTGGATGGAAGATGACCCATCGTGAAAGTCGGGAGTAGTCGCGCGACGAGCGCTTCCCAAAACCCTTATTCGTCCTCTCCCGGAGTAGGATCACAAGGACGATGGTTTCGAAGACCTACTCTCTCGAACGTCGGTGCACGCAGACGTCGGGACGGAGAGACTACAGCGGCAGCGTAGCAGCGAGAAGAGGAAAATACTAATTTACTATCTTTGGATTTTCCAAACTAAAACTCTCAATAATAGTTTTTGGTGTGTCTTTTCCCAGGAGGATTGGTACATAGGGATGAGATCCCTTACCTCCACATCAACTAGCAATATGGTACTCGACCTCTACTCATGGGCTTAAACATTAAAACCCATTAAGAAACACAAGTATTGGCCCTTTAAAATTTATTAAAATTTCTTCATATAAATTTAGAGCAACTATCCATATAAATTTTAACAGTGCATCGCTTCGAGAGGGGCTTGCACGGACGCGAGACGCCGCTGCGTCACTGGCTAGGCCTCTCGCTCGGACGCCGAGGGGACACAACTGGAGGCGTGGAAAGAGACGGTTTACAGCAGCCAACCAGGAATGCAGATTTCTACTGAGAAGATAAGGTTTAGGGGTGTTTGGTTGCCCCTCCTAAATTTTAGTCGTTGTCCCATCGAATGTTTGGACACATACATGGAGTATTAAATATAGACTAATTATGAAACTAATTGCATAGTTTGCGACTAATTTACGAAACGAATCTTTTAAGCCTAATTAGTCTATGATTTGGCAATGTTTTGCTACAGTAAACATGTGCTAATGACGGCTTAATTAGGCTTAAAAATTTCGTCTCGTGGAGTACTGACGGATTATGTAATTTGTTTTTTTTATTAGTATCCGAACACCCCATGCAATATCCTCCCGACACACCTTCTAAATTTTAGTAGCTGGATCAAACACCTAAACTTTTGTAACTAGACCCTAATGATTGCCATAATTTTGCACTATCTTTTTTAGAATGATTCAACTCAGATCATACATTGCACATTTGCACTTTTACAGTTTTTACCTTCTTCTTTTGGTAATCACGAGCACTCAGTATACGTGTATGACTATGTTCCAGTAGAAAAAATATATGTAAATATGTGTAATAATATCTAAGATATGTACATTGTTAATTGTAGTAACAAAAAAAACTAATAATATATCAATACGTGATCTGGATCCGTAGCAACTCACAAAAATGCAGCACGAGTACTTTCATATATTATGTACAAGCCACCACGGCAGGTTTTCAAAATCTGCTTGTGATCAATAAGCACTGTAGCTGGTTCTCACTGACTTAATCACAATCTACCAGGTTGCCAATTTCTCACCGACTCAAATTAAACACAATATCCAAACTTTGGACCAGTAAGGCGATATAAAATTGATCTCTTTATATTAATCTTTTTCCTAATATTAAAAGGAGAAATTTTCTTCCTTCAACTTTTTATCCTTCAATCTAGATTCACGTGTCCCTTCAGTCCCTCGAGCATAAAAGTTATAGCCATCTTTACTAAGAGCAGTACATGATAAATTGAAGTCAAGAGTCTTGATTTGGTTAAAATTTGCATGGGTATTGTTTGGAGACAACCATGTAATATAGTTATGTGACGCAATTGTTAAATAGATTTATGAACCCCAAGTCATCTAGATGACCGCATAAGAAGTCCCGTTGCAACGCACGGGCATGTTTGCTAGTAAAAATAAAATAAAAATGAAATACAACATGAAAAGAAAAGAAAAAAGGAAAGGAAAATAAAAGAATAAAAAGACACTAAGTCGGTAGAAACCTACGCCATGCATCCATCTTCCACCTCCGTTTGCACATACAAGTCGTTGTCTCACCCAGTAAAGAAATTAACGGCCCAGTGAAGAATAGTAAATTATAGAACATCTTATGGATACTATGTGAATATTTAAAGATAATCATAAAATATCCTATTCATACCACTAGAACATATCAAAATATATAAAACATCACATGGATCTCATTTAGCGAAGAAAATAAAAAGTAAAAAAATAGAATTTAAATGAAATAATGAAAATAATAATTACAGTAATATTACAAAAGGAAAAAGGGAATAAAAAATGAATAATAAATGCTATGAAATATATAGAAAAATAAACCGCCACCCTGGAAAGCTCAGCCGTCACGAACATGGCACGGCGCACACGCGATGTCACCGGCGCCGGCGGTGGCTCCAGCCTGTGGCGCGAGGACGACGGGTGCAGGGCATGGCTCGACGGCCACGCCGACCGGTCCGTCGTGTTCGTGAGCTTGGGAAACCTCGCCGTGATCTCCCACGAGCAGTTCACGGAGTTCTCGTCTGGCCTTGTTGCCGTCGGGTAACGAAAGCTATATACATTGGTTTCACTGCACGATGAAAATTGCAAACCATGCAAGGCAAATAAAGGTACTGGGCAAGTCCAGCAAGCAACTGGAAACGAACTGAAATGAATGAAACTAACGAAGGAAACACTACATATGCTGGAGCATGCAAAATACAGAGCCACCAAGATTGCGTCTCACATTCTCAAGTCGTTGGAGCAGAGCCGTCTCGCCGACTCCGCGACCAATAGAAATCTGATCCAGCCGGTGTGCCTTCTCGAATGTGTAGAACCGACTTTGAAACCTGCGTCCTCACTGATTGCCTACATACTTTCTTCATAGGAGAAAGATCAGGGTTGCTTTCGTAGTTCTTTTTTGAATCTCCTTTGCGTATTTTGACTCACCTACCCCTTCTCTATTTAACGTCAGTTAGTAGCTTGGCTTGATTCAATTCATCCAATTTTGCCATTGGAAGATCTTCAAGTTTTAAATTAATTAATTCATTATTTTGTATGGTATCAATTTTATCATTAAGGAATTTTTTATAATAGGGATAGGGACTATTTAGCCCTTCTCGCCGCAAACTTTCCATAACCATACTCAAGATATTTGGACAATACTCTTTACCGCTTTGCGGGTTTTGGATTGTATTGCCCGAAGTATTATGTTTCCAAAGTATTTGGTCAATTTTTTAGAAAGGCGGCAAAAGATTTGCCGTATTTTTATTAATCGAGGAAAAAAGGAACAAAACAATATTTACAAATAGGTTTTTTGGAGTCGAAACTCCAAACCACCGAGGCGTACAGGCCAGACACTACTAAGCTACTGCACTGAACTAACCAAACGGAGAAAACAAAGCTAGCCACTAGGGAACAGCAAGAACTCCACTGAAGAAAACTACTACTCGCTGATAATCGGTCTTGTTGCAAACTGGTATTGTTGAATATCATCTTTGCACAGCATAGCTACTTGGCATGGTTGTAGGGATTTCTGTTGAAAGGTTCTCCTATTTCTTTTTTTTCCAAACATTCCACCAAAAGTATATCATGACACCATCTATCCTTTTCCTGTCTCTTCTATCAAATTTGTTACGACATTTTCGCCAATAACCATGAAGCGATCCCGGTCATTCCCACTGAGTCGAGTACCGATAGATGGAGCCATTGTTTTAAATAGGACCAAACCTGTTTTGAGAAGGGGCAATCTTTACACAAATGAGTTGGTGTCTCAGGTTCAACTCCACAAAGTTTGCAGATCGGATTGGCTGCCCAATTTCGCTAGATTAAGTTATTGGCAGTTAGAATCTTCATATGAAGAAGGGTCCAGGCAAAGAAGCGACATTTTGGTTCTGCCCCTGCTCTCCAAATAGGTGTCAATTTTAGTTTGCTGAAAGAGCCTTCGAATTGGATTTGGTAAGCGCTTTTGGATGTGTATTCCCCATCGGCTGTCCATCTCCATCGAATGTCATCTTCTGTGTTTTCTTGAAGTCTCGTTCCTTGGACACGTTCCCATAGGTCAACATATTCATGAATTTCCTGGCGTTTGAAGTGGAAGGATATGGGAGATCCATCGATTGTCTTGTAATGCCTTTTGAACTGAAATCTTTTTTCTCTTTGCCTTTCTGAAAAGTGCTGGTGCAAGAATACTAGGCGAGGTCCCTGAAGCCATGAGGATGACCAAAACAGCGCCGTTTTTCCATCGCCTACTGTTACTACTGTGGAAGCATTAAAAAGATCATGGTCACGCTTATCGCATGGAAGCTCAAGTCCATTCCACGGCCGCTCCTTTTGTTTGAACCATAGCCATCTCAATCTGAGTGCACGAGTGAAACGTTCTAGGTGTAAAATACCGATTCCGCCTTTTAATTTCCTTGTCAGGTGTTCCCCCCCTCCATAAGAAGCTCTTCGAAAACGATCAATCTTGTGTATGAGTAATTTCAGTTCCATAAAGGTAGAAGTATTTGGTCATTAACTATAGCTATTTTATCAAATGGTTCACTAGAACCGCATCGGTTTTATTGTTAGAGGTGTGCGTAAAATTAAAGAAAAAAATAGCTTCACTGGTTAAGTGAAGCCTTGTCAAACGGCTAGGAGCTGATAGTAGTATAATGCCTTATTTGATGCACATGTATTCATCTCAATTCATATGAGTTGAGGTGGATTGGAGTGGAATTAAACTAAATTCAATTGAGTCGGTCTACTTCACAACCATATGTTTTATGTAATTTCAACACATGAATTTTTTTACACCATAAGATTAAGATCCAACAGCCTCCACCTTTCTTCTACCTCCAGCCTTCTTGTATCTTCAGACAATCACAAGATCACAGATCCACAGATCACAGCAGGAAACAATTTTTTTTCTATGGAAGAACAAATCATAGATCCACCGCCGCAGCAAGCGCAGATCGCGGTCGCTGCAGGTAGCCACCACCGGCGCCCAGGCTGACATCCATGAATGGCGTCGTGCATGCAGGCTGGTCCCCTCGTCTGTGGCTACGATGGACCAGCGTTTCTCCTGTGGGGGACTGTAGCCATAGAGTAGTCTGGGCACTGAATCCAAGGGCGTATGTAGGAGCGGTCTCCAACACGGTATAGCGTCGGACTCCACTAGCCTATGGACGCACGAGATCAGACCGACGACCAAATGGCTGGGAAAATCAAGTGACGGATGCTCAGATATCATTCGGGTGAAATCTATGTATTTTTTTTATTAAAACACACGTGTATTGTATAGCATTTCTGATTCAATTTTATTCCGGTCCAACATATATACGTTGAGATGGATATACATGCATCCGATCGGATTTCAGATTCCTAAGCGCCTGCGTCAACTAGCCACGATATATATAAAATTACAAATGCAGCGCACGGATCTTGCTACCAGTCCCTGACCCTGCTCGCACCTTCAGACGGAGATGGCGCCGGCGCACGTCCTCATGTTCCCGTGGCCAATGCAGGGCCACATCAACTGCATGCTCCACTTCGCCACGGGCCTCGCTGGCGCCAGGCTCCACGTCTCTTTCCTCCACACCGAGCACAACCTCCGCCTGCTCGGCCTGGCCTCCGCGGCCGCCGCGCCGCGCCTCCGCTTCCTGTCCGTCCCAGATGGCCTCCCGGACGACCACCCACGCTCAGTCGGTGACCTTATGGAGCTCGCCAGGTCCCTGAAGACGGAGGGCTCCGTCGCATACCGTGCTCTGCTTATCACGTTGCTGCCAGTGCCAGCGTCGGAGAGCGCGGGCCCTTCCTCCGACGCCTGCGTCGATCCCGGCTTTCCGCCGGTGACATGCGTCGTCGCCGACGGGCTGCTGCCTTGGGCCATCGACACCGCCGAGGAGCTCGGCGTGCCAGCGCTCGCCTTCCGCACGGCGAGCGCCTGCAGCTTCTTGGCCTACCTGTCCGTGCCCAAGCTTTTCGACCTTGACAAGCTCCCCATCCCTGCCGGCGGCAGCCTTGACGAGCCGGTGCGCGGCGTCCCGGGGATGGAGAGCTACCTACGCCGGCGTGATCTCCCACGCCATTGCTGCCGCCTTAGCGAGACCGTCGACGTCGATCCCATGCTGCACTTGCTCGCCACCGGCACCGCGCACAACGTCAACGCACGGGCACTGATACTGAACACAGCCGCCTCCCTGGAAGGCTCAGCCGTCACGAACATCGCACGGCGCACGCACGACGTATTTGCCATCAGGCCTTTACACGCAGCATCGCCGGCGCCGGCGGTGGCCTCCAGCCTGTGGCGCGAGGACGACGGGTGCACGGCATGGCTCGACGGCCACGCCGACCGGTCCGTCGTGTTCGTGAGCTTGGGAAGCCTCGCCGTGATCTCCCACGAGCAGTTCACGGAGTTCTTGTCTGGTCTCTGTTGGTGCAGGCGATGACCTGCACCGAACTTGAACGCCGGCGATGGTGACCGCGGCGAGATTACAGATTAAACGAGAAAAGTCGAGGGTTTGTTGCTGCCAAATGTCGCCGCCGTTTCTGGTCTTTCTTCTTGCTATTTATAGGGATACATAACTAGATCACGGAACATGCCTCCGCGTATCTCCGCGCCCCGTTACACACCGTGTGCATCGCCGTTCTTGTGCGATGTGCACCACGCGCTGCAGCGCGTTTCGGGGCGCGTACTCAAACCAGACTCGACCTGACCGTGTCATGGTTGAGCACGCCTCCAACCATGCACTATCAACTAACCTGACTCTAGATGATATCTGAACAAAGATTACATAACTAACTAATGCAATAATTTAGCTAACAACTCACCCCTTAAACTTATTGCACCTTGATGACGCCGAGTGCCCTCCTCAGTTCAATGAACCTTGCTCGCCCCAGGGCCTTGGTAAAGATGTCAGCCAGCTGATCCACACTGCCAACATGATCCACCTCCACCTTGCCCTCCTCGATGCATTCACGGATGAAGTGAAACTTAGTGTCAATATGCTTACTCCTATCATGATGCACCGGGTTCTTGCTCAGACTTATTGCAGACATGTTGTCCATGAGCAGCTTTACTCGCGCCTCCTTTGTTCCCAACAAATCACCCACAAGTCGGCTCAACCAAACTCCCTGGCAGGCTGCCGCCGCTGCTGCTACATACTCAGCTTCGCATGAAGAGAGAGTAACAGTCTTCTGTTTTTGTGACACCCAAGTGACCACATTGCCACCAAGAAAGTAGACAACACCTGTGGTGCTTTTCCTGTCTTCAACATCACCAGCAAAATCACTGTCACTGTACCCAAGCAAGAAAGGCTTCAGTTTAGTGCCTTTTTCATATTTGCAGCCATAATCCATGGTACCTTTTAGGTATCTCAAAATTTGCTTCACTGCTCCCCAATGAGCTTGACTTGGTGCTTCCATGAACCTACTGACAACCCCCACCGAATGAGCCAGATCAGGTCTGGTGTTGACAAGGTACCTCAGGCTACCAATTAAACTTCTATATTCTGTTGGCCTCACTACCTCATCCTCCATTCTCTTGTAGAGTTTCAGTCTAGACTCCATTGGTGTAGCACTTGAATTACAGTTCAGCATCCCTGCTGAATTCAGTATCTTACTTGCATATGCAGTCTGACAAAGCGTGATCCCACTATCTTCTTGCTTCACCTCAATTCCCAGGTAATAGCTAAGAAGTCCCAAGTCACTCATGCTGAACTTTTTCTTCATCTCCATCTTGAATTGCTTTATATCCTTGACACATGGTCCTGAGATGATAAGATCATCAACATACACCCCTACAATCACAAAAGAGCTTTTGTTGCATCTCCTGTACACAGCATGATCCAGTTTGCTTCTGACAAAACCAAGAGCAATGAGCTCTTTATCTAGCTTAGCATTCCAGGCCCTTGGTGCCTGTCTCAAGCCATATAGTGCCTTTCTGAGCTTTAGAACTTTGTCACCTTTACCCACAATGAAACCAGGGGGTTGCTTGACATATACTGATTCTGTCAAATCACCATTGAGGAAGGCTGATTTCACATCCATGTGATGCACTTCCCATCCTCCTTTTGCTGCTAGAGCCAGCAGCACCCTTACTGTCTCAATCCTGGCAACAGGTGCAAAAACCTCTTCAAAATCCACTCCCTGCACTTGAGCATATCCCTTGGCAACTAGCCTTGCTTTATGTTTGACTATCTTGCCTTCAGGGTCCTTCTTGAGTTTAAAAACCCATTTTAGGCCGATGGCCTTCTGCCCCTTTGGTAACTCACTAACATCCCAGGTTCTGTTATCTTCTATGGCCTGCATCTCGGCCTTCATGGCTTCCCTCTAGCTCTCCTTAGTCATGGCCTCCTCCACTGAACTCGGTTCACCAGCAGCAACTAGGCATAGTGCACTTGACTCAACATTCTCCATGATTTCTGTTGAATCTAGCAACTCTGTCACAGTCCTGTACCTTCTTGGTGCCTCATCTGTTCCTGAAGATGCATCAGATGGAGGTGTTGCCCATTGGATCTAGTCTGATGGCTGTGCCGCACTAGAGATTGGAGTGTGTGGTGGTGATCCTCCCATCTCTTCCTCGGGTGGAATTGATGCAACAGATCCGGCCGGAGACAGTGCACCACTGAGATCAGCATCCAATTCTGTATCAGGGTCTGTTGTCGGACCGTGTACAGTATCTAAATACTGAACATTGAAGGTGTTGGGTGCTGATACTACTCCACTGCTCGCACTGCTGCTCTTCTCCTCCCAATTCCACGGCTTCTTCTCGTCGAAGATAACATCTCGAGCCATCATCAACCTGTCTCTCGCTGGATCATATATGCGGTACCCCTTGGCACCAGGCTCATATCCCAGAAAAACACCTGGAATTGATCTATCAGCAAGTTTGTTGACCCCAGATCCCAACTTCTTGGCATATGCCATGCACCCAAACGTTCGTAGATGTTTGACTCCGGGCTTCCTTGCAAACCAAGCTTCATATGGAGTTTTCCCATTCAAGCTCTTGGTTGGTGCTCGATTCAGTAGATACACCGCTGTCTTTACAGCCTCTCCCCAAAACTTGGCTGGAACTTTCATTGCTTTCAGCAAGCAACGCGCCATCTCCACTACAGACTGATTTCGGCGCTCAACCACTCCGTTCTGCTAAGGAGTGTAGGGTGTAGTCGTATTGTGCTTCACTCCACGATCACTGCAATAAGTCATGAATGCACACGAGTTGAACTCACCCCCACAATCTGTTCTGAAAGCTTTTAACTGACAGCCTGACTCAACTTCTGCTGCCTGAACTATCTTCTTAAAATACACCAGAGCCTCATCTTTTGTTGACAACAACTCAAGCCACATAAATCGACTAAAGTCATCAACAATTAGCAGAAAGTATGACTTGCCTCCGGGTGTCGGCGGTGTGATCTGTCCGCACAGATCACCATGGACTAGTTCAAGTCCACCTTCAGCTCGGTATGTCGACACCTGTGGAAACGGCCTTCTATGATGCTTGCCCAGTACACAGCCGTCGCACACCTGCTCAACTCCATGAATTTAGGGTAAACCCTCTACCATCTGCTTTGATGCGAGATCCTTCAGAGCCCTAAAGTTCAGGTGCCCATACCTGGCGTGCCAAAGCCACACCATCTCCTCCATCTTAGATAACAGGCACACAGGCACAGTTAGGTTCGGCTTCATGACATACAGCCTGTTCCTCCTTACTGCCCTGATTAGAACTCCGATTTGCTGTTGTGCAGCCTGATGGCGCTCAAACACCTTCAAGACACCATTGTCGATCTCGACACGGCATCCAGCTTCTTCCAGCTGACCAAGACTCACAATATTGCATCTTAGCGATGGAATGAAGTATACCTCGGTGAGCACACGATGTTCGCCGTTCTTGCCAGCAATTGTCACGACGCCAATTCCTTGGATCTGCACTATAGATCCATCACCGAAGCGCACGGCGCCATGCACCGACTCGTCCAGGCTTGCCAGCGCGTCACGATTCCCCGTCATATGGTTCGTGGCACCTGTATCAAGTATCCAGGCCCCTTCATTATACTCGGCCGGGAACACTCTCTCCTAGCTCAGGAACACCTGGTGCGCGCTCGCTGACCGTGTGCGTGTCACATTGCACACCTGAGCAACAAGCAGTGCACCCGTTTCAGGATCACCTGCTACGTGGTGAGCAGCCTTTTTGCTTCTCCTCCTTCAGCTTGGTCTTGCACTCCCTAGCAAAGTGCCCATAAATCTTGCACTTATTGCACCGCCCCTTGCGCCTCGGTGTCCCCATAGATGTGAGCTTGGCTCCGGAGTCGCGTGTGTCACCGCCGCCACGTGCCCCGGATCTGTCCTTGCGGACATAACGGCTGCCGCCGCTTCTCTGACCTGATGACGATGATGATTCCTGCACCATTCGGCTTTTGTTCTTCGCCAGCCACTCCTCTTCGGTTAGCAAGAGCTTTGACATCTTCTCTGTGACTTGTTCGAAGAGGGCTCAAAACGATCCTCTGTCGCCCTTAGGCGACCGACGAGCTCCTCGATTGAGAGCGTGCTCATGTCACAGAACATCTCAATTGCTACTGCTACCTGGTTGTAGCGTGCAGGCACCACACGGAGAAACTTCTTCACAACTCGAGAATCAGCGATCTTTTCTCCTAGACCCTCCAGATCCGTAGCCAACTTCGAGATCCTCATTGCAAACTCATCGATCGCTTCTCCCGGCTTGAACGTGATCTGTTCAAACTCCGTCAGTAGCCTCTAGGCATTGGCTGCCTTCACCCGGTCGGCTCTAAGACGCATGATCTTAAGTGCATCCCAAGCCTCTTTCGCGTTCTTCTTCTTCAGGAGCATGGGGTGCATCTCTGTCGGCACGCCGCGAAGCATGGCTCCAAGGGCCAACCTGTCCCGGCGTCGCTCAACCTTCGCATCTTCAATCGCGTCCCAAAGGAACATCCCTTCAAGGTTGCACTGGACATGAGATGCCCACTCTTGATAATTTGTGCGTGTCAACATCGGCCAGATTAGGTTCCCGGCCGCCTGGTTGAACGCCTTCTCCATAGCTTCCTTTTCTCCCGACGTACTCATCTTCGACGACTTCGGCTACCTTCCCTTCTTGACTCCGGTGGACTAGACCCCCCTGGCTTCGTGTCTGCAACTTCTCACCGCCACCGGCACCTCGACGTGCGCTAACGTGGCTCTGATACCAATTGTTGGAGCAGGCGATGACCTGCACCGAACTTGAACGCCGGCGATGGTGACCGCGGCGAGATTACAGATTAAACGAGAAAAGTTGAGGGTTTGTTGCTGCCAAATGTCGCCGCCGTTTCTGGTCTTTCTTCTTGCTATTTATAGGGATACATAACGAGATCACGGAACATGCCTCCGCGTATCTCCGCGCCCCGTTACACACCGTGTGCATCGCCGTTCTTGTGCGACGTGCACCACGCGCTGCAGCGCGTTCCGGGGCGCGTACTCAAACCAGACTCGACCTGACCGTGTCATGGTTGAGCACGCCTCCAACCATGCACTATCAACTAACCTGACTCTAGATGATATCTGAACAAAGATTACATAACTAACTAATGCAATAATTTAGCTAACAGTCTCGTCGCCGCGGGCTACCCTTTCCTCTGGGTGCTCCGGCCAGACATCGTCGAGGCAGGAGGACAGGACGCCGCGCTCCGAGAAGCCATCCGCGCCGTCGGAAGCAAGAACGCGCGCGTCGTGCCATGGGCGCCGCAGCGAGACGTGCTTGGGCACCGCGCCGTCGGATGTTTCCTGTAACATGTCCGTTTAAATAGGGCGAATTCCGGTTGGGGCGAGGCACCGTAACTGCATGCGTGGGCTGTGGCCGAGACTGGGCACTGCAGCGCCGAGGTGGACGGGGTAAAATCGAACTGTAGCAGCGCAGCACTGTTCACGCGAATGACGCAGCAGCACTGTTCAGCGCAGCACTGTAGGTGCGAAAACACTGTGCCGCCAGACTTTAGCTAGACCGACTTTAGTAAAGACTCGTACCTTCGATTAATCGTTTTACGTGAAGCGAGGAAGAAAATACAAATGGATTGCTAAGGAGGTGGGCCTGTGCCGTGTGCCGGGCCTAGGTGTTACGCTTCCTGACGCACGTCGGGTGGAACTCGACGCTGGAGGGCATCGTCGAGGGCGCGCCCATGGTGTGCTGGCCCTTCTTCGCCGACCAGCAGATCAACAGCCGCTTCGTGGGCACCGTGTGGAGGAACGGGCTGGACATGAAGGACGTGTGCGACAGGGCCGTCGTGCAGAGGACACTGAAGGAGGCGGAGTCCGATGTGATCAAGGGCTCGGCACAGGCATTGGCGCAGCAGGTGAGGCGGGATGTCGCCGGTGGGCGCTCGTCGCCGGTGGAACTTGAGCGGCTCGTCAGATTCATCGAGGAGCTCAGCACACCCGAGCCATTACTGATGAGTAGGATGAATGGAGAGTAGCAACATGTGTACTGGCGAATCCATTCAGAATTGGTTGTTGTTAACTTATGATCCTGTTTATTTTCTGGGGCTCCTCAGAGTCCCGGGCATTGAATGAATTGTAGTCCCTGTTAGCAATGGCAAGGGTTGTCGTTCCATTGTGCCATCTGCCATTGTGTTGTTGCTCTTAGCTTCAACAATGTGTAGTGCGTACACAAAAACTCTTGAATTTTTATTTGGAAATACCAATTCTCAAGTGAGTTGTTGCAGAAGATCACAATTCAAGATTCAAGGGATACATTCAGACTTCTGGGCTACCAGCCTACCACGTTTTCTTTTGACAGTCCTTGCAGTATATACAGAACTATGGGTAAGGGGTCCACGGCGCTTGTATCATGCCCTAAAACTGGCCCTCTTGAATAACGGCCAGTACTATTTATTCCTCAAATTCACAAATGCACGACAAAAGTTGATATCTCCGAAATCCTGACGAACAATTTGTTTTTAAACTCAGCTATGGCAGAATAGCAAGCATCAAAAGGAAAAAAAAAGAGATACTACCAGATTACTCTCTGCACAAAGTGGTAACGAACGCTATGAAGACAAGCAGCAACTCATCTCTTGAGAAACCCCTACCAGCACCATCAACTTCTTATTAATGCAAAATATCACACAAGTAGTAACCATCTCAAATATATCTTGTGATAATTGGGATGCAAAAACATACGAAAGCGCTCAGACAAATTTAGCAGTCCATTATGTCACCAAGAACATACGTTTACAAATATATAGTCATATACAACCATTACATATAAATCACCAAAACTTAAGGATTTACACCAACCATATGCTGACAGTTTAGTTTTGCCGATAACACATGGTCACTTGGGACTTGCACGATTCATGAACTAATCCAAAAATATATATATAAACGAACAAGCAATGCGTATCCGGCACAGAATGACGCAGCAGCTAGTATCCGATTCCTGACAAGGCAGCCCGGGCATGGCGCTGGCGCTCCATCTCTGGCAAGAGGCTTCGGATGAGGCGCACGCTCTTCCCCGCCGTGGTCGGCCTCGCCAAAGGCAGCGTCTCCTTCTTCTGCGCGGCGGTGGGCGGAGACAGGGACGGCGGTGGAGTCGTCGGCGACGGAGAGGTCTTGATCACCCTGACGTGGTGTCGCGGGACGAGGATGGTGCCTTTGGGATCGCCGGATGGCCGGTTGCCGTCGTACACGACCTCGTAGCCTCCGTGGGTGGACGACACGACCGTGGCTTTGAGCCAGAGCACGAGAACCTGCCCCGTGTTCAGCGTCGTGGTCCTCGTGCGGACACCAACCACCGTACCAGGCCTCAGAAGCTCGGCGATGCCGGGAATTGCTCGGCTCGCGGACCCGGCCGAAGAGGGGACGGACCGAGGCGGCCGCGGTGATGGCGAGGCTGCGATGCAGCGCGAGGAAGCACGAGGCCGGGACTGTGGTGACGCGTCGGCGACGGTGGAGCCTCGGGAATGGGAGATGGTCGAGGAAGTGGCCGCCCGGTGCGGTGGAAGAGGTCGGGTATCTCGGACGGCGTCGCTCGAACCCTGACGCGGCGGCGGAGACGCGGACAGCTTCTTGCCGACCGACCTCGTGGGCGCCAAGGGCTTGGACCTCCTGCGCTGGAGCTCGCGGCGGATGCTCCGCATGCCAGCGGAAGAGGATCGCTGCGGAAGATACGTCACCATGGAGGGCGGAGGAGAGCTGCGGATGGATTGGATCGACGAGCAGCAGAGAGTGGGTGGATTGCGGAAGGAAGGAGACGGCGAGGGAGCAGAGGAATTGGGCGCCAGGAGAAGGGAAGGGGAGAGCGTGGGATTTAAGCAGTTGGGCTGGATCTCAGATCTAGCCCAGCCACGCGGTTTCGAGTCCGACTCGAAGTCGAAATCGAGGCCGGATTTTTTTCCTCAGCCGTTGGGCTTTCTCGCTGGGGTCCTATCTGCTAGATCTTCTAGTGGCCCATTAATTGTCCCAGTTACGAACCATTCCAAATTCCAATCCTAAACCTTTGGTACTTCCTCCGTACTTAAAAAATGAAGTTGTTTTAGATAGCGACGGTCTACGAAGTTTAACTTTGACTATTTATTTTTATAAAGATATTTATTAAAAAATAATATATATAAATTTTTGTGAAAAATATTTTTCAAGATAAATCTATACATATAGTTTTCATATTTCTAAACTCGATAACTTAAAGGGAAAACGGTGTTTTTGCCCCTATTCAGAGGTTTAATCGTGATTTTACTCCTGTTTTTTCAATTTTGTGATTTTACCCCTGTTATTTTGAAACGAAGGAGCCGTTTGCCCCTGGTTTGGATGTCCGTTATTTAGAGGCTGATTAAACGATTTAAAAAAAATAAAACACATAAAATCAGATGCGAAATGACTGAAATGCCCCTTCCTCTTCGTTCTTATCCGCTCGTTCTCTTCGTTGCTATCTGGTGCGGACAGAAGACCGGCGGCCGAGCACCGTCGCGGCCGCGCGCCCCTGCGCCCGCCGGCCATGGCGCTCCAGCAACCCCGCGCCCGCGCGACGGCGGCCCTCGGTGACCTCGCCCGCCGGTCATGGCGCTCCGGCAACCCGGCATCGGGGCGACGTGGGCGCGGAGCGGCTCGGGACGCGGGGGCGGGCGTTGCGGCATCAGGGCGGGCGGCGGCGGTGCTTGGCCGCGGCTGCCGGGGCGCCTGGCGACGTGGACGCGGAGCGGGCCGGGGCGCAGCCGTGAGGGCTCGCCCGCACCGTGCACTCGCCGGAGGCCGCGAAGGCTCGCCCGGGCCATGCGCTCGTCGGCCACCGCTGCGCTCGGCGGCTACCGCGAGGGCTCGCTCGCGCCGCGCGCTCGCCGGCCGCCGCGAGGGCTCGTAACCAGATATCCCATTGTCCCTTTGCAGCGCTATATGGCCCATCTCATATCAATTTACTTTTGCTGGTTTGGTTCAGACTCTCGTGTTGATCCGGGCTTGGTACACGGTTTCGTCCGCGTGATGCTGACGTGTTTAGGAGTGTAGTAGATGCGTGAAGCTTTTGGCTGTCTAGCTCTACCATATTGGTTCTAATTCTACTATTGCTTGATTATACGTCTAGTCAAATCTAATTGCTTGGTTCTATTAATGCTCGCGTGCTTGACTAGCTACATTCTTCCGAAACTTCCCCTTTATTTTGCCTTTTGTTTTAGTTTCAAAATAATAATTTATCAAAACGTGCTCTAGCTTGGTCCAGTCTGATATAGTCTAGATTTGTTAAATCACCATATGTCACATGGGAGTTTCTAGCAAGTTTCAGTTTCAGAATGTTTCTTTGGCGGTGTTGTAGAATTCTGAATTCAGAATGATTTTTTGGCGTTGTCGTAGAATTCTGAATCGGGTTGGAGTCACAGATGAACTCATGCTGAGTTAGGTCCAGAGTTATTGAGCAAAGCCGGGAATTGTCCACTTTGCTTTGGATTGTTCCTGTTTCGTGCAAGTATATTCTAAGCTGGCCCACAGCGATACAAATTTGTCTGGTTTCATCCACTACCCCTTCGACAGTGACTCCAAGTATGGGGCACAATACTGGCTACAAAAGTATCTGTTCTTGTGCTGACCTTTCTTTCTTTTTTTATTTACTGAAGATCACGTTAATGTATGTGTAGATTAAGAAGATCATGCACAACCTGCGGCAGTATCAGGTCCCTTTGCAGCGCTATATGGCCATGATGGACCTTCAGGTATCCCAGTTTATCCTTTCTACTCTTATATGAAATCTTGCGACTGCCAGCATAATTGAAATGAGATGTTCACTTAGAACGAATGGTTGGTTGCATCATTGTGCTTAACAACTCCTGTTTTCAGGAGAGGAGCGAGAGGCTTTTCTACAAGCTTTTAATTGATAATGTGGAGGAGCTGCTTCCTGTTGTTTACACACCAACTGTAGGTGAGGCCTGCCAGAAGTATGGGTCCATCTTTCGACAACCACAGGGTCTGTATGTCAGCCTGAGGGACAAGTATGTGTGCCTGTATTTGCTCGAAATTTACAAAAATATATAGCTGTTTCCTATCTACCTATGTGATCTGGACTGACCTCGAGGTGCATTCCAGGGGGAGGGTCCTAGAAGTTCTAAGGAACTGGCCACATAGGGACATTCAAGTTATCTGTGTTACTGATGGTAAGCGAATCTTGGGACTTGGAGATTTGGGTTGTCAGGTATGATTCTCATTAGTTGCGTATTACTTGAGGGCCTTTGCTTATATTATACTGAATCCTTCTATAGGGAATGGGAATTCCTGTAGGCAAGCTTGCTCTATACACTGCTCTTGGAGGAGTTCGTCCATCAGCTGTAAGCGGTCATATCTTTTCTGTCCCCTTTTTGGTTGCATCTCTTGTAATGGTCCTGTATGTTTGGTACCAACAAACAACTAAGTTATCGCAATTGGCGAATTCTAAATTACGTTGCAGTGTTTGCCTATCACAATTGACGTTGGCACAAATAATGAGAAACTGCTTAATGATGAGTTCTACATTGGACTCCGGCAAAAACGTGCAACTGGAGAGGTATGTAGTTGTGTCGAGATTGCTGGGAGTTAGGAATTCGCAAAATATGTGACGCTTGAGAACTTATCTGTGCATTTTCCTTAATGGCAGGAGTATGATGAGCTTATGGAAGAGTTCATGGCTGCTGTTAAGCAAATCTACGGTGAGAAAGTCCTCATTCAGGTGAGTTAGACTCAAAATTGTACTTTTGTTATGCCAGATTAATTGAGATAACCATCCTTCAGTTTATTGCCTTTTGTGGTTGGAACACTCACTAGAATTGCTGCTGCTCTGTCGAGAAAAATATTTTAATGTTAGTATATTATATAAGCAACTTTTCTCTGCCAGTAACGATGTGGTTGTAGTTCGTTCTCATCAACTTTCACATGTTTTCTTATCCATTCATTTCTGGAAGGACATCTGGTATAATTTTGCTATCATTCTTTCTGTCCAGAGGGAGCGTTTAGCCACCTGGAGATCGCCATCACCTTCGTCCTGCCGCCGCCCCTGCGCCTTGTGCCAGAGACCATCCTGTGCGGCGTCGCCGAATCGGTACCGACTTCAGGAGGTTTCACCGGGAGAAGGCGGCAGCGTCCAGAGCTATGCCGACGCTGGACGCGGTGGCATCGAGCAGAGACCAAAGCCTCAGAAAGCTAGAGTCGCTGATGATCCTAGCCTTAGCTTGTACATGGAGAGGCGTATGTGTGCAGCGTGATCATCTACATCTGGTTTCTGCTATACAGGAACTAATTTGAGACCAGAACACACGGAAACACGGCGGAGTCCAGTCCACTGTCTACATATGAATCGATCTATGTAGCATCTTATGTAATCTCCCATCCCAGCATTATGAACCTTTTGATCCCAAAATTTTGAATATTTATCAATATTAAATCTGAGTTCAAATAATTGCAAGTTGTGCCAAATATGTTTGACCAAATTTAATCAATTATCAGCATACAATAAAAAAGTCTAATTCCAAATCAGGGTAAAATCACAATTAGGCATAACAAACAGGGACAAAATCGCATGGGCATTTATGTCCTTTTGTACAAAGTTTAACACCGTTAGGGGTGGATGACGGAGCAGGGGCAAACTGGTGCTTCGTGAATGGCACAGTAGAGGTAAATTCACAAAGTCAAAAAAATAGGGGCAAAATCACAATTTCGATACAAAACAAGAGTACAAACGCAAGAGCCCCTAACTTAAAAGTTATTCATAATTTATATTCTCAATATTTGACCTAAGCCTTATCCAAAACGACTTTATTTTTTAGTATGGAGGGAGTATTTATTTTTAGCATTCCCACATTTGCAAAAATAGATTAGACTAATAATTTTTGCAGCAATATTTTGCTACAACAAATTAGACCCAAAACAGAAACATCAATCCATTTGCGGCAAAGTAATACTGTATTCCACAAATGCAGCAGTATTGTTGATAGGATTTACTGATTGCAGCAACAACACAATTCGATTTGATTGATCACAAGAAAGCATCAGCAAAAAGCAGATATATCAGTCAGTTTATTGAATCTTCGGCAACAGTACACCACACATCCACTTGCCTGACGCAAAAATGTATCTGCTAAGAGAAATCAGCAACTCCCATAAGCAACCGATTTATCAATCCGACCGGTTAATCCTCCTCTTTTGTTAACTGCCGATCTCCTGCATACGCACTATCAACTTACTCACCCACTAGTTAAAAAAAAAACTTACTCACCCACTAGTCTATACCACCGGTTCTCTTTCATCAGGTGTTCAAGACAGCATATGCTGGGAAAGGAAAAAAAATTTAAGTAACCCCTCACCTATTGCGACTCAGACTATTTTACTCTCTAACCTATAAAACTAGATATTTAACCCCTAACATTTGCAAAACCATTTTAAATAACGTTAAGATGGTTTTGCATAGCGGTTTCGTCACGCTAGCTGATGGGAAAGATTGACACGTGGGCCCAGCTTGTAAGTGGCGCCCCTTCTCTCACTGATAGATGGTCCCCACCCGTCATCCCCAACCTCCAGCTCCTTCTGCCTTCCATCCGTGAGCGAGGGATCAGCATCCACTCTTCCAGATCTCGCTCGGTTACCCACGGTAATTTCTTGTTGGATCCCGGCCGGCTTTTTCCGTGCTCGTGCAGCTGAGGCGGCGAAGTAGAGAGATGAGCAGCAAGAAGGCGGAGGGCAGCAGCAAGCTGGGGCGGTGGCTGGGCGCGCCGGTGCGGGCGCTGTCGCGGGCGTGCGACTCGTACGTGCGCGGGATGTCGGCGTGCGCGGGCCGGATGCCGACGCCCGCGGGCACGTATGGCGGCCGTGGCGGGTTCGCGCCGGGGACCATGGAGGCCTGGACGTTCAGCTCCAGCTCCCGGCGCCGCGGCGGTGACGACGTCAACGAGCTCGTCCGCGCCAGGCGGCGGCAGGACGCGGAGGCGATGACGTGGCGGCGGCGAAGTCGAAGGTCCCGGACTCCCGGTGCGCAGCCGGAGCGTGGCAGTAGGGCGGATCGACGAGGACGCGTCGTGCGAGTTCGGCGCCGACGACGTCGTGCGCGTCGCCGGCCCCGCTGTGCGCAGGGCCCGCAGCGTCGCAGTGGGCAGCGCCGGCCTCGCCGCCCGCGCTGGGTACAAGCCGGGGCGTCGTGTGGGGCTGATCCGGCGTCCGGTCCGTTCGTCGTGTGCATCGCCGGCGCATGCAAGCAACGGCGGCGCCAGCATGACGGTAACGTCCTTTCTTACGTGTGCATAGCTAGCTCGATTTCTTCAGCGTTCGTAGCTCGTACTAAAGCCGGTCGGGAACCAACAAGAAATTACAGTGCGTAACCGAGCGATCTAGAAGAGTGAATGGTGATCCCTCGCCCACCATGGATGGAAGGTAGGAGCTACAGGTAGAGGATGACGGGTGGGGACCACCAATAGGTGAGAGAAGGGGCGCCACTTACAACTGGGGCCTAGTTTTCACTCGTCCACGTCAGCATTAAAGCCCACCTCAGCACACCAGCGTGGCAAACTTGCTATGCGAAACCACTATGGGGTTACTTAACCGGTTTTACAAAGGTGAGGGAATTAAATACCTGGTTTTATAGGTTATGGAGTGGAGTAGTCTAATTGCAATAGGTGAGGGAGTTATGTTGACTTTTTTCTGCTGCGAAATGCACTGTATCTCAAAATCACTGACTTTTGTCATGATGCTTCAAAGTTCTGATTATCTGGTGCTAGAATCTACAATATTTTTCCCTCATAATAAAATAGCTTTGGATGACTTATAAGTCGACTTTAATATCAGCCGAACAGTCGTTACATCTCCATTGACGAGATGCTCAGGCACATGATGCCAATCGCTATGTGAATGGGAACAGTCTGCCAAAATGCCCCAACCTGCTGGCACACAGTGCCGGAAAGAGAATGAGCCCTGTAAACCATATCATCAAGCATTAACTTCCATTAAGGAACAGACAACCTGAGAGATCCCAATGTGAAATATGAACATAATTATACCTTGAAACAATCTTTTATGAATATTGCAGAATACGTTACTCACAGCAACATATCTTTACAGATAGTCAAGGCACAAATAAAGTTGTGCAGGGAAAAAAAATTGCATTCTGTTTGATGAGAACATTTTGCTGATATTGGTGAGAACTGACTTGATTGAACACAAGCAGGCATCAGGAAAGAAAAACACAAAAATACTAGCAATTTAATCTATGCACAAAGCAGTAATCATCATTTGCTTATTAATGCAAAAATGCCACACAAGTAGTAACCATCTCAAACATGTAACTGGAAGAACAAAACACAAGCAATCAAATAAATCAAGCTTTAAAGATGTCATGAAGATTCAAGAACGTACTTTTACAAATATATAATCATTATACAAGCATACATATAAACCACCAGCACGCTGGTTTTGGCAACAACACACTATCACCTGGAACTTGCACGATTCATGAACTAATCCAACAAAAACAGCGACTACTCATGAACGAACAAGCATTGCATCTCTAATTCACTACAAATCCAGCGCAGAATCACGCAGCAGGTACCAGCTAGTAGTATCCGATTCAAGACAGGTCAAGCCCGGACCGGAAGCTCCATCTCCGGAAAGAGCCTGCGGATGAGGCGCAGGCTCTTCCCTGCCGTGGTTGGCCTCGGCATCTCCTTCTTCGTAGTCGCGGCGACAGTGGCGGTGGGCGGAGGCAGGGACGGCGGTGGAGTTGTCGGCGATGGAGACGGATCGATCATCTTGACTTGGTGCGGCGCGACGTAGACGATGCTCTTGGGGTCGCCGCGTGGCCAGTTGGCGTCGTAGACAACTCCGTAGCCTCCGTCGGTGGACGATGACACGATCGTGGCTTTGAGGCAGAGCACGAGAACCTGCCCCGTCTTCAGCGTCGCAGTTCTCGTGCGGACACGAACCACCGTCCCAGGCTTCAGCTGTGCGGGGACGCAGGGAGTAGCTCGGAACGCAGACCCGGCGGAGGAGGGGTCCGACCGAAGCAGCGTCGGCGGCGGAGAGGCGGGGTTGCAGCGCGACGAAGAGCCAGGCCGGGGCTGTGGTGACGCGTCGGTGACGGTGTAGCCTCGGGAATGGGAGATCGTCGACGATGATACCTCCTGGCGCGGTGGACGAGGGCATGAACCCCGGACGGCGTCGCTCGAGCCGTGACGCGGCGGCGGAGATGCGGACGGCTTCTTGGCGACCGACCTCGTGGGCGCCAAGGGCGTGGACCTCCTGCTCTGGGGCTCGCGGCGGATGCTCCGCATGCCGGCGGAAGAGGAGCGCGGAGGAAGGTACATCACCATGGCGGAGGAGAGCTGCGGATCAATTGGATCGATGAGAAGCCGAGAAGCTGGGTGGATTGCGGAAGACGACGGCGAGTGAGCAGAGGAGCTGGGTGGATTGCGGAAGGCGACGGCGAGGGAGCAGAGAAATTACGCGCCAGGGGAAGGGAAGGGGACTAGGGGAGGGCGTTGGATTTAAGCAGCTGGACTGGATCCCAGATCTGGCCCAGCCACGCGCTAAAGAATCCGACTCGAAGTTGGATGGATGGGCCAGTTGTCGTGAGGGCCAAGTCGAAATCGAGGCCGGATCTGCCAAATGTTCTAGTGTGGCCTATTAATTGTCCTATAGATGCTGCTTCCAAGTGAACCTTGGTGTTTATTTTTAGCATTCCGCATTTGTTAAAACAGATTATACTGAAATTATTTTTGCAGTAATATTTGCGGCAATAGATTAGACCTAAAACAGAAGCATCAATCCATTTGCGGCAAAGTAATGCAGTAATCCACAAATGCAGCAATATGGTTGATAGGATTTACTGTTTGCAGTAACAGCACAATTCTATTTGATTGATCAAAAGAAAGCATCAGCAAAAACCAGATATGTTTATTGAACCTCTCGGTGACAGCTCCACATGATAAATTCTCAACACCACACCCACACTTTCAATGGCCAAACACAAAATGTCTGAAAAGAGAGAACAATATAGGATTCGGTTTGGACAGATTAAGCTGTTAATGGTGTCAGACACATGATCCGTCGACGCCACAACGCTGACAACCGGAATTAGGAGGCGAACGACGACGGAAACCGAGCGAAGTTACGCGCGAGCTAACTATTAGCAGATGATTGGCAGATTGGGTCGGCGTCACATGGTTCCAGGCCGTTGGGCTTGGTAGCTTGAGGAGCTATCTGGGCATCTGGCTCTATTCAGCCAAACTGTTCTTAACAAAATGAAGTAATGAACTTAAACTTCTTCCTTCAATTATAAAACATCGAATCACTAACTCAATAGATATGTATCTGTAAAATAAAGATTGAGCCAACAAAAAACATCAGCAACTCCCACAGGCAACCGATTTATCTATCCGACCGGTTAATCCTCCTCTTTTGTTAACTGCCGATCTCCTGCATACACACCATCAACTTACTAACCCACTATACTAACAGCTCTCTTTCATCAGGTGTTCAAGACAGCATACGCTATGAAATACACTGTGTGTCTTAAAAATTTAAGATCACTGACTTTTGTTATGATGCTTCAAAGTTGATTAACTGCCTCAAGAACTGCTTTTCACCACGGTATCTGTTCTAGAATGATCATCACAAGTAAAAAAAATAGAGCAAACACATATTTATGCAGTGATCTGGTGCTTACATCTCGAGTGACGAGATGCTCAGGCACATGTTGCCAATCGCTATGTGAATGGGAACAGTCTGCTTGAACCTCATTCTGTTCAACAAACCCATCTCAGAGAAAACAGTGGTCAGACCAGAAATGAGTAAAATGCTCCAGCATGCTGGCACACAGCGCCGGAATGAGCCCTGTAAACAATGTCATCAGGTATTATCTTCCATTAAAGAGCAGACAACCTGAGAGATCCCATTGTGAAATATGAACAAAATTATACCTTCAAACAATCTTTTATAAATGAAAATATTGCAGAACACATTATTCATAGCAACATATCTTTACAGATAGTCAAGGCACAAATCAAGTTGTGCAGGGAAAAAAATGCATTCAAGAAAAAATAGAATAGTAGATTGGATAGTGGTTAATCAAAGGATACTAATCGAAATAGCAGCAATTAACCCAGCAGTTCCAGAAGATTTAACAAAAACAACATTTGGAATGATGTAAATCACCAAGAATAGAAGCAACATATCATTTGACTGCTTGGTTTTCATTTGCAACAGCATGAAGAAAAGCTTCAGAAGTGCACATAATCAGCACAGTTCCATCTGTACTGGAAACACTTACTAGCATTTATAATAATTTATGTTAAGATAAGATTACCCAGTACTCAACTATACAACTGCATAACATAAGCTAAGTTAAACATTTGGGGAGAGCTTGGAAGCGATGCAGTCCACCGAGAACTTGGAAGCTAAGATGAGGTCACATGTGATGGAGTTCATAATTTCATGTCAAAATTTGGCATCTACAAAATTCTGATCAACAATTTGTTAGTAAAGTCAGTCGGGGCAAAATTAAATACCACAGCCAGCCAAACAAGCTGTCACACACAGGAGTTCTGGTGAATGAACCTTTATCGTACACTGGGGCAGAGTCAATTTTCACAAGAGGAGAAACCAAATAAGATCGCAAACTGTACATGAGCACAAGAACTGTCGGATCAGACCAGATAGCAGCAATATGAGCAAAATGTTACACTAAAGTTTGATTTGTGAGAACTGACTTGATTGACCACAAGCAGGCATGAGGAAAGAAAAAAAAAACAAAGATGCTACCAATTTAATCTCTGCACAAAGCAGTGACCATCACCTGCTTATTAATGGGGAAAAAATACCACATAAGTACTGTATAGTTTTTTTTAGAAAGGCGGCAAGAGCTTTGCCGTATTTTTATTAGACGAGAGAATAGAAAAACTCCAGAAATACAAGACAAAACAAGGAGCCGGAGCTCCAGCTACTACGACTAGCAGACCAGAAGAGGAAAAACACTACTGCTACTGGATTACAAGAATAATTTAACTCACTCCACTCTAGATCGAGCGACTCCATGTAGAAACTAGCATTATACTTTACCGATTGATGGTCTTTTGGCGAGTTGATATTGTTGTATGTCATCTTTTCATAGCAGAGCTACTTGTCTTGGTTGTAGAGATTTTTGTTGGAAAACTCGTCTATTTCGTTCCTTCCAAACGTTCCACCAAAAATAAATCATTATTCCGTCTATCTTCTTCCTCTGACTTCGGTCAAACTTTGCACGGCATTTGCGCCAGAAACCATGTAACGATCCCGTGGCTACCACTGAGTCCATTGCCGATAGTTGCAGCCACTGATTCAAATATGTCCAAACTTCTTTTGTAAAGGGGCAATCTCTGCATAGGTGGGTTGGTGTCTCAGGGTCAACTCCGCATAATTTGCATAAAGGATCATTTGCCCAGTTGCATTTGATCAAATTGTTGGCAGTAAGAATCATAAGTACTGTATAGTAACCATCTCAAACATGTAACTGGAAGCAAGAAGAACAAAACACAAGCAATCAAATAAATCAAGCGTTAATGATGTCATGAAGATTCAAGAAGGTACATTTACAAATATATAATCATACGAGCATACATATAAATCACCAGAACGCTGGTCTTGACAACAACACACTATCACATGGGACTTGCACAATTCATGAACTGATCCAACAAAAACAGCGACTACTCATGAACGAACAAGCAATGCATCACTAATTCACTATCAAATCCAGCGCAGAATCACGCAGCAGCTACCAGCTAGTATCCGATTCAAGACAGGTCAAGCCCGGACCGGAAGCTCCATCTCCGGAAAGAGCCTGCGGATGAGGCGCAGGCTCTTCCCTGCCGTGGTTGGCCTCGGCATCTCCTTCTTCGTAGTCGCGGCGACAGTGGCGGTGGGCGGAGGCAGGGACGGCGGTAGAGTTGTCGGCGACGGAGACGGATCGATCACCCTGACCTGGTGCGGCGCGACGTGGACGGTGCTCTTGGGATCGCCGCGTGGCAAGTTGGCGTCGTAGACAACCTCGTAGCCTCCGTCGGTGGACGACGACACGATCGTGGCTTTGAGGCAGAGCACGAGAACCTGCCCCGTCTTCAGCTTCGCAGTCCTCGTGCGGACACGAACCACCGTCCCAGGCTTCAGCTGCGCTGGGACGCGGGGAGTAGCTCGGAACGCAGACCCGGCGGAGGAGGGGTCGGACCGAAGCGGCCGCGGCGGCGGAGAGGCGCGGGTGCAGCGCGACGAAGAGCGTGACCGGGGCTGTGGTGACGCGTCGGTGACGGTGGAGCCTCGGGAATGGGAGATCGTCGACGATGGTACCTCCTGGCGCGGTAGACGAGGGGGGCATGGACCCCTGACGGCGTCGCTCGAACCGTGACGCGGCGGCGGTGACACGGACGGCTTCTTGGCGACCGACCTCGCGGGCGCCAAGGGCTTGGACCTCCTGCGCTGGAGCTCGCGGCGGATGCTCCGCATGCCGGCGGAAGATGAGCGCGGAGGAAGGTACATCACCATGGAAGAGGAGGGCTGTGGGTCGATTGGATCGACGAGAAGCAGAGATGATGGGTGGACTGCGGAAGGCGACGGCGGGTGAGCAGAGGAGCTGGGTGGATTGCGGAAAGCGACGGCGAGGGAGCACGGAGCAGAGGAAATTCGCGCGAGGAGAAGGGAAGGGGAGGGCGTTGGATTTAAGCAGCCGGACTGGATCCAGATCTGGCCCAGCTACGCGGTTTCGAGTCCGACCCGAAGTTGGAAGTTGCCGTGAGGGCCGAGTCGAAGTCGACTGAATGAAACGAGGCCGGATCTTTTTTCTTTTCAGCGGTTGGGCTATTGCGACTGGGGGTCATCTTGTAGCCCATTAATTATCCCTTCTTTCCTCCTTTAGGCAGAATCCAAGTAATTATTATTTGGATCTTTTGTTGTGATATTTCTGCCGATTCCTGTTAAAAAAAAATCCACATCGGTAGTGGTAGCATTTCAGTGAAACACGAATTGGATAGATATTTGATGCTTATGTTTAGTATTTTCGCATTTGCTAATAACGTTTGCAGAATAGAGTGCATCAAATATATGACTCCCTGCTACTTAAAATTACAGTAGGCCTCATTTTCGAGGAACACATACATAGTAACAGTTTAAGAGACAGGTCAAGCATATTAGACGTTGATACAAACTTATCAGTGTAGGACAAAACCTGAAAACTTGCAAAACCGAAGTACGGCCAGGAAGGGTATAACAACAAACTGCCACAGATATTATCCTTTTTTTTCCCAGAATAGTCTACAAGCTAAACACAAAGAATATGGGTAAAGATTCGTGGCGCTTTAGCTCCATATTGAGTCTGGAGTAGTGTGTATTTTAACTAAATAATAAGTACTGAGCAGAATTGCTACCAGACACAAAATAAGGCTGTTGTCCTGCCACTTAACATGCAAGGACTGCTGATGCTGATCATTCTGAGTTGGAATGTCCCGGAAAGATTACCTGCTTATGGCATGAGATGAGAACTGACTCTTCTTCATTTAGGATCCTTGATGGGCCTCCACGAAAGCATCCATCTAAATAAACCATCTAAAAATGGAACAATGGCAGGCCCTCCATAGGAAAGAAGACTGGGTAGTAAATCCATTTTTCATCTTCCATAAGGATCATCAATTATTACAAGAGAATAAATATATTTTGCTTATATTGTGAAGAAAAAGGAAAAGTAGTGTTTAATCTTTTCTTTTGACTGAGGATTAAGACATGGTCACATTTCATTACTACCAGCCAACCCAAGGAATACACATATTCTCACATTTTCGCTATATATAGCTTTCAATATAGGGATCAAGGAAATATGATGATGTATAACAATAAGGACTCCGTTTGGTACTACCAGATGAACTGTGGTAGTTAACTGTTGTCAAGAAGGTGGAACGTGGAAATTGGACTCAACAGAGTTCAAATTTACAGCACAGCTTTACCACAATCAAGTTACAAGGTTTGCTGTCTGATTGGTGCATCCCTTTCATGCTACATCCTGCGACCTACTGATAAGCATGCAGGAGCAAAAAAAGTTTTGCCAAATATAAAGCTGCTACATCCAACAAGTACCACGACAGAGAAAAGGATGCACATGGAAAATACTCTGTACCATCATTAACAATCAATGTCAATATAATTCCAGACATCTAATTATATGTTGTCTGGATACTGATAGATGTTCTTGAGATAATACTCCATATGTATTCTTGAAGAAAAACACTCAAGCCACAACTTTGGAACTGCAGGATGCACAAGGTAAAGGGTACTAATGAACCTCTTCTCTGAGTTAGCAAGCACTGTTGCAGGGGCTAATTTTTTTCTAAGCAAGCCATGCTCTTGGAGCCACCAAAGCATTGTATACCTAGGCTTGGATCTGTTCTCCAAATCAAAGCACAGAAATGCAGGGAAGCAATGCAGGTACTCCAAGGAGTAGCCAAGCTCCTCTGTGAGGTAGTTCAACTTCTTATTGAGCATATTCTTACTCTGGTTCAGCACCTTCGGAAAAACGCGCAAGATCCGACATAGTATCTTATACTCCACTCCTCTTTCCAGGAGGTAGTCAAACCGCTCCAACAGCAAATCCTTGGTGCTGTTAAGGGCAGGAATTACCTTGGTGGTTATCTCATTCTCACCATACCCAACACTTTTCAAGAACTCCAGCTTCTTGTCTACAAAATGTGCTTTCCTCTCAGCCATGACCTTAGCCATCCCATCCAAGAAAGCTCTTTCGACCTCGGCATCATAGCTATCATCCTCCAAAACAAATTCTGGTGATAAATAGCGCCAACTCTCCCCACCAGCCAATATCTTCTCCAGGAACCGATGCTCCAGCTCCATTGCCCGCAGCACCCTAGGAAGGTTCTCCAGTTGGTTCTTCCCAACAACATACGGGTGCTTCTCCACTGCAGCATCGATCTCATCCTCTGCCAATCCAACCCTCCGCAGATACCTTGGCACTGAGATCACCACATCAGAGAAATCAAAATCGAAAATCCTGGCATTGCTCAGCAAAAACCTCCCCATCTCCTTCCCCTCCATCCCCAGCTCCTTGAAGAACCACAACCTCTCAGCAATCCTCTTTTCCCCGAGCTCAACAAACACCCTCTGGCTGCCTCCGACAAGTCCCCCAATGCTACCAATCTCTGCCCCGGCATCATAAAACATCCGCATCCTCCGGCACACCCCCGAGAACGCGTCAATGTCATTGCTGGAACTCAAATCCGGCCCCAATCCTTTGAACGTGGTGGCAATATCCTTAATGAGTATATCATAGTCGGATATATCCCCCTCGAGAAGCGATGGGAAGGTAAGGCAGGCGGCGATGATGGCTGCGCGAGGGAGCCTGTGGAGGCGAGCCTCGATAGCGGAGAGGCGCGCGGAGATGAGGTCCGGGGGCACGTCGAGGAGGACGCTAGGGAAGAGGAGTCCGAGGCGTGACCACGGGAATCCGAAGTGCGCGAGCGCGGCGACGGCGCCGAGCAGGGAGGGGTGGTCGGAGAGGAACATGGAGTTGAAGCAGGGGGCCGCCGCGGTGGGCCCGCCGATTGATTCGAGGAAGAAGGGGAGCTCATTGAGCGGGTGGAAGTTGAGGTGGCGGCGGAGGTGGGCGGGAAGCTCCGAGGTGGGGAGGGTGCGCGGCACGGTGGGGAGCGCGGCGAGGAAGGAGAGGAGGGAGCGCGGGGAGTGCGCGGCGATGAAGTCGGCGTGGGAGGACGCGAGGCAGCGCGTCGAGTGGAGGTACTCGGAGATGACGGCGCGCGCGGCGGGGACGGCGACGTGGCGGAGGCGGTAGGGCAGGTTCCGCAGCTTCGGGGGTGCGAGGGCGGCGTCGGTGGAGAAGAAGCGGCGGAGCTGGAGCGCGGCGCGTAGGCTTAGCGGCATGGCGGGGCTGCGCTGCTCAGCTCTGCTCTACGGCATCGTTCGGCTTCAGAACAAGGGGAAGGGGTGAATGGGATGAGCGAGAAGAGAGGGGGTTTGGGGCTAGGAACGTTAGGGTTTTTCTGTCCGCTGCTGGCTCCGGCCCGGGCCCTGAAGCTACAGCTGCCATGGTTACTGGCCGAAAGAGAAAACTAACGAACCAAAATTTGAAAATCAAATGATGCCCAGTGTTGCAAAGCAGCCAAATTTTGGCTTGGCTTGGACACACCTTGGCACAAACCAAACACACTTTTGATATTAGATGAACATGTTCTAAATGCAAGAACCGTATAACATTTCCATACTAATTTGGGATGCCATTTCGTATTTAAAGCTTACTCCGGTTGATTTTTTTACTAGGATTATGCTACCCGGTCGGTTTTAGTTGATGTTTTTGTGATAAAAAAAATTAAGGTACCATATAATGGCGAAAAATAGGCTTACCACACTTTCAATAGGTTTAGAGATTGAGCTATTAAGTTTTAGGCTAACCTTATGAAGAGAGAGGTTATGGTGTTTCTATACCTGTTCGCTTGAACTTATCAGCCATTCTACAGTGTTTTCTCTCACAACAAATCAGCGAACAATACTTTTCAGCATCAGCATAAACCAAATTTCAACAACAACAACAACAAAGCCTTTAAGTCACAAACAAGTTGGAGTAGGCTAGAGTTGAAACCCAACAGAAGCAATCAAGGTTCAGGCACGTGATGTCTTCCAAGCACTCCTATCTAAGGCTAAGTCTTTGGGTATATTCTATCCTTTCAAGTCTCCTTTTATTGCCTCTACCCAAGTCAACTTCGGTCTTCCTCTGTCTCTCTTCACGTTACTATCCTGACTTAGGATTCCACTACGCACCGGTGCATCTGGAGGTCTCCGTTGCATATGTCCAAACCATCTCAACCGGTGTTGGACAAGCTTTTCTTCAATTGGCGCTACCCCTAATCTCTCACGTATATCATCGTTCTGAACTCGATCCCTTCTTGTATGACCGCAAATCCAACGCAACATACGCATTTCCGTGACACTTAGCTGTTGAATATGTCGTCTTTTCGTAGGCCAACATTCTGCACCATACAACATAGCAGGTCTAATCGTCGTCCTATAAAACTTGCCTTTTAGCTTCTGTGGTACCCTTTTGTCATATAGGACACCAGACGCTTGCCGCCACTTCATCCACTCTGCTTTGATTCTATGGCTAACATCTTCATCAATATCCCCGTCCCTCTGTAGCATTGATCCTAAATATCGAAAGGTATCCTTCCTAGGCACTACTTGACCTTCCAAACTAACATCTTCCTCCTCCCGAGTAGTAGTGCCAAAGTCACATCTCATATACTCAGTTTTAGTTCTACTAAATCTAAAATCTTTGGACTCCAAAGTCTTCCGCCATAACTCCAGTTTCTGATTTACTCCTGTCCAGCTTTCATCAACTAGCACTACATTGTCCGCGAAAAGCATACACCAAGGGATGTCCCCTTGTATGTCCCTTGTGACCTCATCCATTGAAAGTGCATCTAGCCCTTTAGTGGGTTTTGGATGATTGAATGACAACGTGATTAAAGGACTAACCCGTTTGCTAAGTGTGAACAGGTAATAGGTTATCTCACAGGTACTTAATGAAAGCCAAAATGATGTGTTGTTGTATAAACAATCTAGTTCAAGCACAAGACAACAATGCAAATGGAATTCATGTGAAGGCTTATTTCTTGTGGGATTTCCATGTACTATATGAAAGCAAGCTCATGATTATTAGTTAATGAGACATAAGGGATTGCATATAGAATGGTCTCATATTTGAAGCTTGCTAAATTAAAATGAAAAAGATAACAATACATATGAATGGATGATTCAACACAAGATGTGACTTGATGGCTTGAGATGGTGAAGATAGCAAGGAAAAGCTTCGAGGTACTAAGCAAGGGTGAAGGGCAAGCGACGGCTTGGCGGTCGAAAAACCTAGCTAGGGTGAAGAAAAAAGTACTTGCATTTAGTTGAGGTACTAATCAAGCTAAGATGGTCATATTGATGTGAAGGATCAAATCTATGATGAAGTATTTGATGGAAATGACTTGATACATTTGGGATTATTCAAACTTGATGAATGGAATCAAGTCACATGCTCAAGATGGCTATGCTCAAGTGAAAAGATCAACATCAACATGTTAGCACCCTTACTTGATGAAGATTGGAAGGGACGGCATCAATTCAAAAAGAACAACTCAAGTGGTATAAATTCATATTTCCATTTATCTTGAGTTTAATAGGTATGCCGTACTATTAAGAGGGATGCATCATGTTGATAGATAATGTTTCATAAGTGCTCAAGCCAACCCATGTGAGTTTTGAGTATTTGAGCGACAAAAGTGCTAACTGATTTTTTGCTGGTCTGGCAATACCGGACGTGTCCGGTATTCATACCGGACGTGTCCGGTATTTGTCCAGCAGCTGTAAAACTGTTGTTCTTGGGTTGGTTCGTCGGGAGTTCCGACTTAGGTCGGGAGTTCCGACGGTCGGGAGTCCCGGCATGGGTCGGGAGTTCCGACGTGTCGTACTTCGACCGACTTGGAGGGTTCACTGTCCTGGTCATACCGGACGTGTCCGGTATGGATGACCAGAAGCCAACGGCTAGTTTTCAAAAGCCGTGAGGGTTGGGAGTTCCGACGTAAGTCGGGAGTTCCGACGATCGGGAGTTCCGACATATGTCGGGAGTTCCGACACCTCACTAACTTTAACTCAGTTACATGTTTTTCAAAATTACTGAGGGTCGAGGGTTTCGACTTGAGTCAGGAGTTCCGACGGTCGGAAGTCCCGGCGTTCTTCGGGAGTTCCGACGCCTCACAACTTCACTGTAACTTAGTTACCGTTGGCGCAGTATGAGTCATACCGGACGTGTCCGGTATGAATACCGGACGTGTTCGGTATTGCAACGGCTATAAAACGGCTAGTTTTTCAAGGGGGCTATAAATACCCCCAAGCCTCCACCTTTGGAGGCTGCTGATTCTGCTGAGATAGACACACGTTTTTGAGCCTTGCCAACTCTCCTAAACCCTCTCTTAGTGAGTGTGTGATCCAAATTGCAAAATCAATTTGTGGGTTAAGAGAGAATTTGAAAAGGAGAGCAAGCCACCACTTGAGCACTTGTGCATATTGTCAATCTCGTGATTCGCATTTGTTACTCTTGGACTCTTCGGTCCTAGACGGCTAGGCGTCGCCGGAGAGCAACCGAGAGATTGTGGTTGCTTCGGAAAGTTTATAACGGTCGATTCCGCCGCCTCGGAATCATTTAGTGGAAGGAGGAAAAGGAGTTGGAAAAGACTCCGGCTAGAGTGACCTTCGTGGTATCCTCTAGGGCTGACCTTCGCTGGGTCGCCCGCAGCCCCCTCAACGGAGAGTAGGACTCAAACGAGTCCGAACTTTGGTAAAACAAATATCGTGTCTCAATTCATATTTCATTTAATATTTGTGTTGCTTTAGCTATTCTGCAGATACTCTGTGTGTATTACTATCTCTAATAGTTTCCTGCAGTTTGGATTGAAGATAGAAATCAAAAGGAGCAAATTCGGGGTTGTTCCACTGAAGTCGTGAATACCGGACACGTCCAGTATACCTACCGGACACGTCCGGTATTAGCTCCTGCGCCAAACTGAATTGTATTGTGTTCTAACTTTTTAGTTGCAGGTGTTTGGCTCCTAGATTCTTTTAGTATCTTTTATATACTCTGTGGCTAACTTGTGAGGGGTGGTACTACTCGTTATTTGGAGTTTCCATTTTGGAAACTCTCTTTACTTATCGTTTCCGCATTTAAATGTGTTAATTTTCAGAAACACCTATTCACCCCCCCCTCTAGGTGGCATCCTAGGTCCTTTCATCCATTACTAAAGCAAACAAATAAGGGCTCAAAGCTGACCCTTGATGTAGTCCTATCCTAATCGGGAAGTCATCCGTGTCTCCATCACTTGTTCTAACTCTAGTCATAACATTGCTGTACATGTCCTTAATGAGCTCGACGTACTTCGTTGGGACTTTATGTTTGTCCAACGCCCACCACATAACATTCCTTGGTATTTTATCATAAGCCTTCTCCAAGTCAATAAAAACCATGTGTAAGTCCTTTTTCTTCTCCCTATACCGCTCCATAACTTGTCTTATTAAGAAAATGGTTTCCATGGTTGACCTTCCGGGCATGAAACCAAATTGGTTCATAGAGACCCGTGTTATTGCTCTCAAGCGATGCTCGATAACTCTCTCCCATAGCTTCATAGTATGGCTCATCAACTTAATTCCTCGGTAATTTGTACAACTTTGAATATCCCCTTTATTCTTGTAGATCGGTACCAATATACTTCTCCTCCACTCATCAGGCATCTTGTTCGATCGAAAAATATGGTTGAACAGCTTGGTTAACCATACTACAGCTATGTCCCCGAGGCATCTCCACACCTCGATTGGGATACCATCCGGTCCCTCGCCTTACCTCCTTTTATCCTTTTCAACGCCTCTCTGACCTCAGATTCTTGGATTCTCCGCACAAAGCGCCTATTGGTGTCATCAAAAGAGTCATCCAACTGAAAGGTTGTGTCCATATTCTCACCATTGAACAATTTGTCAAAATACTCTTGCCATCGATGTCGGATCTCATCCTTCTTTACCAAGAGATGCTCCCTTTCATCCTTAATGCACTTAACTTGGTTGAAGTCCCGTGTCTTTCTCTCACGAACCCTAGCCATCCTATAAATATCCTTCTCTCCTTCCTTCGTACTCAAATGTTGGTAAAGATCCTCGTACGCTCTACCCTTTGCCACACTTACAGCTCGCTTTGCAGTCTTCTTTGCCACCTTATACTTCTCTATGTTGTCCACACTCCTGTCATGGTACAAGCGTCTATAGCATTCTTTCTTCTCCTTAATAGCTCTTTGGACTTCCTCGTTCCACCACCAAGTATCTTTAGCCTCACGTCCCCTTCCTTTGGTTACTCCACACACCTCTGAGGCTACCTTCCGAATATTGGTTGCCATCTTGTCCCACATATTGTTTATGTCGTCTTCTTCCTTCCAAGAGCCCCTTTGATAACCCTTTCCCTAAATACCTCTGACGTCTCCCCTTTCAGTTTTCACTACTTTGTTCTTTCAATCTTAGCTTATTTATCCCTACGGGCACGCATCTAAAAATGAAAATCTGCCACCAAAAGCTTATGTTGAGAAACAACACACTCCCCTGGTATCACCTTGCAATCCAAGCATGCTCGTTTGTCCTTTCTTCTTGCAAGGACAAAGTCAATCTGACTACAGTGTTGTCCGCTACTGAAGGTCACTAGATGAGATTCTCTCTTTCTAAAGAAAGTGTTGGCTATCATCAGGTCAAAAGCTACCGCGAAGTCTAGAGCTTCCTCCCCCTCCTGATTCCTACTACCATACCCAAAACCTCCATGAACTGCCTCGAAACCTGCGCTTGTAGTACCTACATGCCCATTAAGATCTCCTCCTATAAAAAGCTTCTCACTACTAGATATAGCTCTAACCAGGCCATCTAAGTCTTCCCAGAACTGTCTCTTAGCACTCTCGTCGAGGCCTACTTGAGGGGCATACGCACTAATTACGTTCAAGACCATATCACCAACGACAAGCTTAACTAAGATAATCCTATCTCCTTGCCTTCTCACTCCCACCACACCATTCTTGAGGCTCTTATCAATCAAAACTCCTATTCCATTTCTATTCGCGACTATCCCTGTATACCAAAGCTTGAAACCTGTATTGTCCACCTCCTTCGCCTTCTGACCCCACGCAAGCAGTAGAGCCATTTGCTCAACTTCAACAACAAAAGTAAATTCACTTCCAAATTCAATGACCTATGTAAACCCGTTAAGAAAAAAAAAATGAAATCTTGTAAGGCAATATCTACAATGATTTGTTTTGAAGACAAACACTATTATTATGTTACAGCAGCTAACCGCGAATGCACAGGAAAATAATTCCCTAGATTAACAGTAGCGTATAAGCTAATTCAGCAAATGGTCAAAACAGCACATCTGGTTTACATCCATCCATGTCTACTTTTATTGATATGACATGACCAGATTCTAGTCCCGTGGAGAATTAACACTAGCGTATATACAAACCTACTCCAAAAATGTTCCGGCCAAAATGCTTATCCCTAACAATAGCGAGCGGTAATCCACCTTCCTACCTGGAACTTGTACATAGCACGAGCTAACACCAGAGAGGTCTAGTGGAGATGCTGATCATCTCCACACGGTTTCATTTGCGTCGGTGAAGATGGCATTGTGATGCTCGATCAGACACTGGATGACCTCAATGGAGCTGTAGTCTGGGGGTGAAGCATCGTCCAAGGGGATCTGGGATGAAGCATCCTCGTCATCCTCGTCTGCAATCGATTAAACAGCTAATGTGTTTATAACAGTTGAACAAAGAAGTCTTTGCGAACAAATAGGATTGTAGTTCCTAGTGTCAGAAACTAAATATTTTATGAAAATCCAATTGGTTAAATAGTCTACATGAACTGAACAACCAAAAACCTTTTGGGGAATAATCCATGGCCCACACAAACAAGGCCCAGCCATTTTCAGATGAAAATCATCTATAACTTCCTTTTATTGCAAAATCATCTGATGAAACTGTGATAGTACACTAAGAAAAATCCTGACACGGATTTTTTTAAGGAAATGCCCTATCTACTCAAGAAGCAGAATATATCAATGACTACAAGCCCAAGCATGCAATTCAGGGGAAACAGCCTAAGCTGAACTCTGATTAACATGCCTTTCAATGGTGACCTAAATGTCTACCAGTTCTTGTAATGCAAAGATGGGCTGATGTACCCACGCATCTGAAACTTCTTTTGGCTCATGACTTGGTAGTTGGTAGGCAGTTGGCACATGGCCCACGATCTCAATCATTAATTCATGCTGGACCATAAGATAGAGGACAGCAAGTACCTTTCTCTGCTAACATGAGCCGATTCCAGATTTGATAACTTAAATGATTGATGCCACAATTGATACAGACAACTACCACAAGGGCAGCCACAAACAGACTAAACTGCTCTATGCCACAATGATCAGAGACAACTACATAATCTGAGGTTGTAATAATAAAATAAACAAAGTAGAATTTACATACCTAACAGGTCCCATGTGGCAGTATTTGATGTTGTATCCACAATTTTTGGAGGAGGTTTCAGGGTAAACTTAAGGTGGTTACGCAAATCTGTGCCAGCATCACCTTGCCGCCACATGATCAAAGGCGCAAATTCCACAGCAAGGCTGCGGGAGTCCATCTGCATTGCATACCAAAAAAAAAAAAAAAAAAATTGTAAAACACCACCCCAAAGGTGATTTAGTATTTAGTAGTATTAGTTAGGACAAAGAGACCAACTCGAGAAATACAGAAATTAAATCTGCATCCTTTGCATATGTAAATTAGTAAACTATGAAATGCTTTACTCCAAAAAGATATACAATGTGGTTATCAATCTACACTCTACAGACAAAACAGAACAATATCCTTTAATCAGTATATTTATGCTCGTACCTGTCACAACTCACAACCCTATTTAAGACAGCTAAGCAGGTGTGAATGTGTATCAGAATCCCATCTGTTTGCTACATTGCTCATGTTTTTGTCCCAATCAGATAGAAGTGGCTAACAAATGTGTAACTGGACCTACAGCTGATTAAGCAAACCATTGTTGTTCCTTTTTAAAGAGCTTTTTTCTGAATTTGAATGGAAGAGTAGTGAAACCTGAGCTGAGATTTTTCATATAAAAGTTATTTAACTTTGGTAATATGAAAGTTATCATGAACAACAAATAAACAAATCTAGTTTAACACTCTCAAACCCAGTGGTGGCCAACTCTTTAAAAGGCTTGTTTACACTTCTATAAACTTTACATACAGTTTGGTTCTTCATTGATAATTGGGCTTATTTTGCAGAAACTACTAGGGTTCAAACCAAATAGATAGGTGCTGCATCTTCCACTGGATCTCAAAACAACTAGGTGGTATATGGATTAAGTGTTCAGTCCATGTTACCCCTGAAGATGTTATAGACAGTTTTACTGATTTCTAGCATTGCATTATATTATTCAAAACAGGATGTATCTGTTACTGGGTTTGTTACAAAAGTCTTTCAGAAACCCAAACTGTCAGTCAAGCCATGTTAGGTGAAATTGTCATTTCCTAACATTTGTCACCCTGTCAAAGCTAAAGAGAAAAATGTGCAAGGCAATCAAAATGTCAGGGGCATACAGTTCCATATTAAGTGGATCCAAATATGTACCGAATCTGAATGTTAAAAGGTGACGTCCAAAAACAGTCACAATTACCCTGCTAATAATTTGTATCGTATATTCAGTTCAGATTTATTATTTTTAGTTCCAATACTATTATCCAAAAACAGAACAAAGAAAAGGAATAACAACTTGCAAATGCATCATTGAGAAGAGAAAAAGTAGGCATCAGGTCTACCTTGTTAAGTGATGATTTACGGCTGACTCGAAGCAGCAATGCTGTAATAAACTCTAGTGTCATGTAGTTCACATTTGGAAGCTTCTTCAATATGTTCCTAAGATCAGGAATGCTAACCCTCGCAGCTCGAAGCTCATCATAAAGCAAAAATGTAGTAAGCGGCTCAGGGATACTGGCAAGGTAGCACTTCACCAATGCACCTACATCAATAGGATTTACACCTTCAGGTAAAGATGCGCCAGAGTCTGCAAAATATGAAAAAAAAATCAGGGGCATGTTAACAAATGATAGCTAAGCTAAGCTTAAATATGATTGAGCGGCAGTGATACCTTCATTGTAAAGGGAAACTAACTGCTGAAGAACTTTTTTGTCACCTTCAGATTTGAATAAGTACTCATTATTCAAACCTGGGAAGAAAATGATCAGAAATCATACAGTAGTAAAATTAAAATGGAGAGAAGCTTTCTGTATAATTTTCAGCCAGTCACCTGATATAACCAGGTAGTCTGCACATCTCACTAGCACCAAGGGCACAGCTTTACCAGATTGCTCTCGTTGTACAGTGGCTTCAATAGGAACACCAAACACTGCAAGATCATGATGTAATAGTGGATCATTTCTTGCTGTTCATTGCTGCTCTTACTGTACAATGGCTTGAACAACTATTTAGATTTTGTATCAGAGGATCATTTCTCACAGGTCACAATCCACAAATAAACAGAACAGACATAAACTTAACCTAAAATATTAGTGAAGAATAAGTCAAACAAGCCAGGCAAAGAATAGCAATGTAATCAACATAAAACTTAAAGGCATATGAATCCAGAACTAACGCTATGCTACAGGAAATTTAAGCTGCTACAGGAAAAAAAAATAACTGCCTGGATGCTACAAGAAAATATATATGCGTTGTCAACTATGATAGATATGAATCCTGGATATTGAATTGTGAGCATACCATCAGTGCTTGCGACTCCCTGGGGCAAAGAGTCAGAAATGAGAATCAGCATTGTACACAAAAAAGGTCAAATTGTGTTACTAGGTAACAGAATTCCAAATCACAAACCTTCTGCCAGCGTTCAATATTGTTCAAGATACTCTTGCTTTTATCTGCAGTTTTTTTAGCAGCCTGCAAGCACATGAAACCAGAAAAGGGTGAGTTTCTCTAAAGACACTAGTGTTTATCTATAAAGAATGATGAACAAATGGCATCACAAAAGGAATGCAAGGTCCAAATTCCAATATCCCGGAGAAAATTACATTTCTCAATAGGCTTTAATGTTACCGCGAAAACATTTAAAATAGCTATTTAATACACCAACGATTCTGCCATGATGTTCACACCTGGAAATGCCAATAACCAAGGTGCACTACTTGTTACTCCATCTTTTTCCTGGCAACGATTTAGTGCATTATTCAACTAATCTTTATGTTGGTAATAATGCAGAATAGACAAATTTGCAGAACAACTAATGAAACAAGGAACTCTTGCCTTTTTTCCATTAAATTGTTTTTTGAGCATAATTCAAAATGATTGCAACAAATAGATTACACAGAGAACTCCACAGCAGTTGAAACTACACTGACCAAATAACATGTCAAAGTACTTCTGTTGAAACGCATACATACCTCTTCAACTTTGACCTTTCCCACTGCAACCTTCTCCTTTGTCTCTGAAATGCCTTTCCTGAAAAGCAAACCAGTGGAGGCAGCAGCAGTGATGACACGCTCTTGCACTGTCTCATGTGGTGGACGTTGCTGCTGCTGCTGCTGCCTAGCCTCCTGGAAGACAGCCCACCGACTCTTCACCACGGACCCAACCTTCCCAGCAACATCAGCTATATTATCCCCGGCCGATTGCCCTGCCTGCTTCAGCTTGACACCTGCATTAAATCGGTACAGTAAGGTTAAAGTTCCAGGTAAAGCAGACATAAAAAAAATGGTAATAGGTTACAAATACAAGCAACCTGCGCAGTCACACTCAGGACTATACTAGTAACTCGATAATAGCTCCGAAGGACATGATAGTTTTTATCTTTATCGGTGCCAAAAAGCTATGGGGTACTAGTAAATCACAACATCATCATGACAAAGCAATTTGATGCAATGATTATGCTGAAGTAGGAATATTCGTACAGAAAATGATTACCGAGTGATTTACATCAAACAACAGGATGTCACACTTACTGGATGTGGAGAAGAAATCCGTGGCCTTGCGGCGCCACTGGGGCGGCTCAGCCAGCGGCATGACTACCTGCACACGATGAGGAACGTCCACTGAGCCATGAAACAGCTGTACTAGAAGCACGAAGTGGAGTATAATCCGTAGCAGTATAGCAAGGGAAAATTAGAACCACTCCCGTAAAGCAGCCACCACTCAATTGAGTGTCATATCATGGATTAATAACTCCGTACAACATCTAGCATAAATAGCACCCTGAAGGCGTAAATAACAAATGAAAAGCTGAACCGCACGGTTATACTACTCCTAAACCCAAACGAGCTCAAAACCAACCCAGCTCCTAATCACAAACCCAAATACAAGCCAACTCCAAACCAAACCAAACCAAGCCAAGCCAACCAGCCACCAAGTAGATCAACAGCTCGAGCTAGTGACGAATGAAAACCGTAATCGAGAAAAAAAAATCACGCACTCGACGCCGATCGAAGTTCGAGCAGGCGAAGATCCAAACCAAACCAAACCAAAGCGACAGAGAGAGACGCGGGATCGAACGAACCACGGCCCGATCCGACGAATCAGCAGGCGGAGCGGGGATGAACGGCGAGCTGGAGCCGACCGAAGAGGCAGGAAGCACGCGCGGGGCGATTACCTTACCTCTCCTCTCTCTCTCTCCCTCTGGCTCCTGAAGAGAATCGGATGGAAGCGAGGCGAATCGCGGTGAGAAAGCGAGAGGACTGGGACTCTGCTACGAGGCCGCCCGTTCCGCGAGCTGAAAATGAGTTGGGTTTTGTTTGGGGCGCTCTGCTCCTGGTTGGATTCTGGTTGGCGGCGTCGAGTCAACCATGGCGGAGGCGAGCGAGACGCAGGAGGGATTTGGGAATCCCATTCCCGGTCGTGACGTCGCGCCGCGCCGCCTCTCGCTCACTCGCCTCCACATGGGCCCGGCGGAGAGCCGATGCTCGGTTCTAGAAGCATCTGTGGCTGCGGGACTCGGGAGCTGGAATGGGATAGGTGCAAGGAATCGCGGATGGGTGGCCGAGAGACGTGCGTGCATTGATTGACTTGACCACCTGTTTCCGTCCGGGATTGGGACTGGGATGGGGATGGCAGGCGACCAGGCCTGCTTTCGCCCGCCTATTTGGTGTTTGATTGACTATTCTCATGGATGATTTTGCGTGGGTATAGTTTACTTTATTCATGTTATTGTTCATTATTATATCCTTTGGTTTTACGATGATTGGCTTAATTACTGTGGGCCTAGAGAGTGACAGTTGTTGTGGCACGCTCTGTTTTAAAATGTACAAGCACAAGCTAATTAGTTAAAAAATAAACTAACTGTCGAACTGGGTGGTTTATTCTAAACATTGTATATTTAAAAATAAAGTACTCACTTCATTTCAAATTATAAGTCATTCTGATTTATTTTAGCAAAACGACTTATAATTTAGAATACAGGGTTACTAGTTGAGGTTAGTTTTGATGTTTAGTCGCAAGTATATTTTCAATAATAGGGTTTTGTATCAGAGCACCTAGTCTCAATGATAAGGTGAATCTTGGATTTTTTTTAAGGAGCTTGATTCTACTTTTTTAATAATCTCTTATATATATTGATCAAATTAAGTTGAAAATGTTTAGATTTTTGGTACATTGAGAACAACACTTTTGCAGCGCGGAGGGAGTATGCTCTAACTAAGAGCAGCTTCAGTTTACATTTTTTAGTAAGATATAAATATTGACACGTCACTAGATGTTTTGCTAGCAAAAAAGTTCCCAATTTACATATTTGGTAATACATTCTAGGTGGCCCCACACATATTGAAAACATGGAGGCCGTTCGGCTGGCTGGTTGTCGGTTGGCTGGCTGGTTCTGTCACTCATGAAATCACTATTCACGTCATGTCAGAATAGTATTTTTTTCTCACAACAATCAGTTGGAATAGTATTTTTCAGTCCTGCCGAACAGGCCCCATGCTCTCTCAGGCTTCTCTCTAGCAACGTCTTCACGCGGATCATTTATTATTTTAAATTTTACCTTTGCACTGGTTTCTCATATATGCTACTAGTTCCAAACAAAAACAAGGTCCACTTTGGCTTTTCCTACACAACACGCTATTTACGATATTGTTCACATGAGCTTCTTTTCTTTCTCTCTCCCTCAAATGAATTAGAAGCCGACAAAGTCATTTTTAGGGCTTCACCCATTTCAGCTTCTTGTGGCAATATAGCAATAAGCAAACCCTTTAAAACTCTGCTAAAGATAGGATAACTAACATCTTTGCTCCATTGTATTAAACCTCTTATATGTCTCTCTTCTTAACTATGAATAGCTGTTACATTTGATGACGTATTGATAGCGTGTGCGCCCCCCTCACTCAATCTTCGCATCTACTCTGTCCATTTCAAAATAAGTGTCGTTTTAGGTTTCATGCCGGTCAAAGTTTCTTTAAGTTTGACTAGATTTATAGAAAATATTAGCAACATTTATATCTCAAAATAAGTTTATTATAAAAATATATTCAAGAATTAATCTAATGATACTTATTATGCACCATAAATATATTAATAATAACTTTTTATATACATTTTGTCAAAGTTAAAAATGTTTGATTTCTTAAGAAATGGGAATAAACTTTCCTATCCGTTGACAGAGATCGCAGAAACTTGTGTTCAGGCCTTCAAGTTAGCTAGGATTTGTTGGATAAATGCCAATGAGAGGGAGATCATTGCCGCCGTAGCGGCATGATGCTGCGCTGCCGCCTGTGCAAGTCGGCTACAGGCGGCTATCAATGACGGTGCCGCCATAGAGCTATGCAACTTGGTGTCATTGGGAGCATAGCACGGTACTCCTCCCTCCGTTCTAAGCCCTGTTCGGATGAACTTATTAGCCCGGTTTATCATCTATGATATAATGTTTCTCTCACAACAAAATAGTATCAGCCGACTTATCAGCTGAACAAACCAAATATGGTTGCATCGGTTCCAAATTATAAGATGGTACTAACCATGGATGAACACCATGTTCGCTTAATCTTGATCGTATCAGCCATGATATAATGTTTTTCTCTCACAACAAAACAGCATCAGCCGGTTTATAAGATACGAAAACGATAAGCGAACAGGGTGGAAACTAAACGCCAGCGCGTGCCAGAGCAAAATCACAGAACAGAAGAGCAACAGTCATAAGCTAACCAAAAAAACGATGTCAGAAAGTTTCGCAAGCAACAAAAGGCATATCTTCAGCCCGTTCGTTTCGGGTGAATTGACTTATAAGCCATGACAGGCTGGTTTGGTGTGAGAGAAAAACACTATTCAAGCCGTGGATTATAAGCCAGATATGAACGAATAAGCCGAAACGAATAGGCTGCTTATTTCAAATTCTGCAGCTCAAAAGATTCTGAATTTTGTAAGAATCCACGTCTCAATACAATAGCTCATATTGTAAGAATCCACGTCTCAATACAATAGCTCATAGACTGGCGAAGCATACTCGTCAAACTGAAATACCATAGGCTTGTAAATTTGTGTGCTTACTGCTTAAATCAGGAACCATATGGATCCTGTGCTACCATACAAGCACTCCAGAACGTTGAGTGGGGGACATTTTGTTCCATTTCTCTAATGTGTTGCTAATTTAATATATGATCACCCTTATAAAAAAAAGGCATATCAAGGTTCAGGGCAATCTACAATTCTACATCAACCAGCAAGAGATAATAACCAACCACCGCTGCAACAATAAATCCATCGTGCCAGACCGAATACACAATAATAGATTACTAAACCATCATTTTCATCGACTAGTTACACAGGATAACCACAAATATAGTTCATGGCACTTGCTCCATGGTACACTGATAACAGAGTTCAAGGAGCTCGGAACACTTGTAGCAAAATTTAACAATGCAACAAAAATACCAAATACTATCAGAGCCTGCATGGGGCGGGTTCCACAGTAGCAGAGCATCAAGATGTATGTGCTCAACGGTAGCGACGGAGGGAAAGGGTCTGGTTGCGCTTCCAGGTGGCCCTCCTCGATGGCCTGTTCTTGTGGTGGGTGTGGCCCTTGCCACGCAGACCACGGAACTTCTTGCCTGCGGAGGTGAGACCACGGAGCTCACGGTGCTTGTGCACAGGATTGCATAGCCAGTTGATCCTTGGATCGTTGCGGATGGTGGTGTGGGCCACATCAACCAGGATGATCTCAAAGTACTTGTAGGTGCTATCCTGTTGTTCAGTAACAAGAAAGAGATAAGGCATCAGTACTAACTAGGATGAAAATTCTCATGAGATCTTGTTATAAGCTCAACTCAATTCAAGTATACCTCATTCACCCAGTAGGAGTTGAGAACCCTGAGTCCACCAAGCTTTCGTCCAGCCCTCTCCTCTGCAACAGACCTCTTGTTCCTCTGGAACTTGAGCTGGGTGATACCCTGGTGCTTGGGCTTGCCATAGACAATACCCTTAGGCACAGGCCTCTTCCTGCCACCACGCCTGACACGGACACGGTAAACAACGTACCCCTGAACAAAAAAAAAACACAAGGTTAAGCAAACAATTTAGTCAGAGGTTCAGAGCCAATAACTACTCAAATTTTCAGAGCAAGCTAGTTTAAAGCATTACGCAGACAAGTACAAGCTGTTCATTTCTACTCACAAGTGAAACCATCCAGCTTCATAGACAGCATACCACCACATGTAGTGACTAGTTAAGTGACAATAGGTGATAACCAATACTACCACAGGCAGGAAGCTTCAAGACAACTACTACTTCCAAAATCAAGCCTACCGTACCACAAACTAAATCTCCACACAAAGACTAAATTCGTCACAACCCCATTGCTACAAAAGGGTCTAATGAAATATACTTTACTGAACAATAGGTCCCAAAGAAACTACTCTGTACAATAGACAACAAATATATCGAACACCTGCATGTATATCAGCAGGAGGTTAAAACATACAAAATTAGCAGAAGGGACTCGTCATACCGAAATACTAGTCTAAAATAAAACATTGCATATCAGCAGAAACAAATATACTGCAGCATTAATGCATTATAAATCAAATAAGCAAGTTATCAGGAACCTAAACAAGCCTTCATTTCGTCCAGGAAGATTGACATAATCACCACAAATAATACAACTACCCGCCTGGCTTGCAAGAAGGCCTAAAAACTGAAGACAAACCAGCATATTATTATAGCACTTAGGAAAATCACAATCCTAAATGACAATGGCAATCCCTGCACCACCACCCGACCTCCCGCTATCCACAAACACATCGCCATCAAAGGTCGACGCGCCAATTGGATCTGCAGGGGAGGAGATCTACCTGCTTGGCCTTGTAGCCTAGGCGGCGGGCCTTGTCGGGGCGGGTGGGCCTTGTGAGGCGGACGATGGCCGGCTGTTGCCTGTACTCCCAGCAGCGCACGCGCTGCACGAACCGCATCACATCGGACTGCTTCCTCCTCCATAGCTCCGAGACGTACTTGTACGCACCTGCGCCACAGCGAGAAACGATAAAACACACTGGAAGACCCACGCACTCGAATCGGAGAGGGCATCAGCGGTAAGGAGGAGAGCTCACCCATGGCGGATGCGGCTGCGTGCGACGGCGGCGGCGGGGCAGGGAAGGTGGAGCGTGCGGAGAGGAGTCTGGGGTCTGGGTGGCGGCGGCGTAGGAGGGACCTTATACCGAGGCGATGGAGTTCTCGTGGCCGTCAGTTTTTTTTTTAGAACATCGTGGCCGTCAGATGGGGCTAGGGTTTTGGAATTGTCCAGGGTGGATGGGCCGCGAAAGTTGGGCTTTGCGCTGCAGATGTACATAGGCCTTGTTGGTTGTTGGTCTCTTGCGTCGATTTTCATATGGAAGAGATCACTTTTACCGTAGCGGTGCCTTCGGCAAATGCATTGAAAGATGCAGTGGTGTGAGTTGATGGAATTAAGGTGAAAATATAATTTTTAAATCTTAATTCTTAGTTTCTTATTTGGTTATTGGAGGGAAACAAGAATGAGGTTGAAGAGGTAATTCTAGTGTGTCCTTTTTAGTGTAAAATTATATGGCAGATTATGATGAATGATGCCAATGTACTTATTAAAAAGTAATTCCCACCCCTCCCTAGAGAAATGATTAGTAGGAGTTCACCCTCTAAATTCACATTATTCTTTCTACCAAAACTTCCGTTCACACGAAATAAACACATGACTTCCACTCACATGAAAGATGATGAAAATTTTATGGGATGGAATGAGTTTCGTGGGGGATGAAACTTGTTTGCATTGTCCCCAAAACATGTGAGTCTTAGAAACAGTAACATGAAAATCTCTATTGAACTGGCCTAAGTATATTTCATTTGCCATTTTATAGCTTGTTGGTTCTGTTAAAAAACTTAAGCGTGTTTCACTTTAACAGAATGTTGGCCATCGCTTGCTTCCTTTCTTTTTTTCCCCTGAACAAAATATAATAAACTTAGAATTGGCAGTTTTTACTTGGTTGTCATTTGTCAAAGTTCAAATTTGATTTCAGTACGTTGGCATACTCCCTCTGTCCCCACGAGAATTAGAACACCTTCATCATGCAAAAAACCGATGCTTCGATCAAGAGAGAAGTTTAAGTAGTGCACTATGGTATAGTATTTTTCTCTCACAACAAAATAGCATCAGCCGATTTATTAGCCGAAAAAACCACCACCCGAACAGCTAACACTACAACAGCTGATATCTCGTTAGATTTTGTAGTCATGAACACTCGAGGAAGCATTGAGGCATGAAGATTAAAAAATGATATCACTCACTTTCCCAACAAATGTTTGGGATCCTACATTGTTCAAACACATGTCTAGACATCGAATACACATTGGGCCTGTTCGCTTGCGCAAAGAATGAGGCCCAGTTTAGTTCCCAAAAATTTTGCAAAATTTTTCACATTTCTCGTCACATCAAATCTTTAGACGCATGCATGAAGTATTAAATATAAATAAAAAATAAAACTAATTACACAGTTTAGACGAAATACACGAGACGAATCTTTTAAGCCTAATTATACTATAATTGGATACTATTTACCAAATAACAACGAAAATATTACAGTGCTTATTTTACCAAAAATTTTGAAACTAAACTGGCTCTGAATTGAAACACCAGGGAGTCATGTCAGTGAGGTGACGCCTCAGCATCGGAGACTGCGGGTGCTCGTAAGGAGGAGAACAAAATATGTAATACACGGAAAACGAGAAAAGAAGAGATAGGGATGGAGATGCATTGAGAAAAAATTAACTAATTCAGAATAAATTTTGAATACTAAAAAGCTAAATATTAGTATTTTGTCATTTTTACTCGTGCCCTATTCGTTTGGCTGATAAGCCATGACTAAAAGTATTTTTGGTTGATTTGTTGTGAGAGAAAAATACTCTTCGTTGGTTGAAAAAATACGGTTTATAAGCCAAGCGAACAAGACGTCGGTTGTCAAAAAAAAATTGCTTCCAGTAATTAACAGGGGGTATAGTAAATTTTTGGGAAAATTGTGTTCTTACCCTTGTCCATAACTCTAATTGTGATTTTGCCACTATTTTGTTAACTTTGTGTTTTTACCCCTGTTATTTTGAAATAAACTGTATGTTTGCCCTGCTTTAGATGTCCGTCAAATGGACAGGGAATAAATGAATTAAAAGAATTCCAAAGCAGAAAATGATAGTAGAAATGACCACACTGCTCTTGACTCTTCCTCATCCAAAACAGCCCTCATCGGAAGCGGGCGGCATCGGGAGTGGGCGGGAACGGGCGGCTCCATCGGCGGCGGCGCATCTGGCCTAGGGCACGCGGTGAGGCAGTTGTTGCGGGGCGCGGGGGCGCACGCACGGGGGGCGGACGCGGCTCTGGTTCGTGCACGGTGCGGCGGCAGTTCCAGGGCGCGGGGGCGGCCGCGGCTCTGGTTGTTCGCGCGTGGGGCAGCGGCGGTGCCCAGGCACGGGTCTCCTCTGGCGCCCGCCCGCCCGCCGTTCTTCCCTTTCGAGCAAGGCTCAGGGCGCCCGCCTCTATTCTTATGGGCACAGGAGGGGCGCGAAGGTGCTTAGAGAGCCGCGTGGCTACAATCCTGCTCAATACTTGTCGCTCAGCCGGCTCGACAGGCTGCTCACCCCTAAGGCTAGACTCCAACCGGCTCAATGGTGGGATCGACGCCATTGCGCTGCCGAGGCTGCAGGAGCTCAACGTCTCCAACAATTTGATGTCCGGGAGGATTCCAGCGGCGATGGCATCGTTCCCGGCCACGGCGTTCGGTGGGAACGTCAGTCTCTGCAATGCGCCGCTCCCGCCGTGCAAGGACGAGGCGCAACAGCCCAATGTGTCGGCGGCGGTGAACGCGTCCGTGGTAGGGGACTGCCCTCCGACTTCCGCCATGGTGGCGGCGTCCTCGCCGTCGGGGAAGCCAGCAGGCTCCAAGGCGGCAGGCGGTGGTGGCAAGGGGAAGATGAGCGCGCCGCCATGGTGGCAATTGTGGCGGGGGATTTCGCTGTGGTGGGGCTGGTGGCCGGGCTGCTCTTCTGCTACTTCTGGCCGTGCCTCTCCGGGCGGCGGAGCGGCCGGCGCCTCCAGCAGGGGGAGAAGATAGTGTACTCCTCCAGCCCTTATGGCGCCGCCGGTGTCATCGCGGCGGCCGGTGCTGGTGGCGCGACGTTCGAGCGCGGGAAGATGGTGTTTCTGGAGGACGTGAGCTGCAGCAACGACGGCACGAGGCGGTTCGAGCTGGAGGAGCTGCTGCGCGCGTCCGCGGATATGCTAGGGAAGGGCGGGTGTGGCATGACGTATAGGGTCGTGCCCGATGACGGCACCGTGGTGACCGTGAAGCGGCTGCGTGACGCCACAGCGTCGACGGGCGCGTCCAAGAAGGACTTCGAGCACCACATGGCCGTGCTGAGCCACCTCCGCCACCCCACCATCGTGCCCCTCAATGCCTACTACTACGCCCGCGACGAGAAGCTACTGGTGTACAAGTACATGCCCAACGACAGCCTCTTCTCCGTCCTCCACGGCAAGTCCTCTCTCCACTTGTCTCGTGAATAGTTTTGTTGGCTTGATTTAATGCTGAATTGAAACAATGTGGTATGATGACGATGCAGGTAACTGGGCCCTGGGCGCACGACGCTAGAGTGGGCGGCGCGCCTGCGCATTGCGGCCAGCGTCGCGCACGGGCTAGCCTACATCCACCACTTGGACCGCCGGGGCAGCGGCACGCCAAAGCTGGCGCACGGCAACATCAAGAGCACCGCCTGGGCGCAGGTCCCCGCGGCGCCCGCCCGCCCGCCGTTCTTCCCTTTCGAGCAAGGCTCAGGGGCGCCCGCCTCTGTTCTTATGGGCACGAAGGGGCGCAAAGGTGCTTAGAGAGCCGCGTGGCTGCAATTCTGCTCAGTGCTTGTCGCTCAGGACGGCTTAGCGCACGGGGTCTCTCAAATCGACGTGGAAGAGCGAAGGTGGTTTCAGCAAAACCTAACCCTTATCTATTGCTATTTTTTGCTAGAGTGAGTGCACTGTTTTTTAGCTTTTGTGGAAATATTCACATGGTGTATGGAAGACTTTGAAATGTGATATGGACATATTTCTCCATAATTGTTGTCCTGTGTTTTATATGTGCTTCATATTGTTGTCATAATGCTATCAAAATATTACCAAGGTGCTACCAAAATTTGGAATATTTTTTGGACATTAAATCTGAATTGAAATAATTTTTTCCATAATTGTTGTCCTGTGTTTTATATGTGCTTTGTATTGTTGTCATAATGCTATCAAAATATTACCAAGGTGCTACCAAAATTTGGAATATTTTTTGGACATTAAATCTGAATTGAAATAATTACAAGTTGTGGTAAATATATTTGAGCAAATATTAATGTCTAATTCCAAAATCAAGGGTAAAATCACAAACAAGCACAACAAACAGGAGCAAAATCACAAGGGCATTTCTGTCATTTTGTACAAAATTTAACACTATTAGAGAAGGATAACGGAATAAGGGCAAAGTAGTGCCTCGATTTGAAATCACAGGGTAAATTCATAGAGTTAAAAAAAATGGATAAAATCACAATTTCAACCCAAAACAGGGTAAAAACGCAAGGGACCTAAAATTTTCTCCGCCCTTCTCCGTTGTCCGTGCTCCCCATTTCCCGGCACAGCACAGGAACCGAGGACCGGATTCCCACGTCTCCCATAATTTCACCCGCCCGTTGAGCTTCCGGCGACGGATGGCCTGGCCGTTCCCAGATCCTTTTTCTACTGATGATCCCCGTTTGCATATCGGCTCCTCTCCCAAGTCCCAAACGGCCAAGCCCTCCCTATCCCCACGCCCTATCCACCCGCCGCCGCCGGACTGCCCCACCACACAAGAGATGGCGGCAGGCGTCGCGTGCCGCATCTGCCGCGAAGACCAGCTGGATATGGAATGCTGCCTCGGGGGCCTTCTCCCACACTCCAACGGCCTCGGGGGCATCCTCCCGGACGGCGAGGAGGACCGCTCTCACCGACGACATCCTCCTCAAGATCCTCGCCCGCCTCGGCTGCGCCCGCGCCGCCGCGCACACGGGCCTGCTCGCGCGCCGGTGGCGCGGGCTCTGGGCCCACCTCCCCGCGTTCACATTCCACTGCATCGCGCCCGGCCCGCTCGACGCCGCGCTCGCCCTGGTTGCGCGCCCCGCGCCGTCGCTCCTCGACATCCACTTCCTCAGCGACTTGCTCCCACGCTGCCCCCGCCTGCGGAAGCTTTTGATTCCCTTTTGGAATTCCGACTCGATAGTGGTCAGGTCACCATCGCTCGAAGAGTTTAGTGTTCAGGCCAACTTCAATATCGCGCAGCTTGAAATCGTGGCCCCTGCGCTTAAGAGGTTGTATATGGATGCCCATCGCGGTATCCACAAGGATTGCAATGTGGTGTTCGCGGCGCCAGCGGTGGAGGATCTGACATGGAAGTGCGAGTGCAAGGCCCTAACTTACAGGTTTGGTGTCATATGGCGCATGTGGAGCCTGACCTTTGAGCACACTCAGCCGGACAACGATATCGACAGCCAAAGCATTTGTTTGCAGTCACAGCACTGCCCTCGTGTTGGCGTCCTTTCACTGAGCTTAGAGACCAATGTGCGTCTGCTCTCCTGCTTGTTTATATTGCTGCACTGAACTAAACTATTTTTTTTTTCACTGCATGCTTTCCAATTTTCTGTATAATTTTTCTCCGGAGATGTATCCAAGACCTTCGAGCAAGAGATATACCGATTTCAAGTTACTGACTATTCTGTTTTGGAGCTGGATCTCATACAACAATGGCATGTTTATGGAGCAATCGTCCTCCATCTTCTTGGCCTTTGTACTTCTATACAAAGGCTTAAGGTGACGCTAGATGAATTTATCGTAAGTATTGATTCTATTTTGCGGATATGATCATTCTGAACACATTTCTATCATAAAATGCTCGAGGCCGTGCCCAAAGTACGAAGCATCACTGACACACTTTACTTCAATACTGTTCTTTAGAGGGGAGACTCCTGCTATGCAAATTGCCATTGTGATCAGCCTGATCTTAAAGAAGTGGAAATCCAGCGCTTCAGAGGACAGGACCATGAAGTTGATTTATTGAAAGTACTCTTGAGATGTGCTACCGAGCTTGAAAGGGTGACTCTGAGATTTTCCAGAAAGGTCTCATCAAGTGACAGTGTATGCATGAAAATCGTTGGCATTTTAGAGGATTATCCTTCCGTGAAGTGCAATGTTTATCAGTATCGCAAGCTGATTTTTATGCATGAATAGGATGCTCTTGCATGAAACAGGATGTGATTTAGCCTATTCCTGTCGAAATCGGAACTTCCTTTATTGTTGTCGACTTTTCCCATGTAGGTTTCTAAATATTGCTAGATCTCTGTGAGCTTGTTCACAGGGTGATGGTGACTCTAATTTATCGTTTTGACCGTGGATGATCCATGTTAGGTGGGCTGATATGCTTTATTGTGGGTCTAGTCGAATGAAATGAATCATGCTTGTGTCCCTGGTTGCTTATTGTTTTGATATGAGTAGCTTCGTAACTGTGCCACGCAGCTCCTGTAATAATCTCAAATGGTTATTATGCTTCTTTGAAGCCATATGGAGACTTCCAGTGCGAATTAGACTGGCTTGTTATTTGAGACTTGGTTATATGTTACTTTGATCTGGTACTGAAGACCATTGTTTCGATGTACATGCAATTGACTATAATGTAGTTTCCATTTGTTCAATTTATCATGGCTATTCTAGATCAGGGTTTCTGACTTATTTTTCCTGTTTCAAACTACATGCGGGTATGACATAAGAAAAAGTTAACAGATGGAAGTGTACCCTGGCAACCTACGGGCTCTGTGTTATCTATGAATACGGCTATATGGATCTGGACTGGCAACACATTGTTAGTGAGGGTAATCATGCCAAAATTCTGCGTTCAGAGATGTGAACGAAGTGGCCTGTTCGCCTGAATGCCTGATAATCGTCACTCTTCTCCTGCGTGCTTGCATTGCCGCTCCTTCGGAGACCGGAGGACATGGCAACCGTGGAACAATCTGAGTATTTATCTGACAACATTTAGCATTGGACACCAAGCAATCTATGCTGAAGCATACTCTCTCCATTCCAAAATAGATGACACTTTGCTATGAATCCAGACACTCATGGTTAAGTATCATCTATCTATCTTGGGATGGAGGGGGTAGTCCAATTTTATCTGAAGCTGAAGCAGCGCAGGCGCTGGCATGCCGTATACGTAGGCCGGTCTGTAAATTTCACTGTTATGAGTTTACGATTTGTGATCACTGACGTACGGTCGATGATTGAGCACTAGCAGATAGAATTTTGATAAGCTCTCTGGCACACATGAAAAAAAAACACACAGAGAAAAAAAAACTACTACTTCCTTCGAATTTACATTACACTTTAACTTTGTCCTAACAAAATTCTTTTAATTTAACCAATTTTTTGCAAAAGTATATTATCAAGATATATTTCATAGAGAACCTAATAAAACTATTGATATAGTAGATGTTGATGTATTTTTTATAAATGCTGTCAATATTCGAGAAGTTTTATTTAGAATAAAATAAATTGAATTATGATTTGAAGTGGAGTATCATATATTGTAGTGATGCGACAACTACTCTAGCCCCTTTCAAATCCAGGCTAATAGAACGAAATTCCTGATCATAACCATGATCCTGCTGTCCATCATGGAGAAGAAGATATTGTCGAGGAAGACCAAGGCCGTGGTACACAAGATGGAGAAGCGTGGGACATCACCGGCTAGGACGAACAGGCCGCTTTTTTTTAATTAAATAAGCTAAGTATGTCGATTTCATAATTTTCATATTGACTTCGGACACACTACTTTTCATTATGCCAATGCTCAGGAACTAAGAACATGGTACCTATTGCTCCTTGTTTATCAGGACAACCTGCGCCCGGACGTCCGGAACGCGACGTCAGAACGTAGCTCCCATTCCTGCACTCGATGCACGCAACTCCCTTTGACTCGCGCTCGATGCACGCAAATTCCGGACGGAGCTCCGCGCCTGCACCCGACGCCCACTCGCATCCCATTCCGCGCCTTGCGTCCCCCGTATCGTGCGCCAGTGTCTAGAACCGCGCCCCCGCGTCCGCACGTGAACCACAGCGGCGCCCCCGCAACAGCATCAGGCCTGCCACACCCATCCCGCGCCCACCGTGAACCATGGCGGCACCCCGACAGCAGCACCAGGCTGCTGCGGTAGGCCGCTGTCCGCGCACGTGAACCACAGCGGCGCCCCCGCAACAGCATCAGGCCTGCCACACCCATCCCGCGCCCACCGTGAACCACGGCGGCACCCCGACAGCAGCACCAGGCTGCTGCGGTAGGCCGCTGTCCGCGCGGCCACCAGCGCGCATTGAAACATGTACAACACTCGATCTACTTTTGAAACATGAAGATGAAATATTTGCAATATACAACAGAAATAGATGAAACATTTAAAATATGCTCTTGAAACATGCGTATATAGCCATAGCAATATATACAACATCTAGATCCACTTTTGCAACGTAAGTCTGAAACACATGAAAACAAACAATTGAAACATGTGTGTGCAGCCATAGCAACACATGCAGCATTCAGATGAAAACACTTAAAACATGCGTCTGAAACAAATAAAACACTTTGAATATAGGCTTGAAACATGCGTATATTGTCATTGCAACATATGAAACATTCCAAATCTACTTTTGCAATATCCAGATGGAACACTTGAAACATAAGTTTGAAATGCCTGAAACACTTGAAACACAGCGTCGCCGCCAGCCAAAGCCTACTTGATGGGGAACTCCGGTAGCCAACAAGCTTGGGTTAGGGGATGTTGAGAGCAACGGTCCAACGTACACCCCAGGAGCAGTGCGCAGACCTTCCTTTCCTGCCGATGGGCACGCTGGATGGGGGTGCAGACGTAGGCCTCCCCTGCCTCTCCTTCTGCGACGGGGCGAGGTGGATGGGGGCATGGCGCGAGGCGCATAGTAGCGCAGGATGTGGCCGGGCGCGGCGGCGGAGAGGAAGGCGGACAGGAGGTGCGGCGAAGCGCGGTCGCGGAGCACAATCACGAACTCGTGGCACTACGGCAATATTTTTTTTCTATGTAATTGTGATGCCTGAAGGGGAGCATATATAGAAGTGAATAAGAAAGATTCGCGGGCATCGCGGCCCACCCATGGAGCCGTCCCGACAGTGCATTACCGTTATATGTCGTTCCGAATTGATCAGTAACTTGGAACGGAGAGTAGATTTTATAAAGTATAGGAGATATATGTGGAGCATGTACACCATTTTGTGCAAGGAATGAAATGCCAATACAACAAATTTGTATTTTTCTTATATGTGTTTTTTAAATGGACACCGATTACATCAACTCAAGCCTGTTGGAAAAAGTGAGTTTCATGTTCACACACACACAAAAAAAAAAGGAAAAGGTGAGTTTCGCAAATTGTACAGATTTACTCCACCGTTAATCAAGATATCAGTATTACCTTAAGGCCCCTGCACGGAGAGTCAAAAAAAAAGCTTGATTTTTTTTAAATTTTAACATTTTTTGAAAACTAATTTTAAATCTAACATGGTCGGTTTTTTTAAAACTAACACTTTTGGCCACGCCTATTGCCCTGGCGTGACCAATTGCCTATGCCGCGCCATGCATGGTGGTGCGGCAGAGGACTGACGTGGCGATGATCGGAATCGCTGACCGCTGACGAAGCAGGGCCTGCCGCGCTCTGATCCGTAGCGCGGCAGAGCCGAATAAATATCGCGAGCGAGGCCTCCACCCACACGCACCCCTGCCCACCCGCCCGCCCACGCCGCACCCATTTATGATAGTTAGTGATTTAGGATAGCTAGGTTAGTGAATTTGTTTGTGATTTACAGGTAGTTTTTAGGTTTGAGGTTAGGATTTTGGGTTTAGGGATTGATTAGATATTTATTATTTAGTTTATAGTTAGTTATTTAGTTAGATATTTTGGGTATAGATACTAGTTTACAAATATCGGTACTTACTAGTACGTGATACGTCGATTTTGATGGCTTCATGAAGTTTCGTCAAATGCGTATATTCCTAGTGAAGTTGTTTATGTTACTAGTGCGTGATATGTCTGTTAATTTTACTTTGAATATATATATATATATATATATATATATATATATATATGTACTTTTATATTGCATAACAAGTAGTTTAATTTTTGCAATGCTGCATAATGTTATTTTGAATTTTGTTAATTTGAATACTCTAACGCTTTGTTTACCAATTTGTAACAGGATGACCCCCCACGCAGCACCCGTTGTATCTCATTTTTGAGGTGGAGTACGACGACCAGCACCGAGCACACATCTTGAGTGACAATGACGCAGAGATGGCCTTGCATCCTTTGAGGCCCCACACGTACACCAGGGCGCACCAGTGGGATGAGCGTTACACGCCGTACATACGGCGTGCCGGCTTTCTCGAGCTTGTCCGTGTTGTCAACCACGGTCTTCCGCCCCTTGACCCAGCACTACTTACTGCAGCTATAGACAGGTGCGAGTGCATTCTTTGTACGTAAACTTTTTTGTAACAAATTTGAGGCAACTAGCAGTCGTTCTATTCTTATAATAGGTGGAGGCCTGAGACCTACACGTTCCACCTACCTTATGGCGAGATGATCTTGACCATGTAGGACGTGAAGGTTATTTTTGGCCTTCGATTGGGGGGACTTCCAGTGATAGGGATAGTTGACAACGATCACTAGAGGAAGCTGGTGGCTCAATTTACTGGCTTTTTTTTCTACCGGACGACGAGGCTTCCAAGAAAAATAAGTGAGTAATTCAAGCCTATTTAATATTTGCATTGCTTTCCTGCAGCCATCGGGTCTTATTTTCTTTGGTCAATTTTAGGAAATTTTTCGGTGTTTCGTCGTCCTGGATCACAGAGCGCTTTGATTACTTGGACCCACAGGCTGAGGAGACTCTGATCGACAAGTTCACTCGAGTGTGGCTCTGGCACTTTCTTGGTGATTTCCTCTTTCCAGACGCCTCGGGCAACACCATCAGCTGGATCTTTCTTGACATACTATGCCAGCTGTGTGAGAACATAGCGGCGTACAGCTGGGGCAGCGCAGTCCTGGCATGGACGTATCGACAGCTATGCGTTGCCTGCCGTCGCATCTCAGGATATGCGAACCTTGGGGGTTGCTCCTACCTACTCCAGGTTTGGTGTTGGGAATGATGACCCGTTGGGAGGCCCCTTAATAATGGTTTACCGGTAAGTACTTTGGTTCACTATATTCTTCGAGGTAGTTACATATGATGAGATTATTAATGGCTAATTCATTATCGTGTTCAATGCAGCGATGGAACGGGCAGGATACACTTTCTACAGCTTTGTATATTTGGACGGAAGCAGAGTTAGTTAGATGGAATGCGAGGCGCAAGTACAGGAAGTACACGGATGGTCTCGACGTCCTAACACAGCATCATGTTACGCTCTCTTTACTATCAAACATGTGTCTTGTTCGATGTACACTATATCACAACCTAACTCAATTATAAAATTTTAGGTGCATTGGTGTCCTTGGGATGCTTCGGAGCTCCAGTACTATCTCAATCCTGTCACTAGGGACAAGTCAGATGAGTATCGCTGCGACGTCCCTCTTATTTTCTTCCATGTGGTCGAAATTTACTTGCCCATCAGGATCTGTAGACAGTTTGGAAGAATGACAGGCTACCCACCACCGCTTTACTCCACCAACCAATCATTTTACGAGTGTGTTATCGATTAATAACAAAGCTATAATTCAGAGGTGTGAGGTACAACTAACATCATTTTATTGCAGGTATGACCGTAGGAAGAGATACAAGATGAAGGATTGACACGCGACACACAGCGCGCACATCCATTTGTGGCAAAACAGGGTACGGCATTCGGTCCATGTGGGTCCTCCACACGACCAACACACCTTCGACGAGTACCTACGGTGGCTTCACAGGTCTACGAGAACACATATTAAGCTCCCGTACACTGAGGAGGCGATTGACGAGGACTCGGAGGAAGATGTCATCGAAGATGTGTACGACGTTACCACTAGGGATGACACACAGCTACAGAGAGCCCCGCTTCAAAGATACGTGGTAAGATACTTGAATAGTACAATTTATTATCCTTTTGGCATTAAGTATGTGTACTAAAACTATCCAACCGTATTTTTGTACCCAGGCGACACAATTGTCAAGGCTGTCCAACGAAGCAGCGTTTCAGCTTCACGAGTCTAGAGGGCTGGGGCTAGGCGTTCTCGCGGCTTTTGTGGAGGTAAACATAAACTTGTCCGTTTCGAAAATGTTTGTTCAATGTATATGCGTTTGGGAAATGTACTAACTTTAATGTCTATTTATGCAGAAGGTAAAGAAGAGTTGCAGGAAGTTGGCTCAAAAGCTGAGCTACATGGACACTCCTTATGAGGAACCGCCACTCCCGGCGCGGTCGGGTGGTACGTCTTCAGCCTCTTTGAGGATACTAGCCGGCTCTTCTCAGCAGATGACAGGTGCCACTTCCGCGGTGCGTACACCACCACATCGTAGCGCTGGAAAGGACCCTGCAACCGAGGACGACGACGACGACGACAACCCCCGGGCTTCCGCAGACAGCACGACCAGTGGGATGATTGGGCGCAGGACGAGATTGACATGTCTCAGCTAGGTGGTGCCCCGCTTGGTACCCAATGAGCCTCATATGTACTAACAAAGATAGTTTCTTTAAATACGTATGCTCCATGAACTAACGATCATAAAAAATTATAAGTAATCGTGTGTATCATATACTTGCAGGGTACGGGCCGTACGCACCGTCGACACGACCATACCAATGTTGGCTACACTCCCAATGTGTTGCTAATAAATCCAAAGAGATAGAGGCGTCCGAAGGATCCTTACACTTCTGGGTCTTAGTTTGTTAGGTCAAATAAATATTGACGTCCGAAATTTATGGGGTTATTTGGTCATGTTATGTCAAACTTATGTCAAACAATGAAAATGTTATGTGGTCAACTTGTGCACGAACTTCATTTATTTGCTTCATATTCGTTTCTATGCGTCGCGACAGCACTGTCGTCATGATTAGCTTTCCTGACATCCCAAAATACTACACAAGAGATGAACACCGAATAACAATTGAGAATCACAACTTTATAGTTACATTTCCATCTATTATATGGAGCTGAAAAGATAGACAGAGAGGAGGAGGCCAGAAGTCGAAAGCATCTGATGAACTTCCACGATGAGTGCGTATGTATATATCCTATGAGTTGTTAAGAAGCAACACCACAAGTCCACGAGTGCTTGTGATCGATTGATTCACTTATAATTAATATGAGATGCGTGTAAGGGGGAACTGAAGACCAGTCATTACGGTGGTTAATATGGGCGGCCGTTGAAAGGAAAAACACATGAAACATACATATGAAACGCGTGAAACATCTGGTTGCAAAAGGCTCGTCAACACAGAGCTCGACGCCGACGCAGAGTTTGATACCATGGAGTGACGGGGTGGTGGTCGGTGCGAAGTTCATTAGCGGCACAGGCCTCGGTAGTGGCCGCAATAGGTGGATGGACGAGTGGCCGCGGCGAGTGGCGCAGTTCCAAGCACGAGGCACAGTGGAGGCGGTAAACCGTCCAGGTACTGCCACATCATACGCCGTGGCGCGGCACTGCCGCGTCAAGATCAGTGGCGCGGCAGGCCCTGCCCCGTCAGCGGTCAGCGATTCCGGTCGCCGCCACGTCAGCCCCACAAGCATTTGGCCACGCCAGGGCAATAGACGTGACCAAAAGTGTTAGTTTTTTTTAAAAAATCCGACCGGATTTAAAATTAGTTTTCAAAAAAATGTTAAAATTAAAAAAAAAATTCAAAAGCTCAGGATTGAACAGACCGGATCGCATTTTAGGGACGCGAGCCCGAGGCCAAGCTGACACGCGCCGCTGCCCGATCTGTTTTTGCCGCATCAGCTTGGACTCCTCGCCGCCGCCCTCGACTTCCTGCCGCCGCTGGGGCCGACTCCTCCGTCCGCACGAAACACAGGCCGGCGAGGGGCCACTCAGTAAGCCGGCGCGATGGATGATGCGGCACTTCTCGTTGGAGCAGGGGCGGCTGCCGCCGCGGCGTCCCCTGCAGCGGCTGCCGGAGCCGCCGTGATGGGCGTCTTCAAGTACAACTTTGGTTAGTGCGCCTCGCGCTCTGCTCCCACACACCTAATTTGATCGCTCGATCTCCCGGTGGTTATTGACTGGCGGATGCTGAGGCTTTGGGGATCTAATACCCGGTGTGCTTTCTCTGTCTGTGTCAGCGGCGCAGTTCCTCTCGAGGGTTATCCCGTTCGTGTTCAACATCTGGTTCGTGCGCCAGCTCGGCGCGGACGATGGCGCGGTGTCGGTGTGGATCTCTCCTCTGCTTTGTTCATTCTTTTACTGCAGTGTAATGGGGTTACGATTTCCGTTGCCTCCGGAAGCGAGCGTTTGCATTGTGGAATCCACTGGAGTTACTTTTTTTACAGCATGATGGTAGAATTTTGTGCGTCAGGTTTCAACTCTGTCGTAGTTCTCATGTGGATCTTAGAAATTAGAATTTTGTGCACGCCTCTGTGGTTAGGTATCATTCCATTCTCAGACGTATATTCTGTGGCTTTTTGTGATGATCTAGTTCAGGGTTAGAGACTTTGTGGTTCTATCCATGTGTGGCATCCATTAAAGTGTTTAGGTATTATCATGTCTTACTTGGGTGTTTTAAGGTAAGTTATGCTGTCCTCTTCATGAAATCCAGTAGCAACATGTCAATGATTCAGAACACCTAGGATGCCCTGTCCTTATAGATTTTTTCAACCAATGGCACTTTGAGTTCATGTAAATGTATGCTTCTGTTTATTAATATATTTTAATAGAAATGCAATATAGATGTCTTAACCAATGGCACTTCTACGTTAATGAATGTTTCTGTTTATTAATAGTATATGATAGAAATGTTTACTTATTTATTTCTTGTTCATTTGGCAGGTATTCGCATTGCAGCTTCCTCTATTTATGAACTGCATCTTATTTTTAAGCCGGGAGGGGTTTCGACGTGCATGTTTGCGTAATGATTCCCAGAGGTATTAAAATAAATATATACATTTCACTAACCAATTTAGGCTCAATTGTGAGGCTCATCTATTTATGTTCAATTGTGAGGCATATCTATGTTGTTGTTTGGGACTGAAAGGCTATGTTGTTGTTGTTGTGTGAGGCATATCTATGTATTGTGATTTCGCAACAGTACTGCAATTATGTACCATATTGACTAAAATTTTTCACTTGCCACAAAAAACCACTTAATATGAAAGCAAATTGGTATGACCACCTGATTGTTGCTCCTATTTGGTATGATGTCTTATCTGCTTTTTGGATGGAGAGAATATGAAAAAAAAATTCTCAGAGAAATGGTTATCTTCTTTGTTAGGGTCTTTTAGGATTGAAGAAAAAGGGAGATGAGAGAAACAAATCAGGGAAAATGAGCTGTCCATAGTCTGTCCTTAGGAGAAAGGGAAAAGCTAGTTTCACAATTGTGACACAAACTTATGTAGGAGTAAGGCAGTCTATAAAATTGGGTAAAGATTGTATTCTAATACTTATTTCTTCCCTGATTCCCCAATATCCGACCGAAGAGCACAAAATTTTGGCTTCATACTTCTCATATCCATCTCCAACCAAAGAGCAGTAAATCTCATATTATATCATTACCTAAGATAAAGCAGTCACAAGATGGCAGGATGCCAGGATTACAAAACTTGTGGCTGCAGCAGATTAAACGTAGTTCCTAGATTTTAAAATTGTACAAACATGGGCATTCCATCTCCTCGGTAGTTTCTATACACTATTGAACTTGGTCAGTTCTGTGCTGCATGAATTTAATTACACCTTATTCTGTGCTTGTAGTTCTTTCTAATCCTCGTTGCCTTGGAATGGTCTTTTAAAATGACGGCTTTATATGTTTGTTACAGTGATGTGTTGACTGACGAAGCGATACTAATGGTAGCTTGGATGGTAATTCCAATGTCCATCTTAATTACTTCTATTGGCAGCATACTTGTGTTGAGTTTAAAGAAAGTGAAGCTATCTGACCCCTATGCGAAAGCTGTATTGATCATCGGTATGCCATCTTGCATGCACTAACTTTATCTTACAGGCTGTTCTTTCCACTTCTCTATGTTCATTCATACTGAACACGATAGTTGATACTCGATATTCCTTTGAGGATTAATTATCTTGTGCAGTTGTGCCAATGATCTTATTAGTTTATTGTTGGGTCAACTCGGCAAACTAATAGGATCAACCACTGAGTGCAGAATGGATTTGACATTTAGAATCAGATTGTTCAACAGTGGTGTCAGTTCTGCACATGCAAACAGAAGATATACATTCTTTTCAGTGAAACAAATGCTTTGATAATTTGATGTGCCTTCTTCTGGAGGTGTGATGCGTCATGTTAAGATAGTGTAATCGAGTAGTTCATGAGCTTGCTAATTTAGCTAAGCATATGGTGCACCGTTTGGTCTGGAGGGACCACCGGACCAGGCAACTGTTTGTGCTAGGGAGCTGCTCATTTGTACTTGTAATGAGTCTACCCGAAGCTCCCTTTCCAAACCAAAAGGAAATAATCAATATGCACATTTGTCCTTATAGCTAAGCATCTACTTTGGGATCGGGATGACACAAATAGCTGCATGAAAATCTCAGACCCTTGCCCTTGCACGTCACATGTTGTTACACCTTGTATTCTGACACTTACATTTGCTAAGAGCTAATATTTTTTTTCTCATTTTCAAATAACAGGATTTGCTTGTATTCTGGAGTTACTGGCAGAACCATTATACATTATTTCTCAGAAAAAGAAATACTATAATATAAGAGTGTACGTTGAACCGACAGCTACACTCTTCCGTTGTTTAACAACTTTCATCCTCATAAAAGGACATATTAAAGTGGTAATAATCATGAGCCATTTACTTTATTGAATCTCTATTGTAGTTAATTGCCTAATTTACTCTTGTTCTTTTAGCTTAAAATTTTACTCATGTTATGAACTACTTTAAGCTCATCTTAGAAAAATAATTATTCTTTTCTTATTGTTTTTATTGATGAATACAGGACTAAAATAACAATTTATTTTCTTGCAGAACAAGCTGGTTCTAGTTTCTCTGTCCCAGGTTGTCTATGGGGCCTTCATTTTCTTTGGGTATTGGTCATATTTTCTTATGTTTACTGATACTAAACCTTCAGATCTTTTTCCGTTAAGGTTAGTTGTCAAATTGTTTTTGTATATTTTTTGTATTTTGTATTATTACGTTTGATTTCTCACTAAGTTCAGTTCCATTTGATTATCGATGCCAAATATGCCTATTGTCAGGTTATCAAACCTGATGGACTACGATAAACAGTTATTGCACATGTGCATGTTGTTTACAGGCCAGGCTTTCAGGAAGTTGATACTTCAAGAAGGAGAGAAATTTGTTCTTGTGTCATTTGATACTCCGTACAACCAGGCTGCCTATGGTATTGTGGATAAATTAGGTAAGCATAAGAAGAATCTTTTTTCAGTTACTTTTGTCTGCTAGTATTGTAGTAGATGAAATTAATATATGTATTCATTTCATTTCATTTCTGCAGGTAGTCTGGTTGTTAGGATAGTGTTCTTGCCATTTGAGGAGAGTTCATATGCCACCTTTGCCCGATTGGCAGGTTGTTTCTTGTATACTTGAACTTTGAGCTGACTATTGTTTTACCTCAAGCTTTTGGCCTGATTGAACTTTGCACTCACATTATTGGTATGGGCTATTATATCTGGAGAAGGCCCTATATTTTTTTTTTGCCTACTAAGCATCTATTTAATATTAACAAAAACTACTGGGATACTGTACTGTCATTATATCTTTTAATTTATATTTACCTGTATGACATTTATCAACAGGAGAGAGTCCCCGAAATATATCCAATATTGAAGACTCTCTGCTTGGGGCTCTAAAGCTTATTATGCTAATAGGTACATTTTTTTGACACTGTTAGGCTTGTATTCCAGCATCAATCTACTCACACAGCTTATTGTTTAAGAATCAGTCAATTGGATTGCTTGCGTTCTTCTTAAGAATAACTTTTATTTGCTATCAACTTCCTTGTCCTTGTTCATTCAAGAACTTCACAATCACTGAATATAGTCATTCTCTAACTGTGCAGGTTTGGTGATCATTTCATTTGGTCCCAGTTATTCATATACCCTTCTAAAACTACTCTATGGGGAAAGACACAGTGATGGAGAGGCTCCAGTTATTCTTCGTTACTATTGTTTATATATCATCAGTTTAGCGATGAATGGTTTGTATTCATTACATCCACTTTGTGATTATTTCATGATTGTACTATATTTTTCATAAAGTTAGTTAGTTAATGTATATTTCTTTTCTACTTTGGCCTAACAGTTTATAGTTGCCTCTACTTATGTTGTTAAATTTTTTATCAGTTTTGATGCATATAGCACAGTAGACAGGCAGCAGTTTAATGACCTATTTGGTCCCTGTTCGATATGATAGCAATTACTAGGTTGCATAGTTGCTGTTACAAATGTTTAACTTGGCTTATGTTATGCATTTGTATAGTTGGGTACTGGGTAATCTTATCTTAACATAGATTATCATGAATGCTAGTAAGTGGTTCCAGTACAGATGGAACTATGCTGATTATGTTCATTTGTAATTTCAGGCACTTCTGAAGCTTTTCTTCATGCTGTTGCAAATGAAAACCAGCTTAAGCAGTCAAATGATATGTTGCTTCTGTTCTCGGTGATTTACATCATTCTAAATGTTGTTCTTATTAAATCTTCTGGAGCTGTTGGGTTAATTGCTGCAAATTCCATTAGTATCCTTTGATTAACCACTGTCCAGTCTACGATTCTAAATTTCTTGATTGCATTTTTTCCCTGCATAACTTGATTTGTGCCTTGACTGTCTGTAAAGATATGTTGCTACGAATAACGTATTCTGCAATGTTTATAAAAGATTATTTCAAGGTATAATTTTGTTTATATTTCACATCGGGATCTCCCAGGTTCTGTTCTTAAATGGAATGTAATACCTGATGATATTGTTTACAGGGCTCATTCTCTTTCCGGCGCTGTGTGCCAGCAGGTTGGGGCATTTTACTCATTTCTGGTCTGACCACTGTTTTCTCTGAGAGGGTTTTCTTGAACAGAACGAGGTTCAAGCAGACTGTTCCCATTCACATAGCGGTTGGCATCATGTGCCTGAGCATCGCGTCATTTGAGATGTAAGCACCAGATCACTGCATAAATATGCATTTGCTCAATTTTTTTTACTTGTGATAATCATTCTGCTGTGCCCTGTTTGAACAGATACCGTGGTGAAAAGCAGTTCCTGAGGCAGATAATCAGAACTTTGAAGCATCGTGACAAAACTCAGTGATTTGAAGACAGTGCATTTCATAGCATATTCTGGCTTGAACACCTGATGAAAGAGAACTGGTAGTATAGTGGGTGACTAAGTTGATAGTGTGTATGCAGGAGATCGGTAGTTAACAAAAGAGGAGGATTAATTAATCGGTCAGATAGATAAATTGGTTGCTTATGGGAATTGCTGATTTTTCTTGTTGACTCAATCTTTATATTACAGATCAATTGAGTTAGTGATTCTATATTTTATAATTAAAGGAAGAAGTTTAGGTTAAAACTTTTGACCAAGGATTTTTCCCTGAATCTTTTACACCTTGTACAGGGAGGCTAGCATATACAATGGATCGCCTTGAATACTATACTAATTACTAAGTTCTCATGCTACAAATCAGGTTTCTCATCAGGAAATATCAGGAAATATAGGAATGCTCGCTATGGTCAGCACCACAGATGCATTGTTTTGTACTTTTACTGAAAGTGGAGGTTGTTCTGCTGAGCAACTTGAGGCAGTCTTCATTGCAAGGTTGTCATTATCAAGTTTCATCAACAGTGGCAAGGCGCTCAGTGACATCTTCACTATTAGATTCAGAATCAGAGGAAGCGTAGAGCTGTTCATATGATTATAATGTGTATATTTAAATTTAGGATTAATGTGTATATATAAATTTCAAGTTTCATCAATAGTGCCAGTGTATATATACAATTCAAGTTTTCATGTGTATCCATGAAATAACGTCGTGGCATTAGCACGAGCATTATACTAGTTTTGTTAAGAAGAACAGCTTGGTTCAATATAGCCACCGAGCCAGATGCCCAGATGGATCTCCAAGCGATCAAGCCCAACGGCTGGAAGCCATCCGGCGCCGGCCCAATATGCGAATCAGCTGCTAATGCCAATCCTATACTATATAATAACATTTTGCATTAGACCATTGGAAGTGTGGGTGTGGTGTTGGGAATTTATCAGGTGGTGAGCTGTTACCGAGAGATTCAATAAATTGATATATCTGATATTTGCTTGTGATCGATCAAATCGAACTGTGCTGCTACTGCAATCAGTAAATCCTATCAACCATCAGCCTGTTCATTTCGGCTGAATTAGCTTATAAGGCAGCCGTGGATTATAAGCCAGATACGAGCGAATAAGCCGAATGCATATTGCTGCATTTGTGGATTACTGTATTACTTTGCCGCAAATGGATTGATGCTTCTGTTGTAGGTCTAATCTGTTGTCGCAAATATTGCTGCAAAAATGTTTTAGTCAAATCTGTTTTAGCAAATGATGAAATGCTAAAAATAAACACCAAAATCCGGCAGATGGGACCCCAACCGAGAAAGCCGAACGCATGTGGAGAAAAAAAAAATCCGGCCTCGATTTCGACTTGCCCTCACGACAACTGGCCCATCCATCCAACTTTGGGTCGGACTCGAAAGCGCGTGGCTGGGCCAGATCTGAGATCCAGCCCAGCTGCTTAAATCCAACGCCCTCCCCTTCCCTTCTCCTCGCGCGTAATTCCTCTGCTCGCTCGCCGTCGTCTTCCGCAATCCACCCAGCTTCCCTGCTCACCCGCCGTCGTCTTCCGCAATCCTCCCAGCTTCTCTGCTTCTCGTCGATCCAATCGATCCACAGCTCTCCCCCGCCATGGTGATGTACCTTCCTCCACGCTCCTCTTCCGCAGGCATGCGGAGCATCCGACGCGAGCTCCAGCGCAGGAGGTCCAAGCCCTTGGCGCCCACGAGGTCGGTCGCCAAGAAGCCGTCCGCGTCTCCACCGTCGCGTCACGGCTCGATCGACTCCGTCCGGGGTCCATGCCCTCGTCCACCGTGCCAGGAGGTACTATCGTCGACGATCTCCCATTCCCGAGTTTCCACCGTCACCGACGCGTCACCACAGCCCCGGCCTGGCTCTTCGTCGCGCTGCAACCCCGCCTCTCCGCCGCCGCCGCCGCTTCGGTCCGACCCCTCCTCCGCCTGGTCTGCGTTCCGAGCTACTCCCTGCATCCCCGCACAGCTGAAGCCTGGGACGGTGGTTCGTGTCCGCACGAGGACTGCGAAGCTGAAGACGGGGCAGGTTCTCGTGCTCTGCCTCAAAGCCACGATCGTGTCGTCGTCCACCGACGGAGGCTACGAGGTTGTCTACGACGCCAACTTGCCACGCGGCGATCCCAAGAGCACCGTCCACGTCGCTCCGCACCAGGTCAGGGTGATCGATCCGTCTCCGTCTCTGACAACTCCACCGCCGTCCCTGCCTCCGCCCACCGCTACTGTCGCCGCGACTACGAAGGAGATGCCGAGGCCAACCACGGCAGGGAAGAGCCTGCGCCTCATCCGCAGCCTCTTTCCGGAGATGGAGCTTCCGGTCCGGGCTTGACCTTCGGATACTAGCTAGTAGCTGCTGGGTGATTCTGCGCTGGATTTGATAGTGAATTAGTGATGCATTGCTTGTTCGTTCATGAGTAGTCGCTGTTTTTGTTTGATTAGTTCATGAATCGTGCAAGTCCCAAGTGACCGTGTGTTATCGGCAAAACTAAACTGTCAGCATACGGTTGGTGTAAAACCTTCCCCTTTTGGTGATTTATATGTATGGTTGTATATGATTACATATTTGTAAACGTATGTTCTTGAAGACATCATGGACTGCTTGATTCGTCTGAGCGCTTTCTTATGTTTTTGCTTCCCAATTATCTCAAGATATGTTTGAGTTGCTGCTAGTCTTCATAGCGTTTGTCACCACTTTGTGCAGAGAGTAATCTGGTAGTATTTTTCGCAAGAAAAAAGTAATCTGGTAGTATCTCTGTTTTTTTATTTTTATTTTGATGCTTGCTTGTGATCAATCAAGTCAGTTCTCGCAACCAAACTTAGTGTAATATATTTAGCTGATATTGCTACTATCTTGTCCGATATATCAGATTTTGTGACAAATCAAGCAGAAATACTTGTGATCGTGTATGACGTTATTTGATTTGTTCCTTTGATGGAAATGAGACTCTTCCCCTGTGTTTGATAAAGGTGTATTCGCCGGAAATGTGACAGACTAACAGCTTGTTTGGTTGGCTATGCTATTTCGGCACAGCTGAGTTTAAAAACAATTGTTCGTCAGGATTTCGGTGATATCAACTTTTGCCGTGCATTTGTGAATTTGAAGAATAAATAGTGGTGGGCGTTATTCAAGAGGGCCAGTTTTAGGGCATGGTGCTCTTGATTTGATACAAGTGCCATAGACCCATAGTTCTGTATATAGTACATTAGTACATAAACTGCAAGGACCGTCAAAAGAAAGCGTGGTAGGCTGGTAGCCCAGAAGTCTGAATGCATCCCTTGAATCTTGAATTGTGATCTTCTGCTCTGAATATATATCCCTTGAATCTTGAATTGTGATCTTCTGCAACAACTCACTTGAGAATTGGTACTTCCGAAGAAAAATTCAAGAGTTTTTGTGTACACAGTGTTGAAACTAATAGCAACAACACAATGGCAGATGGCACAATCTCACGACAACCCTTGCCAGTGCTAACAGGGACTACAATTCATTCAGTGCCCGGGACTCTGAGGAGCCCTAGAAAATAAATAAAAAGAATAAAAAATTAACAACAACCAATTCTGAATGGATTCGCTGTGCACATGGTGCTACTCTCCATTCATCCTACTCATCAGTAATGGCTCGGCTGTGCTGAGCTCCTCAATGAATCTGACGAGCCGCTCAAGTTCCACCGCCGACGAGCCCCCACCGGCGACATCCCGCCTCACCTGCTACGCCAACGCCGGCGCCGAGACCTTGATCACCACGGACTCCATCGCCTCCATCAGCGTCCTCTGCACGACGGCCCCGTCGCACAGTCCTTCATGTCGAGGCCCGTCCTCCACGCGCTCCCCACCATCCGGCTGTTGATCTGCTGGTCCATCGGTGAAGAAGGGCCAGCACACCATGGGCACGCCCTCGACGACGCCCTCCAGAGTCGAGTTCGACCCGGCGTGCGGTGCGTCAGGAAGCACCCGACCTGATTCCTCCTTCCTTCCTCTCCAGGAGAGACTGGGCGAATCTCAGGGATGGGCCCACGGGGTTGATTGCCGACCGCCTCCTCGGCGACGATGTTGCCGACTATGTCTGCTTCCGCGCAGTTTGCCGTCCGTGGTACGGCGTCCTGGACCCTCGAGCGTACGGCGTCCTGGACCGCCGCTTCCACCCGCGGCACTGGGTCATGCTCAGGACGAAAGGAGGCGGCGGCGGTGGCGGCTCTTCGTTCCGCCGTGGTTTCATGAATATCTCCACCGGCCGTTGTAGATACGTGGACCTCCCGGAGCTCGGCCCCACCGCCGAGGGCCTCCTGGTCCTCCTCGACAGGGCCACCCCCTATGTCGTCCGCCTGCTGAACCCCTTCACCCGCCACGCGGCCGAGCTTGTTGGAACTAAGGATCGACGGACGATCACGAGTACATGAACAATAACTTGCCGCGACGAACGCCTGTATCTGGCTTCTATTATTCAAACACACGACTCGCTCTAAAACACGAGTCTACGCGGCCAGTTTATACCTACGGCAACGCAACGCCCATGCACCCACCTTGCGAGCTTCACGCGCACGTACGCATGGCAGCCTGGACGACCTGGTTTCATGCGCTCGTGAGCCACGTACTTCTTAACCGCCAACGACTTTACCTCTAGACTCGATCAGCCTACACGTACACGCATGCACTTGATGAACGACATGCAAGCACACACACGCTAACTAACCAACTGATTTGAAACACACTCCAAGTCACCCCCCTCCTGAACAAGAGTTACCTGGAGAGTGCCAGCATTATCAACGAGCGGTCGTTTGATGTGTCTGGTGCTGGCCTCGCCGACGGCGGCTCCACCGTTGCGGTTCATTTCAAATGGATCCGAACGCTTGCCATTGCCAAGCCAGGCGATGAGCATTGGATCGTGGTAGACCAAGGCAGATGGCTCTGCCTAGCCTTGTCTTTCGCCGGTCGCTTCTACTGTGCCACCTCAAAGACTGGCACTGGCGTTGACCACTCACCACCACGCCTGGCTGTGGCTGCTGAGCTGATGAGGCCCTTCTCGAGGTTCATGATGGACACCATGCACCTGGTAGACAATGATGGGGAGCTGATGCTCGTGGACCGTGGATGCAACGGCAGCAGGAACCCAAGGAGACACAGGGTGTATCGGGTGGACTTGGACGCCAGGAAGATGCTGCGGTGCTGCCCATTTGTCAAGGGCTCAGTGGGGGTGCCATGTTCATCGGCATAGAAATGGCACTTTCTGTCGGCCTTCAGTATTCCCATCCATCGGCATAGAAATGGCAGGTCCCGCGCCGTCGGGGAGGGTGCGACGAAACATAAGAAAATAACTATTCGTTTCATAACCGATGGTAGATGGGTAATTTTTTACCTCAAAAGTAGCTGAAAGCAGAGGAAGAGTTACTTTTAGTTTTGTACTAGAGCAAAAGCTGCTTTTGGACAAAAGTAGATGTGGCTTTTTGACCTTTTGGTTGGCTTTTGGCTTTTGCAAAAACAAAAGCAGGTTCAAAAGCCCAATCAAACAGGCCTTAGGATTCGGCAGCCTATTGAGAGGTCGCATGGACAACAGCCCAATCTACCATATCTACCATATACCCTTATTTCTATCTACCATATAGATGCCTGTTAAAAATGTTGCATAGTAAAAAAGACATTGTGTATAAATTGTGGATACTAATTCATGCATGAAATATCTACGTACATGTGCCTGCCGGTGACCAAGGCCGCGGCCACAGGCCATAGGAGCAACAATTTCTTTACACAATGAAAGATGCTATCATTTATGGTTCCGCTTATAAATATATTTACTTCTATTCTGTTACAGGTTTGACAGAGCCACACTCAGTATTTGTTCAAGTATTTGTTCCCTCTCATGTAGGTTGTATGGTCCTACCCCTGCCGACACAGCAGCAATGGTCAACATGGCAATGCTCATACTTCTGTACGTAAAAACCAATTTGTTGATACAAATGCAGTTGGCCAGTTTCTAGGCAACGTCAAATTTTCTTATGTATTTATTTTGTTTCCCACACCTCAGTCAACTCATAAGGAAGTTAAAAGTTTACTTCCTTTTTATGAACTAGCGTGCAAAAATTTGAGTCCACCATTCGACGGAAAAATGAAGCATTTGAATCTTTGATCAGACAGAAGTCCCTAATGATGATACCTGTTGATCAGGTGGTGTTTCACTCTATCACTTAAATTTTAATTTCGGTCTAACCTTACCAAGGCGGTTAGTGCATGAATGATGCCACACAATGCTTAGTCAAATGGCCTTTGCACCTGTCTATGAATCTACATGTGGGTTCATATGCCTGGTACCATGTGTTTATTTTAGCTCAATCACAATCAGCCATATGCAGGCAAAATTGTTGTCATACATTTCTGACATGAAACACATCTGTCTTTTTTTTCCTCCAAGATGGCCGTTGCATTTGACCAACTGTTGCAAATGAAGCAGAACCTCTTTTATGTCACAACTCAATTACAAGAAATAATTTATTTTATTTATATTTCGTGCATTGTGGCCTCTGATATGGTCCATATTGCTGCTCTCTTATGGACCTAGGGAGTTCGGATATCTAATGTGATTTGTGACTTTTTTGGAACGAATACATGTCTTTGCTCACAGGAAAACGGTGAGACACATTGTATTCCTTTTTCCTAGAATACAGCATATGAAAACATATAATTCCCTTCTAATCTTAGTTGTACCTACTGCTGTAAGCCCTTGCCTATACCTGTGCAGAGAAAGTAGACCTACAAAATGCATAATTGCATTTCTGAGGCCACAAGGAGATTGTCGTAAATACTTTTATGACCAAATGGAATGATACTGATGTTTGCCATATGCTAATCTATATCACTTATTGTTCCGGACTACCTATTTTTATTGTTATTTGCTTTCTAACCATTGCATGGTTGCTAATGCAGTCACTCTGCGTTTTTTTCCAGATTTCTCGAAGCCAATAAATAAATGCTGCACCAACTGGAGAAGCCCATAAAAAGCGTAAGCCTTAAATGTTGCAGGATTCACAAATCAGGAAGCATTGTTCCATTGCTACCCATAGTCTGCTCTGTTAGCGTTGCTTTTCGTACTTGGGTTTTAGTCGTGCCTCCTAAAATTAGCAACCTCTTTTATTCCTACGACTTCTAATTCACATATCATTTTCTTTGTCATGCTCTTTGCAGAAACTTCTATGAATGATAGTGTGCTGCAATACTCTTGCTATGAGTACACTACCTCATTCTAGCGTCATCCTTCCTATGAGTTCACTTATAAATCCACCCGTCCTGTATGATGATGTTCATGCAATCACCGTACAGGTACAATCTTTGTCGTTTTGTTTTTTTCAAAGTTATGGATAATAGTTTGAATGACTTTTGTCAGCTAATTCAGCACATATTTCATATTTCTTGGATAATACTTTTAGGCTCTTTCAACCAGTTGTGCACACCTTTCTTCTGCTGTTGTGTTGTCTGAATCGATTTCAATTTTGCCTACTCAAAGTGCTAACATCCTCATAGCCAAACTGAAAACAATAAACCAGGTCCCTAATACAATGCAGCTGCAGTGAAGGGAACCATTTGCTTCATTTGTTTACCTTTTTTTTTGGCTAAACATCACTTCCATATTAACCAATGACGTGTACTATTTCAAAATATGATAAATGCCTTTTTCTTGGTTATGAGAATAATGGATACCACTCATTTACATTATTCTGAATGTTGCAATTTAGGGCCTGTTTGGCATGGCTCCAACTCCACACAGAGCAGCTCCACTCCAGAAATCCAGCTGGAGCTGGCTCTGAGTGGAGTTGGAGCTGTCTGGAAGGGGTGTTTGGCTAAATTGGTACTCTGAGCTCTAGAGTTGTGTTTAGACAGTGTTGTTTGCCCATTTTGCCCTTGCACAACGTACTGATCCCAGCAGCTTATTCGTTTGCACAAGGACATCTCGTACTCGTACTACTACTAGCACAAATCAAGGTATAAAATAAATTCCAACAACATGTAAGATAATCTGAAATAATAATTCTTAGATAATCCAAATATTTCTTAGATAATCCGAATAATCCATAAAATCAAATAACCCGACATACACGTCCAACCAAATAATCCAAGATACAAGGTTTAAGAACATGATTACATTAATTCCAAGCTAATGCGATGGATGTAGCCAAACTATCACGAAATGTGTCCATGGTCACAAAGCTTGCTTCATTAGTAGACATATCAGAGGCATGGCGAGACACAGCATACTTGTTGTACCTTTCCGGGATAGTTGGCACAAAGTTCGGATCTCGATCAAATCTAGCAAAGTCCACATCCCCACTAGCATGCTCACGTATAAAATTGTGGACGACCATGCATGCAGCTACAACCTTCTTTTGTGTTAGCATGGAAAAATGGGGCATCTTATAAAGAATTGGTCATTTCATCTTTAATAGTCCAAATGAACGTTCAATCACATTACGAACAGATGAATGAATCCGATTGAACTTTTTTGTTGGAGTATTTGGTTCCATACCTCGATGCCACTCTGGTAAATGATATCTTTCACCCTTGTATGGAGATAAGTAACCTGGACGATTAGGATAGCCCGCGTCCACAGCATAGTACTTGTCTGCGGATATGAAAAAATAGCATAAGAATTCGAGTTATAATTGACCATGCAAAATGTAAGTTATTTTTTTACCTTCAGGAGGATGCGGGAAGGCCTGCTTATCCACTTCCATTGCATGGTACAGTACACTTGTGTCATGATAAGCCCCCGGTTGCCCCGCAGACACATATGTGAAACACATATCAAAATCATAAATGGCAAGCACATTTTGAGTAGGAACTCTTGACTTTCCAATGTATCTAACTTGTTCCTCAGGTGAAAGAGACACTAGAATATGAGTTCCATCTAGTGCTCCTATGCAATCCTTGAAATGTGGCCATGCTCTTTTGTCATTTCTAATTCTCTTGTGAACTGACCAAAAATTGGGATCAATTGGTCTTATGTAATCCTTAGCCATTGCAATCACACAATCAAGAACTTCATGAAATTTCTTACTAATGGTTTCACCAGAATGCTTGAACCTATTTTGCCATTTTCTATTTGTCTCACAGCCACCACATATAAATAAAAATATTGCTAGTGATTCATAAGTATTTATGAACTTGGATGGTTGCAAACCATAACGAGTAGTCAACTTATCATGAAGATCCAGAAAGATGCGCTCATTCATCCGAAACATTCTGTGGCATTCTCCTGGAGTGTTTAGGGTCTCAGTCACCCATCCCATTCCACTCAGCCGTGATATCCTTGGTGGTGCCTTGTCCATATAAAGGCTCACATAAGCCTTAGCAAGATTTGCACCATCTTGAATGAGAGAAAAAAATTGATCGTCATCATCACTACTATCACCACTTTCACTTGAAGACATCTGTGAACCCTAGGTCAAATTATAGAAAAAATAAGGTCAACCATGTGACAAGCTGATGGACAAATAATTGTGAAACAAGGAAAAAAAATGGAATAATACAATCTGAGTTCATTCATACGACAAGCCTTAAAACAAGCCTTAAAAATAATTGTCAAACATGAAATAATCTAAATTATTACAAGCCTTAAAACAAAGCAATGTAGCAAACGACACATCAAGGTAGCAAAGGATACATGAGACAAGCACTCCTACTTTGCAAGCCTGTCATTATATTTTCTAGTGAGCCAATTCTTCTTAATTTCATTAGTAGGTAAAGTCATGAACATCTCTCTTTGCTCCCTCTTGACAAACAATGAAGTGGCAATGTAGTGTTCATCGGATCCATACGCAGCACCACATTCAATTACTGCCTTCATCACTTCTTTAATAGTGAATTTTCCTTCTTTCTTGGTAGCATATGCACTTGCTGAACTAGCCATACTAGTGCATGCTTCTTGAATGAGGATTGCATTGGCTGTCTTAGGCTTCTTGCCTGTAACATGGAAAGGCCTTGCCGGTCTCTTGCCACTACTAGGGGAAGGGGTAATCTCATCTAAATCCTCTTCTTGTGTCGCACCTAGTGCAGCAACTTCATCATCCACACGAACAACATCATCCACAGCCACTGTAGGAGTGTTACCACAAGGGTTCCAATGATCAGAACCAACATTCACAATGCCTTGGAAACAAATTGCTAACTCTTCTTCATTTTGAAGTGGCTGCTTCTTAAATTTCCCACAGCCTGGAATAGACTGAAAATATGCAAAATAGCAACACATATTAGAACAAATACTTATAGCTCTAGCTTTCTTCCACCATCAATTAATTTAAGAAGTAGGTGATATTCATAAAACAAGCACTTACAGCTTTAGCTTTGTTCCACCATTCATCATCCATATTAATAGTGCCATTATTCCAACCAATTCCTGTTTGCCCCATTGTTAGCTTTTTCCATGCCTTGAAATCTTCCTTCAGTTTGTCCCACTTGTTCTTGATTTGGTTCTTGGTCAATACAATACCCGTCCGATCTTTGAATCCTTTCTCAACCTCAGCATAGCCCACTGAATTCAAGAAAGTATTTGGTCGGTTTCCTTTCTCGACTTGCTCAGCCATCAAACCACAAAGGATCCGAAGGTTCTCTATGTTCCAAACAATTTCCGGCATCTATACCAACTCAACACAACAATTCAGAACATGACCTAGCACAGGACAATTCTACACATCATGTTCTCCAAAACCATGAACTCACTGTTCTTAAAAAAAAAACACACAGCATAGAGATGGGGATGGGGATGGGGATACCTTGCAAGGTTGGGGGAGCGTCGGGGGTGCCTTCACGTCGCCCTTGTTCTCCTTCGCCGGCCGCCGGTGGGTGGAGAGGCGCCCTTCTTCCCCTTCTCTAGGGTTAGGGTTGAGGATGACCTTCTCCTTGTCTTCTCCTTCGCCGGCCGCCGGTGGGGGATGGAGGGAGGGGGCGGGGAAGAGAGGCGGAGGGAGGGGGCGGGGGAGAGAGGCGGGGAGAGGGGGGCGGCGCCGCCCGGCCTGCTCGTCCCCTGGAAGCGGACGGCGGCGAGTGGGCGCTCGCGTGAAGGGCGTCGGGTCGGGGGAGTGGGCGCTCGCGTGAAGGGGAAGGGATCGGGGCAGGGAGAATAGAAAAAATAACGATTCACTTGTGTAACCAGTGGCAATTGCGGGTAATTTCACCCCAACTCCATGTCTACCTCTGTTTTGGCCGGTTTCGGAGCAGGAGAAGAGGTGCTCCACAAATTTGTACTGGGGCTCCAAAAACTCCATGGAGTTGGGCTGCTCCAATATTTTTTTGGAGTTGAGGTGTTTGGCTAGCTCCACCTGACTCTGGGGTGGAGTTCGGCTCTGGAGCCATGCCAAACAGGTATGGAGTTCTCTGGTCTAATTTTCATAGGGATTCAAATTGTTTAATTCTACATTTAAATTATTTCATCATGTGAATTCAATGCAAATAAACTGATTGCCACAACTTTGGTGGTGTTTTGATGCAACACTTATTGTCCGAGCCTCTGGGTCGCTCCCGAGTCCCGACCGTATCTCCCTGCTCCCCCGAGACGGCGACGGCGGCTCCCTCAGCCGAGAAAGCCCAACGGCTGAGGAAAAAAAAAATCCAGCCTCGATTTCGACTTGGCCCTCACGACAACTAGCCCATCATCCAACTTCGGGTCGGACTCGAAAGCGCGTGGATGGGCCAGATCTGAGATCCAGCCCAGCTGCTTAAACCCCACGCCCTCCCCTTCCCTTCCTTTCCCCTGCCGCGCAACGCAATTGCTCTGCTCTCTCGCCGTCGCCTTCCTTCCGCAATCCACCCAGTCTCTCTGCTTCTCGTCGATCCAATCCATCCACAGTCCTCCTCCAACATGGTGATCTATCTTCCGCCGCGCTCCTCCTCCGCAGGGATGGGCAGCATCCGCCGCGAGCTCCAGCGAAGGAAGTCCAAGCCCTTGGCGCCCACGAGGTCGGTCGCCAAGAAGCCGTGCGCATCGCCGCCGCCGCGTCACGGCTCGAGCGACGCCGTCCGGGGTCCATGCCCTCGTGCACCGCATCGGCAGGTCCCATCGTCGACCAACGCCCATTCCCGAGGCTCCACCGTCGTCGACGCGTCGGCACATCCCAGGCCTCAAGCTTCGTCGCGCTGCACCCCCGCCTCTCCGCCCCTGATGCCGCCATGAATCGTGCAAGTCCCAAGCGATCCTGTGTTATTGGCAAAACTAAACTGCCAGCATGGTTGGTGTAAATCCTTCCCCTTTTGGCGATTTACTATATATGTATATGCTTGTATGATTATATATTTCTAAAAGTATGTTCTTGAATCTTAATGGCATCGTCAACAGGTTAATTTGCTTCCAGCTCATGTTATTGTTCTTCTTACTTCCTAATAATCTAAAGACATGTTATTGTTTGAGATGGTTGCTATGTGATGTTTTGCATTAAGACCGGGGGTTGGTAGGCTGATTTTTACATGAACCATGAGGTGTGGTGCTGGCGTGATGCTGCTCTCGAAACTCGTGCTGTTGCTGCGGCCAGGATTCAGGAACTTGCCATTTTCTCATTTTGTTGGAAGTATATGAGAAAGCGGCCATTTTTTAGGACTGACTGATAGAAAGAAACCTCTTTTAGAGGAACAGATTACTGAAGGTTCAAAGTAAAGGAATAAAAGATTCACAGAGGCTGGAAAGAATATAATGGCCATATGTAAGATTCACACAGGCTGGAAAGAATATAATGGACATATGTAAAAAAGATCTCAAATGAAAGAGGTAGGCATCTCAAAAAAAAAAAAAAAGAGGTAGGCTAATTAACCGTCTACTAGTTTTTTTTTTTGAAACTCAACCGTCTACTAGTTGCCTAGTCTAGCAGCCGAGTTCAGATGGATCTTTCAGCAGAGTGGCTGGAAAGTGGAAACTATCCGGCCTCTGACCCACCCTTTCGATCGGACTCTCCGAAAACCGTGTCGCTCGGTATTTTCCTCGAGCGCAATCCCCACACCACGTCACCACCCCCGCTCTCTTGCCTTCCACCGCTGCTCCTCCTCACTCCTCAATCCTCCCCAGCTCGTGCTACTATGAATCGAATAATGTATTGGCAGAAAACAATGCCAACATTTGTTTAAACCTACAGTATGCATCGACCAATGTAATCTTCGTTTTGGTGTTTCATCTTTTCCAGTAATTCTTTTGTAAAAGCTATGTAGCTGAGATCATAATTCATAATAATTGCTTTGGGACATTCACATGCTCTGTCTTGCTTTGTAACCATCTATATGAAAAAAGGGATAAGATGTTGCATCACATGTGAGATAACAACTGATGTGCCATGTGCGTTTGATGACCTAAGATAGTTTCGCATTGACAGAGGAACATATACATTGGCTGATGGATCGCCCGGCGGCATACACCTGCAAAATAACAGAACATGCCATGTCACGCGAACGAACACCTTGGAATCCAAAAATCTCTTATTTAACATTTAAGGCCAGAGCTCATACCAATGAGAACAACCTCTTATGTTAGCCGGCCCGCAGCATAGCTCTCCTTGAGATTCTGCAGTGCTTCACGGATGTTGTCTTCGCCATGGTTTGAGTTCTTCAGGCAGATAAGCCGCTGCACAACCTGGTACGTCATCTGAAGCGACCCGTACTCCTCGCAGTTGGCATCCATCCTTGTCATTTCCTGCAAGAGGAAATACGGAAATTTACATGCACAATTGAGACAGAGATTCCACCCCCCAATCATGTGGAGTAAACAGTCAGCATTGGTAAATTCTGTGCAAATGGAACAACTTAGCAGTTAGTTAAGGATAGTAATGCTATTGTCCATCCGTCTAGCCGCTATTGTCCAATTATAGTAGTGTCAGTTAGGACTGGCCTGCCCTGTCTGCTTCCTCGATAGTAGAGAAGGAAGTCCTAGAGAGGGCACTATTTCTTCTAAGAAGTACAAGATGGGGAATAACCTATTGACATCGCTGAGCCAAGATAGAGAGGAGCCAGATTTCTATCAGCTAGAGCAAGCTCAGTTGTTTGTTTTGGGCACAAAGCCCTGCTCTCCCCAATCAAGGTATAATAGTTGGGCGGCTAGTGCTACAAGCAAGCAATCATCATTTTGTTCACTAACTGTGATTGGGAGCCATAGAAAGATGACGATATCTCGGTTGCAAATGATCAGCAGTTGGGTACATCCCTACATATCATATAGGTGCCAGGTTACCTGCTCCGTGATCTGTGAAGTGATACTTGTTGAGGTGTCGATCACCGAAGTAGGGATACCAGCTACTTTGGCCAGAAGAAGCCCATAGTGCGGTACCCGTCGGACGCCATCCTTTAGGCGGAACTGAAGTGGAGTTGGTATAATGTTAGTGTAACAGACATGAAGAAGCAAATTCCTGAAATCGCTAGTGTGACAGGTACTACCGACCTTGAAATCCAAGCGGTCATTTCTTAAGTCAACTTCAAAATGGAGGATCTTCACATTTGGATACATTGTTGCAAGTTCTGACAAGCGTTCCATGTGCGTGGCAAAAACAGTGTATCTACATGGGTCAAAGACACAATGTTACTGAGGAGCAATAATATATCACTTTCCACCCCAAAATCAGTACAATCACCTTTCTATATTTTAATGAAATCTCTGTTTACAAAGAATTGAGTCTATTGCAGAAAACGAATTGTGATAAGAGGCAGGCATCAGACATGGCTAGTGCCTATGGCTTGATGTATAGCTACTTCTGATATCTAACCATGACAATACTAGTATAACTAGTTTAATTGACAACTATAATTTGAAACCCAACGGTGCAGAGCTGGTCAGGAAGACAAATACACACTCTTGATATGCTAGACTATCAATAACTGTAAGCAGCCTAGAGGTTAGAAAGTACATTACATTATACATACTTGTTCAAGAAACCAGTTTACTATAGAAGGGTGCAAGAAATGCACCAAAAGTCAAGGATGAAGAACAAGGAAAACCATGCATTTACAGCGCCAATGAAGAACATATTTCCTGTGAATCCTGAGACCTAATAAGTTCTTACGCTTTCACAGAAAGAAGGTATTCACAGCAGCTCCATGCGATTGCCAACCCATCTGAGGAAGATGTTGCTCTTCCAAGCTCATCCACAACAACCAAGCTCCTACAAGTTCAGGGCCATCAGAAGAAAACGAGAGTAATACAAGACATCAAATTTCAGTCTTCAGCAACGAGGTAGAAATACCTTGAAGTAACATTTTGCATGATGAAAGCAGTTTCTTTCATTTCTGTCATAAACTGTAAAGACACATTATACATGAAGAATAATATCATGCGTGACAAACAATAGCTGAACTCAATAGAAAATGGAAGCTGCTATGTACTTCCTCCATTCAAATTATAGTTCACTTTGGTTTTGTCCTAAGTCAACCTTTCTAACTTTGATCAAATTTTTAGAAAAATATATTAGGATATACAAGTTTAAAAATGCATTATCAATTCAAAACATAGTTCATGAAGAATTTAATGAAGCTAATTTGATGTTGTAGTTGTCAGTGCATTTTTCCTACAAACATGGTCTAAGTTAGAGAAGTTTGAATTAGGACAAAGCCAAAGTGAACTAGAGTACGTAGGAAATCTGTGTACTCACTAGTTATGGAAAGATATAAATAAAATATAAATCACACACTTTGCCAAATCATATCAGTTTGACAAGAATCAACTGTTACTGATAAGAGTGGCAAACAGACTACTGCCTAGTGCCTATTGATGAATAGTCTGGCCTCTGGAAGAAACAGTACATGTAAATTGCTTCAAATAGTCCTATATAATAATCAGGTGCCATAAGGAAGCAGATTGCAATTGGTAAATAAGAACAAACTTAAACAATTGTGTTCTATGCAACAACAACATTGAAGAAACTGCATTTCATCTGTTCTTCAGCTGCCCCTTTAGCCAAGCCTGCTGGCAACACCTTGGTATAAATTGGGACTTCACAATGGATTTCTTCTAGATGATGCAGCAAGCCAAGGTCCAAGATAACAACCCCTTTTTTATGGAGACCTTCATCATTGCCACCTGGCAGATTTGGATGCAGAGAAACAACTTTATATTTGATAGAGGCCGGCCGTCCTTTGATTCTTGGAAGAACTCCTTCTATGAAGAAGTTAGACTACAGGCCCATAGATTCAGTTCCGTTAAGCGTTCTGTCTTCCTTTCTTGTACAGCTGCTCTAGTTTAGCTCTGCTGCCCACCTCAGGCATTCTTCACTTTTTGTTTCTTCTTGTATAGAATTATGGGTGTTCTTTTTGTTTAATAAAAAGTTTACAGTGGGGGCCTCCCCTGCTGTATTTTCCGCTAAAAAAAATACCTCATCTAAATTTCGTAAAAAATACAAACACAAAACCCAGTCTCACCAACATACTATCCAACCATTTATTTTCCTCCTTCATATTCCAGATGTGTATTGAACGTACGACCAATGAGCTTTTATACCATTTCAAGAGTTTCATGCTCCAGCCCAGTCTCACCAATGTACTATCCAGCTATATTTTTTTCTACTTCATATTCCACATGTGTATTGAGAATTTGAGACTTGAGAGGTGGTAGCCAAGGAAAGAAATGTGAAAAGTAATTGTCAATGTCAATTATCATGGAAATATCATAGAAGTTAAACTTTTTGTGCATAGTTGTGGTATGTCAGATATAAGGACAGTACTATTCATGTATTTCCAGAATACTTTGTAACTCCATGAACAGTTTGCATAACAAGGCACAATAAACAAGGTTGATAACTTGATATCACGTAGAAGAGATCCGGCTTATCCTCATCTAGCAATTACATGTTTTGCAATTAGCACAACCTTTTCAGACACATACCGTACTCGAGTTGTTTTCAACATTGTCCCCGTTACCAATCCGTGTGAATATACGATCAACAACTCTTAAGGATGCAAACTGAGCTGGAACATAACAGCCAATTTGTGCAAGAATGACAATTAAACATATCTGTTGGAGATATGTGCTTTTCCCGCTCCTGCAATAGCAAACAATCCAGAGATTAGATGAACTTCCACAGATAAATGAATAGCCTGCAGCATCAACTAAGGTCCAAATTATACCACTCACATATTTGGCCCCATGACAAGAACCATATTAGATGCTTCAGAGAGAAAGATATCGTTAGGCTGTATGGCAGAAACAATACTTAGGCCATTGATATAATCCACATAATTAACAACGAAAGTGACTATGAAGTACGCATGGAGAACATCAACAAAAAAAGCAACTTACAACAAAATCAGTACGCAAGGTCTCAAGAATAGGATGTCGTCCGGCATTGATTGCCATTGGACCATCATCTGCTTAATTACAAAGAATCAAAATTCATGAACTAGAGATGGATACCTATAACACTAAAATGAAATAATTCACACTTGCAGTAGATCTTTTCCACTAAGTTTGTCCATAATCTTGGGATTATTCATTTCAAATATTGTCCAGAGTTTAACTGAGGATGCTTTGTTGAGATTGTCCCTTTTATGCCTATCATAAAGTCCAGGGAGTAGAAACTTGCTTTCAACAACGTTTAATTCAAAGTGTGCAATTACAGCATGCATGCATGTATAGAGTATTTAATTAGCCCATGCACAACGGTTGGCTTCAACAAATATATATTAGCGAAATGGATGGTCTAAGAAAAATACATGACAGGAGCTAAATTGCACACCTGTGAACTCTGGTCTTGTGTAGCGATCAACGGGCTTTGTAGATATTGTATGCGCAAAAGAATTTACAATCATGTCCAAAAGACATAATACTTCGGCGAGCAATGTTAGGATACCAATGTCTCCTCTGATTTCGTCAATAAGCCCTGAAATGATAAACAAGCAACTCAGGCAGCTTAAAGATACTTGCATCGTAGTCAAATTGTAGCATTGCATGAAACTCAAGTGCTCCAGTGCCCACAAGTTTCTTTTTTTTTAAAAAAAAATGTTACAACACTGTAATTTGATTTGCATGGAAATTTTCATAAGATAACTACAAACAGCAACAGTGCATTCAATTTTGTACATCCAGCTGTTCATTGGCATGATCTCCAATGCTGAAAGGTATAGACATATGGTTTATGCAATCTTATTACCAAATTGCTGACTAAAGGTATAACTCCTAAATTGGAAGCATGGGAACAGAAACACAAATTTAGAATAATGGCATGCACTCTTCAGTTATGGTTGACTGCTGCCGTTTGCTTGGAGGATGACAACAAATATATGGAATTGGGCCTAAACTCTCTCATCATATTGGGTGCATGGATTTTGTGGAAACGCAGAAATAAATGTGTTTAATAGTGCTACTCCGAACTTATTTACAGTCTTACTCCCTCCGTTCCAAATTATAAGTCGCTTTGACTTTTTTGTTACATCCATTTTGCTATGTATCTAGACATATGTTATATCTAGATACATAGCACAATCGATGTACCAAAAAAGTCAAAGCGACTTATAATTTGAAACAGAGGGAGTATATATCACTGGGGAAGAATCACAGCTCTGGGGTATGGCAGGAGCTAAGGGGCTCTTCCTTAACTCATTTACCCTGGGGCCTGGGTAGCTAAGTTTCTAGGTCGGGTCGTTCTCTTGTTCATTTGGATAGGCGCTAATGTAATTGTTTTTTCATTGGGGTGTGTATGTTGTAACTCTCTTCTATTAATGCACTGATACACACCTGTGTGTTCCGGCAAAAAAATGGAGCATGTTATATAGCAGTAAGTCTAGCTTATAATTTTATTTCCTCAGAAAAAAAACTAAGTTTTAAGTAAGTTGAAGAACTGCTTGATCCGTGTGTTTTTAAAGTCAACCAAAAAAAAGTAACAGAACACTACAGATGACTAAGATCAAGAACTAAATTAAATAAAAATATCAGTGCTTAATTGCTACAGAAACCTTCCAAACAAAGTTCCGTGCGCGAGAAGCACTCAGCAGCAGCCGACTTGTTCCTAACATTCAGCTGCAAAATTGGATAGAAAGTACTTGATCATAAAGCTATCTTGCAATATAATTGTGCTTGCCAGGGTTATGCACCAGTTAATAAAAGGGAAGTGTGGCTTTTGAAAGAAAAAAAAGTAGTAGTGATCCCAAAGCTATATAGCCAACAAGCACATTCGCAGTTACAGAACAATGTAAGGGAAATGGATAAATGTTAGTCATGCACTCTTGACTAACATTTATCACACTGGAAATTTGAGAATCAGCAGAAAAACTTTCCTGGTCAATACTAAGATGTCTAAGAATAATGCAGGGAAGTTAACTTACTGAAGCAAGCTCCAAACTTGAGCAATGGATATTCTTCCCATGTCTAACAACCTAATTCATCATCAAGAATTCAGAAATACTGGTTAGCATATTACAGCTAACAAGATGATTTTGGAAGATCATGTTCATATTACCTGGATAAATTTATTAGGAAGCCTATCGGTGATGTCCTTTTGGGGTATAATAAAGTAAAATCCTCGCCTAATATTATAGGGCATCTTCAAATTTGGCATATTATATTCTTCCCTGTACTTTTTGGCGAGGTTATGTATGGCTGCAACACAATTTGTTAAGAATGTGAATAATACGAATTAGAATGATGTACATAAGAAGCATCACCTTCACTGGTATCACAGAAAGATCGACGAGCAACATCAAGCAGCCCATCAATTCCTGCCTGAATAGCAAAACATTCCTGAGTGCAGGCTACAAATGGAGCCCTTGAATGAACCACATCCTCGTCAATGACATCTCCAATTCTAGGACCACAAAAGGAAACATAAGAACATTAATATGTACATGACTGTGTAGCAATAATTATAAGAAATACCAAGGAATATAACTGTGGTCGAACACTAAATACAGGCATTCTGGCTAAGAACTAGAAATCTAAGACGAACCTGATGTAAGGATGCAATATGTAATCATTATGGTTGACTAAAAACAATGCGAGGTGAAACAGTAGAACTACAATTTGTTTCGAAAAACAGTAGAACTACAAGCAGAATTTGGAACAAACTGGTAAATATCTTGTTTTGAAATTTAGTTTAATCCATAGAAGAGCTCTTGCTTTAATCATTAATACTTGGAGGAAACATAGCAAGATATATTAGTGAAAATTATTTATTCGTTATTCACTATTAAAACTCCAACTTTGTTTTCAAGTGTAAAGTTACAGAAAAGGATTCGTGAAATTCTGAAGGAAACCAAATTCTTATCGTGTAATTTACTTATCATGGTGCTACTGGATGATAGTCGCTACATATTCCGTGGATTGAAAAGATCATATAACTTTCTCTTTGAAGCAGGAGGTCATAAAACTACCTCTTTCTCATATTCGCATACTTGGGGTTTTCACACACAGTCTGATAAATGTTGTGAAGAAGAACACTTTTTGCCCCCTTCAAAACCTGGATGATGGAAAGAGTACACATTAAACACATTGATAATTAGTTACAATTCCAGTGATGATGTGCATTTCTTTTTACAGAAGGAATGTGAAATGGTTTATCAGACCTTGGATAAGAATGGTATGGCGTCCAGAGCAGTTTTAAGAACAATAATATCAGAAATCAACATCTGGCTCTTTCTACCATTGGCAGGCTTCAATACCTCATCTCTAATCTTTTTGGGCTTGAAGCAGAAATGACAGAGAACCTTATCTAATGTAAAGCAACAATAGTGATTTTTTTGTGAACTGAGAGTCGTATTTATTTACAGAGCAGGATAACCAGAGAGCACTTTATTACCTGATTGTTTTGGAAATTTCCGTAGACCTTGAGTCAAACCAAAAAACAGCTCCTCATTGCTCATAAGCTCATCCTGGAAACGATTAATATTTTAGATCAGGAAACATGGTGCTAGTGTAACATATCATTGTCTGCTTCTGGGTCTTCACATAAATGATAAGCGAATACTTATGAGATCCCAGATTTCAGTTTAATTGCACAATCATTGTTATGGGCTTGGGCCTGTGCAGCGGCGGTCGCATGGCCAGGGAGCAGCATTGGCAAGACCTAACAGCAGCAGACCGTGGTGCGTGTAGCAGTTAGCACATTGCAGTCTATAACTTCTAGATGCATAAATTAGTTCGCTAGTATTTGCATGCAGTTTAGCTTTGTTCCATGGCTTGCCTGTTAGATGCTTAGAGATAGAGTTTCTTAGCTGGACTTTCAGCATGCTGCTTATTTAGGGGCAACTGTGCATCTATCTTGCTAAATGCTAAGCAATAACAAATAATCAAAGTAAGGTTCGCCACTAATCCTTCACATGTTGCATCAGCCTAGCGCCTCCCCTTCTTGAGTTCCCTTCTTCCTCTAGCACTTCCTTTCACTAGCGTTTTCGACCACCGAGCGGTCACCGTCTGGCTCCTCTCATACAGATGTTTACCCTCAAAATCCAATCCATATCACATGCTAAAGAGCATGCACATAAAGATTATAAGAGTACACACTTTCCAAAATAAAAGAATCCTTCAGACAAAATGTAGAGCTCTGCATCTGAACATGGTCAATTTTGTTCCACCAAATGAAGAAACAGATGCAATTGGTACAATCACGATTGAAGGAAACCCTGCATTTTTTAAAATATAGAACTGGCAAGTTAGAAGTTAAGAGTATTCTCTCTCTCTCTCTCTCTCTCTCTCTCTCTCTCTCTCTCTTTATTTCATACACCATAATTTACCTTTTACCTTTTTATATGTTAAGGAAGTCTTTTAGTATTCGCTTATCACAAGAACGTGCACGTAGTGCACTGGATGCAGGAAGCGCAACCTACAGGTTGGAAGTTTGACTCTCTGTTCTTACCAAAAAAGGCCACTCCTTGTGCTATTTTCAGCGAAATGAGTGGTCCACTAACGGATGCAGCGTGATACGCGGCCGTAGGCTCGTCCTCGGCGTTAGTGGCATGTCCTAACTAGCCATGGTTTATGGCCTTTTCTTGACCCTGCAGAAGAGAATCTTCTACCTTTCAGTCAATGCCTCGGGGGAGGTCTTAGCCCCAGGGGTCGAGTTTATTTTTTAGTATTCACTTATCAAAGCCATAGGTAAATGAAGTCTGACATACTCAAAACTCATTGCTATTGACATCAAGACGCAAAAACTTCAGCTACAAGCCAATGCAGATGTATGGGAATGGGATAGTATTGAAATATGCTTACACAACAAGAGAGTATTTCTGACAATTGTTTAGAAACAAAGCTTAAGAAAAAGGGGAAGCCAATATGCTTCAGACTTAAGCAATCTGAAACGTCTAAACTGCATTCATACATCCATTAGTTATATGACAATTCAATTTAGCCCTCAGAACAGTGAGAACACAATGCTGCATTCAGATGATTTTCAAAGAAACCGACCTATGGATTCAGTCAAGGGCTAAGCGTCTTGCCGGGCTGGGATGACTGATCAATACTTTGGCTGCAGGGGTTACATATTCTAGACAGTAATCACAGCACTAGGCTCTTTGGTCGTTTTAGTTGGTCGTATAATTCATGTAATGTTTGCATTCGTCAAGCATGCGGCACCATTTTGGTCATGTTATAAACAGTAAACTGTTTTCTTCCTAATGAAAAGATACACAGGTCTCCTGCGTATTCTCGGGGTGGGGTGGGTGGGTGGGTGGGGGGGAGGGGGGGGGGGGGGGGGAGAACACAACGCCACAAGTAAAGGCAATGAGACCAAGCATGTAATACATATTCCAACATTAACTTAACAACATACAAATCAGAAGCTTTTACTATACTTCGATTGTTTTAAATGTTAATCAATGATGAACCATAGATAAGCCGCAGGTATTCTTCCATAAATACATCTTAAATCTACTTACCAAGCAGCCTAGACGAGCATTGATGGTCTGAATATCTTTTAATGGTTGTAATAAGTTAGCTCTCAGCAATCTAGCCCTGGAATAAGCACGTCAAAGAGAATAGCTTCATGTTCTCAAATGTACAAGTAAAATAAAAAAAAATGATTGGTGAATAGCTTACACTAGAATGATTTCTAGAGTACGCAAGATAAAAGTAGTTCTAAATTGAAAATTAGCATGATTGACCCTACTAGAAAACTATCAAGTGTCAACAAGTGTAAGAGGGAGTAATTGGTAGTCTGAAGGCATACCCTCCTGTAGTCTTTGTAGTCTTCAGCATCTGAAAGAGGCTTTTCTTTTTGTTGCTAGTGCCCCATAGTTCAGTATGGAGAGGATCAATAATTTCCAATGTTTGAACACTGTTGAGTGCATATAAGACAATTAAGGCAATTCAGGTCCATGCACAAGTTTTTGAGTATATCTTATTCTTTCTCATTCAGTCATTTGGTGCAGGAGATTGAGCAAAACGGCATTCATACAACTTTATTGGACTCAAAGGTGCATTATCCCAAAAGAATTACCTAGTTGAGTCGATACTCATATGGTCAAATGACCCATTGAATGTAACCTGACAATAAAGAGAGACTTTTAATAATTACGAATATGGTTCTAATAGATAGAAAAGGGAGAACAACAACTTCCAACTCCCAGTTTCCTAGTTTAGTAGTAGGACACACGATTTAAGGGGCACACCAAAAGTTGAAGGAAACAAATAAATCTTTGAGGGTTGCATGTCAGTTTTGAATGGTTTAGATTCAGTGAATCGTGTTGTATTCTGCTTCTAAGTATTGGAAACAAAATAATGAAGGGCATTGAAGTAACAAAATAATATGTCTGCTTATTTTTTCTAAAACAATCGCTCCCTGAAGCAAACATCAAGATCCCAATGCATACAGAATGTAATGCATCAGCAATCACTAGAATAATTGTAATGTTAGGAATTGAAACATCATAAAAGATACACATAATTAACAATCTGTTGCCAATAGCAACTGGGATTCCACTTAGAGTGAGAACTTTCTGGAGACAGTGCATATACAGAGAAGGGGTCATCCAATGGGAACAAATAGCGTGCATCAAATTTCTGCTTGTTCATAATAATGAATATCAAGGTGAAACAACAGCTTCAAAATAAGACCTTCCTGCCCAAGAACTTACTGATAATGAGTGATTGGTAATGAACACGCCCTTTTCTGATTCTATCCTGTAACAAAGTTTAAAAAGTTCGACATAAGATTCATGTAATAGTAGATAGACTTGTAATTGATGAACTGAATTCCAGAAAAAGGTGATATGACCATATCAACATCAGAGCATAAGTGAAATTTTTATCCAAAGGGATATTCAACTTGAAACAGTTATTAAAAAGGGAATGATGGCACATAAAAAGAAACAATGGTTGAGAAATACAATTAAATTAGTAAGCAAATGGACAATAACACCGACTTACAATATAAAGGTAATCAACTGTAAATGTATGAAAAATCAAACCAAGTATTGGAACAACACCATCTTATTCAAGCTTATAATAGATTACTAGGACTACTGTTCCTGAGATATTCTCTCCACAAAAAGACTCGTAGTTATCTATAACTTAAACTAAACAGAAGATAAGGTGAATAGGTGATAACTTAAAAGTACAGCTTTATGTTGAAAATTTCTAGATGAAGCCATGTGGGATGCCTTCCTGGAGTTCAGAACTTAAACTTAAATCTGCCCCTTTATAACAGAACAAGTAAGAATGAATGTGCAGGAACATTACTAAATTGGTTATCGTCAATGTCAAATGGAAGTGCTTAGATACGAGTATGATCCTTGTGTTATGGACGGAACAGTAAAGAGCACGATTTTATGGGTTTATTACGATATTTCAACGACAAGAAAGCCTCTTTGTGTTATCATATTCAAACCGACCCAAATAAATGTGGCAAAACAGAGAACATCTCTAAAAGTGGAACTGCATGGCCTAAAAACGAGTGAATTTTTCATGGAGTTGCAGTAACTTTTATGCTCCAGTAACCGTTGGAACAATTGGAAACAAGACCTAACTTGGTAATTGGCAGCATGAATAGATACTGAAGCAGTAGTATTGCATTATACACACAGGAGATACATTACAGTAAACAAACATGCAGTTACTTCAAAAGTTATTATTCCTTAACAGGGAAACTGTAAAAGTTGAAATCCTGATGCTGTCATAGTGTGTTGAGCACACATACCATTTAATTGTTGCAGTGGCAGCCGCAAGACAAAGATAATACTGCTTGCAGTAAGTATCTAAACCAAGCGCAGATGGGTCTCTAGCTGAAAGACTTTTCACAATGACAGCACCCTTAAAAAAAGAGGAACATGTACGGTGTTAAGGGGAAGTTAGTCAGCCTCAACAATAGAAAGAAAGAGAGTGGGGTGGGGTAAAAGAGGAGAAAATGTACTTTTGTGTCATCAAAGCAACCACGTGCCATAGTAACCTATAAAATTCTCTGTTATACTAGAACACAATAGTTTTACTGAAAACATAGATAATAAATCCAAGTTAATATCAAATACCTTTTTGTTTGCTGGGTAATGTTTATCGATCAGTTCTGAAACTCCAACCATACCATCTGCTGCTGTTTTGTTTGGAGGCACAATGACAACCATGGGATCATAGAAATGAAGTAGTGTCTTTGTATTGTGGTATGAGCAACTTGTCTCGATATACTGAGATAGGTGCAATGAGGCTGATCTTAAATCAAAGGCTGCAACACCAACCTATAACAGTATACCGTCTTCTATAATTAATAGATCATACTTGGTTTGTTCAAAAAAGGATGACCAAATCATTACAAGGATAAATCATTTCACAAGATAATTCTCTATCTATGTACACATTGAATTGAATTATTTTGTTTATCATCATAATACATATCAGCTTATGCGTAAAGGCATGTAAACAGAAACAACAGTACATGTCTATATTCATAACCAGAATATTAACAGGCTACAAAAATAATTATTTCCAAAACTTTCACAACAAAGAATTGATACAATACAGCACGGGATGGGACACACAAATTCAGATGCAACTTAAGAAAAGACAAATCAAATATAGAATTCTAAATTTGCAGTAGTTAATAAACAGTAAAACAGGTGAATAAAATTTTAATCTAATAAGGGAATCACTATATATTGATATTGTTCAATTATTAATGATTTATAAGAAAAATACTATGTTTGATGTTTCCCATGAAAACTTATTGCATATTCCTCTTTCCTGCTTCCTGCAACCCCGCATCTCAGCAGCCCTTTCGCTCGCTAGCATTCTATCTCAATAGGGTTAAAAAAAGTATTCATGACATTTGTGCTTTTTCCGTGCTAATGAGGAGCTTGTAATCCATTATCAAAGTATAGTTACTGTAGGAAACCTTCTCCTATACGACTTTCTGCTTAACCATAGTTACGGTGCTGCCCCCTTGTGATAAAATGGCAATGAAGCTTGTGCTATGTACTACTAGGAAGCAGAATAAACTCTGAGACAACGAAAATTGGAATATCTGACCAAATCAGACTTAGACATTTAGTGAACCATTCAACAGCAGGGTACTGAAATAGTTTTGCCCTCCTCGACAGCTGTGTTCATCTCAGACACAATTCAACTGTATAACAGCTGGATCAACCCGAGGAAAATCGTACACCGATAAACCAAAGGCCAATCCTTAAAACCCCTAAACCCTAGAAGAATAACTCGAGCACAATGGAAAGCGACGCTCGAACCGAATAACTAACTGTAAAAGTCCTACTCAAACCAAATGAATCAAGCAATCGGACGAAGCAATAGCAGCGAACCAATCGAAGCAAGCAATTCGACGAAGCAGCTGCATCAGCGAACCAATCGAAGCAAGCAATCTGACGAAGCAGCAGCTCACACAGTTGGAGCGCCCCGACCCGCACGCGAATGACGAACAGGGAGGGCACCGGGCGGAGGATAACGGGGTCACGAGAGGAATCAACCCAATTCGCGCGGATTGATCGAGCAACCGGGGAAATGCAGAGGGGGCTTTAGAGCGTTACTAACCTCCTTGGCGCGGTTCTCGATGAGTCCGATCACGAAGCTAGACCGCTCTACGCCTCCTCCTCCTCCTCCTCCGTCAGCTCCGGCGACGTTGCCCTCCATCTCCGCCGCGCTGAGCCGGGCACCGCAGCTGCGCCCGCGAGTGTGCGCGAATGCCGGCTTTTCTCGGGGGATATGTGCCGGAATGCAATGCCGCTTGGCTCTTGACCGTTATATAGGGTGGGCCAACCCAGGCCCATGAGGCAGAGGCCTCGTATAGAGAGAGATGCCCCGTTCTAAACCAAGCCAGTGGCCCAGCCCAACTGAATGCCTGAAGGAAAGAAAACGTAGCCCTAGGCCGCTAGGCGGCGCCAACGACTGGACGAGGCGGTTGCGGTGGGCAGGTGGGGGCGTGGGGCGGTACCTGCAGCGGGGAGTCGCCGGGCGCATAACCAGGCAGCAAGCGGCTAGTGGTGGGAGTCGGCGTTGCGACAGTGGTGCAGCCGGCACCCAGGCAGGCGGCGGCCTCTGGGCCTGGCATACCGCGCACAGCACAGGAGGAGGCGAGTTCTAGGCGGTGCATCCCGAGGTCCCGACGGTTTTGAGCTCTCAGGCATAGTCAGCTCCCCGTAAGTATAAACTGAACCGATTCTCTGTAATAGGTAAGGGCAATTTCGCAGTTGTAAGGTTGTAATATGCACTTAAGTTTTTTGTATTTTATTGGTACATGCCCGTGCGTTGCAACGGGAACAAGATAACCACAATAATTTTAGTTTAAACGTGTGTTGTATTACTACCTCTGTTTCAGCTTATATTGTTTATGCTTGTACTCCATAGCTTGACACGACACAATCTATTATATTATATTGTTTAGCTGCTTATAAACTTTTGATAATTGGATATGTAGTACATTTGATATAAATCTAATCGTATCAAGTTTGTATTACAATTGATAGTTAAAAAATATTTGAAGTTATTGATCAAAGATGTTAATGTTTGAATGTTGTGTGCCTTATAAAACAATATGGAGGGAGCATTACTAAAAAGTGATATTTTGAGTGTGATGCTCGCAACATTTTGTTTTGCAGCCATAGTCACTATTACACGAGTCTTCACAAAGTTTAAACAATTAGCACATAATTGAAGTTTTGATGTATATTGTAAGGACATAGTTATGCTATAACAGTCGTTTTATACTACAACAACCGCGCGTTTTCATACAACTATCCATTAGGGATCTTGGTCAATCTACCTGCCTCACCATCGCTCTATTGACGCCTTCTCCCTCCTATCTTTATTACAGTAACATCTTCCGCAGTCATGCCCTCACTTAGGATCTGCCCATAAACAATGCTCGGCCATTGCGCTTTGTTGCAAGATCTTAAAGCCAATCGAGCCAATGCCCAAGTTGATCGGCCTATTCATAGTTATTCAGGTTTTAATCCCATATAAGATGTGAAAGCCCAAGACCCAGAAGGCCAGAACCCTTACTCCTGATGATCAGATTGTGTGAGCTCGAGGGCATTCGGATGATCGACCCAAGATTACAAGCACCTAGGGAGAACAAATCTAGCTAACTGGTTGCTTAGTAAGAAAATCTACAATCTTAGAGAACAAATGATCTGACCATGGAAAAAACACAATGAGTTAGTGATAAGATCGAACAGGACAATAAATTTATCATTAAAAGGTAAAAAGATTGAAAATACAGATGCTGGGCTGGTAGTTCTTTTACACCATGGAGGTACTCATGTTGCTAAAGCACTATGAAACCTCAGAAACTTAAAAGCTGGTTCCTCGCTCTATATGCAAAATCTCACACACCTATTGCCGGATTTTGTACAGGAACCGTGGCAGGTGTCATCCATTAATAATGATTAAATGAACAACCACCATTGATGTTATGAACTATGAAGAGTTCCCTAAAAACCGATCAATCTCGCAAACTTGTTGCTGAATAGGTTGCATCTTTTGTTACTTTTAGACAGTACAAGTATACAAGAAACTTAAGCATCACAAACTTATGGATATTCAGCAAAAATAAAATTTAGATGTATGACCAGTCTAAATAAAACACAGAGACTGATGTATGACACGCATCAGACTAATGCTTATGCAATGCAAGGGCTTCTTCCCCATGGTGTAAAAGAAAGCAGCAGGAATGAGACGTGCAGCTATATAATAAACACAACAATAGGAGAACAAGATCATGCTGGAAATCCTGGAATAGTATGGAAGACGAGCCCGGCGGCCACCAAGGACAGCAGAGCGTGGCGACACCGGTGCTGCGGTGCACGAGCTCGGCGCCGCCGATTCCTCCTCCAGATCGAGCGCAGGCTGCAGGCCCCGGAGACAGCAAGAGGCTATCACCGACACCGATCTGAACGGTGCCAGTGAAGGCGCCAGCTTCGGCTACCATGTAACCTATCATGGGACCAACCTTACGTAGATGTAGATGATGCTGGCCTTGTTCCTCACGGAGGGCCAGCCAATTAGCTAGCAGACCGGAACGGTGGAGGCAGCCGAATGCTCGCGTCGGCTGCTTCCTATTGTGGGGGTAAGCTTCGATTTGAACGGTGGGGACTGTGATATCGCTGCTCGTGTTCGGTACATGGTTGGCTGGTGTCGTGTTGGGTGCGTAGATGCCGATCGGAATGATGGGTGGACGAGCGGAGGCGCGATTGACAACTACGTGAGTAGAGCTTCAGCCTTCAGGAGCAATAATGCTGTGATTGATGCCAGCATGAGATCAAAGGAAGACAATCCGTTTCCTAATTAGTCGTGATCTCCTATCTCCTAATTAGTGTGATCTTGTGGAGAAAAAATGTTGTGATTGATGTCAGCGAGAGAAGGAAGGCAATCCGTTTCCTAATTAGTCGTGGCATCTGTTGATGGGCGAGGCAGCAGTGATCGCGCGAGGCTTCCGTCGAGCGTGTATGCAGGGTCGGACGCGTATGATCGCGTGATTGAAGGGCAATTCCCCTTGATTTGGCTCTTTCCTTCAATGCACGGGTGGGATTTTTTTTCCGCGTGATTGTCTGCCTACGTGGTGAGGGGTTTGCCGAAATTTCCTTTTCTGCGCCAAGTAGTCATGGATCACATGGTGGTTTTGGTGCTGCCGGGTAGACGTTGACAATCCGTATGTTTTAGTTGTAGAGATCTGTATATTTTAGTACATACTTTTCCAGAAATAGAAGGAGTACTCCACGCAACTAGTGATAGCATGACTCAATAATTAAGCCTCAGGTGCACTTTATTTTAGTTCTGAGAATGGCTCATCAGGCAAATTGGCAGATCAATTGATGGGTTCGACAGCGAAACTAGAGATCGATTGAGGAAAGTGCATGTCCTGAATAGTGCAATTCAACAAATGCTTCATAATTTTCTTTAGTCCCACCTATTGACTATTGTGCTGTAGAACTTGCTGGTTCACTTAAATGGATAGCTTTTTTTATCGTCAGTGAAGCATGTAGGATGAATTTCGGTTTTGTTTGTTGTGTCGAGCCATATGAGAAGGTGCTGTGTGGGAAACCATGGCCCATGGGTCAAGGACCAGGCATTCTGCGAGCTCATATCGGTCTTAGTCCATCACCTACTCTAATTTAAGCCGTGTATGCCAGTTCTATTTTATTTGGTATACCATATAATGCTTCAATTTTAAAATTGAAGTAGCTAGAAAATCATACTGTAGATGTGAAGTGTGTTATTGTGCCAGTTAGGACCAATGTGGTCAGTATATTGAAATAAAGACAATTTTGATGCTACCTCACCTCAAATGCTACTTTTGTACAAGCATTCTTTTTTACTTATATCAGGTTTCAGAATTGTGTACATTGTGTAATAGACTATGGATAGCTAGAATTGAGACTCTCAATATTGTGTTGGGCATTTTAAGATACTAGTGTACAATAAGATACTTGTGTACATTATGAGGGTGACTGTGTTCTTCTTAAGCAATTTACTGGGAATCTGAGACAATGAAAAAATTATTGGCATTATTTTTCAGATCTATAATGGATCCCAACATGAAGAAGCTTCAAGAGGCTCTGGTTGACATTGAGACTGATGCGGAACAAGTTCTTCTAGCTAGGCATCAGGTTCATATATGTTATTGGCTTGCCTTATTAATACCAGATGAGAGTCTAAATATCACTCTTCTGATTTGTTGTTCTCTGTTACTATTAGTTGGTGGAAAATGATAAGATAAGAAATGCAAACAGGGAGGCCCTGACAGCCCTCCGGAAACAAGCTAGGACAACCAAAAGCAGTGTGCCATCTCCCTTTGAGGTCATAATGAAAGAGATGGAAGGAAACTCTGGCAAGCAGCTGATAAAGGAGATATGCCCAACTTGTGGAGACCACGACCCCAAAGAACATACTTGGCTAATGTTTCCTGGATCTGATGTTTTTGCTCGTGTTCCATTTCACGTGGCACACACTGTTCTGGAGAAAGGTATGCTCAGGAATCGCGCCCCACAAAAACCAGTGCATTTGAATTTATCAGTGATGTAGGTTCATTAGATATATGGAGCAAGCATTTATAGTTGATTTTGAATTTCATGTAGATAATGCTTGGGCGGTAGCTCTTGCATTTTGTTTGCAGCTTTTTTGCACACAAACTGTTAAAATGAGCAGCATGTAAAGAACTCTGTGCTGACACTATTCTTTTTTTTTATCGACTCTTCTGGCATCCAAACTGTTTTCTTTCATTTTCGTGAAAATCCAAGAAAAGTGAAGCATGTTCTTCTTTCTGCAAACAAGGAAACTTATGTGCCTATTTAGTCCAACTATTTATATTTAGCCAGTTCGTCGAGGCAATATTTATGACTAACAATTGCTTATTTCGCTTTGTACTTTGTATTGGTGCAGACCAAGAACGCCTTGATTTCGATACCAAGAAACTGCAAAGCTTTGTGAAGGAGAAATCACTTGTGATCTCTGAGAAAGGTGCCCTAGCAGGAAGATTTGGCGCTGACACTGTGAAATCCTTGGTCAGCCTTACAGACACACCTAAGTTGACACGGGAGGGAGCAGAAGTGAAGTATCAGTTGGGTTAACTGTCCAACCACAATGCTGTTTCTTGGATATCTTCTGTATAGATGTTTGCTTCCATGTCGAACAAAATTTTGCGTGATTGTTAGCACTTGCAAAAATTTGTTCCAAATGGATGTTGAGCTGTTGAACCGCAGCTAATCTGGTTTTTTGAATTCTGATTTGCTGTGACATTGTAACGCAATCGGTGTGTAGTTCCTGATGGGGCATCCTTGATGACCTAGCTGTATTTCCTGATGGGGAATCCTTCATGGCGCAGTCAGTGTGTAATTCCTGTTTCAAACTGAAGACAGGTGGCAAGACTTGTGTGCATTTCTGCACTGTGTCATAGCAGAACCAAGGTTAGGCCCCGTTTAGATCAAAAAAAATTTGGATTCTGGCTACTGTAGCACTTTCGTTTATATTTGGCAATTAGTGTCTAATTATGGACTAATTAGGTTTAAAAGTTTCGTCTCGCGATTTCTCACCCAACTGTGCAATTAGTTTTTTTTCGTCTACATTTAGTACTCTATGCATATGTCGCAAGATTCGATGTGACGTGTACTGCGCAAAATTTTTTGGAATCTAAAAGGCCCTTAGTCTTCCTCACAGTTTGCACGAGAAGTCTGATAACTTGCAAAGTGGGTCAGTGGGTGCAAATCTGTTTACCCAAAATTCTGCAATTGCAGCTGACATGACTCAGCTCAGCCAGCGGAAGGCAGGTTGCATTTAGTAGTATTTACCCTTGCAGTTGCAGTAAACCAACCATGTTGTATGAATTATTACAAGTAAAGTCTATTTCCTATCATCCAAACAAGCTCCAACTGTTGCTCGTTGCTCTTCCCCAACTCCGGCTTGACGCGTCCTCTTCTTCCTCGTCTACGGGATGCGGCCATCCCATGATCCCATCCTCAATTCAACAGTTCAGTTGAGCATCGCTCGTTCCTACTACTACCATTTCGGCTTCAACTGTTCAGACATTTGAGTATTGCTCGTTCCTACCATTCCAGCTTCAGTCCCGGAGGGGCGGTTGTAGCGGCCGTTGCGGGGGAAGGAGGGGCCATCGTCCCTCAGAATAGCAAGCACAGAAGAGTCGACTAGTCGAGGCGCGCGCGACGTGCGCAGAGGCCACACCTGCGCGCGCGCGTGCACCAGAAGAGGAAATCGCGTGCATGGCCGGCGCGCCCGCCACCGACTCTGCCGCGGCGGCGACCTGCGCTGCGGCCGTGCCGCTGCTCCTCCCGCTCGATGACGCCGTGGCGGGCGGAGGGTGCTGGGAGGACGCCGCCATCTCGCTGGGACTGGTGGGCGTGCAGCTGGCCAGCGCCGCGTACATGGTGGTGCTGACGTCCGTGCTGGCGCTGGGGCTGGACCCGCTCTTCCTCATCGCCTTCGGAAGCCTGTGCACCGGGATCCTCACCGTCCCCTTCGGCGTCAAGTTCGAGAGGTTTGAGTTAATCACGGACCGCCATGGATTGGTCTTTGTTTTCTGTACGTTCGCTGATCGGTCTGCATGCAAATCCGGGATGGACGGGGTAGGAAGAAATGGCCGTCGGAGCTGAGCAGCCGGCTGTTTTTCCAGTTCGTCGTGCTGGCTCTGGGAGGGTAAGAAACTGCAGCAATGCCAATGGTGTGCTGCTGCTGCTCTGATCCCAAATGAGCTTGCGAATGATCCGTGTTGGTCTCTTCCAGGGTGACTGGATTCCAGGCCCTGATGCTGCAGCCTGCAAGGCATGAAGATGACGTCCCCGGCCATTGCTTCCGCCATGCCCAACCTGGCCCCCGGCTTCATCTTCGTCATCTCCGGTTGTCTCGGGTACTCCGCCGTCCACCGGCCGGGCTCCCCAATCCACACCCTGAGATGAATTAGTTTGTGCATGTCCACGTTTGCAGGTTCGAGAGTGTTGATCTGAAATGCCGGTACACGAGGGCCAAGATCCTCGGCACCGTGGTCTGCCTGGGGGGCGCCGTGGCCATGAGTTTCCTGCAGAGCCCGGATGCCCTATCGGGGCACGTGCTGCCGCGACCGGCGGACCCCGCCGCCGCCGCGAGCTGGGTGGTGGGCTGCCTGTGTCTCCTCGCCGCGGTGCTCGTGCTCTCTGGCACGATCGTCATGCAGGCGGCGACCATGCTGCGCTTCCATGCGCCGTTCACGCTCTGCTCCGTGACGTCGCTGATCGGCGCGGCGCTGACGGCGGCGTTCCGGGTGGTCACGTCCGGGCGGCTCAGCCCCGGGACGCCCCAGATCAGCTTCCAGATCGTCCTCTCCCTCGTGTTCGTGGTACTGCAGAAATGTGACGACGTTAGAAATCTACGGCCATGGTGATGGTTGAGCTGAAATGACCGGTTTTCCATGGTGGCCGGCGGTGCAGGGAGGGGTGATGAGCTCCGCGTGCATCATGTTCCAGACGTGGGCGCTGGAGAAGAAAGGCCCCGTCATGGTCTCCATGTTCAACCCCATGCAGACTGTCGGCACCGCCATCTTCTCGGTGCTCTTCCTTGGCGGCGCCATGCAGCTAGGAAGGTACTGGAAGGTTCCAGATTCACCCACGCTTTGGCTTGCTTTGCCCTCCCTTTCTTCCCGTTGAGATTTTTGATAAGCGTTGCAGGGATTGTCGGATTGACATGAATCAGAAGCTGATTTTGTGCTCTGGGTTTATGTCTTCCAACCCCACCAAATGCAAATAGACTGAATTGATCGCTTGATGCTTGGCGCAGCATACTCGGGATGGTCTTCCTCTTCTCCGGGCTGTACGTAGTTCTGTGGGCGAAGAATAAAGAATGTCAGGTTCTTGCTGCAGACAGGGTGGAAAAGAGTAAAACAGCGCACAACGACATGGAGAAGGCCCTCTTGTTTTGAGATGGAGCTAAGTTTTGCTTCCCTTGTAATATTATTAGGCTCCTCAATTTAATACAATTGTAAATTTATAAAATCTTCCTTTAAAAAATAGAACTTGTTAAAATCTAGGTGCCTGAATTTTCAATTCCTTTCAGGCAACGGTTATTGCATATATTTTATGCTAAAATTGCAGGTTTAGCTCGTTGCAATTTATGTAGGCATAATCTGCAATTTTTTGTTCTAAGAATAAAAAACATTAGACAAAATCACAAACCTGATAAAATTTGGTTAGTTGGCACAAAGACAATTAAAAATTTACAATTATTTCTATAGTTAGACAAAGATAAAAATTTGATATGTTATGATACAAAGACAAATAACAAATCATAAAAGCAACAATTTACTTATACTAGTTGGTTGTACAAGAGTGTTGCATGAAATCATCTTAAAATTCAGACACCTGAAATATAGGGGAAGTGAAAAAAAAACTTACATCCTCTTTCAAATCCTGATTGCCTTAGCCGTACGACCTAGTTTGATATGCAAATGTAGTAAGGCATCGTTTATGTCCACTGATTGTTCCCATGCCCCTTTAACTGTTTCAAGAATCCCGGAGGAGTACCCGAAAAGAGTCAACCCTGAAACTATGGTAAATTGAAGGATAAATCTCCATAAAGCCAAATTTGGAAGCAAGAAGATGGAAAACTAAATGGCTTATTCAAATCACCCCCCATGTATTGCTCACCCTAGGAAAAGTTTGAAATCCCAATGGGATTTTCCCATGAATTGTTCACCATAGGAAAGTCTGGAATTCCAGGGAATTTGAGTGTCCAAACTAACTTTGAAGGATGATCGGTGCATGATCAGAGATTATTGTTGTTAATGCCCGAAGGTCTACCGAGGGGAAGTGCTCTTGCCATTCAAGGGTACAGAAAAAACAATCAATCGTAGTCATTGTAGGACAAGGTTGTTCATTGACCAAGTAAACTTGCCCCCTTAGTTCAATTTCTAGCAGTTTCAGGCCGAAGATCGTTTGTTTGCAACTGTTCACCATACTAAGGTCAAGCCTGTCATTATTTTTTATCTGCTAGATTTTGAATGAGATCAAAGTCCCCGAGCAACAGGTAGGCCGACATTGATTGCTTCAAGGATAAAAGTTCCATGAGAAAGTCTCTCTTCTCTGTGGCACTGTGGTTCATAAACCCCAGTCAAGGACCAAGAAATATCGTTGGCTCGCATAGTAATATCTACTGAAATAGTATATTGGGTTTGGGACTTTGGTTGTATAAATAAAAAAATTCTCCTTCACAGCCAAAAAAAAAATGCCACAGGACACCCCTGCACGGTTAAGGGGCTGTTTGGATCTCATTCTCGTAGTGAGATTCTGGATTAAAAAAATAACAGGTGTTTGGATCTCATTCATATATTGATTATTGCCATGAAAATAACAGGTGTTTAGGATACATAGTTGGATTCTAGATTCCCATTCTAGAATCCAAGTGTTTGGATCTGGTTCTTATTTTTTTACCTTATTCTCATTTTTCTTAGGAGATCCAAACATGACCTAAATAGGTGGAATTTTTGATAAAATGTGGGCCCATGGTCTCCATCAAGATTTCACTTTCCCATTTGAAAATCTTTGTGCAATCATACTACAGTCGCCCCCCATGACATGATCAGATTTCTTATGGTAGCTCGTTTAGCTGCATCATTTAGAATTAGAACAATCCAACAAAAGATGACAGAATTTTCAGCTGACAGTTAAAATCAACAATTAAAACTGCAAGGCTCAGCAAAACGATTGGGTCCCAAGACTTAAACCCGAAGTCATCGAGGACTTGCTCAAGGCTACGGGGTGGAGTACAACACTCAACGAAGTTCACATGCCACAACCCGGCCCTCACACAAAGATTTTTTTTTTATTTTAACCCTTTTTTGAATATAATTTTAAATTTAACATTGTCGGTTTTTTTTTAAAACTAACACTTTTGGCCGCGCCTATTGCCCTGGCGTGGCCAAATGCCTGTGCCGCGCCATGCATGGTGGCGCGCCATGCATGGTGGCGCGGCACAGGGCTGACGTGGCGTGGGCCAGCCTGGGGGGCCGATGACGTGGCGGGTCTTGCCGCGCCCTGTTGCGTGGCGCGGCTGGACCAGATATACCGCACAAACAGCCACACCACCTAGCCGCTGCGCCTGCCGCCGGCCCGGGCTACCTGGATGGTAGAATCGAAACGCGTCGCGCCCGTATTTTGTTAAGTTTTTTTCATGGCCGAATAGAGAATTTGATAAGCCAATGATTAGTTTTTCGTCTTTCATAATACGGTTATGCACCATTTTAACTAAACAATTACGAAAAATTGCCACCGGCGTCCAGATACGACGGGACTGCCGGTTCCCGAACGCAGGGTACTTAATCTCGCCGGCAGTGCTGCCGCGACTCAAAGAAACGAATAAGAAGCAAGTTGACAAGCTGCCACATAACATATTCATTGTTTTGACATAAGTTTGACATAACATAACCAAATAACCCCGCAAGTTTCGGATGCCAATATTCGTTTGACCTAACAAACTAAGACCCAGGAGTGTAAGGATCCCTCAGACGCCTCTGTCTCTTCGAATTTGTTAGCAACACATTGGGAGTGTAGCCAACGTCGGTATGGTCGCATCGACGGTGCGTATGGCTCGTACCCTGCAGGTATATGACACGCACGATTACTTATAATTCTTTATGATCGTTAGTTCATGGAGCCTACGTATTGAAACAAACTATCTTTGTTAGTACATGTGAGGCTCCTTGGGTGCCAAACGGGGCACCACCTAGCTGAGACATGCCGATCTCATCCTGCGGCCATTCGTTCCACTGGCCGTGCTGTCCTAGCGCTATGATGTGGTGGTGTACGCACCGCGAAAGTGGCACCCTACGTCATCGGCTGAGAAGAGCCGGCTGGTGTCCTCAAAGAGGCTGAAGACGTGCCACCCGACCGCGCGGGGAGTGGCGGTTCCTCATAAGGAGTGTCCATGCAGCTCAACTTCTGAGCTAGCTTCCTGCAGCTCTTCTTCACCTTCTGCATAAATAGACGTTAAAGTTAGTTCATTACCCAAACGCATATACACTAAAGAAATATTTTCAAAACGGACAAGTTTATGTTTACCTCCACAAAAGCCGCGAGAACGCCTGGCCCTTGCCCTCTAGACTCGTGAAGCCGGAACGCTGCTTCGTTGGACAGCCTTAACAATTGTATCGCCTGGGTACAGAAACACGGTTGGACAGTTTTAGTACACATACTTAATACCAAAAGGATAACAAATTGTACCATTCAAGTATCTTACCACGTATCTTTGAAGCGGGGCTCTCTGTAGCTGTGTGTCCTCCCTAGTGGTAACGTCGTACACATCTTCGATGACATCTTCTTCCGAGTCCTCGTCAATCGCCACGTCAGTGTACGGGGGCTTGATATGTGTCCTCGTAGACCTGTGAAGCCACCGCAGGTACTCGTCGAAGGTGTGCTAGTCGTGTGGAGGACCCGCAAGGACCGCATGTGGTACCCTGGTCTGCCATAAATGGATGTACGAGCTGTGTGTCACACGCCAATACTTGGTCTTGTACCTCTTTCTGCGGTCAAACCTGCAACAAAACGATATTAGTTGTACCAAACACACCTCTGAATTGTAGCATTGTTATTAATCGATAACGTACCCGTGCAATACTTAATTGGTGGAGTAAAGCGGTGGTGGGCAGCCTGTCATTTTTCCAAACTGTCTGCAGACCTGGATGGGTAAGTGAATCTCGATCACATGGAAGAAAATAAAGAGGGACATCGCAGCGATACTCGTGTGACTCGTCCCTAGTGATAGGACTCAGATAGTCCTAGAACTCCGGAGAATCCCAAGGACACCAAAACACCTAAAATTTCATAATTGTCCGGAGAATCCCAACGGGCAATCGTTCCCAACATTAAACCCAGAGTAGGTAGGAGCAACCCCCCAGGTTTGCATGTCCTGAGGTGCGACGGCAGGCAACGCATAGTTATCGATACGTCAATGCTAGGACTGCGCTACCCCAGCTGTACCCCGCTATGTTCTCCCATGGCTGGCGAAGTATGTCAAGAAAGATCCAGCTGATGGTGTTACCCCGAGGCGTCTGGGAAGAGGAAAGCACCAAGAAAGTGCCAGAGCCACACTCGAGCGAACCTGTCGATCTGTGCCTCCTCAGCTTGTGGGTCCAAGTACTCAAAGCGCTCTGTGATCCAGGACGACGAAACACCGAAACTTTTCCTGTAATTGATCAAAGAAAATGAGACGCGATGCCAGCTGTAAAGCAATGCAAGTATTAAATAGGCTTGAATTACTCACTTATTTTTCTTGGAAGCATCGTCGTTCAGTGGAAGAAAACCAGTAAACTGAGCCACCAATTCCCTACAGTGATCGTTGTCAACTATCCCTGTCACTGAAAGTCCCCCCAACCGAAGGCCTAAAATAGCCTTCACGTCCTACAACATCAAGGTCATCTCGCCACAAGGTAGGTGGAACGTGTGGGTCTCAGGCCTCCACCTGTTATAAGAATAGAACGACTATTAGTTGCCTCCAATTTGTTACAAGAAAGTTTACGTATAAAGAATGCACTCGCACTTGTCTACAACTGTAGTAAGTAGTACTGGGTCAAGGGGCGGAAGACCGTGGTTGACAACACGGACAAGCTCGAGGAAGCCAGCACGCCGTATGTACGGCGTATAACGCTCGTCCCACTGATGCGCCCTGGTGTGAGTGTGGGGCCTCAAAGGAGGCAAGGACACCTCTGCGTCGTTGTCACTCAAGATGTGTGCTCGGTGCTAGTCGTCGTACTCCACCTCCAGAATAGGATACAACGGGTGCTGCGTGGGAGGGGTCATCCTGTTATAAATTGATAAACAAAACGTTAGAGTATTCAAATTAACAAAATTCAAGTTAACATTAGTAAGTTCACAAACAAATTCACTAACCTAACTAGCCTAAATCTCTAAACTCAAAATCCTAACTATACTAGATAATAAATACATAATCAATCCATATAAAACTTTGGTTCTAAAATTACAAGTAATCTCTCCGTCTCAAAATAAATACACATCTTGCTTTTCGAGTAGTCAAATATGTTTAAGTTTGATCAAAACTAAAAAAACGGTATCAATATTTCTATCTCCTAATAAGTTTATTACGAAAGTATACTCCATGCTTAATGTAATAGTACATATTATGTATCATAAATATTAGTACGCTATTATATAAATTTGGTCAAAGACATTAATAGTCAATGAAAATAGCCTCGATGTCCCTACATGCTCCTAAAAATGCTAGTACTAGCAGACCACCATCAACTCTTTTGCTTCTGCGCCGGCCGCTCGAGGATTGCGAGGGCACGTGGGGGTACCGTAGGGATACAAAAAATACTAACTATACTAGATAATAATAAAAAAATATAAAATCGAGAGGGATGTACCTTAGGAGCGGGCGGCTTTGACGCGCCGGTGTTCGTGGCGTGGCCGGCTAGGGTGCTGCGCGGCGGGAGGGGCCAGGCACGGCGTGGGCGAGCGGCCGAGGCCGGGCCGTGCGGGCGCGGGCGGGGCGAGGCGAGGCTGGGCGGGCGCGTGCGGCCGCAGGCAGGGCGCTGGCGGTGGCGGCGGCGTTCGGGCGGGCGGGCAGGGCAGGGGTGCGGGCGGGCGGGCGGCCTCGCACGCGGTATATATCTGGTCCAGCCGCGCCACGGATCAGGGCGCGGCACTGCCGCGCCAGGGTCAGTGGCGCGACAAGACCCGCCACGTCATTGGCCCCCGGGCCAGCCCACACCACGTCAGCCCTGTGCCGCGCCACCATGCATGTCGCGGCACAGGCATTTGGCCGCGCCAGAGCAATAGGCGCGGCCAAAAGTGTTAGTTTTAAAAAAATCGACGGTGTTAGATTTAAAATTATATTAAAAAAGGATTAAAATTAAAAAAAAATCCACACAAAAGGCAGGACAACAGAGATACAGGACGAAAGGCCTATACGGTTCCCATATGAGACTTTTCCCTGTGTGCCTTTATAAAAGATCGTAATCCTCTGTGTGCCTCTGAAAAAATTCAGCGGTCTTCAGCGCCACTACTCCAACTTTTTCGTGTCATCCATGCCACTTCCGTCAGTTTGAGCTCTAACGCCGTTAAACTGCAGGTGTGAAAAGACGAAAATGCCCTTAAGTTCAAATATGTTATTAATTTTTTTTGAGCACCTTAACGACTTCAAATGAAAAAACTCAAAACTAGAAAGTTGTAGATCTCGTCGAGATCTATAATTTTCATATAAATTTTTTTCATTTAATTTCGCAAAAAAAATAATATGATTTTTCTAAGATATATTAATCATATCAAATCATATTTTTTTTGCGAAATTAAATGAAAAAAAAAATTATATGAAAATTATAGATCTCGACGAGATCTACAACTTTCTAGTTTTGAGTTTTTTCATTTGAAGTCGTTAAGATGCTCAAAAAAAATTAATAACATATTTGAACTTAAGGGCATTTTCGTCTTTTCACACCTACAGTTTAACGGCGTTAGAGCCCAAACTGACGGAAGTGGCATGGATGACACGAAAAAGTTGGAGTAGTGGCGCTGAAGACCGCTGAATTTTTTCAGAGGCACACAGGGGATTACGATCTTTTATAAGGGCATACAGGGAAAAGTCTCTTCCCATATGGGGTGGCCCAAACCAAGTACACACCTAAACAACTACTACGACAAGACACGACACTACTTGAAGATAGACAACACTTCTGTCTTCTTGTTACACTCAGGCCAGACAAAAACACATAAAGACGACACTTCTTATTACAGTGCTAGGTGCATAGTAATGGCTAGTCAGAATCCCCCTCATTAGGTCCTTCATGAAAAGGAGAAGCTTACACAAGCATTTGCTGAAAACATGTTGTGGAGTTTCTGGCATGCTCCCCTAACTATTGAAACCTTGTTGAAATGTTGAACGATCATCGTCTTTAGGCTTGTCGCAGATCCAAATAGAAGTTTAAGGAAATCCATCTCGTAATCATGTCCACGGAAGCCTTCAAATTCTGCCACCTCCAAATGAGGTAAAGAGATCAGTTCATTTCTCCGGTTGCTAGCAAAATTACAGTCACAGTGCTCCCAACATTCTGAATCCTGGAAAGCATGAAAGTATATATGTTACATCACTGACGCTTCATATATATATATTTGAGGATCTAAGAAATGTGGAGTGAATGGAAACGATGCGTGAGACAGGTGAAGACAATAGAATCATTACCACTCTGAGTAGGACGACCTTAAGCCTTTGTATGGCGGTTCTAATCTGGAGCAGTTGCAGCACAAGCGCTCCAAAAACATGCCCATCTGTTCGGAGATGCAGCTCCAAGGCTGAGAAGTGTGTGAGGGTCCCCGAAAGCCGTGCTACTTCCTGCTCGAAGCTCCGCTCCACGAGTGGAATAACCTGCAAAGTGATTTCATTTGCATCGCAGCATATGTAGACATAAGTATCATTTTTGGTGGAGTGTTAATGAGTCATCATCATTGAAGGGAAGGAAGTTCTGCAGCAAAGGGATCGGAACAAACCAAGACGTTGTCTATGTAGAGGGACAGGATGTGGTGCTTGCCGTCTCTGCCGCTCCACTCCAACCCTATGCTCGGGCCCATCTCCAACTTCAACTCATTGAGGCGCCATCTCACGTTCTTGACAAACCCAACTATAGAATCTTCAAGATAACACTCATTATGGAAGGCCCGAACCTCATTTTACCTACAGATATTGTATGCCAGTTCTATTTTATTTGGTATACCATATAATGCTTCAATTTTAAAATTGAAGTAGCTAGAAAATCATACTGTAGATGTGAAGTGTGTTATTGTGCCAGTTAGGACCAATGTGGTCAGTATATTGAAATAAAGACAATTTTGATGCTACCTCACCTCAAATGCTACTTTTGTACAAGCATTCTTTTTTACTTATATCAGGTTTCAGAATTGTGTACATTGTGTAATAGACTATGGATAGCTAGAATTGAGACTCTCAATATTGTGTTGGGCATTTTAAGATACTAGTGTACAATAAGATACTTGTGTACATTATGAGGGTGACTGTGTTCTTCTTAAGCAATTTACTGGGAATCTGAGACAATGAAAAAATTATTGGCATTATTTTTCAGATCTATAATGGATCCCAACATGAAGAAGCTTCAAGAGGCTCTGGTTGACATTGAGACTGATGCGGAACAAGTTCTTCTAGCTAGGCATCAGGTTCATATATGTTATTGGCTTGCCTTATTAATACCAGATGAGAGTCTAAATATCACTCTTCTGATTTGTTGTTCTCTGTTACTATTAGTTGGTGGAAAATGATAAGATAAGAAATGCAAACAGGGAGGCCCTGACAGCCCTCCGGAAACAAGCTAGGACAACCAAAAGCAGTGTGCCATCTCCCTTTGAGGTCATAATGAAAGAGATGGAAGGAAACTCTGGCAAGCAGCTGATAAAGGAGATATGCCCAACTTGTGGAGACCACGACCCCAAAGAACATACTTGGCTAATGTTTCCTGGATCTGATGTTTTTGCTCGTGTTCCATTTCACGTGGCACACACTGTTCTGGAGAAAGGTATGCTCAGGAATCGCGCCCCACAAAAACCAGTGCATTTGAATTTATCAGTGATGTAGGTTCATTAGATATATGGAGCAAGCATTTATAGTTGATTTTGAATTTCATGTAGATAATGCTTGGGCGGTAGCTCTTGCATTTTGTTTGCAGCTTTTTTGCACACAAACTGTTAAAATGAGCAGCATGTAAAGAACTCTGTGCTGACACTATTCTTTTTTTTTATCGACTCTTCTGGCATCCAAACTGTTTTCTTTCATTTTCGTGAAAATCCAAGAAAAGTGAAGCATGTTCTTCTTTCTGCAAACAAGGAAACTTATGTGCCTATTTAGTCCAACTATTTATATTTAGCCAGTTCGTCGAGGCAATATTTATGACTAACAATTGCTTATTTCGCTTTGTACTTTGTATTGGTGCAGACCAAGAACGCCTTGATTTCGATACCAAGAAACTGCAAAGCTTTGTGAAGGAGAAATCACTTGTGATCTCTGAGAAAGGTGCCCTAGCAGGAAGATTTGGCGCTGACACTGTGAAATCCTTGGTCAGCCTTACAGACACACCTAAGTTGACACGGGAGGGAGCAGAAGTGAAGTATCAGTTGGGTTAACTGTCCAACCACAATGCTGTTTCTTGGATATCTTCTGTATAGATGTTTGCTTCCATGTCGAACAAAATTTTGCGTGATTGTTAGCACTTGCAAAAATTTGTTCCAAATGGATGTTGAGCTGTTGAACCGCAGCTAATCTGGTTTTTTGAATTCTGATTTGCTGTGACATTGTAACGCAATCGGTGTGTAGTTCCTGATGGGGCATCCTTGATGACCTAGCTGTATTTCCTGATGGGGAATCCTTCATGGCGCAGTCAGTGTGTAATTCCTGTTTCAAACTGAAGACAGGTGGCAAGACTTGTGTGCATTTCTGCACTGTGTCATAGCAGAACCAAGGTTAGGCCCCGTTTAGATCAAAAAAAATTTGGATTCTGGCTACTGTAGCACTTTCGTTTATATTTGGCAATTAGTGTCTAATTATGGACTAATTAGGTTTAAAAGTTTCGTCTCGCGATTTCTCACCCAACTGTGCAATTAGTTTTTTTTCGTCTACATTTAGTACTCTATGCATATGTCGCAAGATTCGATGTGACGTGTACTGCGCAAAATTTTTTGGAATCTAAAAGGCCCTTAGTCTTCCTCACAGTTTGCACGAGAAGTCTGATAACTTGCAAAGTGGGTCAGTGGGTGCAAATCTGTTTACCCAAAATTCTGCAATTGCAGCTGACATGACTCAGCTCAGCCAGCGGAAGGCAGGTTGCATTTAGTAGTATTTACCCTTGCAGTTGCAGTAAACCAACCATGTTGTATGAATTATTACAAGTAAAGTCTATTTCCTATCATCCAAACAAGCTCCAACTGTTGCTCGTTGCTCTTCCCCAACTCCGGCTTGACGCGTCCTCTTCTTCCTCGTCTACGGGATGCGGCCATCCCATGATCCCATCCTCAATTCAACAGTTCAGTTGAGCATCGCTCGTTCCTACTACTACCATTTCGGCTTCAACTGTTCAGACATTTGAGTATTGCTCGTTCCTACCATTCCAGCTTCAGTCCCGGAGGGGCGGTTGTAGCGGCCGTTGCGGGGGAAGGAGGGGCCATCGTCCCTCAGAATAGCAAGCACAGAAGAGTCGACTAGTCGAGGCGCGCGCGACGTGCGCAGAGGCCACACCTGCGCGCGCGCGTGCACCAGAAGAGGAAATCGCGTGCATGGCCGGCGCGCCCGCCACCGACTCTGCCGCGGCGGCGACCTGCGCTGCGGCCGTGCCGCTGCTCCTCCCGCTCGATGACGCCGTGGCGGGCGGAGGGTGCTGGGAGGACGCCGCCATCTCGCTGGGACTGGTGGGCGTGCAGCTGGCCAGCGCCGCGTACATGGTGGTGCTGACGTCCGTGCTGGCGCTGGGGCTGGACCCGCTCTTCCTCATCGCCTTCGGAAGCCTGTGCACCGGGATCCTCACCGTCCCCTTCGGCGTCAAGTTCGAGAGGTTTGAGTTAATCACGGACCGCCATGGATTGGTCTTTGTTTTCTGTACGTTCGCTGATCGGTCTGCATGCAAATCCGGGATGGACGGGGTAGGAAGAAATGGCCGTCGGAGCTGAGCAGCCGGCTGTTTTTCCAGTTCGTCGTGCTGGCTCTGGGAGGGTAAGAAACTGCAGCAATGCCAATGGTGTGCTGCTGCTGCTCTGATCCCAAATGAGCTTGCGAATGATCCGTGTTGGTCTCTTCCAGGGTGACTGGATTCCAGGCCCTGATGCTGCAGCCTGCAAGGCATGAAGATGACGTCCCCGGCCATTGCTTCCGCCATGCCCAACCTGGCCCCCGGCTTCATCTTCGTCATCTCCGGTTGTCTCGGGTACTCCGCCGTCCACCGGCCGGGCTCCCCAATCCACACCCTGAGATGAATTAGTTTGTGCATGTCCACGTTTGCAGGTTCGAGAGTGTTGATCTGAAATGCCGGTACACGAGGGCCAAGATCCTCGGCACCGTGGTCTGCCTGGGGGGCGCCGTGGCCATGAGTTTCCTGCAGAGCCCGGATGCCCTATCGGGGCACGTGCTGCCGCGACCGGCGGACCCCGCCGCCGCCGCGAGCTGGGTGGTGGGCTGCCTGTGTCTCCTCGCCGCGGTGCTCGTGCTCTCTGGCACGATCGTCATGCAGGCGGCGACCATGCTGCGCTTCCATGCGCCGTTCACGCTCTGCTCCGTGACGTCGCTGATCGGCGCGGCGCTGACGGCGGCGTTCCGGGTGGTCACGTCCGGGCGGCTCAGCCCCGGGACGCCCCAGATCAGCTTCCAGATCGTCCTCTCCCTCGTGTTCGTGGTACTGCAGAAATGTGACGACGTTAGAAATCTACGGCCATGGTGATGGTTGAGCTGAAATGACCGGTTTTCCATGGTGGCCGGCGGTGCAGGGAGGGGTGATGAGCTCCGCGTGCATCATGTTCCAGACGTGGGCGCTGGAGAAGAAAGGCCCCGTCATGGTCTCCATGTTCAACCCCATGCAGACTGTCGGCACCGCCATCTTCTCGGTGCTCTTCCTTGGCGGCGCCATGCAGCTAGGAAGGTACTGGAAGGTTCCAGATTCACCCACGCTTTGGCTTGCTTTGCCCTCCCTTTCTTCCCGTTGAGATTTTTGATAAGCGTTGCAGGGATTGTCGGATTGACATGAATCAGAAGCTGATTTTGTGCTCTGGGTTTATGTCTTCCAACCCCACCAAATGCAAATAGACTGAATTGATCGCTTGATGCTTGGCGCAGCATACTCGGGATGGTCTTCCTCTTCTCCGGGCTGTACGTAGTTCTGTGGGCGAAGAATAAAGAATGTCAGGTTCTTGCTGCAGACAGGGTGGAAAAGAGTAAAACAGCGCACAACGACATGGAGAAGGCCCTCTTGTTTTGAGATGGAGCTAAGTTTTGCTTCCCTTGTAATATTATTAGGCTCCTCAATTTAATACAATTGTAAATTTATAAAATCTTCCTTTAAAAAATAGAACTTGTTAAAATCTAGGTGCCTGAATTTTCAATTCCTTTCAGGCAACGGTTATTGCATATATTTTATGCTAAAATTGCAGGTTTAGCTCGTTGCAATTTATGTAGGCATAATCTGCAATTTTTTGTTCTAAGAATAAAAAACATTAGACAAAATCACAAACCTGATAAAATTTGGTTAGTTGGCACAAAGACAATTAAAAATTTACAATTATTTCTATAGTTAGACAAAGATAAAAATTTGATATGTTATGATACAAAGACAAATAACAAATCATAAAAGCAACAATTTACTTATACTAGTTGGTTGTACAAGAGTGTTGCATGAAATCATCTTAAAATTCAGACACCTGAAATATAGGGGAAGTGAAAAAAAAACTTACATCCTCTTTCAAATCCTGATTGCCTTAGCCGTACGACCTAGTTTGATATGCAAATGTAGTAAGGCATCGTTTATGTCCACTGATTGTTCCCATGCCCCTTTAACTGTTTCAAGAATCCCGGAGGAGTACCCGAAAAGAGTCAACCCTGAAACTATGGTAAATTGAAGGATAAATCTCCATAAAGCCAAATTTGGAAGCAAGAAGATGGAAAACTAAATGGCTTATTCAAATCACCCCCCATGTATTGCTCACCCTAGGAAAAGTTTGAAATCCCAATGGGATTTTCCCATGAATTGTTCACCATAGGAAAGTCTGGAATTCCAGGGAATTTGAGTGTCCAAACTAACTTTGAAGGATGATCGGTGCATGATCAGAGATTATTGTTGTTAATGCCCGAAGGTCTACCGAGGGGAAGTGCTCTTGCCATTCAAGGGTACAGAAAAAACAATCAATCGTAGTCATTGTAGGACAAGGTTGTTCATTGACCAAGTAAACTTGCCCCCTTAGTTCAATTTCTAGCAGTTTCAGGCCGAAGATCGTTTGTTTGCAACTGTTCACCATACTAAGGTCAAGCCTGTCATTATTTTTTATCTGCTAGATTTTGAATGAGATCAAAGTCCCCGAGCAACAGGTAGGCCGACATTGATTGCTTCAAGGATAAAAGTTCCATGAGAAAGTCTCTCTTCTCTGTGGCACTGTGGTTCATAAACCCCAGTCAAGGACCAAGAAATATCGTTGGCTCGCATAGTAATATCTACTGAAATAGTATATTGGGTTTGGGACTTTGGTTGTATAAATAAAAAAATTCTCCTTCACAGCCAAAAAAAAAATGCCACAGGACACCCCTGCACGGTTAAGGGGCTGTTTGGATCTCATTCTCGTAGTGAGATTCTGGATTAAAAAAATAACAGGTGTTTGGATCTCATTCATATATTGATTATTGCCATGAAAATAACAGGTGTTTAGGATACATAGTTGGATTCTAGATTCCCATTCTAGAATCCAAGTGTTTGGATCTGGTTCTTATTTTTTTACCTTATTCTCATTTTTCTTAGGAGATCCAAACATGACCTAAATAGGTGGAATTTTTGATAAAATGTGGGCCCATGGTCTCCATCAAGATTTCACTTTCCCATTTGAAAATCTTTGTGCAATCATACTACAGTCGCCCCCCATGACATGATCAGATTTCTTATGGTAGCTCGTTTAGCTGCATCATTTAGAATTAGAACAATCCAACAAAAGATGACAGAATTTTCAGCTGACAGTTAAAATCAACAATTAAAACTGCAAGGCTCAGCAAAACGATTGGGTCCCAAGACTTAAACCCGAAGTCATCGAGGACTTGCTCAAGGCTACGGGGTGGAGTACAACACTCAACGAAGTTCACATGCCACAACCCGGCCCTCACACAAAGATTTTTTTTTTATTTTAACCCTTTTTTGAATATAATTTTAAATTTAACATTGTCGGTTTTTTTTTAAAACTAACACTTTTGGCCGCGCCTATTGCCCTGGCGTGGCCAAATGCCTGTGCCGCGCCATGCATGGTGGCGCGCCATGCATGGTGGCGCGGCACAGGGCTGACGTGGCGTGGGCCAGCCTGGGGGGCCGATGACGTGGCGGGTCTTGCCGCGCCCTGTTGCGTGGCGCGGCTGGACCAGATATACCGCACAAACAGCCACACCACCTAGCCGCTGCGCCTGCCGCCGGCCCGGGCTACCTGGATGGTAGAATCGAAACGCGTCGCGCCCGTATTTTGTTAAGTTTTTTTCATGGCCGAATAGAGAATTTGATAAGCCAATGATTAGTTTTTCGTCTTTCATAATACGGTTATGCACCATTTTAACTAAACAATTACGAAAAATTGCCACCGGCGTCCAGATACGACGGGACTGCCGGTTCCCGAACGCAGGGTACTTAATCTCGCCGGCAGTGCTGCCGCGACTCAAAGAAACGAATAAGAAGCAAGTTGACAAGCTGCCACATAACATATTCATTGTTTTGACATAAGTTTGACATAACATAACCAAATAACCCCGCAAGTTTCGGATGCCAATATTCGTTTGACCTAACAAACTAAGACCCAGGAGTGTAAGGATCCCTCAGACGCCTCTGTCTCTTCGAATTTGTTAGCAACACATTGGGAGTGTAGCCAACGTCGGTATGGTCGCATCGACGGTGCGTATGGCTCGTACCCTGCAGGTATATGACACGCACGATTACTTATAATTCTTTATGATCGTTAGTTCATGGAGCCTACGTATTGAAACAAACTATCTTTGTTAGTACATGTGAGGCTCCTTGGGTGCCAAACGGGGCACCACCTAGCTGAGACATGCCGATCTCATCCTGCGGCCATTCGTTCCACTGGCCGTGCTGTCCTAGCGCTATGATGTGGTGGTGTACGCACCGCGAAAGTGGCACCCTACGTCATCGGCTGAGAAGAGCCGGCTGGTGTCCTCAAAGAGGCTGAAGACGTGCCACCCGACCGCGCGGGGAGTGGCGGTTCCTCATAAGGAGTGTCCATGCAGCTCAACTTCTGAGCTAGCTTCCTGCAGCTCTTCTTCACCTTCTGCATAAATAGACGTTAAAGTTAGTTCATTACCCAAACGCATATACACTAAAGAAATATTTTCAAAACGGACAAGTTTATGTTTACCTCCACAAAAGCCGCGAGAACGCCTGGCCCTTGCCCTCTAGACTCGTGAAGCCGGAACGCTGCTTCGTTGGACAGCCTTAACAATTGTATCGCCTGGGTACAGAAACACGGTTGGACAGTTTTAGTACACATACTTAATACCAAAAGGATAACAAATTGTACCATTCAAGTATCTTACCACGTATCTTTGAAGCGGGGCTCTCTGTAGCTGTGTGTCCTCCCTAGTGGTAACGTCGTACACATCTTCGATGACATCTTCTTCCGAGTCCTCGTCAATCGCCACGTCAGTGTACGGGGGCTTGATATGTGTCCTCGTAGACCTGTGAAGCCACCGCAGGTACTCGTCGAAGGTGTGCTAGTCGTGTGGAGGACCCGCAAGGACCGCATGTGGTACCCTGGTCTGCCATAAATGGATGTACGAGCTGTGTGTCACACGCCAATACTTGGTCTTGTACCTCTTTCTGCGGTCAAACCTGCAACAAAACGATATTAGTTGTACCAAACACACCTCTGAATTGTAGCATTGTTATTAATCGATAACGTACCCGTGCAATACTTAATTGGTGGAGTAAAGCGGTGGTGGGCAGCCTGTCATTTTTCCAAACTGTCTGCAGACCTGGATGGGTAAGTGAATCTCGATCACATGGAAGAAAATAAAGAGGGACATCGCAGCGATACTCGTGTGACTCGTCCCTAGTGATAGGACTCAGATAGTCCTAGAACTCCGGAGAATCCCAAGGACACCAAAACACCTAAAATTTCATAATTGTCCGGAGAATCCCAACGGGCAATCGTTCCCAACATTAAACCCAGAGTAGGTAGGAGCAACCCCCCAGGTTTGCATGTCCTGAGGTGCGACGGCAGGCAACGCATAGTTATCGATACGTCAATGCTAGGACTGCGCTACCCCAGCTGTACCCCGCTATGTTCTCCCATGGCTGGCGAAGTATGTCAAGAAAGATCCAGCTGATGGTGTTACCCCGAGGCGTCTGGGAAGAGGAAAGCACCAAGAAAGTGCCAGAGCCACACTCGAGCGAACCTGTCGATCTGTGCCTCCTCAGCTTGTGGGTCCAAGTACTCAAAGCGCTCTGTGATCCAGGACGACGAAACACCGAAACTTTTCCTGTAATTGATCAAAGAAAATGAGACGCGATGCCAGCTGTAAAGCAATGCAAGTATTAAATAGGCTTGAATTACTCACTTATTTTTCTTGGAAGCATCGTCGTTCAGTGGAAGAAAACCAGTAAACTGAGCCACCAATTCCCTACAGTGATCGTTGTCAACTATCCCTGTCACTGAAAGTCCCCCCAACCGAAGGCCTAAAATAGCCTTCACGTCCTACAACATCAAGGTCATCTCGCCACAAGGTAGGTGGAACGTGTGGGTCTCAGGCCTCCACCTGTTATAAGAATAGAACGACTATTAGTTGCCTCCAATTTGTTACAAGAAAGTTTACGTATAAAGAATGCACTCGCACTTGTCTACAACTGTAGTAAGTAGTACTGGGTCAAGGGGCGGAAGACCGTGGTTGACAACACGGACAAGCTCGAGGAAGCCAGCACGCCGTATGTACGGCGTATAACGCTCGTCCCACTGATGCGCCCTGGTGTGAGTGTGGGGCCTCAAAGGAGGCAAGGACACCTCTGCGTCGTTGTCACTCAAGATGTGTGCTCGGTGCTAGTCGTCGTACTCCACCTCCAGAATAGGATACAACGGGTGCTGCGTGGGAGGGGTCATCCTGTTATAAATTGATAAACAAAACGTTAGAGTATTCAAATTAACAAAATTCAAGTTAACATTAGTAAGTTCACAAACAAATTCACTAACCTAACTAGCCTAAATCTCTAAACTCAAAATCCTAACTATACTAGATAATAAATACATAATCAATCCATATAAAACTTTGGTTCTAAAATTACAAGTAATCTCTCCGTCTCAAAATAAATACACATCTTGCTTTTCGAGTAGTCAAATATGTTTAAGTTTGATCAAAACTAAAAAAACGGTATCAATATTTCTATCTCCTAATAAGTTTATTACGAAAGTATACTCCATGCTTAATGTAATAGTACATATTATGTATCATAAATATTAGTACGCTATTATATAAATTTGGTCAAAGACATTAATAGTCAATGAAAATAGCCTCGATGTCCCTACATGCTCCTAAAAATGCTAGTACTAGCAGACCACCATCAACTCTTTTGCTTCTGCGCCGGCCGCTCGAGGATTGCGAGGGCACGTGGGGGTACCGTAGGGATACAAAAAATACTAACTATACTAGATAATAATAAAAAAATATAAAATCGAGAGGGATGTACCTTAGGAGCGGGCGGCTTTGACGCGCCGGTGTTCGTGGCGTGGCCGGCTAGGGTGCTGCGCGGCGGGAGGGGCCAGGCACGGCGTGGGCGAGCGGCCGAGGCCGGGCCGTGCGGGCGCGGGCGGGGCGAGGCGAGGCTGGGCGGGCGCGTGCGGCCGCAGGCAGGGCGCTGGCGGTGGCGGCGGCGTTCGGGCGGGCGGGCAGGGCAGGGGTGCGGGCGGGCGGGCGGCCTCGCACGCGGTATATATCTGGTCCAGCCGCGCCACGGATCAGGGCGCGGCACTGCCGCGCCAGGGTCAGTGGCGCGACAAGACCCGCCACGTCATTGGCCCCCGGGCCAGCCCACACCACGTCAGCCCTGTGCCGCGCCACCATGCATGTCGCGGCACAGGCATTTGGCCGCGCCAGAGCAATAGGCGCGGCCAAAAGTGTTAGTTTTAAAAAAATCGACGGTGTTAGATTTAAAATTATATTAAAAAAGGATTAAAATTAAAAAAAAATCCACACAAAAGGCAGGACAACAGAGATACAGGACGAAAGGCCTATACGGTTCCCATATGAGACTTTTCCCTGTGTGCCTTTATAAAAGATCGTAATCCTCTGTGTGCCTCTGAAAAAATTCAGCGGTCTTCAGCGCCACTACTCCAACTTTTTCGTGTCATCCATGCCACTTCCGTCAGTTTGAGCTCTAACGCCGTTAAACTGCAGGTGTGAAAAGACGAAAATGCCCTTAAGTTCAAATATGTTATTAATTTTTTTTGAGCACCTTAACGACTTCAAATGAAAAAACTCAAAACTAGAAAGTTGTAGATCTCGTCGAGATCTATAATTTTCATATAAATTTTTTTCATTTAATTTCGCAAAAAAAATAATATGATTTTTCTAAGATATATTAATCATATCAAATCATATTTTTTTTGCGAAATTAAATGAAAAAAAAAATTATATGAAAATTATAGATCTCGACGAGATCTACAACTTTCTAGTTTTGAGTTTTTTCATTTGAAGTCGTTAAGATGCTCAAAAAAAATTAATAACATATTTGAACTTAAGGGCATTTTCGTCTTTTCACACCTACAGTTTAACGGCGTTAGAGCCCAAACTGACGGAAGTGGCATGGATGACACGAAAAAGTTGGAGTAGTGGCGCTGAAGACCGCTGAATTTTTTCAGAGGCACACAGGGGATTACGATCTTTTATAAGGGCATACAGGGAAAAGTCTCTTCCCATATGGGGTGGCCCAAACCAAGTACACACCTAAACAACTACTACGACAAGACACGACACTACTTGAAGATAGACAACACTTCTGTCTTCTTGTTACACTCAGGCCAGACAAAAACACATAAAGACGACACTTCTTATTACAGTGCTAGGTGCATAGTAATGGCTAGTCAGAATCCCCCTCATTAGGTCCTTCATGAAAAGGAGAAGCTTACACAAGCATTTGCTGAAAACATGTTGTGGAGTTTCTGGCATGCTCCCCTAACTATTGAAACCTTGTTGAAATGTTGAACGATCATCGTCTTTAGGCTTGTCGCAGATCCAAATAGAAGTTTAAGGAAATCCATCTCGTAATCATGTCCACGGAAGCCTTCAAATTCTGCCACCTCCAAATGAGGTAAAGAGATCAGTTCATTTCTCCGGTTGCTAGCAAAATTACAGTCACAGTGCTCCCAACATTCTGAATCCTGGAAAGCATGAAAGTATATATGTTACATCACTGACGCTTCATATATATATATTTGAGGATCTAAGAAATGTGGAGTGAATGGAAACGATGCGTGAGACAGGTGAAGACAATAGAATCATTACCACTCTGAGTAGGACGACCTTAAGCCTTTGTATGGCGGTTCTAATCTGGAGCAGTTGCAGCACAAGCGCTCCAAAAACATGCCCATCTGTTCGGAGATGCAGCTCCAAGGCTGAGAAGTGTGTGAGGGTCCCCGAAAGCCGTGCTACTTCCTGCTCGAAGCTCCGCTCCACGAGTGGAATAACCTGCAAAGTGATTTCATTTGCATCGCAGCATATGTAGACATAAGTATCATTTTTGGTGGAGTGTTAATGAGTCATCATCATTGAAGGGAAGGAAGTTCTGCAGCAAAGGGATCGGAACAAACCAAGACGTTGTCTATGTAGAGGGACAGGATGTGGTGCTTGCCGTCTCTGCCGCTCCACTCCAACCCTATGCTCGGGCCCATCTCCAACTTCAACTCATTGAGGCGCCATCTCACGTTCTTGACAAACCCAACTATAGAATCTTCAAGATAACACTCATTATGGAAGGCCCGAACCTCATTTTACCTACAGATATTTTTGAAAACACAAATAAGATAATAAAATGTAAATGAAGAGGCCTTTTGACTTAAACTTAATAAGAGAGTCCGTTGATTTGGAAACAAAATGACTTGATGAAAGAAGCAGATCCAGAAATCGATGCCAATGAGAATTGCATGGAAGTAAGAAGATTAATAGAGAAGTAAGAATGAAGTCAAACCTCATATAGCTTTTTTTTAGAATTGCCTCATATAGCTCCACCTCTACACCTGAGCATTTTGTGGGCTAGATCGGCCTCGGGCCGGGCCAAAAAAAAGCATGGCTGTTTCATCAGGCCAAACAAATCCCGCCCACGACCATCCTCTGGACGAGTTGACTAGACTTTTTATGTCAGGCTCGGGCAAGGCCTAGCTCTAGGTGGGTTGGCCGCGCAATTTATAATGTAAAATAGTTAAAATAAATATTTCAGGCCGGGCTTGCGCCAAGAAAAAGTTTTCTGTGCAGCGGGGTCTATGCCCAGGCCCTGTCCACTGAGGCTCGTGGGCAGGACCCAAAACCCGATGAGCTTGGATCGGGCTGAGCCGGGCTCAATTTGCTCAGGTCTATCCACCTCCACCGAGCTTTTCTTTTTTTTCCTGTAGCGATGGGTGCTTCTTCTCCATCGACAACTCCAACCTCGATGGTATATTGATCTACGGTTATTGTCGAAGATTTTTGGGGAAAACCTAAACCTAGATGCCTCTTGATTTAAGCTTAACTCGAGAGTCCTCGATTTGGAAAGAAAATGGGATTTCGGAAAGAAGTAAATCCAAAAGTCAAATAAAACTAGGCTGAGAAGGAAATAATAACATCAATAGAGGAAAAGTAAGAATGAAGTCCAACTTTTGATCCAACTCAAACGATCTCCCTTCTCTGTTGAGGACCTCTTCTACTCCCGCGACTCCAACTCCAGCAATCTCTAGATCTCGATTGTTTGGGAAGTGGAGGGGGTAGGAGAGGAGAGGAGGGATGATTTGGTGGCTGTAGGGTTTCTAGGGATGACAAGGGAGGTTGTTGGCCTAGCGGCGGTGGCGGCCCCTACAAGCAGCCAATGAAATGGAAAGGAGACGATTTGCGAGTGGCTTGACAAGGAAGGTCATGGGAGAGTGGCACTAGGGTTAGGTACAGAGGGCTGGTTGAAAGGCCATGGCGGCCCAGGCCCAAGTTGGTTACTCATTTTAGTCATTGCTACCCACGGATTGAATTTTCCTATTTCCTATTGGTTTGGGCACAGGAAGACCTTGTTCGTTTCATCCCTAAACCATGGGAATCGAGGGGATTGGGGGGATTTTGACTTATAGGAGATTTAATCCTCATCAATCCCTCCCAATACCTTGGTTTTAAGACAAAACAAATAGGGCTAAATTCCGTGTTTTACCATAGTGCATAGAAAAAATTCATTTTCTCTGATTGTCATTTCCTTATGGGATAATGAAAAGAACATCTAGCTTCATTCCGAAAGAAGAGGAATCAGATCACCTTATTACAAAAATCACTCCACGGTGATAGGAACAAGCTTACAAAACAAAACCGGCTCAAAACACAATTCTGCAAATAAAAGGCCATCCCTAGGACGTGAAGAAACACATTGTTGCATTCTTCAGCTTGCAGCAAGCCTCTGCCACCAACTTTTCAATGCCTCACACCGCTGCAACTTGGCCTAGAAATGAAGCCAATGTGTTCTCCTAAAAATAACCTGTAGAAGAGTTTTGTGTCAACATTGTCAAAAACAACTCCATTCCTTGTTTGCCAAATGGGCCAACAAATTGCCGCTCCTCCTGTCAATAAAAAAGACATAAAATTTTTGTCCCTACTATGAACATCATGAAATTGATTTACTGAAGCTTCTATTCCGATCCGCGCCAATGCTAAAGAGAATGACCATTCAACTGGACCACGTGCACCTAACTGTGCCACTAGATAATGAAAAATGACACGAGCTCCACACTACCTTTCAGGCTAATGCTTCCGTGGAATGTGATGTTTATGATAGACGTGGTGAGAAGATTTTGCTTGCATAATTAGTATGCTTCTGGATGTAACGACCAGAAGTTTAAGCTTATTATTAGCTTAGTCTTGCTGAAACCTGAAATTTAATATTGTTATATATTAGCAAACATGCTCTACATTGTAATAAGGGGACATATAATCATTACTACATAAATGATTTTACGATACACTATCAGGAATTAATGGAGGCGGGCATAATAGGGTACCGCCTCCGTTAATCGGTAGTAGCTCCCGCAGCTAAGCGGCCGCCTCTGTTAATGGTTAACGGAGGCGGCCGACATAGGACGTCTGCATCCATTAATAACCCATTAACAGAGGCGGGCTGTGGGGTATGGTCCCGGTATCCACAAGATAAGACATGGGTCGCATCGTCAGAGGTGGCTCACCCACAAGATCAAGGCGTGCATAGCACTGATCGACATACACCGTAAGATATTGTATAGTACCAAATATGATACTTTTCTTGTAACCCTATACATCTCAATGCAATACAACAAAGGCACATGACGTAGGGTATTACGTCGATCAGACGGCCCGAACATGTCTAAATCGTTGTCTCTGCACCTTGTGTCACCATCCGGTTCCCATCACACGCACCTCCACCGATCAATCTATCTTCGTGGAATACTCCTCGGAGGACTGCCGATTATCTTTTGTCGACAGTTGATGCGCCAGGTAGAGGTGTGCGTGCTGATCTATGACAAACCAGATGGCGTACCTCAAGATCAACGTCATCCGGGGGCAACTCAGCATCTGGAACAGGCACGAGATTGAATCTCTGTCCTTCGCGCCGTTGTCGCCAAGGGCATCTACTATTTTCTACCGATGTAGGGGGTGTTTGGTTCTTTAGTCGTTCCTAAAATTCATGTCGCATCGAATGTTTAGATACTAATAAAGAGCATTAAATATAGATTAATTATAAAACCAATTACATAGATAGATGCTAATTTGCGAGACGATTTTTTAAGCCTAATTAATCTATCATTAGCATATGTTTACTGTAGTAACACGTCGTCAAATCATGGACTAATTAGGCTTAAAAGATTCGTCTCATAAATTAGTCGTAAGTTGTGTAATTAGTTTCGTAATTAATCTATATTTAATACTCCATACATGTGTCTAAATATTCGATATGACAAAAATTTTAGGAGGACACGTAGAAACCAAACACCCTCTAGTCAGTTTGCTATCCTCGAAGTTGAAGATGAAGCCAGGTGCATCACGTGTTGGCTCAGGCTCGCGTGGAGCCAAGTTCGACTCTGACTTGTGCTCACGAGCCTATGCTGTATCCGCTCCACCGAGTTCGACTCCGACTTCTAGATGCAAAGCCGGAAGAAATCCATCTACGTGTCAGACCATCAAAGCCTCAACGAAGTCAATCGGACCTTGTACATGCCTCACGTACATACGAGAAGCATACAAACCAAATTAGGATACGACGACAAGATCTCCATCAAAGATTTCATGCACTAACCAGCAAACAGGAGACGTACGGATGCAAATTTGCATGTAAACATGCATACACGGCATACGAAAATAATTTCCTTGCCCACTCGTTTGTACTTTTGGGATCCGACTCCAAGCACGGCTCGTTGAGCCATCCAAGGAAGAAAGCGAGCTGCCCGCGTCGCCGATCAGATAATGTCATATGTCGTAGCTAAGTCATACTTTAATATTTTTCTAAATATTCTTCAATCTTCGTATATCACCGTAATATTTCTCCGAGCTGTTTTCTCCATGTTTGCTCTCCAAACGATTTTCCGAACCCCCGAACAGTCATGTTGATGCTCGGATGTTCCCAGAGACGGCCCTGTCTCTGGCTTCTCCCTACACGTGCACGAGCGTCTACCCTCTGCGTTATGGGTGGTCAGCAACGGCTCCTTAGCGACGCTTTGTTATTCCTACACGCACACGGGCTCCGCGCTCCGCGTTATGATTAACAGGCTAGCTAGGGCTGGAGACTCATGTACACACTAACTGATCGGGTTGTTTGTATTAAATATAAATACATCTTCACACCAACTGATCGCCGAGATACAAACATTATTTCATCGTCATTGCTGATTTTTCTCTAGAGTTCATATATTTTTACGTCATGTACTACCCGATATTTATATTGCAGGATCATCATCTAGGTGATCGGACCACCTGGTGCTCGGACTTCTCCACTGATCAACTGGTCGGACCGCTAGGTTCATGGACTTCGTCGTCGACCAATTGATCGGACTATTCGCCAGTCGCTTCTACTAATGCTCACTTCGCCACCGACCAGTTGACAAGACTATTCGTCGCTCGTGCTTCATCGTCAGATATGTAACACCCTAGGTGTTTGGCTCCTACAAAATTGCATCTCATTTCATAAATATGTGCATCATCTATCTCATCATGCCATTGTTACTGAAACATGCATATGCAACATTCTCAATTATGTTTGTTTCATACTTGATTGTTTGTGAATGGTAGTAGTGCAACATGTGAATGCAACATGAGTTTCTCATACCTTGAAACATGGCAACATGGTAGGAATATGACAAGTTAAAATTACAACAAAGACATGAAACATGTGAAACATGGAATTGCAACATTAGGGTAAATTGAGTGTTTTGTTGTTTCATCACATGCGATCCTTAGAAGTTGGTATAGCACTTATGTAGAGTGGTTAATTATGGCCTAATACACCTTAACTACACTTAGGGTAATTGATGGGACATTGTTCATGTGGACCAAAATGACTAAATTGCCCTCTAGGTGGAGGTTTGACTTAAGGTGACCTATAGAGTGCCACTGTTTGACTGATTCAAAAGTCCAATCTAGAGACCTTGCATGGATGTGCACCCTTTACCAAAGTTGTAGCCAATTTATCAAGGAACAAAAGTCTCAATATGACCATCTCATGAAAATGGCTAGAACATACTCCAACAGGGCCCACAGGTCATGTTTCCCTGCTAATTTCATACTTAGAAAATTTTCTAAGTCAGAAATACCATTCTAGTTGGATCGAGCCAACTTTGGCTTGATGTAACTTCTGGTTCGTGGTGAATTAGACTATGATCCTTGAATAGAAGTTGAAGATGGAAGGTAGGGCTACAATTTTCGTGTACACGATTTTTGCTATTGATCAACGGTTTAGTCGTTTTAATGCGTTGATGTTGCACTGTCAGGCTTGTTTAGATCACTGAATGGCGAGCTACAGTGCTCGACAGGTTCATAGTCTGACGGCCATGTGTACGCCGCCCGTCGCTGGTCGCCTGATCGCGCTGCCACGCGTCGTGGACGCCCTGGCACAGCCGGCCACGACATGAGCACCCCCCACGCGCCTGTCAACCAGCTCGCCAGTTCAATTTCTATTTCCTCGGCTTCCTTCGCTCGCCCGTAGCTCTGCAGCAACCGCCGCAGCAACTCCGACGAGCTCGTGCTTGCTCGCCGCTACAAAAACGCGAACTACGTCTTCACCACAGCTCCGTCGTGTTCTCCTCTACCTCCTCCACCTCTTAGCCGTGCCGATTGGGTCATGGTAAGGGCGCATTCGTCGTTTCCACCCCCGTCGCCATGACGGGACCTCGCTGGAGTTGGCGCTCCACGCGGCCAACTACCACCGAGGCCTTCCCATCCCCTTCTCTTTGCTTGGTTGGCATGGTAGCGACCTCCGGAAGCTCGTACCAAGCTTAGCCACGCCCTACGGGGCTGGACCTCGCCGGAGCTGGCCAACCCATGGCCGTGTGCCGCCATGGCCGTCGCCATTTCCCCTAACCACCGTAATAGCCATGATTGATGGTACCCCTAGGTGCGCACGGGTGAGGCGAAAACGTTGGTACCGATGGCCTCACCGGAGCTGCCACCGGCGACGAGCTACGCCGTCGTTCTTCTTCCTCCCCTGTCTGTCTCTCTGACTTGTGGGGCCCGCTCGTCAGCAGCTGTGCGCAGGCGGGAGCCGCCGTGGGCCGCGCCGTTTCTAGGCCGCGCTGAGCGCTGACGCGCGCGCGTCGCGGGCCACCATGTCTTTCTGGGCCGACCCAGCAGTAGCTGATTAGGTTTTTCCATTTTATTTTGTTTTATTCTTTTTCACAGATTTGAGTACATATTCAAAAATGTATATCTCTTGGTTGGTAGATCCAAATGATGTGGTTCTAATTTTGTTGAGTTCCTGGTAATTTCTAGTTTATATTAAAAATATAATTTATGCCATGTTCTGTTATGAAAAATAGAGTTGCTAATTATCTCTTTTAATCATGTGGGAAATAGGGGTAATTATATCTTTTTTGTGTAGCTTCAAATGGCATGAAATTTTTATGGTGTACTGCTCATATCATGAATAGCTTGTAGTTAAATTTTCATATATTTTGGACACTGTATGTAGGAGTTAGGTAATTCTCTTGGTTGCATGGATGGATCTTGTGTGAATTTTTATAATTTTTCTATAGATCCAGTAAAGGTAAAAATTGGTGAATGCTATTCTTATGCTAGAATGACACTAGGAAAAATGTGAAATCTATTGCTTGACACTTTTCAATAGGATTTCCTAATTATACTAGAAATAGCCCTACCATCTGTTATTTTTGATACAGCAAGTTCTGCTTGTCGAATTGCTTTGAAATTTTTATGGTAGTCTATGTGAAGCATGAGGTAGCTACTGTAATTTTTGTAGATTTTTCTGTATAGTTTTACTATATGTTGCTTTAATCACCTAATTAACTAAATAAATTAGAAAAGGACATTAAATAATTTATTTAGAAGTTGGCACTATACTTTCTGAAGTTTCGCTGGTATGCACAACAAGTTGGTAAACTTGGTTTGGTCCAAGTATGCTTTTGCATCATCACTAAATATTTAATTTAGTAAACCTGCCATTTCTGGACAGATTCTATGTTTACTTGAATTCGATTTGGTTAACGTAAGAATCATGTTTTGATGTTTAAAAATGAATTTTAGAGAATTTCATAAGCTTTCTAGAATGTCCTCTTGCAAGGCATTTGAATTTATAGAACTCTTGTTGTGATTGAATTAAGAAACTGCTCGTTTGCATATGAAACCTTAACTGTTGATTTAAGTATGCCTTTACTATTCATAAGCTTGTGGTAATGTTCCTAGGTGTTAGGCCTTTAACTGAAGATGAGCATCTTTATCTTAGGTTATGCAAGTTAGGTAAGTTGATCTTGTTCGTCAAGTTAAGTTAGATACATGTTTTAAAGTGATTTGAATAGAGCTGTTCTTAATCGGTAAACGAGTGTCCGGTGATGTTTTCGTTAAACACTTACTGTGATCCATTCATCTTGAGCATCATGTCATTCCTTATGCATCCATAATATTTATCTTGTGCATCGGCATGCAATAGGTATACCGGAAGGAGTGACACTGTTGGAATTCGAGGAACCGAGCGGGGAGCAGCAGCAGCCAACACCGGAGGTTTAGGAGGTGTAGCCCTCGGGAGAAGTGCCAGACGAGGTCACCGTTGAGTGCCTGGATCACCGTCCGTGCAACTTTGTGAAAGGCAAGCCTCGGAGCATATTAAGCCTCCTAATTTCTAAAATGAAGTTAAAGTATTATTGTTACATATATATATTGTTGCATTAAGTTTAGGTGTTGGATGCAAACACTTGCTGCATTGGTTATCCAATCCTTGTCCAGATATTGATACCCTGAATCCTATGTAGCTCAGGCTCATGTAGTGCTTAGCCCTGCTTAAACATGGTAGAAGTCAGGTGATTTCCTGTCACCTGCGAGATATAGGGATATATATGTGGCACGGTTGGCTATATTTGCTATCGTAGAAAAGAACCTATCTTAATTTGAAATGAAGACCGGACGAAGGCTTGCCGGTGTGTAGTGACTCCGTCTGTGTCGCTTAAGGACCGAATCTTGGAGCCTTTCCTATTCATGTTGAACGCATGCCTCTCTCTTAGTTGGCTGGGTCCGAAGACCGACCACGAAGCCGAGTAGCTCACCTCAGGCCGAGAGTCGATAAGTATAAAGTACGTCTCGAAAGGGAGCCGTAGGCGTGAGTCCAAGGGCAGGTGATTTAAAAGTCCTGATTATCCTGGCAGAAGGGTAATCCCTGAGAGTGCTGGCACTAATCGAACCCACAAATTTGGTTCCTGAGTTGTCCCAAAGGTGACCCACGACTACCCTTGCAAAGTATGCCAGGGTGAGAGTTAGGAATACCCCCTCAGCTGAGTTGTAATTCGATTCGAGTCATCGTCTCTCCCGGTTAGTGAGAACTTGACGGGCTTATCTCCAAAGTAGATACACTAAATAACATAATGGTTCAAAAATGATGATATGATGATGATAGCCTTATTATACTTGCTATGGTTAATATTGTTTGCTCCTAATAAGTGAGTACTCTAGTACAGGTGCAAATCTAGTGGACAGGTAAATGATGATAAACTTGATGCGAAGTTTAAATTGGTTACTATATTCATCAGCTCTTTTATGCAACTGTGTCAAGCTAGCCCACCTCATAAGCCTTGCATGATCATTGGTGTCTTTTATTTCTGGTTTTGACGGGTAAGTCTAGCTGAGTACCTTCTCGTACTCAGGGTTTATCTCCCACCTGTTGCGGATGACCAGTTCTACTTTGGTTGCTGCAAGTATTGCCTTCTCCCGGCTGGGGATGAAGACTAGACCGTTGGGCATGGTCTCTCCTAGTTCTCGTACCTGAAGATGCTTTTGGTGGGACATGACTAAGATCTGGCAATGTATTTCAAACTATGAAGTTATGTACTAAACTATGTTGCTTCCGCAAATTTAAACTTGGTTTGTAATATTTTATTTAAACTCTGATGGATGTAATCCGAATGCCACTTGTGAAATGTTGTAATGAATGATGTGTTGAATCACTATGGTCTTGGTTTGTATGTCGAGAGTTGTTTGAAATCCTTCATGATTTCCGGACTACCGGGATTATGGGAGCTTAAGTACAGGAATTTGATCACTTCGGTGATTATTTTTGTACTTACATTCTTATAATTTGGTTGGTTCTGTTACAGCTGGCATCAGAGCAAGATTCAACACTAAATATGTCATTTGTGTATTTAAAACAAAAGTATTTGTAAAAATTCTAAATTAAATACTAAGTATTGCCAGTGGTCATATCCCTTATGCCCAAATAAGGACTCTTAGGTGGCTTATTAAAGTACTAACTTGGGGGTTCCTACTTATTTCTGTTTCATTGTCCATACGGCGTGCTATTGTATGGATGCCATCCGCTTGGATGGTAATGTATGGATCAAAATACCTCTACGCTCTGGTAAGTGGGAGTTGTGAGAGCATGACCGTCCAACCGTCGGTCTAAGGGAGAGTAGTTGTGGTTGCTCGCATACTTACATGTTCGATCATGTATTTATGAGAGTACTTAAGTATGGGTATCTCTATCGGGTAGCTGTGATACTAGAGTATATACATCAGGGGATGTATGTACGAAAGTATTTAGTTTACTACTTACTTTACATGCCTTTTTGGGAAATTATTGGGCTAAAATGAAATTTGCTGTAGGTACACTAACAATGTATCATTGTAGATCGACTAACTACCGTATATGAGAGAACATATGTATGCCACCGTATATTTCGCTAGCCTTTAAATTTTTCTAGGTTTGTGAGGACGTACGGATTGTGCATGCATCATGTTCCTACAACTTTTTGCTACAGATGGCACGCACGAAACGCACCGCTCGCAAGTCCACCGGAGGCAGGGCGCCTCGTCACCAGTTAGCTCCTCGTGAGCCCCGTCTAGAGCCTACTGAGGAGGAAAGGCTGAGGGCAGAGCTAGCCCGGATGACTGCTGAGAGGAGTGCGGCTCAGCAGCGTTTGGAGCAAGTAACATAGGAATGGGATCAAGAAACCCTAGAGGTTCAGAGGTTGACATTTGCTCACCACAACTGTGAGCGCATGTTGATTCACATGCTGAACTAGCGAAATGAAGCCTAGAACAAAGAGAATGCATTGAGAGCACGACAGGTTGAGCTGGAGCAGCAGTTGGCAGCTGTAGAAGAGTACAATAACCATCTCCATGAGGAGGTTCACCTATTACATAATCAGCTTCACCCTCTCCTACCCCCTGATGATGAGGATGAGATGGGCTCTGGTGTCATCATGGCTGAAGATGATGATGACATTGAGGTTAATGGACCTGAGGATGTTCCACTTGGAGAGGAGGAAGATGAGGAGCTAGAACCTGCTAGTGATGAAGATGGAAGAGAGATCTTCGACACTGACTCCAAGGACGATGCGTAGTTTAGCTTACTACTTAGCTAATGCGCTAGAGCTAGTCTTTTGTTGATCCTCATGCATGAACGAGTAGCTTTGTAATAAGTTAATCGTTGGGATGTAATATCGAACCCTATGTTATCTTTGATGTTAGTTTGGAACCTTTATGGCTTGGATGTAACCTATCAAACGTGTTATACTCCACGTATGTGAGCCTTTGATAATTTCCGTCTGTGCGGTCTATAGATCTCGGTGTTGGTTAAGTTTATCGCATTAATGTGTCAATTGATGTGCTTGATGAGTTGTGTGATTGTGATGGATGATCGTGCCTCTGTTGATTGTATAAATTCATTCTCTCCAATGGAATCAGTTGGCATAATTATACAATTCATCTACAAAAATTTTCCACATCGTCAGTGCTCATTGGCTATACATTTTGCAGATGGCTTATAATCTTCGTCGTGACCGTAGCCTTGGAGATGAGGAACAACCACCTCCTCCACCACCGCCCACACCAGCTGAGCTAATGCAGACAGTCGTTGAAAGTTAGTGCATGCTAGCTGAGGCTATGCGCCAACTGGCTAACCACGATGATCGACATGTCCGCTAGGGACCTAAGCCAAACCAGTATAGCAGCTTTAAGGACTTCATGGACACAAAGCCTCCTATCTTTAGAGAGGCAGAAGAACCATTACAAGCTGATGAATGGTTGAGTACGATAGAGCAAAGGTTTGGATTGCTCCGATTGACAGAAGGTATGAAGGCCTCGTATGCAGGACACCAGCTCCAAGGCCCTGTAGGCATCTAGTGGACCCATCACAGGACCACCTTTCCTACAAACATTGAGGTGGTTTGGGACCAGTTCTAGGTAGCTTTCATGGGACATTTTATCTCTCCTGGTCTCATGGCAATTAAGCATACCAAGTTCATGAAGCTAACTTAAGGCAACAAGTGTCTTAATGAATACCTCCAGGCATTTAACAACCTAGCGAGGTATGCTCCCGAGTTTGTTGATACTGATGCCAAAAAGATAGCTAGTTTCAAGAGGGGACTTTCCCCTAAACTGATGAAGTCTATGGGCAACTGTAAGTGTGTCACCTTTAATGAGTTTATCAGTGACACCCTGACTCAGGAGAATAATGATAAGGTATATGCTGCTTCCAAGACCTGCAAAAGAAACTTTGAGGCAGGTGCTTCTTAGTCTAAGGCACCAGTGGTATCCAAAACCCAATATTGTCCACCCAATGCTAATGTCCAGTATCGCCCACCTCAGAAGAAGAATCAAGCTAAAACCAGTTTCCGCAAGGGGTACACAGTTTCCTTGCTAAAGAATACCTCTAGGCATGGTAGCTCCAATGTCCCACCAGCTAACAGGCCATGTTGGAACTGTAACAAGCCTAGTCACTGGGCTAGTACTTGTCCCTATCCTCCCAAGCAGAATGCTCAAGAAAACGTCTGTCAGGGGCGTGTTCACTACACTACTGTGGAGGAAATTTCTGCTGGTGAAGTGGTCACTACTGGTAAGTTTCTTATTAATGATCACCCTGCAGTTGTGCTCTTTGATTTTGGTGCTTCACATTCCTTTGTGTGTTCTACTTTTGCATCTAAGCATAAGATGAATGTGATTACAGTTGTCAAGGGTGGTTATTGTATTAGTGCTGCTGGAAATAATATCATGACTAACCAAGTAGTTAAAGGTATAAAGATTGAGATTAGGGATCGAGAGTTCCTTGCAGATCTTGTAGTTTTGCCGAGGGTAGGAATCGATGTAATCCTTGGGATGAAGTGGATGATCGAGAATGGAGTGTTGATCGATACATCAACCCATGTGGTAATGTTGAGAGATCCTGTGGATAAGAAGGGTTTTCTAGTGCAGTTGCCTCGTGATATCGCTATCCACAATACAGCCAATGCTACCCTAGCTAAAGCCATTGAGGATATACCGGTTGTCTGTGAGTTTCTAGATGTCTTCCCTAATGACTTGCTTGGATTACCTCCGAACCGTGAAGTAGAATTCAAGATAGAACTCATTCTGGGTATGGCTCCTATTTCTCGAAGGCCCTATTAAATGCCGCCCAATGAGTTGGCTGAGCTGAAGATTCAGTTGAATGAGCTATTAAAGAAAGGTTTGATTTGGCCTAGTTCTTCTCCTTGGGGTTGTCTGGCTATCTTTGTGAAGAAGAAGGACGAGTCTCTGTGCATGTGCGTGGATTATCGCCCCCTTAATGCTGTTACTATCAAGAACAAATACTCTCTTCCTCGCATCAATATTCTGTTTGACCAGCTCTCCAAAGCTAAGGTATTCTCCAAGATCGATTTGAGGTCTGGCTATCATTAGATCAAAATTCGTCCTGAAGATATACCTAAGACAGCTTTCTCTACTCGTTATGGCTTGTTCGAATATCTTATCATGTCCTTTAGGTTGATAAATGCTCCGGCACACTTTATGTACCTAATGAATTCGGTATTCATGCCAGAATTGGATAAGTTCATCGTCGTGTTCATTGATGATATCCTTGTATATTCTCAGAATGAAGAAGAGCATGCTGAATATCTGAGAATTGTTTTAACTCGATTACGTGACAACCAGCTTTATGCTAAGTTCAGCAAGTGTGAATTCTGGTTGAACAAGGTACCTTTTCTAGGTCATGTATTATCTAGAGATGAAATTTCAGTTGACCCTACTAAGGTGCAAGAAGTCCTAGATTGAAAGGCACCTACTACGGTCACAGAAGTCCGAAGTTTCCTGGGTTTGGCTGGCTATTATCGTCGTTTCATCCTAGATTTCTCTAAAATCACCAAGCCCATGACTTGACTACTTCAAAAGGATGAGAAGTTTGTGTGGACCCCGAAGTGTGAAGAGACTTTCCACACTTTGCGGACCTTACTAACTTCTGCTCCTGTATTGGCACAACCTGACATCGATAAGCCTTTTGATGTCTATTGTGATGCATGTGACACTAGTTTGGGGTGTGTTCTTATGCAGGGGGGGCGAGTCATTGCTTATGCTTCGCGCCATCTTCAAAAGCATGAAATCAATTATCCTACCCATGACTTAGAGCTAGCCGCGGTTATTCATGCCCTAAAGATTTGGAGACATTACTTGCTAGGTAATGTGTGCAACATCTATACTGACCATAAAAGTCTCAAGTACATCTTTACTCAACCTGAGTTGAACATGCGTCAGCAACAATGGTTAGAATTAATCAAAGACTACAACCTTCAAGTGCACTACCATCCTGGCAAGGCAAATGTGGTTGCTGATGTCTTAAGCAGAAAGGCCCATTGCAATTCCTTAGTTAGTGAAGGCTTTCATCTGGCACACCTCCTTCATCCTGTAGTACTCCACAATATCACTGTGGATTGCTCTCTTAGAAGTCGAATTATCGAACTCCAGAAGACTGATGTGGGTGTGTTTCACATCAAGCGAAAGATGAAAGAGCAGGAGACCAAGCACTTTAGGGTCGATGAAAAAGGAATTCTCTAGTTTAATGATAGGCTTGTAGTACCCAAAGACAAAGAACTAAGAAATCAAATTATGGCTGAAGCCTATTCTTCTAGATTGTTCATCCATCCTAGTAGCAGTAAAATGTATCAAGATCTCAAGCTGTATTATTGGTGGACCAAGATGAAGAAAGAAATCGCAGCCTATGTGGCAAGGTGTGATAACTGTTGCAGAGTCAAGGCTATTCACATGAGGCCCAGATTATTGCAACCACTCTCTATTCCTATCTAGAAGTAGGAAGAAATTGTTATGGATTTCATTGTTGGGTTACCCACTAACAAAAAGGGTTGTGATTCCATCTGGGTTATCGTAGATTGTCTAACCAAATCTGCTCACTTTATTTCGATCAAGTCTACTACCACCCTCACAATTATGCTGATATTTATTTTCAACAAGTGGTACGTCTCCATGGTGTACCCAAATCCATTGTTTCAGATAGAGGACCGCAATTCACGGCTCGCTTTTGGGAATGCTTACGTTAGAATCTTGGCACTCATCTAATCCGCAGTTCTACCTATCATCCGTAAACATCAGGACAGACTGAGCGTGTTAATCAAATTCTTGAAGACATGCTTAGAGCTTGTCTTATCTCTTGCAAAGGCTCTTGGGAGGAATGGTTGCCTCTCGCTGAATTCTCTTATAACAACAGTTATCAAGAGAGTATCAAAATGGCTCCTTTTGAAGCTCTTTATGGCCGTAAGTGTAGGACTCCTTTAAACTGGGTGGAACCCGAAGAAAGAAGATTCTATGGTATTGATTTTGTAAAAGAAGCTGAAGAGCAAGTCCGAACTATATAGAAGAAGATGACTGCGGCTTAGGCTAGACAAAAGAGCTATGCTGATAAGAGAAGAAAACCTATTGAGTTTGAAGTAGGTGACCATGTTTATCTAAAGGTATCCCCTATGAAAGGAGTAAAATGTTTTCGAATCAAAAGGAAGCTTGAGCCTCGATATGTTGGACCTTACCAAATTATCGAGAAAAGTGGAAGAGTAGCCTATAAACTCGATCTACCATGTGAAATGGGAGCTATATTCCTGGTATTCCATGTGTCTCAGCTGAAGAAGTGTCTTTGCATTCCCGAGGAAAGAGTAGCAACAAGGAGAATCAACTTGAAATCTAATCTTTCTTATGAGGAGAAGCCCATGCGGGTTCTGGATACTCAAGAAAGGGTGACTCGTAGGTGAGTAGTTAAGTTATACAAGGTAGTTTGGAGTAATCATAGTGATCGGGATGCAACATGGGAGCGGGAAGATTATCTAAAGGAAAATTTTCTGACTTTCTATACTAAATGGTACGCTTTCCAAATCTCAGGATGAGATTTTTTCTAAGGGGGGGAGGGCTGTAACACCCTAGGTGTTTGGCTCCTACAAAATTGCATCTCATTTCATAAATATGTGCATCATCTATCTCATCATGCCATTGTTACTGAAACATGCATATGCAACATTCTCAATTATGTTTGTTTCATACTTGATTGTTTGTGAATGGTAGTAGTGCAACATGTGAATGCAACATGAGTTTCTCATACCTTGAAACATGGCAACATGGTAGGAATATGACAAGTTAAAATTACAACAAAGACATGAAACATGTGAAACATGGAATTGCAACATTAGGGTAAATTGAGTGTTTTGTTGTTTCATCACATGCGATCCTTAGAAGTTGGTGTAGCACTTATGTAGAGTGGTTAATTATGGCCTAATACACCTTAACTACACTTAGGGTAATTGATGGGACATTGTTCATGTGGACCAAAATGACTAAATTGCCCTCTAGGTGGAGGTTTGACTTAAGGTGACCTATAGAGTGCCACTATTTGACTGATTCAAAAGTCCAATCTAGAGACCTTGCATGGATGTGCACCCTTTACCAAAGTTGTAGCCAATTTATCAAGGAACAAAAGTCTCAATATGACCATCTCATGAAAATGGCTAGAACATACTCCAACAGGGCCCACAAGTCAGGTTTCCCTGCTGATTTCATACTTAGAAAATTTTCTAAGTCAGAAATACCATTCCAGTTGGATCGAGCCAACTTTGGCTTGATGTAACTTCTGGTTCATGGTGAATGAGACTATGACCCTTGAATAGAAGTTGAAGATGGAAGGTAGGGCTACAATTTTTGTGTACACGGTTTTCGCTATTGATCAACGGTTTAGTCGTTTTAATGCATTGATGTTGCACTATCAGGCTTGTTTGGATCACTGAATGGCGAGCTACAGTGCTCGACAGGTTCAGAGTCCGACGACCGCGTGTACGCCGTGCGTCACCGGTCGCTTGATCGCGCTGCCACACGCCACGGATGCCCTGGCACGGCCAGCCATGACATGAGCACCCCCCACGCGCCTGTCAACCAGCTCGCCAGTTCAATTTCTATTTCCTCGGCTTCCTACGCTCGCCCGTAGCTTCGCAGCAACCGCCGTAGCAACTCCGACGAGCTCGTGCTTGCTCACCGCCGCAAAAACGTGAACTACGTCTTCACCATAGCTCTGCTGTGTTCTCCTCTACCTCCTCCACCTCTCAGCCGTGCCGATTGGGTCTTGGTAAGGGCGCATTCGTCGTTTCCACCCCCGCCGCCATGACGGGACCTCACCAGAGTTGGTGCTCCATGCGGCCAACTACCACCGAGGCCTTCCCATCCCCTTCTCTTTTCTTGGTTGGCATGGTAGCGACCTCTGAAAGCTCATACCGAGCTTAGCCGTGCCCTATGGGGCCGGACCTCGCCGGAGCTGGCCAACCCGCGGCCATGCGCCGCCATGGCCGTCGCCATTTCCCCTAACCACCATAATAGCCGCGATTGATGGTACCCCTAGGTGCGCACGGGTGAGGCGAAAACATTGGTACCGATGGCCTCACCGGAGCTGCCACCGTGAAAGGTCCTAATGGCTAGAGGGGGGGGGATGAATAGCCTAATAAAAAATTCTACAACAACACTTAACCAAATGGTTAAACAATTATGAGGCGAAGCAAGTATTGTGCTAGCCTACTCAAAATGCAAGCCACCTACCACAATTCTAGTTTAGATAGTGTCAATTTACATAAGAGCAATGACACTACCCTATGTTAGTGTGCTCTCAAAGGCTAACTAAAGAGCCACACCAACCAAGCAAGCAAGCTCTCACAACTAGTTACACTAAAGAGCTTGTCAACTAGTTTGCAATAATATAAAGAGAGTGATCAAGATAGTTATACCACCGTGTAGAGGAGTGAACCAATCAATCACAAGGATGAATAACAATGAAGACCAATCACCTCGGAATCAATGATAAATATAATGATTTTTACCGAGGTTCACTTGCTTGCCAGCAAGCTACTCCTTGTTGTGGCGATTCACTCACTTGGAGGTTCACGCGCTAATTGGCTTCACACGCCAAACTCTCAATAGGGTGCCGCACAACCAACACAAGATAAGGATCACACAAGCCATGAGCAATTCACTAAAGTATCTTTTGGCTCTCCACCGGGGACAAGGTCAAGAACCCCTCACAATCACCATGATCGGAGCCGGAGATAATCACCACCTCCGCTCGACGATACTCGTTGCTCCAAGCCATCTAGGTGACGGCAACCACCAAGAGTAACAAGCGAAATCCGCAGTGAAACACGATCACTAAGTGCCTCTAGATGCAATCACTTAAGCAATGCACTTGGATCACTCCCAATCTCACTATGATGATGAATCAATGATGTAGATGAGTGGGAGAACTTTGGCTAGGCTCACAAGGTTGCTATGTCAATGAAAATGGCCAAAGATGTGGGCCACAGCTGGCCATGGGGCTTAAATAGAAGCCCCCACGAAATAGAGCCATTGTACCCCTTCACTGGGTACTCTGCGCTCTAACTGGACGCTCTGGTCCATTTTACCAGACCCTAGACTCAGCGTCCGGTCCACAGATGGACGCCACATGTCATCGGCTTCAAACACTGTTCATCAGATTCCAACGGCTATGACGCTGATCGGACGCTCTGGTCAAAACTAACCAGACGCTGGAACCTCAGCGTCCGGTCGAGTACAGTAAGGGTCAAAACCTGGTTTTCCTCGACCAGACGTGTCTGGTCCACCTCGACCGGACACAGCCTAGCGTTCGGTGGTAAACCCTAGCCACTGTACCGACAGTCAACGCGACCGGACGCAGGCAGTCAGCGTCCGGTGCTTCTGGATTCAGCGTCCGGTCACTGGACCGACGCTGGCATCAGCTCTGTTCTCACTTCTATCTTCTCCACCCTTGTTCCAATGTGCCAACCACCAAGAATTTGCATCCGGCGCAATAGAAAATAGGCATTTCATTTTCCCGAAAGCACGACGGAAGGGAGAGAGGGACCCAAACCCATCTCAACCCTACAAACACCTTGTGTACAAGTGTTAGCATATTTTCACAAATATTATCAAGGGTGTTAGCACTCCACTAGATCCTAAATGCATATGTAATGAGTTAGAGCATCTAGTGGCACTTTGATAACCGCATTACGATACGAGTTTCACCCCTCTTAATAGTACGGCTATCAAACCTAAATGTGATCACACTCTCTAAGTATCTTGATCACCAAAACAAAATAGCTCCTACAAGTTATACCTTTGCCTTGAGCTTTTTGTGTTTCTCTTTCTTCTCTTCAAGTTTAAGCCCTTGATCATCTCCATGCTATCACCATTGTCATGTTATGATCTTCATTTGCTTCTCTACTTGAAGTGTGCTACCTATCTCATGATCACTTGATGAACTAGGTTAGCACTTAGGGTTTCATTAATTCACCAAAACCAAACTAGAGCTTTCACACCGGCAACGAGCTACACCATCGTTCTTCTTCCTCCCCTATCTGTCTCTCTGACTTGCGGGGCCCGCTCGTCAGCAGCCACGCGAAGGCGGGAGCCGGCCGTGGGCCGCGCTGTTTCTAGGCCACGCTGAGCGCTGACGCGCGTGCGTCGCGGGCCGCCGTGTCTTTCCGGGCTGGCCCAGCAGTAGCTGATTAGGTTTTTCCATTTTATTTTGTTTTATTCTTTTTCATAGATTTGAGTACATATTCAAAAATGTATATCTCTTGGTTGGTAGATCCAAATAATGTGGTTCCAATTTTGTTGAGTTCCTGGTAATGTCTAGTTTATATTAAAAATATAATTTATGCCATGTTCTGTTATGAAAAATGGAGTTGCTAATTATCTCTTTTAATCATATGGGAAATAGGGGTAATTATATCTTTTTCTGTGTAGCTCCAAATGGCATAAATTTTTTTATGGTGTACTGCTCATATCATGAATAGCTTGTAGTTAAATTTTCATACATTTTGGACACTGTATGTAGGAGTTAGGTAATTCTCTTGGTTGCATGGATGAATCTTGTGTGAATTTTTATAATTTTTCTATAGATCCAGTAAAGGTAAAAATTGGTGAATGCTATTCTTATGCTAGAATGATACTAGGAAAAATATGAAATCTGTTGCTTGACACTTTTCAATAGGGTTTCCTAATTATACTAGAAATAGTCCTACCATCTGTTATTTTTGATACAACAAGTTCTTCTTGTCCAACTGCTTTAAAATTTTTATGATAGTCTATGTGAAGCATGAGGTAGCTACTGTAATTTTTGTAGATTTTTCTGTATAGTTTTACTATATGTTGCTTTAATCACCTAATTAACTAAATAAATTAGAAAAGGACATTAAATAATTTATTTAGAAGTTGGCACTATACTTTTTGATGTTCCGCTGGTATGCACAACAAGTTGGTAAACTTGGTTTGGTCCAAGTATGCTTTTGCATCATCACTAAATATTTAATTTAGTAAACCTGCTATTTCTGGATAGATTCTATGTTTACTTGAATTCAATTTGGTTAACGTAAGAATCATGCTTTGATGTTTAAAAATGAATTTTAGAGAATTTCATAAGTTTTCTAGAATGTCCTCTTGCAAGGCATTTGAATTTGTAGAACTCTTGTTGTGATTGAATTAAGGAACTGCTCGTTTGCATATGAAACCTTAACTGTTGATTTAAGTATGCATTTACTATTTCTAAGCTTGTGGTAATGTTCCTAGGTGTTAGGCCTTTAACTAAAGATGAGCATCTTTATCTTAGGTTATGCAAGTTAGGTAAGTTGATCTTGTTCTTCAAGTTAAGTTAGATACATGTTTTAAAGTGATTTGAATAGAGCTGTTCTTAATCGGTAAACGAGTGTCCAATGATGTTTTCGTTAAACACTTACTGTGATCCATTCATCATGAGCATCATATCATTCCTTATGCATCCATGATATTTATCTTGTGCATCGGCATGCAATAGGTGTACTGGAAGGAGTGACACTACTGGAATTCGAGGAACCGAGCGGGGAGCAGCAGCAGCCAACACCGGAGGTTTAGGAGGTGTAGCCCTCGAGAGAAGTGCCAAACGAGGTCGCCGTTGAGTGCCCGGATCACCGTCCATGCAACTTTGTGAAAGGCAAGCCCCAGAGCATATTAAGCCTCCTAATTTCTGAAATGAAGTTAAAGTATTATTGTTACATATATATATTGTTGCATTAAGTTTAGGTGTTGGATGCAAACACTTGCTGCATTGGTTATCCAATCCTTGTCCAGATATTGATACCCTGAATCCTATGTAGCTCAGGCTTGTGTAGTGCTTAGCCCTACTTAAATATGGTAGAAGTCAGGTGATTTTCTTTCACCTGCGAGATATAGGGATATACATGTGGCACGGTTGGCTATATTTGCTATCGTGGAAAAGAACATGTCTTAATTTGAAATGAAGACCGGGCGGAGGCTTACCAGTGTGTAGTGACTCCGTCTGTGTCGCTTAAGGACCGAATCTTGGAGCCTTTCCTGTTCATGTTGAACGCATGCCTCTCTCTTAGTTGGCTGGGTCCGGAGACCGACCACAAAGCCGAGTAGCTCACCTCAGGCCGGGAGTTGATAAGTATAAAGTATGCCTCGGAAGGGAGCCATAGGCATGAGTCTAAGGGCAGGTGATTTAAAAGTCCTGATCGTCCTGGTAGAAGGGTAATCCCTGAGAGTGCTGGCGCTGATCGAACCCACGAATTTGGTTCCTGAGTTGTCCCAAAGGCGACCCACGGCTATCCTTGCAAAGTATGCCAGGGTGAGAGTTAGGAATACCCCCTTAGCTGAGTTGTAATTCGATTCGGGTCGCTGTCTCTCCCGGTTAGTGAGAACTTGACGGGCTTATCTCCAAAGTAGATACACTAAATAACATAATGGTTCAGAAATGATGATATGATGATGACAGCCTTATTATACCTGCTATGGTTAATATTGTTTGCTCCTAATAAGTGAGTGCTCTAGTACAGGTGCAAATCTAGTGAACAGGTAAATGATGATAAACTTGATGCAAAGTTTAAATTGGTTACTATATTCATAAGCTCTTTTATGCAACTGTGTCAAGCTAGCCCACCTTATAAGCCTTGCATGACCCTTGGTGTCTTTTATTTCTGGTTTTGACGGGTAAGTCTAGCTGAGTACCTTCTCGTACTCAGGGTTTATCTCCCACCTATTGCAGATGACCAGTTCTACTTTGGTTGCTGCAAGTATTGCCTTCTCCTGGCTAGGGATGAAGACTAGACCATTGGGCACGGTCTCTCCTAGTTCTCGTACCTGAAGATGCTTTTGGTGGGACATGACTAAGATCTGGCAATGTATTTGAAACTATGAAGTTATGTACTAAACTATGTTGCTTCCGTAAATTTAAACTTGGTTTGTAATATTTTATTTGAACTGTGATGGATGTAATCTGAATGCCACTTATGAAATGTTGTAACGAATGATGTGTTGAATCACTACGGTCTTGGTTTATATGTCGAGAGTTGTTTGAAATCCTTTGTGATTTCCGGACTACCGGGATTATGGGAGCTTAAGTACAGGAATTTGATCACTTCGGTGATTATTTTTGTACTTACATTCTTATAGTTTGGTCGGTTCTGGCTGGGGACTCCTCGGTGCTCGAACATCGCTAGCTACATCGGTTACTCCTCGATGCTCGGATTCTTCATGCTTGGGAACTAAATGGGCACACTTTACCCCACTTCACCTTGTGGACATCGCCAGCTACGTCGGGGACTCCCTTGGTGGTCGGATCTTTCTACTTCTCATCGGTGTCCTATCAAGCCGCTCCATGTTGTTCGGATCAGGGTGCTAATCTTGGGCAGCACGTCTAGGGTCTTGATACGCGCATGTCAGATGATGTCGGCAAGCTTTTAGACTTCTTTGTCTTTGATCCTGCTACAAGATTTATTCTTCATCTTCCAGCAGGCTCGGAGACTAAGTGGGCACACTTCACCTTGCGGTGAATGTGCGCTTTTTAATTCAGGGCTTCACCCGTGGACTAGTTGCCTGCTCGGCCGGTCTTCTGCATTTCTTCTACTTTCTGACCCTGACACTATGTGACTACGTCACCTACTATCAGGCTTGGGGACTAGCTGTGGGGGTATGGCTCCCGGTATCCACAAGACAATATATGGGCCGCACTCTCAGAGGTGGCCCAGCCCACAAGATCAAGGCATGCATAGCACTGGTCGACATGCACCGTAAGATATTATATAGTACCAAATAAGATACTTTTCTTGTAACCCTACCCCTCCAGAGCATATAAGGAGGGGCAGGGGTCATCTACATACATCTTAATGCAATACACCAAAGACATAGGACATAGGGTATTACATCGATCAGACGGCCCAAACATATCTAAATCATTGTCTCTACGCCTTGCGTCACCATCCGGTTCCTATCACGCGCACCTCCACCGATCAATCTACCTTCATAGGATACCCCTTGGAGGACTACCGAGCATCTTTTGTTGACAGGCGCCTTATGGCAAACACCTTCATTAATCTATTAACTAAGACGACTGTCGCAAGCAACCTGCCTCCCTCAAAGAAACATCATGCTTGCTCATGGTCCCCTATGGTAGATAGAGGAAGGAAGGGATTTAGGTGGGCAGGGGAACGACAATCCTGAGCTGCGTGTTGTTGACGGTGAAAAATTCATACTTTCACATACTCAAAACAACATCAACAACATCGGAATAAAAGAAAGATAGTCATGCCATGAGCATATTTTATCAAATATATAACAAGTTCCACTTGTCCTTGAAGTGTTTCTCTGTAGAACTATAGAAAATAAAGAAGATGAGCTTGTGGGCCCACCATAGGGGGTCAGCCGACCACCCCTATGGGGCCCACTACCCTCTCAAACTCCCCATGACCCAAGAAACACACTCCAAATCTATATCCACCCTTGGATGCAATGTGTGCTTTCTCTCAATGTGATGAGGACATCACTCCTTCAGATGCACCCGTTGATCCTCTAAACAATAAGCAAGGTCCAATGACCCGAGCTCGAATGCGCCAGCTAAATTTAGAGGTGAGCTCGTTCTTAAGCGATCCTTTTCATACTTTTGAGAATAGACTACTACCTAATGATGTTATATTTCTTAGGAACATTAAAGAGGGTCATGAGGAACTTGGAGGAAGAGATGGAGGCAAATATGACCAGTAAGGACGTCCAACACAAGCCGAAGGCCCGGTCCAACATGAATTCAAGTCTACCTTGGTGTCTAGGACCAGTCTGCCATAAACTAGTCACCTAGGATGCGTCTAGACTCTGTTTTCGACGATCCACATGTGGATGGAAAGATAATTTCATAAGGAAACCAATGGAAGTGGTCCCACATCAAAATCCCTTCAGAATCAACAGGAATCGTCAAAACAAGTTAGCATCCAAAATCTGTCAGGGTGTTGCGTTACCGTATTTGGTCCACTGGGCTGTGTATCGTCTTTGAGCCCGTTAGGGGGGGGGGGCGTGTCCAGGGTAGGCGACGACCCTAAGACCATTATAATAATATGCCACCACCATCGTTAGGTTTTAGGTTTTGCTTAGATCATTCTGTCATTGACAGTTGCCGTCTATCGGTTTGTGGAACCCCAACTCGTGTGGTTAATTATTCATCTGCAGTTTGTCCCAAATCTTGAGCTACGTTCTTTCGAGTTCTTCCTTGTGTTCTTCGTTTCACAAGCAGGGATTATCCTTCTTGGTGAGGTCAACCAGCTTGGTGACATGGTTGATAACTTGATGAGTCGTGGTGCTAAGATTGTAGGGTTTGAGTCTTTGGATCTGAAGCCGGATCGGTGTGTTATGCTCCACCAAAACGATAGTTATCATCACCTGACGGAAGATCAGGATCCCCGTTCCCATCACAATGGCTCACATACACCTCTCATGGATTGGATGGCCCACATCATGCAAAACTGACATCAAGGTGGGCCCATAAGCACACATACCCAACAAGGAACAAGCATATAGGCCCCACACCAGAGGGGGAGAGCCCAAATGCCAGAGAGGGGGTCAGCCGACCACCCTAGTGTGCCCATCCACCTCCACCGCCTTCTAGCATGTGAACATGCAAAGAAACACAAGCTTGCTTGATCTCTGTCCTTGATTTGAAGTCAGTTTGATCCTATGGTGTTGTAGACATGTCACATGGATCCATGGGCCCACTTATAGTAGTATAAATAGAGGGGGTACACCCCTCTCCATTCATGAAGCAAGGAAGCAAGCACCGAAGAATAGAACAGCTTCACGTTATCTTTTGTAGTAGGATAGCTTATATTTTGTAGTAGGATTCCCCTACATTCATCCCTTCCCTACCTTATCTACATGGTTATATTTTGTAGTAAGATTCCCCTACATTCATCCCTTCCCTACCCTATAATTAAAGATGTAAAAGCTCTCACCACCCTATTGTTACTTCTTTTCTATAATGAATAATTGTTCCCTTAGAAACCGCGTACAGCCAATTCTTATAGTTTCAGCTCAATTGTTGATTATATATCAAATAAGAAAAGCATGCTACCGACAACATAGCATCGAGTGAACCATCACTCAAGAACATATTTTCTTTCTCCTCCTCCTCTCGCACCTATATAATTCCTTTGATGGTGTGTATGACATAATAATCTATATGTACATCCAATACATGCATGTTTCAATTTTGCAGGTTCTGAATCATACACGAAGCACCTATAAATGTAAAGTGAATCTTAACTTTAGATTTTAGAAGGTTACTTTCATGAATTCACAGGTGAGGTAAAAAAAAATAAAAGAACCTTTGAAGCAAGCCAACCTTTTGAAGCCTATCATAAATAGCACTAATTCGGCCAGGTCTCTCATTGTGGGCTGCTGATGGGAGATGTGATTCAACATTTCTTCGTCATATATTATGCAAACTTTAGAGTTCCGCTGGTCCTCCACCCCACCGGCCACCGCCCAGTGCCACTGCTCCTGCCGCCCATCACGGTGGCGTTCGCCAGGGCCAGGCCTAGCTGCACGCACTGGCCGAGCAGCGAGCCAGCGACCTGGTTCCGATGCCCGGCAGGCCGGCATTGCGTCGTGGGGGCAGGCCGCATGAAACATGCAAGTACACAATAGTCAACAGGCAGGTCGTACTCCCTCCATCCCATTAAAAGTGTGGTTTTTTTACTTTTAGACTTCTTGTTTGACCATTCTTTTTTACTTTTAGACTTGTTTTTATTTTTAGAAATTGGGGAAGAACAAGCAGGGAACTCAGAAGAACGGGAGGAGTAACGATGAGTGCTTGAATAAAAGTACAGAGAGGTTTGTTACAATAATGTTCATACCCCTCTCCATCCCTCTCAGCGACTACATATAGCTAGTGCTTCCATTTTGGGCCAACGATGCGCACACTGGGCCGAGTGGTTCTCTTGGGCCGAGCTTTGACCAGGCTTCGCTCATCAGGAACAGAGTCGCCTTCTTCGGACTGTAGCTGGGCCTGAGAAGTAGCTTTGCTGACATTCCCCCCAGCTTGAGAAACGGCTTGCCCCCAAGCCAGAGCCCTTGGAAACTGCCGCTTGATATACTCTAGTGGTTCCAGGTGGCAAGAGAGGCAGGCATATGAGACCACTCCACCAAGACTTGCTCAACCGGATGTGTACTAGAAGACCAACGCCGCTGCAGAATGTGAACAGACTATGTAATCCTGTGTTCAGTTCGTTTGTTTCAGTTAGTCAGTTGAGCTTGGCTTTGGATCAAATCAATCCTCCCGAGCGCGTCCTGTATTCAGGGGCCACAACGTGCGCTTTGACCGCGTTGTGGCCGTTGCCAGCCGCTCGGTGCGTGGCGTGACTTGGTGCGTGGGATGGCGCGCACAACTCAGGTCATGGCGGGCATGGCGCGCATGGCGGAGGGCGAGAATAGCTCGGCCACTCCTTTTTTCCTTTCCTGCAGTTTAAGTAAGGGCGTATAATATAGAAAAGCTATCACGGTTGCGACAGCACCAAAAATCAGTGTACGCATTGAGTTAAATCGTTGATCGGTTCTTCCCCGTCGGAGCTCCGATCATCGCTGGAGTTCGGTTCTGGCTGACAACTGGTACCAGAGCCTGCCATCCGTGATGGACCATGGGTCAGCGCCGCCGTACGGTGGCCATGATGGCCGTCATGGTGGGCGCGATCGTCGTCGCCAATCTCCCTCGCCGCAGCCCCGTCGCGGGCGCCGAGAGGTGGTCGTCCACCGCACGGAGAGCAACGCCGCCGGAACCCAGTTCCCCATGCTCACACGCACCAACTATCAAGAGTGGGCGATGTTGATGCAGGTGAATCTCGAGGCGGCGGGGTGGTGGTACGCCGTGGAGCCGTTCGAGGAAGAGGAGGTGGTGTATCGGCATGATCGACTGGCGCTCGCCGCGATCCTGCGCTCGGTGCCCGCCGACATGCTGCTGGGCCTTCGTCAGAAGAGGACCGTAGCTAAGGCGTGGGAGGCAATCAGGCGCATCCGGATCGGCGTCGAGCGGGTGCAGAAGGCCAACGCCCAGCATCTACGATGGGAGTTCGGCGCCCTAGTGTGGAAGGAAGCGGAAACCGCGGAAGACTTCGCGAACCGCATCACCGGGCTCGCTGTCGACCTCCGTCTTCTCGGTGACAACATCTCTGACACCGAGGTTGTACGTAAGATACTGCAACTCACCCCCGAACACTTGATCCAGGTTGCTATCTCCATCGAGACTCTTCTCGACATCCGCACCATCTCTGTGGAGGAGGTGACCGGGCGACTGCGCGCCGTCGAGCAACGGCGCAAGAAGGCCCCGGTTCTCGATGGTCAGGGGTGGCTGCTCCTCTGTGAGGAGGAATGGTGGGCTCGGCTGAAGATCCACGAGGCCGAGGGGAAGGGCGGTGGAAGCAATTTCGGCGGAAGCGGCAGCTCCGGTGGAGGAAGCGGTAAGAAGCGTGGCGGTCGCGGACGTGGCCATGGGCGTGGCAAGGGCGAAGGCGCTGGTGCATAGGCGCGGGAGGGCGGCAAGGCCGACTCCGGTGGTGGGCCGACCACCGACCCAAACCAGTGCAAGCGCTACGGCAAGTATGGCCACTGGGCCAGAGACTGCCGTAGCAAGCCCAAGGCGGAGGCCCACATCGCGCAAGCCGAACAGGACAACGAGCCCACATTGCTGATGGCCCGGGCGGTTGTCTTCCCCACCACAGCGCCTGCCTCCCGCGTCGAGGGAATTCAAAATTCTCCACACCGCCACCCTCTCTGTGTCGTCGAGGGCAAAGTCTTTGCCCAGCTCGATGGCGATTCAGAGCAGGATGACTCGCTATGGTACCTCGACAGTGGAGCCACGAACCACATGTCTAGGTGCTGTGAAGCCTTCCTCGACATCGACACGGCGGTGTGCGGCATTGTCAAATTCGGTGACGGCGCGGAAGTCGCCATCGAGGGCTCCGGCATGGTGGTATTCGAAGGCAAGACCGGGGAGCACGTGCCGCTGACGGGGGTGTACTTCATCCCCAAGCTCACCACCAACATCGTCAGCCTGGGCCAACTCGATGAGGGCAGCTGCGATGTCCACTCCAAGCACGGCGTCCTTCGGATCCACGACGAGAAGGATCGGCTCATCATCCGCATCAAGCGCACTGCAAACCGCCTGTACCTGCTGCGGGTCAAGATCGTGCGGCCTCTCTGCCTAGCCGCGCGCACCACACAGGATGCGTGGCTATGGCATGAGCGGTTCGGGCACCTGCACTTCGACGCGCTCCGTAAGCTCCAGCAGCGTGCCATGGTGCAGGGTCTCCCGCCTATCGAGCATGTTCATCAGCTCTGCACCGACTGCGTCACCACCAAGCTGAAACGGAGCTCGTTCCTGGCGCAAGCTAAGCGGCGTGCAGAGGAGGTGCTCGGCCTAGTACACGGAGACCTGTGTGGCCCGATCACACCGCCAACTCCTGGTGGTAAGCGGTTCTTTCTGCTGCTAGTCGATGATAAGAGCAGATACATGTGGGTTGCTCTGTTGGCGGCCAAGAGCGACATGCTCGCCGCGGTGAAGAAGTTCCAGGCCCGAGTCGAGGTGGAGACAGGACGCCGTCTGCGCGTTCTGAGGACAGACAATGGTGGGGAGTTCACCTCCATCGAGTTCAAGACTTACTGCGCCGAGCATGGGGTGGAGCGTCAGCGAACGGCGCCATACACGCCCTAGCAAAATGGCGTTGTCGAGCGGCGCAACCAGAGTGTCGTCACCATGGTGCGGAGTCTGCTGAAGGGCCGCGACGTCCCCGCGATGTTCTAGGGAGAAGCCGTCGCCACCGCCGTCTACATCCTGAACCGGGTGCCCACCAAGGCACTGGACGGCGTGACGCCGTTCGAGGCATGGCACGGCCGCAAGCCTGACGTCCATTACCTCCGCATGTTCGGATGCGTGGCGTACATCAAGACGGTGAAGCCCAACCTCAAGAAGCTCGATGACCGCGGCACGCTGGCTGTGTTCATCGGCTACGAACCAAGCGCCAAGGCGTGGCGCTTCTACGACCCCGCGTCGGGACGTGCCGTCGTATCCCGGGATGTCGTGTTCGATGAGCCGGCATCCTAGAACTGGGAGAAGGAGGACCAGGGCGTGCAGGACGAGCTGGTGGTGGAGTACCACGTGATGGACACTGATGCTGGGCACGACTACATCGACACTGTGGCGACCCCACCGTCTGGAACCAGTCCCGTGCACGACGCGGGCGCGCCGTCGCCCGTTGCACTGTCCTCTACGCCTGCGACGCCCGCTCAGCCCACTGCTCCACCAACGCAGCCTAAGTTCGTGTCACCTCCCCCGAACGCCGTAGAATACTGGGATGCCGACAATGATGACATGGAGCCCAGGTACCGCACCCTCGACAACGCTTTACCACCTGGGTATGCTGCACACCAGGTGGCTGCAGAGCTCCATCTACAGATTGAGGAGGAACCTACGACGTTCGCCGAAGCAGAGAAGCAGCAACCCTGGCGTCGAGCAATGTTGGAGGAGATGGACTCCATCGTGAGCAACCGTACCTGGCGCCTTGTACCCCTTCCTCCTGGTCACCGGTCGATCAGATTGAAGTGGGTATACAAGACAAAGAGGAATGCTGACGGCCAGGTGGTGAAGCACAAGGCGCATCTCGTGGCCAAGGGCTACGTCCAGCAGGCCGGAGTGGACTTCGACGAGGTGTTCGCGCCGGTGGCGCGAATCGAGTCGGTCCGGCTCCTGATTGCGCTGGCTGCCCAGGAGGGGTGGACCATGCATCACATGGACGTGAAGTCCGCCTTCTTGAATGGGGAGCTGAGCGAGGAGGTGTATGTACGCCAGCCTCCCGGCTTCGTCGTTGACGGCCAAGAGGACAAGGTGCTGCGCCTGGACAAGGCGCTCTACGGGCTACGTCAAGCGCCGAGGGCGTGGAACGCCAAATTGGACCACACGCTGGGCGAGCTTGGCTTCTGCCATAGCGAGTCTGAGCATGCGGTCTACGCCAGGGGCAAAGGAGCATCCCGGTTGCTGGTGGGGGTCTACGTAGATGACCTCATCATCACCGGGAACGACGCCGCCGAGATCGACCACTTCAAGCAGCAGATGAAGAGCAGGTTCAAAATGAGTGATCTCGGTTTGTTGTGTTTTTATTTGGGAATTGAAGTGCAGCAGGGGAGCGATGGCGTCAAGCTCTCCCAGACGGCGTACGCGCGCAAGATCCTTGAGCGCGCCGGCATGGGGACCTGCAACCCGTGCCACACCCCGATGGAACCACGACTGAAGCTGTCGAAGTCGAGCACTGCAGAGGCAGTGGATGCCACTGAGTACCAGGGCCTGGTCGGGTGCTTGCGGTACCTGGTGCACACACGCCCGGACATCGCCTTCTCCGTGGGGTACGTGAGTCGCTTCATGGAGCGGCCCACCGTCGAACACCTAAGTGCGGTAAAACGCATTCTGCGCTACATCGCCGGAACGATCGACTACGGCTGCTTCTACAAGCGCGGCGGACAAGAGTTGAAGCTGCTGGGGTACAGCGACTCCGACATGGGCGGCGACATCGATACAAGGAAGAGCACCACCGGCGTGCTATTTTTCTTCGGCTCCTGCCCAGTGACATGGCAGTCACAGAAGCAGAAGGTCGTTGCCTTGTCATCCTGCGAGGCGGAGTACATCGCAGGGACAACAGCTGCCTGTCAAGGCATCTGGTTGGCGCAGCTCCTTGCTGAATTGAAGAGTGAGAAGCGTGCGGCCTTCGTTCTGAAGATGGATAGCCAATCTGCCATTGCCCTCAGTAAGAACCCAGTCTTTCACGATCGAAGCAAACACATTGACGTTCGATTCCATTTCATTCGAGAGTGCATCGGCGATGGGAAGATGGACATTGAACACGTCCGCACTGAGGAGCAGCTCGCAGACATACTGACGAAGCCACTGGCGCGTGATCGTTTCTGCGAGCTTCGTGTGCAGCTGGGAGTCGTCAATGTTGGCAAGGAACATCAGGTTTAGGGGGTGAAATGTGAACAGACTATGTAACATGTGTTCAGTTCGTTTGTTTCAGTTAGTCAGTTGAGCTCAGCTTTGGATCAAATCAATCCTCCCGAGCGCGTCCTGTATTCAAGGGCCACAACGTGCGCTTTGACCGCGTTGTGGCCGTTGCCAGCCGCTCGGTGCGCGGCGTGACTTGGTGCGTGGGATGGCGCGCACAACTCGGGTCATGGCGGGCATGGCGCGCATGGCGGAGGGCGAGAATAGCTCGGCCACTCCTTTTTTCCTTTCCTGCAGTTTAAGTAAGGGCGTATAATACAGAAAAGCTATCACGGTTGCGACAGCACCAAAAATCAGTGTACGCATTGAGTTAAATCGTTGATCGGTTCTTCCCCGCTGGAGCTCCGATCATCGCCGGAGTTCGGTTCCGGCTGACACAGAATACATAGTGGTACCTGAAACTCAACCAAATCAGTAGGAAGAGTAGAGCTCACAGTCTGGTTCCCGACAGAGAGTTTCAACTCGGAAACATGGAACACCGGATGGACTGATGCAGAAGGAGGAAGCTCCAAACGATAATCCACTTTGCCGACACGTTCCAAGACACGATACGGCCCAAAGAACTTGAAAGCACGCTTCTGATGTGCACATTTGGAGACTGATGATTGAATGTAAGGCTGAAGTTTGAGGTAGACCAAATCTCCAACTACAAACTGGCGCTCAGAGCGGAACTTATCTGCCTGTTTCTTCCTGCGGTCCTGGGCGTGCAACAGATGCTGCTGCACTAGGCGATGCATCAACTCACGTTCCTCCAACCACTGAGACAGCTCAGGAACCGGGGCAGCAGAAGAAACATCAAGACCAATGTGGCGCGGGGGGTAGCCGTAGAGTACCTCAAATGATGATCGACCCAGAGCAGAATGGTATGAAGAGGTGTACCAGAATTCCGCCAAAGACAACCATTGACTCCAGCGTCGAGGACAAGCTTTAGTAAAACAGCGGAGGTATGTCTCGAGACACTGGTTGACGCGCTCAGTCTGTCCATCCGTCTACAGATGATATGCAGTGCTCATACGAAGCTCAGTGCCAGCCAACTGAAACAACAGCTCCAAAGACGGCTGGTAAACTCACGGTCTCTGTCAGAAATGATTGCCAATGGCATACAATGGAGCTTGAATACATGATCCATAAACAGACGAGCTACTGTGGCAATAGAGAACGGGTGCTTCAACAGAATGAAATGACCAAACTTGGAAAATTTGTCGACAACAACCAGAATAGCATTGGCAGATACATATAGCGGCAATCCTTCCACAAAATCAGAGATATGACTTCCCAGGAAACCTGAGGCACTGGCAAGGGTTGGAGGAGACCTGGATAAGCCGAGCGGTCTGGTTTGGCTTGTGCACAAATGGAGCATGACTGAACATGCTTCAGTACAGCAGATCACATACCGGGCCAATAAAACAATTGCTTGAGCTTCTGATAAGTGGCCGGTACCCCCAAGTGACCTCCCACCGGGCTGTTGTGCAAGGCTGAGATAACCTGAGCCTGAACCGCTGTATTAGAGCCCAACCATACACGGTCTTGGTAGAATATAATTCCATTCTTCAACTGAAACGGTGGCCGGGAAGAGTTATCCACAGAAAGCTGAGTAAGCAAGGCGGTAGCTTTCGGATCAGATGTGTACCACTGCACCAAAACATCTAACCATGAATGCACCGGAGATGATACAGCCAGGAGCTCACATGAATGATCTCGGCGAGACAGTGCATCCGCAGCTGCATTATCCAAGCCCTTCCTGTATACAATTTTATAGCGGAAGCCAAGCAACTTGTTCATTCAGGTGTGTCAGGCTACGGTGGTCTGTGTGGATAACAAATTCAGACTGGAGAAGGTAATGACGCCATTGCTCTACAGCCAGGAGTATAGCCAGATACTCTTTTTCATAAGCCGACAAACCCAGATTGCGTGGCCCCAGAGTTTTACTGATGAAAGCCAGAGGGTGACCGTTCTGAAGTAACACAGCTCCGACACCTGTTCCCGACACATCCATCTCAATATGAAATGGCTGAGAGAAATCAGGAAGGCCGAGCACAGGTGCAGCACAAAGAGCAGCTTTCAGTGCGTCGAAAGCAGACTGCTGCAGCAAAGTCTAGATGAACAGATTATCCTTGCACAACAGATCGGTCAGGGGCTTGGCAATGAGGCTAAAATGCCTAATAAACTTAAGATAGTAACCAGCTAATCCGAGAAATCCTCTCAATGCTTTGACATTACTCGGAACTGGCCAAGAAGATATTGCCTGAATCTTTGCTGGATCAGTTGACAGTCCACGCTCTGACAACACGACCCAAATATGCAATCTCACGCTGGGCAAACTTACAATTGGAAAGCTTCACTCGCCACTGGTCCTTGGCCAACCATTGAAACACCAAATCAAGATGATGTAGATGTTCTTCATAGGAATGGCTGTACACTAAAATATCATCAAAGAAGACCAGCACGAAACGACGGAGGCCGGGCACCAGAGTGGAATTCATGGCCCCTTGAAAACTTCCAGGAGCCCCAGTCAAACCAAAGGCCATGACATTGAATTCATATTGGCCACAATGAGTTTGAAATGTTGTCTTTAGCTCTTCTCCAGGCTGCAACAATATTTGATGGAAGCCCGAGCGAAGGTCCAGTGTGGAAAACCAACTAGCAGACCCAAGTTCATCCATAAGCTCATCGAAGACAGGTACTGGAAATGTAGATTTCGCAATGATAGCATTAAGCTGACGAAAATCCACACAGAACTGATATGACCCGTCCTTCTTCTTGACCAACAACACCGGTGAAGAAAACGGGCCAGAGCTTGGTTTAATGAGGCCCTGAGACAACATCTCATTGACTTGCTTTTCAATTTCGTCCTTCAGACCAGGAGGGTACCGATATGGTCAAATGAACACCGGTTGAGCTCCTGGTATCAAGGGAATGGTGTGATTGCACGACCGGGACGGCGGTAACTCAGTTGGAGGATCCAGCACAGCAGGGTAACGATCCAATAACTCCTGAATCTCTGGAGGGATAAGATGAGTGGACTGCTTGCTGCTCAGAAGAAGCTGCAGTAGCATTAGCAACAGAAGGATCAGCTACTTGATAAATATGTAACAGCATCTTATCAGGCAAATCAGTATTGGGGCCTTACAACAGAATCTACTGCCCCTAATAAGGAATCATCATCCATTTTTGCAACCAATGAACTTACATAGGGCTAAACTTCTCCAGCCAATCCATCCCAACTATAAGATCATAAGAGTTCAACTGTAGCACTAAAAAATCACTGACAAAAGTAAATTGCTCAATTGTCCAAGGTAATTGCAACAGTAACTGAGAACTCTGCTACAAACCACCACCAGCAACCCTGACTGTACTTGGGACTGGCATCACAGAAACATCGCCAAGCTTTGCAGCTAAAGAGGCACTGATAAATGAAGCCAAGCTACCAGAGTCAATCAACACCGATACTGAATGAGACTGAAGAGATCCAGAAAAACAGATAGCACGACCAAAACCCGCTGAACCAACAGCTACCTTCGACAGAGCTAAGAACAATTGTGCATCAGCATTATCGGAGGATGTAGAAATAGAATCCTCACCAGAGTCCAGCAGAGAATCCTAGATGCCCTCAACAGCGAGCAGCACTTCAGGAGAGAATTTGTGGTCCTCAGACCATTTGGCGCCGCATTTAAAACATAGTCCCAGTGCACGACGGTACGATTTGAGCGCAGACAACCGGCCTTCAAGGGCAGCAGCAACAGCCGGATCAGCCGGTGTGGTAGCCGGCTGAGTCTTGTCTTGGCGCGGAGGAGGCGGCAACGGCAAAGGCTACCGAGGCTGCACCGGAAAACAAGCCAAAGACGACCAATCACCAGAACGACCCGCGTGAGGAGTAGCACCCCCAGTAACTTCTTCCTGTAACAGAGCAAGGGTAGCGGCAGTATCCAAAACCTTGGGTCGTTGCAAAAGAACAACAGACTTAATGTCGTGTCACAAGCCATCAACAAAACGCATAGTGAAGTATAGCTGATGATGGGTGGTAGAGTAGGCTTTAAGCTGATCCACCAATGATGTGAAATGGGTGAGATAGTCTGAGACAGTGGTGATTTGTCGGACATGGAAAAGCTGACAAATCAAGGACTCGTGCCGATCGCGATCGAAACGATCATGCATCAATTTGCAATCAGATCAGGACAACTCAGGAATTTGGGGCTCAATAGACTGGTACCAGAGAGATGCAGGACTGTCAAAATGCATTTCAGCTATGCTAATCCACATGGACTGCTCAACCTCATACATACGAAAGTGTTTCTCATCACGAGTTTTTCAACGGCGTGGGTTGTCACCGTCGAACCGAGGGAAGGGAACCTTCGGCAAGCGGCCTAGGTGAGATGAACGTGGTGGATCAGGAGGGGGTGGACGAGGAGGAGGGTGGGTGAACATGGCAGGCTGGTAAGTGATGCGTGGTGGATCGGGTGGGCGAGGAGGAGGATGGGCAATCATTGCTGGGTGATAGGGAGGCCGAGGTGGATCAGGTGGCTGAGGATGACCTATAATAGTCGACTGAAAAACATGGGGTGGGGGTTTCGGCAACATACCATTGCACGGGATAGGGATTCAGGTCGTGACGACCCCGGATCCCAAATCCCATGGAGTCGATTCGACGTGGTGCCCCATCACGGCCGGGTTGACGGTGAGTCCGGCAGAAACATGCGCGACAGCCTTAGTCAGAGTAGGAAGCAGACCGGGCCCGTGCGACATTGCGTCGAACACGTCGCGGTCGTGAGGACGCCAACGCTTTGGTCGTAGTCAGAAGCAGACCGGGCCCGTGCGACATGGCTGAAAAGTCCTAATGGCTAGAGGGGGGTGAATAACCTATTAAAAAAATTCTACAACAACACTAAGGCAAGTTATTAGTAAATAAGTTGGTGAAGCGAATTTAGCGCTAGCACTACACTTGTGTTGCAAGTCACCTACCCAATTCTAAAATCTATGATCTCTAGTTATCACAATAAGGCTAAGTCACTAATTTACACCTAGGTGAGCAAGCTAGCAAGAGAACTACAACTAAGAGCTACACTAACTAATTTCAATTACCACAAGCTCTACACAAGTAAAGGCACAATGTAATACAAGAGAGTGGTAGAGAGGTATACCACCGTTGCAAGTGATCAATCAATGAATACCAAGGAGACAATCAAGACACAATGATTTTCCTCCGAGGTTCACTTGCTTGCCGGCAACCTAGTCCCTGTTGTGGCGATTCACTCACTTGGAGGTTCACACGTTAATTGGCATCACACGTTAAACCCGCAACCGGGTGCCGCACAACCAACACAAGATGGGGATCACACAAGCCACGAGCAATCCACTAGAGTACCTTTTGGCTCTCCGCCGGAGAACGGTCAAGAACCCCTCACAATCACCACGACCGGAGCCAGAGACAAGCACCTTCCTCCGCTTGACGATCCTCACTGCTCCAAGTCATCTAGGTGGCGGCAACCACCAAGAGTAGCAAGCGAATCTCGTAGCGAAACACGAACACCAAGTGCCTCTAGATACAATCACTCAATCAATGCACTTGGATTTACTCTCAATCTCACAAAGCTGATAAATCAATTATGAAGATGAGTGGGAGGGCTTTGGCTAAGCTCATAAGGTTGTTATGTCAATGCAAATGGCCAAGAGAGAGAGCTAGAGCCAGCCAAACGCCCTATATAGGCGTCCTCTCGAATAGAGCCGTTGGGCACCATGGGCAGCTCACAGCGTGGTGACCGGACGCGCCGGTCAGATCGACCAGACGCTCGGCCCCCTACGTTCGGTCGTGGGATCACTGCCACGTGTCATAGCTTCAAACGTGCGCCATCCGATCCCAACGGTCAACTCGATCACGTGCTCAAATTAATAAACAATCGGACGCACCACGCCGAGATCGGCCGCGGCCGCCCAGCGTCCACTCGTGCCCTCGCCCGAGGCGCCAACCCAGCGACCTGACATGCCGATGGAATGACCGGACACTCCATCAACACGGAGTCCGATCACTTTCAGAGAGCATCCAGAGCAACACTTTCTAGATCGGACGCGTCCGAGGCAGCATGACCAGACTCAGGGCTGAGTCCGGTCCTCACTGCCGCAGCGCGGCAATAGTTTCGCCGCCACGTCACCATACGTCATCATTGACCGGACCCAGAGGCTACGCGTTCGATCACTTCCTCGCGCCAACGTCCGGTTAACCAGGCCGAGACCACGCCACTGCTCCACTACTGACCGGATGCGCAGGTCCAGCGTCCAGTCCTACGTTCGGTCAGCATAGTGTCCTCCTCGAAGTTCGGTCAGGCTTTTCGCTCATCAGGAACAGAGTCGGCTTCCTCGGACTGCAGCTGGGCCTGAGAAGTAGCTTTGCTGACACGGACCTGGGCCAGCTCACCAAGCCGGCTGAGGGTGCCGGCGAGCGAGTCGGGATCAACGTTGCCGTCGAAGGTCAGCTCACGACTGACGAGCTGAAACAGTCACTGCTTACTGCAGTGTGAATATGCACAGGATCTGGATCCACGACTGACGAGCGGGGACGCTCCCCTTCGTACTGACTGCTGCCGCCGGCGCGGCATTAAATGGGCAACAGCCTCGCCGGGCCAACTTTCGAGATGAGGTTTGGATTTTGATTTCAAATTTGAGCTTCTGCTGCGGTCTGATCACTTCGGCCGCCGGTGCACCTCGTTTCCTGCACGTAACAGTTTGAATTTGAATTTTGAACTATAATCAGCCGCGCGCGCGCACACGGCTCTGAGCACACGAGGATACTAGTACAGTAGTACTAGGAGAGATCTGCCGGCGCAACGAAACTGCTAGCATGTGTATGTGTGAACGCAACCAGTAGCTAGTAACAATTGCTTTTGGACCCATAGACTTGTGAGGAGGTGGCTAACGAAACTGGAAAGTAGACACGCTTCTAACTTGAATATGAATCCAAAGCACAAAATCACTAGCGGTTAAAAAAAGAAGGGATCGGAGCAATACAGAACCAACAGCTTCTGGATACACTGTCTACCCCATGGAAGGCATCAGAACTGTGCTTGCATTGCATGAGCTAAATAAACGGTAGCCGACACAGAATCTCAACCTGGCAGACAAAAAAATTGATATATTCATATTACCTGAGAAAAGATTAAATCGTCCTCCAGTTACATCTTTGACGAAAAAATTATACCAAACAATGAAGTTTGCCACAGCACTGCTTGGCTCCAGATTAATCATGAGCCAGCTCAACTCTGTACAATGATGAAACACTACAACGTATGCATTTCCTCGCATCACATCCTAGGAAAGAATGTATCTAAAGTATACGTATATGACAGCACTTTCAGGGCGCTAAAACTCGGCAGAGCCAGGAACTCGGGGAAATGGGATGGCGTCTCTGATGTTGTCTATTCCAGTAGCAAACTGGACAAGCCGCTCAAATCCAAGACCAAAACCAGCGTGGGGAACTGGACCAAAGAAAAAGTCAAAGTTTGTTATGGGTCGTCACAAAGGGGAACAAAGGTGTCAACTATTTATAACTAAACTGGAGAAATAACAATATTCATCCTTTTTGAATTTTTTAACATGGGTTAATGTATTATAACCTGATCCATATCGCCGTAGGTCCAAATACCACCAGTAGCTCTCCTTGTTCAGATTTTGCTCGTCTAATCGAGCTTCAAGGTAATCAAGGCGCTCTTCCCTCTGGCTTCCTCCAATAAGTTCACCAACCTGGCATTGAACAGACACAGTCAGTATTGGCAATAGCTAAAGTTTTGTTAAATTTTATTCATTCACATGCTAAGAATTTTATATATGATCTATTACTTGTATGTGCTTACCCGAGGAACCAACAGATCCATTGCAGCAACTGTCTTCCCATCATCATTTTCTCTCATATAGAAAGCTTTGATTTCCTAATGAAAATGGAAAGGTATGATACTTTGTTTCAAAACTAATATTAACACTCAAAACTGTACACTGCAAACCTTTGGGTAATCTCTAATTATTACAGGGCGCCCACCCAAGGCAACTTCTGTGATATATCGCTCATGCTCACTTTGAAGATCCAAACCCCACTTTACCTGATGATTTTTGGAGAGAGAAAAAAGGTCAGCTAAGACATTTATTTTCATATGAATATCACCTAAGCTTCTGCCTCTCTCATTCAAGCTCAGGGAATGAATATTGGTATGTGGGACTCAGTACAAGTAGAAAGCACACAGTGATTTCATACATATCAAAACAACCAGAATTTGTTCAGTCAACATTGAACTATGAAGACAAATATCAACATTTCAAGCATTCAGCCATTTTCAGAAGTATATGCTTGAATCTTCATTACAATTGTATATAAAATTCAAAAAACGCGTCAGATAAGTATTACTGTGACAAACATGAAAAAGGTATTCTTAGAAGCTGTCATGCATTACCGGGAACTCGAATTCCTTCTTGGACCCAAGAAGTAGCTCGACAGCATCAGTGTAAGACAAGTGAATGAAGTTCTTCTCTACTACATCCTGTGGGCAAGCAGAAGAGAATTCACTGACAGCATTCCTCTTGATCAAAATATACAATTGAGTCGAAAGCTATATGCTGCAGCCATAGATATGATAACAAATGAAAGCTGTATATAAGAGCTATACATTTAATCGATCTATGATGCCTTTCTCAACCCATGTATTGAAGAAATCCATATCCTCTTTGCAGTTCTCTAGAATATACTTTACCTGCATGAAACAGCAGTAATTAGGTTAAAGGTGAGTCTAGACCACTGCTTGAAATTTCCCTAATTTAATAGACAAGAGGCTTTAATAAAACCACACTGCAGATATGGCTAGCAGTAGACTTGAGCATCAAACGAAAATGGTAGAGGAAGGCACCTACTACATACTGGAGATATGCAGTTGCACAAGCCATGTCATCGTTTAGATCCGCAAAGGCAAGCTCGGGTTCAATCATCTTCACTCACAACAATGAAACAGCAAAAGATGCGAATTCAGTGTTTAGTCGGATTCTAAAGAAGATAGAGGTGTGAGGATTTCAAATACCCAAAATTCAGCCAGATGCCTTGCAGTGTTTGAATTTTCAGCCCTAAACGTTGGACCAAAAGTGTAAATCTGGAGCGAAAAAATGAATGAGGAAATAAATAAATAAAAACTAATTAAAGCTATCAAACATGACAGGGTTAGCCGTTTCAAATGAATGTAGCAAAAGAATTACATCAGATAGAGCTGAAGCATATGTTTCACCATTGAGCTGTCCAGACACTGTCAGAAATGCTGGTTTGCAGAAGAAATCCTAGCATAAGTAACATTGGAAAGATTCATATTACTTGTACAGTTTTGAGAAACTAAATAACATTAAATATAGGGCATCATATGATATAACCAAATTGACTCAGGTAACATGCTAACAAGGGCAAAGGCTACCTGTGACCAATCAACCCTTCCATCCTTGGTAGCAGGAATATCTTTGAGTAGGGAACCACCTTCAGCGCTGTTTGAAAGCTATATTATAGAAGTGGACAAAAATATTAAATATATTCCAACCAGAATGCAACAAGGAAAACCAAGGAACAAGAAGGCAAAATGGACGGCTACATATCATTCTAAGGAAAAGTTTTGTGGAAAGACAACGAGGCCACTAGTAATCATGAACTTAGTTATATACTTATACATATATGCATTAAAACACATATGGGATAATGATTGAATGATTCTGATATGACTGTTATGGTATAACTTCAATGATTACATTTACAATTCTCCAAATAATGCATGCGACCTGATCTAACAGTAAACCTGATGATGACATTTCTATGGCTTCCATACACCAGATATTGGATAGGCACAACTTTAAGGAAGTTCTATAAGCAATATAGGTAAAAAAATGCAACATGTCCACTCCAATAATAATACAGCTGGATTGGGCAGCTTGTCAGGCTGTATGGTTTCTGATTCAGAGCATACGCTCCAATTGAAATATTTGGGTAAACATAGAAATGGGCATAGATTCAGTTTAACATAGATGAACAGAACATTTTCTATACAGCAATCAAATTCTAAGAGTGTAAGTAGTTTATCTAAAGAAACATATTGAAGAAAAACTAACCAAAGTAGTCACGTAAAACTGCTCCCCAGCTCCTTCACAATCTGAGGCAGTAATAATTGGGCTTGAAACCCAAACAAATCCATTGTCTTGAAAGAATTTATGAGTTGCGTATGCCAGAGCATTTCTCACTCTTGCCACCTAAATAAACACACACATATCCAGTTCCAGTAAGCAAATCCACAGGAGAAACTTGTGTAATTACTGAACAAGAAAACTTGGGGTAAAGAATCATATTTCATATCATTTTTTAAGAGAGATTGTGTAACTAGATCATCAGCATAGACGATAACCCATTATCTTGCAAGTCAGTGTCCGAGTGGCCCATATTCAGGAGGGGAAAAAAACTCTATAACCATATGACTCCAAAATCTAGAAATTTGCATGGGCAACCGTTTTACAGATGTGTACGAAATTGTAAGCTAACATAGGGAACTAATAACACAAATAGAAAAATGGTAACACTTGATAAAGGGCGTTCATCCCCAATCTCTTGGTCAACGAATCTATGCGCCTTTATACTAACGGGCAGCTTTTCAAGTCCTCAGAATGCCAGAAAAGGGGGCCAGCAGTGAGTAGAACATACTGCACCAAAAGTGTTTGTCCGAGGACGGAGATGGGCTACAGTTCTAAGGAATTCTCTTGATGCCCGTTTCTTCTGTATAGGAAAAGATGTGGGGTCACTCTTACCAATCTGCAAAAAGAAAGTAAAATTAAACATTAGCACAAGAAAAGAAATAAAGGCACAAAAAATAAGGTCGTCAGACTCTGCAAGTTCCTGGTCTACAATCCGACAAACGAAAGGTAACTGTAGAGGCCAGATTAGTATAAAAAATTAGTTAAGTATAGCATATAGCAAAGAAAGTTACATAACATGTGTACAACTTGAAACAAAGGAAGAAAAGAATATATGGCCTCATAGGATGCTTCAGTTGACTACAGTTGGCATGCAAAATGACTAAATGAGACATTAACATTAACTAACTACGAAATAAGTATTCCCTGTATTTTTTTAGACATGAAGAAACAGAAAGAAACTTCTTGACATATTAAAAAGCTAGTTAGTTACAGACTATTCTCTTTCACAAGAATGCGTGAACTAAAAGTAATTCTAAAATACTAGAATAATTACCACAGTGATCTTTGAAACCTTCAACTCCACTTTTTGCTTACTGCCTTGGCTGCTTGCAACAACTCCCTCAACTAGTACAGATGCTCCAATAGTGACAGAGTCTATCTGACAGCCATGATTGAAAATAATGACGAATAAAACGTATTATAGCCTTATCAACTGCAACCAATGCAGTGTAAGAGAAGCTTACAAAAGTATAAATTGCAACCTTTGCTAAATGGGCAGAACATAGTACCTGGTCATAGCCTTCTGTGTCAGGAGTCAATACACATTGCATATTGGACAAGCAAGAGCCATCATTGACCTAAAAGTTTGAAGTTTTAGAATGCATTAGACTCTTAAAGGAAAAGAATAATAATGCATCTTCCTCTGGGTGGTAATCACGCATGTGCAGAAGATAAGAGCTACTTGAGTCCATAATCATAAATTCCTGTGACGCGCATAAGCATTATGGTTCGACTGGCTCATTAGCCAAGTGTTATGACATGTTATCTAGGGTCTCTCTGTTCATTAATTACTAAAGCAAAGGAGATACACTATCAGTTGAAACATGCAGCACTACATTCTGCTCAGAATATTTAGCCAAATATCAAGGCATTGATAACATTGTTGAAATGCTAATTGAGCACCCTAGCCTGGTTCCTAGTACAAAAGCAAGGCACATAACTACATTCACTAGAGTCCTAAATCACCCACCTGCTAATCATATGCACCCATTTGAGCAAAAGTAAAATGTACTAACGGCACGCATCACCGTTGCACCAAATTCCAAATGATCAAAACCAGAGCAAAACGAAATTGTAACTGTGCCACCTCAACGAAAGTGACGGTCCTCTGGGCGCGGCAGGTGCGCACCCACCCGCGCACGGCGAGCTCCTTGCCCACCCACGCGGCGCCCTCGTCCTCCCCGCCCTTCACGTCCGCCACCCGCAGCCGCTTCCTGAACTCTCCCACGGCCTCGCCCGCCGCCCCTGTCGCCGCGGCTGCGGGAGCGGGGGCGGGGGTGGAGGCATGCGCCGCGGCGCAGAAGCGCTGCCGCCGCCCCGAGGCAGCGGCGAGCGGCGCCGTACGCTGGAGTGGGAACGAGAGCGCGGCGATCGGGGAGGCCTTGGGAACCTGGAGCCGGCGCGGGGCCAGGCGGAGGAGCCGGGCGGCGGCGGCGGCCGCCATCGGCAGCGAGGTGGCAGCGGTTACCGGTGCGGCTGTAAGCTGAATTCCCTGTCGCGGCGGGCCTATCTGCTTTCCCCGCCTAGGAGCCGTCCGTTTCGTTTATGATCGAGGGGTTAACACGTCTCCTGAGGCTGTTGACGTATTTCAGGAAACCCGCCTTTGTACCCTGTTTACGTATTGATAGGTGACACATCCTTTTGTTATATATATGTTATTATTAGTGCATCAGACGTTATCATTTAATTCCCTTTTTAATTGGAAGCCAATCCAAATCACATGGGATTGGGAATGGGGTGATTGAAGTTTGTCATCCAACGAAAAAACATGCAAGAAGCCAATCAAGATCATCACATCACATCACATGTGTTTCGTCGTCACGTCTCACTAGTTGATTGAAGTAGAAGAGACCTGCTCGCTTCTCCCTCTCCCCCGAGTCGGTCCAATCCCAAGGAGTGAAGAAGCTCCCGGCGCGCGCGCAACGCAAGCGAGAGGATATGGCGACCAGCAACGGCAAGGAAGCGCAGGGGGAGGAGGTGAAGACGCCACCGCCGGCGGGGTCGATCGGCGGGTACGAGTCCCTGCACAGGCTCCTGGATGCCAACCTCTCCCCACAGCTATTCCAGGTACTACCACTCTCTCATTCCCTCGATGGACCAGATTCGTCCCGCCGTGCCGTCGCCCGTGCCCGTTTCATGCTTCTTGGATGGATGGATACCGTATCCAAATTCAGTTGCGCACGCGTGCTCGGGCGAACTTTCAGTTGATCGAGGGAAATCTGGTGAATTTTGTGTACAGTTTTGGTGCTCTGGATTGGCCTAATAATTAGATAATTAATGATCAAGCTGCTGTGTGTGTTGTACGTCAGCTGCTCTGGATTGGTCATATAGGTGATGTAGTATCTCACGTGGAGTAAAATTCATACTGGTGCTACTGATGGCTGTGAAATTTACCTATGGTCTGAGGGATCTTAAATACTATACGCTGCTTACCTCCCTGTCTATTTCATTGGGTTGGGTCATAGTCATATGGATATCTAGATGACATTTAGGTTCAGTTTGTTGATATTGGCAACTTTTTCCTGTTGACAGGAAGCAAGCCGGTTGCTGTTGGGACTGAATTGTGCACGGCCGCTTGAGGCTATCTCACTGCCTGACGCCACAACCACTCTTGCGGAAACACACAATTTTGATGTGCAGGTTATCTCATAATAAATTGCCATTTTTCATTAGCATTGCTTGTCAAGTGATTATGTGATTGCAGAGATGTAGCATCAACATCAGCAGCTATCGTACAGAAACTGATTGTATTGGTTGGTGGATTTAAATCTATTTGTGCTACAGGCATTCCGTTTTAGTGCAGACAAAGAGTTTCTGAGGCAACCACGAGTTGTTAGAGTTGGTCTAATTCAGAACTCAATTGCCGTTCCCACTACTTGTCACTTTGCTGACCAAAAGAAGGCAATCATGGACAAAATAAAACCTGTAATTGATGCAGCTGGTGCTTCTGGTGTCAATATTTTGTGCCTACAAGTGAGTAACCTGTACATTTTCTTTGGAATATTTGGAATGATCGTATGCAGTTCAGGGCATTGAGAAGGAAGATCGTTTCTAATGATTCATATACCAAATTCAGGAAGCCTGGACAATGCCTTTTGCCTTCTGCACACGCGAGAAAAGGTGGTGTGAATTTGCTGAACCGGTTGATGGTGAATCTACTCAATTCCTTCAGGAACTTGCACAGAAATATAACATGGTGATAGTGAGCCCAATCCTTGAAAGGGATGTAAACCATGGGGAGACTATTTGGAATACTGCTGTCGTTATTGGAAACAATGGCAACATAATTGGCATTCATCGAAAGGTATGCACATCGCTACATTTCTCTTTTCCTTTGGCTGCATTTTCTATTCCTTCCTTCTGTCAGAAAGCTTTTACAGTGTCTTAGTAAACGCTACTGTAGAATCACATTCCAAGAGTTGGTGATTTCAATGAGAGCACATACTACATGGAGGGTAACACTGGCCATCCAGTGTTTGAAACAGCTTATGGCAAAATAGGAGTGAACATTTGTTATGGAAGACATCATCCCCTTAATTGGCTTGCATTTGGCCTCAATGGAGCTGAAATAGTGTTCAACCCATCTGCGACTGTTGGTGAACTCAGTGAACCAATGTGGCCAATTGAGGTCAGACAAAATCCATGTGCTCTTTTGTGTGCTATAGAACACTTTTTTTATACATGCATATGTAACATTTGGGTTTGGGGTGCATGATTATTTTTTTGCTACTTCAGGCAAGGAACGCTGCAATTGCAAACAGCTACTTCGTTGGATCAATTAATCGGGTTGGCACAGAAGTGTTCCCAAATCCATTCACATCTGGTGATGGGAAACCTCAACATGCAGACTTCGGCCATTTCTATGGATCTAGCCATTTCTCAGCACCTGATGCCTCTTGCACCCCATCTCTATCACGGTACCGAGATGGCTTGATCATCTCCGATATGGACCTCAACCTATGCCGCCAGATCAAAGACAAGTGGGCCTTCCGCATGACTGCTCGTTATGAGATGTATGCTTCCTTGCTTTCAGAGTACTTGAAACCAGATTTCAAACCTCAAGTCATTGTTGATCCCTTGATTAATAAGAAGGCATAAAACTGAGGTATGCTGGATACTTGGGCTTAAAAGGAGGCCATTTTGTGCTTTGACTTGAACAGGAAAGGTTTACCATTTTGCAGAATAATATCTATGATGAAGGTGCAAATTGGAGGAAGTTTCTTTTTTTTCTCCTTTACTTTTTCACATCCTGTAAAAATGTGTTTGGTGTAGTTTGAGCTACTTTTACTCAATATTCAAAACAATAATGCTTGTTTTGTTTTCATTGTATAATTTGCAAGGGATTTTTCTGTGAAGATATTCGACAATCTTTAAACTGAGAATAACTTAGAAACTCCTTCAAACATAATGCTTAATTAATTGATGATGGTTGTCGTTCATATCACTTACTGGCACAGAATGCTTTAGATTCTTTGACATGACGATATACAATGCAGTAATGGATTACCAGGCTACAATAAAGAGATTGGCTACAGACTGTAGAATTGACATCAGGTGCAGTTGAGTTCCCTAGTCCTCTTTGTCAGAGATTAACCCTAAAATCATCAACAGATATTAACAACTACTTCATTGTTATTCGTTATGCTTCTTCCTCCTTCCATTTCACTAGTCTCTTCAGGAAGTCCATCACCTACAATTGGAATGGCACAGAGTACAGTATCTGAATACAAACAGTTGTTTTTTTCCCTGAAAACTAATGCATCGTGTAAAGTTTGATATATGGCGGAGAACAAAGCAATCCAATTATTATATAGATTGTTGTGCAGTAAGTGATACAGTCAGCCCTGCGCAAATCATGAATTTACCTCAGTTGGATCCACCAGGGAGTACAAGGCGTGAGATTCCTTTGGTACAGATGACACCAAAATTCCAAAACCCCGTTTGTCCCCCCGTAAAACCTGCAGATTTAAACCATCAAGTCCATATCCACATGAAAAAAAAGGGATGGATTTTCTGCATCTACACCAAACCACGGACCTTGAACGCGTCCTCATCTGTTCGGTCATCTCCGATGTAGATAGGGAGCACTTCGTCAGAGTCAGCTAGCCCTAGGGAGTCCAGCAAGAACTCCACAGCCTTCCCCTTGTTCCAGTCTATCACTGGACGAACTTCTAAAACCTGCATTGCAGCAGTTAGTTTCATCTCCTTCAATTTGCTCAAAGTTCTTCTCGGGTCAGATTAATCTTGAATGCATCAACACTTCTTATATCACCCTGGTTCCTAAAAAGGACAGTCCAGAGACAGTAAATGATTTTCGCCCCCTCCCTAATGAACATCTCGCTCAAGGTCATCACCAAGATTCTAGCTGAGAGATTGCAGGCTGTCATCTTGAGAGTTGTTCATCAAAATCAATATGGTTTTATTCGCTCTCGCACGATTCAAGACTGCTTAGCATGGAGTTATGAGTACATTCACCAGTGCCATCAGTCGAAAAGAGAGATCATCATCCTAAAATTAGAAAGCGTTTGATACAGTGGAACATTCAGCTATTATGCAAGTTATGGCTCACATGGGGTTCCCACAGAGATGGTTGGATTGGGTTCAAGCCATTTTTTCTTCAGGTTCATCTGTTGTCCTACTCAATGGCGTCCCAGGAAAAAATTTCAAGTGCAAGAGAGGGGTCCCCTCCTCTTTGTTATAGCGGCTGAACTTTTGCAGATTTTAATCAACCGGGCTGCTGCTATGAATTTGCTCAGAGTTCCAATTCCACAACCAATTGCGGATTTTCCAATAGTTCAGTACGTTGATGATGTTGCAAGCCGATGCTAGACAGCTGATCTTTCTTAAGGCTTGGTTGCACAGCTTTTCGGAGTCAACCGGGCTTAAAGTTAACTACAGTAAATCACATATGTACTCCATCAACGTCAATGAGGAGAAGATGACCCATCTGGCAAACACATTGGGCTGTGATATTGGTTCTATGCCGTTCACGTATTTGGGTTTGTCCATGGACACGACCAAGCCACACATTGAGGACTTCACCCCGATGATGGACAGAATAGAGAGGAGGCTCTCTGCGTGCTCCACATGGCTTTCTTACTCGGGCCGCTTGGAAATGGTTAACTCGGCTATAACCCCCATCACCACATATGCTATGTGTACCATCAAGCTACCAAAAGGGGTCATTGACAACATCGACAGAGCACGAAAGCAATGCCTTTGGAGAGGTAATGATGCCCAAAAGAAAGGGGAGAATTTAGTTGCATGGGAAGTTATTATGCAGCCCAAGGAGAAAGGGGGGCTGGGAGTTCTTAACCTCAGATTGCAAAATGATGCGTTACTACTCAAACATCTCTTCAAATTCTATAACAAAGTTGACACCCCATGGGTGCACCTTGTGTGGAGAAAATATTATACCACCAAAGTACCCCATGCATCTAGGGAAGTTGGCTCCTTCTAGTGGAAGGATGTTCTTTGTCTCAGCATCATCTTTCGAAGCATTGCCAAGTGTGAGATTGGGGATGGTTCGACAATCTGTTTCTGGGATGATATTTGGCCTGATGCCGTTCTATCCCAAGAGTTTCCAAGGTTGGCATCCTTTGCAAGTAATGAGAATGCCTCAATGCCGGAGGTCATGCAAGCAACAGACCTTGATGAACTTTTCTTCCTCCCGCTCTCGCAGCAAGCTTTTGAGGAATATGAAGTCCTGCAACTGCACCTACAGAACTTGCCATACGATGCTGATGCCAAGGATTGCTGGCTGCCCACCTGGGGCAATGTGCATACTTCACGGCGTTTCTACTCTCATGTCTTCAGTACCATGGAAGCACATCCAATCTTCAAAGCCATCTGGAAATCTAGATGCACTCCACGCGTGAAATTCTTTGCGTGGCTTGTCCTAGCGGACCGTTTGAATACCAAGTCTATGCTCCAGAGACTGACATCTGAACGTACAGGATGATAAGATCTGTGTCATGTGCAACCATGGTGAAGAGGAGACCATTGATCACTTATTCTTCAACTGCCCCTTCGCGAAGGAATGTTGGGCAATCATCCATTTTGACTGGAATGACACGCTGCAACTTTCGGATAGATTGGTACAGGTGGGGTAGGTTCACAATGTTCCTTTCTTCACCGAGGCAGCCCTGTTAACAGCATGGGAGTTGTGGAAGATGCGCAATGACAAGGTTTTTCAGAGGCGTGATCCAACTCCATCGGACTGGTTGACAAACTTTAAAAATCAATGTTTCTTGCGGTCTGTTCGTTTCAAGGATGACCTACGGTCATCCTTTTGTGTTTGGCTGGATGCTTTTACTTAATCCCTGTTTGTAAGCACGTTCTACCTTTTATTAATACAAAATATATCACTCTGCGATCTCCCCCACGGTCATTTGCCGTAAAAAAAGGGCACAAATTGTCAGAGTTTGCATTTACGGGGGTGTACCTTTCGTCCATGACTCAGTCGGAGGCGAGGATAGGCTTTCAGGACGTCGTCTGTGCACCGTGCAACGAGTGGCCAGTCCTGAAAATCAAATTAATCAGAAGCAGGAAACCTGTGAATGTGACTGAGTGGTTCTCCCTTCCAAATCATTTTTTAGTAAATTAAAATTTTCACCTTCTCATTGACATTGCGGTAGTGCACCGACACGCAGAATTTGTTGTTTTCAACTTTCGTGCCATCAATTCCCCTGACCTTATCAACGAGCAATCTAAAGACCTGCATCACACGGTGCTGCATTGAATACCTTAATCTCAGTACATGGAGTTGTGAAGCCTGATTTTTTTTTTTTACCTCGTCAATCATTGGTAAGAATTCGCTAGCAGCCTGAAAGATCTTCATCTCCTTGTTCTACCAAAAACAGTAATGAGAGAAAAAGAAACTCCAAATTGAAGAAATATACATTGTTCTTTGCACTGAACAAGCTAAAGATTGAAAATGCATCATAACTAGTTGGCTTAATTGCTGATGCATTTTCACACCTGCTTCTTACTGGAGTTAGTGCTGCTTCTATGGTCAGTGGTAGAACCAGCTTTTCCCACTGGACCCATGATATCCATTCCATGGCTACCAGCATAGTATAGTTCGGTGAGTTTTACAAAATCAAACACCTAAAATAGTTTCAAAGGAGTTAAGTTAAAGCCCAGGAAGAGATAAGTTTAGGTATAAAATATAATCCACGGGGAAGGATAATCTATAATGTATTCACCTTATCGCAAGACCTTCCACTGATAATCGCAGTGGGAAGATGCAGTGCAGCACTCCTCACCACCTCCCGCATCTGTAAAATTCAACTGAGAGAAGGGAACTCTTTAATTAAGATATTGATGCTGCAATGCAATTACCTGATCAGACATGACAGCATGGTCAGGTTCATCAACAATTGGCGAGAGGGTTCCATCATAATCCAAGAACAGCGCTATCTTCTTGCCTTTGCCATAGGCAACAATTTTTTCAAATGCGTTTAGAGCTGAAGGATACTTCTTCTGTAAATGACAAGAAATTGGCTATTAGTACCAACTCTTACAGTTTCAAGGCTACAGCTACGAGGTATTGATAAGTAAGATGTGGACTCACAGTCCAAGCTCTGTAGATGGGATCAAAAGCAACATTGTTACCAATGTTCACTCGGATAGCAGTAGGCGAGGATATCTTCATGTCATTCAACCAGCCATTAGCATGCAGTGGCATTGTTTTAAGAGGAAAAGCTGGTTCTTTCAGCTCCTCCACTGATGGAGGATCATCATCTCCACAGGTGCTGCCATTAGCATAGGAACCCATGCTGATCTTTCTCTAAAAGACCGTCGAATAGCCTAAGGGTTTGTTTTTGTTCGCTGGGCAATAATCAGATTCTCCTGGCTACAAAGAAACACCTAGATTGAGCACCTTCCTGCCATCATAGCCCATTTGCAATGAAATCAAAGCACCAGAGTAACAACATACTTCTGCTTCCTGTTCATACAAATTCAGAAGAAAAAAAAGAGGAGACAATGTTCATATACATACTTCAAGAAGCCCCGTAGTTGCTAGATCAGCAGCACCAGGCAATTGCAAATGGAACAGTCTTTATATACACTTCACATAGACATTGATAAATGATAATCCGTAAGTAATAGTCACTTGCAGGGAATCCAATGCATCAAGCAACTTATGGGTTCGGAAGTCAAGAAAAGGTTATGCTAGCTATCAGGGATTAATGAAATGGGTGGCTTCAAGTCAACAACAACCGATGAGACAAAGTCTTACGAAGAACGACAGAATCCTCTGTACACACACATCAAGGCAGACCATGAATATGCAGTAATATACTACATGTATTATATAAAAGAATCTAGCAAGCAACAATGACGACGACTAAAGAAGTTTAGCCTCACCAAGAAAGACCAATGGTAGAGACAACGAAGGAACGGGATTGTGTGACCATGCTTGTCCAAGAAGACAATGCAGTAAGCAGTGACATCTGCTGTAACTTTGGCGATTGATATCCTCTAATGAAATTCTAATCACATAAGACAACATGTTCACTGATTTCAAGAAGAAGAACCAAAATTGTTTGCTAATGTCCTTGTAGAATCATACAAGTTAAGGGTATCTTCTTGGTTAGTTAGCTTTGGTTGTTTTCAAACTCCCTGCTATTTCCTTCTTAATAATGGTGAAGTGACATTCTTGGACAGTCTCAAAGAGGAAAATGGGGTACATATAACTCCAGGGAAAAAAAGGAAACAAATTAAGATTCTGCATACCTTGATAGCTTAGCAAAATAAGTTGGAAGTGTTAGTTGATCTCCACCAATATGCCCAACGGCCTATTGGATCCTTGGATCTGTGCTTTGATCGGAGGCGTCCAACCCTAATATGGTTGGTGGGCCCCTGTCGCACAGCACTATAAGAAGAGAGGTGGGGATCAAGGCTCGGACTACGAGGTTGACCTGAGCCGCCGTAACTACCTACAGAGAAACACTAATCCGATCTAAAGAAGGGTGCTGCCAGCGACAGGAAGCTCCACCGACTTCGTCGTCGCCTCTGCAGTGCCACCACTGGGACGTTGTACCTCGCGTCACCGTAGGGACTGCGACTGCACTTCATCTTCGGTCGCTGCGGACGCACTAGCTACCAAGGTACACCAACAGATGTTCTTTACCCGCTAGATCTACACCTAGAGTTTAGAACTTTCTAACAATGGTATCAGAGCAAAGGTTGCCAGTGTGTAGATCTAGTATGGGGTAGAGAATTGAAAAGAAATCGAAGAATAATAGTGGGTTCGATCTAGTTCGGATTGAAACCCTAACCCTAACCGGGTAAAAGAAAATGAAAAGAGACCGGGGGTGGCGGCCGTCACTCAACTCCCGATCACCACCGCCACTGAGCGGGGAAAGATGCCGCATCGCCGTCTTCACCGGCGCACGACAAGAAAAGAATAGAGCTAGGGTGAGAGATTCAGTTTTTGGATCTAAAAGAGGATCGCCGAACCCCAACCCTAACAGGGTGAAGGAAAGGAGTAAGAAGAAGGACTCGGCTTCAAGAAGAACCCGAATCCGAGCTCAAACCCACGAAGAACTCGCTGGGGAAGATGAATAGTGACTCCAGTGAGTCAAACCCTAACCCTAACCCGCGCAAACAGCTCGGGGAAGAAGAACAGTACGCAACCCTAACCCTAATCCCCAATCGGCAAAGCTCCAAGAAGAAAAGAAAGCAGATCCAAAAGAAAAGAAGGGAAAAGGAGAAGAGCTAGCAAGGTGTCTTACCTAACGAAACCCTAACTCGCGATGAGAAAGGGGAAGAGAGTGAACGGACAAAGGGGTAGGGGCTCCTACCTGGGGTCCGCCCGCTCCGTTTCCACTGCTGGCAGTCGCGTGGACACTGCACAGGAAAATAACCTCAGCCATCGGGGTGGGAGAAGCGCCGCCGCACGATCTTCGCCTTGGGCTCGGTCCAAAGGGCACCACCGTGGTGCCGCTTGATGGTGCCGCGCATGGCTTCGGCCGCACACGTGTGCCGGCGAGGGGTGCCATGGCGGAGCCGCCATCCCCGCATCGCGTCTCGCTCTCGGTCGCTCGCTGTGGCTACGCTGAGAGGGAAGAGGAGAGCGGCGAAGAGAGAGAGCGAAGAGAGAGAAGCAGAGAATGCGAAATGGAATTAGGGTTTTGGGGCACCGGCTGCGGCGCGCTTTTGATCTCCCAAGACGCGCGGACGATCGTCGATCTTGATCGAGCGGCTATGAACAGCCGGGATGGCTTTTGGCTTAGGCGGGCACGAGCACTGGGCCACTTTCTCGGCCTAGGCCTAGGTTGCGGCCTGGGCATGGGGGAGCACACGCGGCCGTGGGCCGTGGGCCGTTGAAAGGTCCTAATATGGCTAGAGGAGGGTGAATAGCCTATTTAAAAATCTACAAATCAACTAGAGCAATTTGATTAGTATGACAAATAGCGTAATGCAAACTTGCTCTAGCTCTACAAGGGTTGCAAGCCACCTATCCAATAATTCTAGTTGCAATGATTACTTAGACACCCAAACTTGCTATGTAACTACTCACTAAGAGCTCCCAACCTTGCTACTCTAAAGAGCTCAACTAGATGAATGTAAATAATAAAGCAAGCTCTCAATTCTAATTATACTAAAAAGCTTGTGTCAACTAGTTTGCAAGAATGTAAATAAGTGAGTAGGGTGATTATACCACCGTGTAGGGGACAAACCAATCACAAGATGAATATATAGCCAATCACCGGGAGAATGCCAAAGACAAGAGACAATCGATTTTCTCCCGAGGTTCACGTGCTTGCCAACACGCTACGTCCCCGTTGTGTCGACCAACACTTGGTGGTTTGGCGACTAAGAGGTGTTTTACAAACCTCGTCCACACGATAGGACACCACAAGAACCGACCCACAAGTGAGGTAACTCAATGACACGAGCAATTTACTAGAGTTACCTTTCGACACTCTGTCGGGGAAGGTACAACTCCCCTCACAATCACCGAAGGCGGCCATGAACAATCACCAACTCGTGCTGATCCTTCACCGCTGCTCCAACCATCTAGGTGGTGGCAACTACCAAGAGAAACAAGCGAAATCCGCAGCGCAACATGAATACCAAGTGCCTCTAGATGCAATCACTCAAGCAATGCACTTGGATTCTCTCCCAATCTCACAATGATGATGGATCAATGATGGAGATGAGTGGGGGGGCTTTGGCTAAGCTCACAAGGTTGCTATGTCAATGAAAATGTGCAAGAGTTGTCCCTTGAGCTGGCCATGGGGCTATAAATAGAGCCCCCATCAAATAGAGCCGTTATACCCCTTCACTAGGCATAACGCGGTCTGACCGGATGCTCCGGTCAGACTGACCGGACCCTAGACTCAACGTCCGGTCCACTGACTTTTGCCACGTGTCACTCTAAGTTAAAACAGAATTGTCAGATCACAACGGCTAAGTGCTGACCGGACGCTCCAGCTAAACTAACCGGACGCTGGAGCCTCAGCGTCCGGTCGAGTACAGTAAGGGTCCAAATCCATTTTTCCTCGACCGGACGTGTCCAGTCCACCACGACCGAAAATAGCCCAGTGTCCGGTGGTATACCCTAGCTACTGTACCGTCAGGTCAGCGCGACCGGACGCAGGCAGTCAGCATCCGGTGCATTTAGATCCAGCGTCCGGTCACTTGATCGACGCTGGCATCTCCTCTATTTTCTTCACCCTTGCTCAACTGTGCTAACCACCAAGTGTATCACCTTGTGCATATGTGTTAGCATATTTTCACAAACATTTTCAAAGGTGTTAGTGATCCACTAGATTCTAAATGCATATGCAATGAGTTAGAGCATCTAGTGGCACTTTGACAACCGCATTTCGATACGAGTTTCACTCCTCTTAATAGTACGGCTATCTATCCTAAATGCGATCACACTCACTAAGTGTCTTGATCACTAAAACAAAATGGCTCCTACATCTTATACATTTGCTTTGAGCCTTTTGTTTTTCTCTTTCTTCTTTTCCAAGTTTAAGCATTTGATCATCACCATGCTATCACCATTGTCATGATCTTCGTCATTGCTTCATCACTTAGAGTAGTGCTACCTATCTCATAATCACTTTGATAAACTAGGTTAACACTTAGGGTTTCATTAATTAACCAATCACTTTGATAAACTAGGTTAGCACTTAGAGTTTCATCAATTAACCAAAACCAAACTAGAGCTTTCAGCCGTTTTGCCGGTTGGGCCGAAAACAGTGACAGAAATGAATCAGTTTTCCCTTTTTCTTTTTCCAGTAAATGTTTATTTCCTAGAAATTGATTAATGGCTTAAAGAAAATAGAAAATAGATTTTTCCTATGGGCAAAATTCATTAAATTGAATTAGTTTTTCCGTTGCTAAAGAAATTATTTATTTTCCAGTTATTTTGAACCAACGTGATATTTAATTAGAGAAAAAGAGATTTTGACATAATTATGATGTTATTTTTTGACCAACGTTATTAATAATAATATTGTAATTTTAATGATTTTATGCATTAATTCTATTTCTGTTCAACGGTGATGTAGAATTAGTGATTTTGACATGATTATGATGTCGTTATTTTTTAACCAACGTTGTTAATAACAATATCGTAATTTTAAAGATTTTATGTATTAATTCTATTTCTGCCCAACGGTGATGTAGAATTAGTATATAAGAACAATTGTATGTTTTAATTTTGACCAACGTTGGAATCAAGACATTCAATTGTTAGAGATCCCCACTCTTAAAGGTGACAACTACACGGAGTGAAAGAAAAAGATTGACCTGGCCTTCATCTTGGCTGAGGTGGACTAGGTAGTCACCTCACCGTGTCCCACTGAACCTGTGACACCGGTGAGGAAGACAAACGAGGCTAATGCCGCTTGAGAAACTAAAGAGAGGATTTTTAAATCCTAAAAAATGTCCTATGACCTTGAGCATAGGAAGTGGGTCACTGCCGAAATGTTTGGCTGTGATAAAGAAAATGATTGAGCCTACAATTATGGGCTCACTCCCAGAGTGTGACACGGTCACCGAGTATCTCGATAGAATAAAGAGTCAGTTCACTGGCTCTTCAAAGACATATGCTATCCAGCTAATAAAGCAACTAGTGACAGAGAGGTACTCTGAAAATGGTGGCATAAGAGAGCATATACTATTTGTTATCACTATGTGATGATGTAAATGTTGTATGCGATGATGAGAATGTTGCATGCGAAAATGAGAATGTATCCTCATCTGTGGATATAAACAGAAAATGAAAGAGAGCTCATGATGCGTCGTCGAAATTATGGCACTGTCGTTTATGCCATATTTCGAGAGGGGAATAGAAAGACTAGTCAAGAATGAAATTCTTCCTCCATTAGAGTTCTCAGATTTAGAACAATGCAGAGAATGCATAAAAAGAAAGTATATAAAGAAAATTAAGAAAGATGTCAAACAAAGCGTAGGAATTTTACAGATTATTCACATAAACATCTATGGTCAGTTTTCTGTAAAGAGTATGGATGGTTATGATTCGTTCATAACATTCACAGATGATCACTCCCGTTATGGCTACATTTATCCAATCAAAGAAAGAATAGAAACATTGGATAAATTTAAGATATTTAAGGCAGAAGTTGAAAACCAACACAATTTAAAGATTAAGATAGTCAGGTCCAACTATGGGGGGAGTACTACGGTCGGCATACCCCATATGGCCAAGTTCTAGGATCTTTTGTGAGGTTCTTACAGAAAAATGGCATAGTAGCCCAGTATTCTATACTGGGCAAACCTCAGTAAAATGAAGTAGTTGAAAGACGCAATCGTACCCTGATGGATATGGTGTGCAGTATGATAAGTTACTCCACCTTACCATTGAGCCTGTGGATGGAGGCGTTAAAAACCGCCATTCATATTCTCAATAGAGTACCAAGTAAGTTCGTACCCAAAACATCGTATGAGTTGTGGATAGGAAGAGTACCCTCACTAAACCACTTACGTGTGGGGGGGAGTCCTGCTGAGGCTAAAGTATTTAACCCAAACATTGGAAAACTAGATCCTAAAATAGTAAGTTGCCATTTCATTGGCTACCCAGAAAAGTCAAAAGGTTTTTGTTTCTACTGTCCAAACAGACATACAAAGTTTATGAAAACGAGACACGTAGTCTTCCTAAATGATGAAATGGTGAGGGAGAGCATGGTAGCTCGAGAAATTGACCTTGAAGAGAAGCGGGTGTATGCGCCCACTCCGATGATTCATGAGCTATTTTTCTCACTGCCTGATGTTGCTGCACCGACAGTACAAGATACTGTGGTGCCAGCACCTGTTGTTATTCCGCTTGTGGCAACAATGAATGACGATGAGGAACCTGTTCTTCAGGATCCTATAGAACCCATTGCCACACATGAGGGGGACAACAACATCCTCAAACAAGATGTGCCAAATGTGGAGGCCCCTAGAAGGTCTCAAAGAGTTAGAAAATCAGCTATTCCTGCTGACTATGAAGTATACAACACTGAGGAATTTCAAATGGAGGATGATCCCACCTCATTTGAAGAAGCCATGAGAAGTGATCATTCATCGAAGTGGCTTGAGGCCATGGAAGATGAAATGAAATCTATAAATGCCAATAAAGTTTGGGACTTGAAAATAATTCCTAAAGGAGCAAAAACAGTAGGCTGTAAATGGGTCTACAAAACAAAACTTGACTCTCAAGGGAATATAGAGAGATATAAAGTGTGACTTGTGGCAATAGGCTTTACGCAAAGAGAAGGGATTGATTATAATAAGACCTTTTCTCCAGTCTCATGTAAGGATTCCTTCAGAATCATAATGGCATTAGTGCACATCACGATTTAGAATTACATCAAATGGATGTAAAGACGATATTTCTCAACGGGGACTTGGAGGAAAATGTTTACATGACACAACCGAAAGGTTTTGTCATGGAAGGAAAAGAATGAATGAGATGTCGCTTAAAGAAATCCATTTATGGATTAAAACAAGCTTCAAGACAGTGGTACTTGAAGTTTGATCAGACAATAAGGAATTTTGGGTTTAAAGAGAATATTGAGGACAATTGTGTCTATACAAAGTTTAAGAATGGGAAGTTTATCTTTCTTGTCCTGTATGTGGACGACATCTTAATTGATAGTAGTGATGTCAATCTACTACTGAAGACAAAGAAGTTTTTGTCCTCAAAATTTGATACAAAAGATCTTGGTGAAGCCTCGTTCGTTCTAGGGATCGAGATTCACCGAGATAGAAGTAAAGGGGTATTAGGACTGTCACAAAAGGCATACATAGAAAGAATCTTAAAAAAATTCAGTATGCACAAATGTAGTCCCTCACCTGCTCCTATAGGCGACAGATATGAGGATTTTCAATGCCCCAGGAACCAATATAAAATCGATCAAATGAAAACAGTTCCATATGCTTTAGCTGTCGAAAGCTTGCAATATGCTCAAGTATGTACGCGCCCTGACTTGGCATTTGTTACCGGGTTACTTGGTAGATTCCAGAGCAATCCTAGAACAGAACATTAGAAATTAGTAAAGAAAGTCTTGCGTTATTTGCAAGGAACGAAAGGCCTCATGATGACGTATAGAAGATCTGATTTACTCCATATAGTGGAATATTAAGATTCTGATTATGCGGAAGATGATAGAAAATCCACGTCTGGATATGTATTCACTCTCGCAGAGGGAGCTATTTCATAGAAAAGCTCAAAGCAAACTGTCACTATATCATCCACAATGTATGCCGAGTTTGTAGCGTGTTATGAGGCAACGGGGCAGATGAACTGGCTAAAGAAGTTCATACCCGGTTTGAAGGTGGTTGACGACATCTATAGACCACTTAAAGTTATACTGCGATAATAATCCAACAGTATAGTATGCTCACAACAATAAGTCAAGTGGTGCTGCCAAATACATTGACATAAAGTATTATGTTGTGAAAGATAAAGTCTGGGATCATGCCATAAGTCTTGAGCATATAAGTACCGAAAGGATGCTCGCGGATCCGCTTACAAAAGGCTTACCACCCAACGTGTTCAGAGAACATGTAGCTCGCATGGGTTTAAGAGAAAGCCTAAAATTCCTAGACAAAAGAAGGCCCAAAGTTAAGTATTTATTTCAGAACATAATGGTATGTTGCAGCTGTTAAATCTATCGGTAATTGACCGTGACGATGAAACATGCTCTATGCGCTAATCTGTAATGGAATGAATAAAAATAAATGATATGAAATTGAAAGATGGTAGTGAGATCAAGGAGGAGAATGTTAGTTGATCTCCACCAATAGGCCTAGACCCTTGGATTTGTGTCTTGATCGGGGGCGCCCAACCCTAATATGGTTGGTGGACCCCTGTCGCATAGCACTATAAGAAGAGAGGTGGGATCAGGGCTCGAACTACGAGGTTGACTTGAGCCGCCGTAACCACCTACAGAGAAACACTAATCCGATCTAAAGAAGGATGCTGCCAGCGACGGGAAGCACCACCGACTCCGCCGTCGCCTCTGCAGTGCCACCACCGGGACGATGTACCTCGCGTCGCCGTAGGGACTACGACTACACTTCATCTCCGGTCGCTGCGGACGCACTAGCTACCAAGGTACACCAATAGATGTTCTTTACCCGCTAGATCTACACCTAGAGTTTAGAACATCCTAACAGGAAGAAGGCACAAAATTCAGGAACGTGGACATACATCGACATCGAATTTATGTCATGGTTTGAAACTTCAGGTGCATTAAACAATCTCAATTAGGTGGTCGTTTTCACTCTTAAAAGAAGTTCTCTCTGTGAAAAGCTAACAGACCAGTAGCACAACAATGGACTGCCCTTTGCCAATCATAGAAGCATCGGATTACAGGAAGCAAAACTCAAAGCACTAGTAACAGTATAGAAATGGGGTGCATTCACAAGCAACAAAACAAATTGCAGCTTTGTCAAGGCAAGACGCAAGCATGCTTGACAAACTAGAAGATGGAGTGTACAACATCAAAATTCAAAATGATGTGGCATTTATCTACATTTAAAACTACATGATACAAGAAAATGGAAGTAAGTCAAAGACTCAATACAGTAGTCTGCTGGGTAAGTCTATCTGATTACTCAAAAGGCATATGCTACGTCGGTGGAGAGGTGGACCAGCTCTACGAGCTGTGTGTTCTCATTTTTTTTAACAAAAGCAGAATGTTCTCATTTAAGAAAGATAATTAAGACTGTTTGCTATCATAATGCAATATAAAACCATGAAACAACGAAATTTAACTTTGCGTTAATATTGAATGGTACAATGTTGTGGATAGAAGAACTATATTTATGTTAGATATATACATATATCTAGGGATCTAATTGTAATAGCCACCTTACACCCACGCTAGTACGCTGTTGAGCTTCTCCAACGTGCTGGCATGTCCAAGTGTCATCCCACCGCGACGCCTTTGGAATCCAAGTCCAAGCTCTCATGTAATGATGGTGTCCCAGTCGCCGACCCGTCTGAGTACCGTAGTCTCGCCGGGCGCTACGGTACCTTACTCTCACCCACCCCGACATGGCCTATGTGGTCAGCAGGTGTGCCTCTTCATGCACGACCCTGGGAGCCACACCTTGCCCTCATCAAACACATTCTTCACTACGTCGAGGGCACTCTTTCTGCTGGTCTCCATATTGGCACCGGTCCTGCCCAGTCTTTCACGGCATACTTAGATGCGAACTGGGCAGGGTGCCCCGACTCCCGCTGCTCCACATCGGGCTACTGCGTCTACCTCAACGACATCTTGGTGTCTTGGCTGTCCAAGCATCAGAACACTATCTCTCGCTCCAGTGCTGAAGCAGAGTACCGTGCCGTCGCCCATGCCGTCATTGAGTGTTGCTGGTTGCGCCAGCTTCTCCAGGAGCTCCATCTACCACTACCCTCTATCACGGTTGTCTTCTGTGACAACGTTAGCGTTGTATACATGACAACAAACCCTTTCTATCACTGTCGGACGAAGCACATAGAGATCGACATTCACTTCATCCGTGAGAAGGTCGCCCTTGGTGAAGTTCGTGTTCTCCATGTGCCATTCTCACATCAGTTCGCGGATATCATAACCAAGGGCTTGCCAATACAGTTATTTACTGATTTTTGGTCCAGTCTATGTGTCAGTGAACCTCCCGCTACGAGTGTGGGGTGTTAGATATGCATATATCTAGGGGTCTAACTATAATTGTACTAAAGTCCTATATATGACTATATATGTGAAAGCCACCCCTCCGTAATGGGTGTGAGTTTCTATAATTTATATGGTAAAGAACTTTAAATGTGGACATTTTTCATCAAGATTAAATTTTTTTATGAAATATTTGTAGCCACTATTGACCATGAAAATAATATGCTAAAGAAAAGGACTAGATGCTGGAGCGAAGACAAATACCTAGAAATCGAGAACTATGAGAGTAAAAAATAAGATATGTGTTTTGAGGCCTTGTTCGGTATAAAGGATCGCAGAAAATTTTAGAGGATTTGATCAGATAGTACCTAGTTTAAATCCTGTAGTAGTTTTCTATGAAATTTTAAGGTGTGACATACTAAATTGGAGCTTGTCCTGTTCTAATTGTCTTCCATTGAAAATTTACATGAACCAAGCTAAAGAACAAGAAATCACATAGACAAAATCAAGCAGTCATCCACATTGGCTCCAAAGTACACAAGAACAAACATTCCACCTAAAATTTTATAATCTCTGGCACATTTCATCAATAACTTAAAATTAAAATAAACCGGCAAGCACGTCAATATATATGGGACAAAGACGAACTCAATTTCATGCACATATTATGTTACAACGATTGTGTGCCTAATCTAATAACCTGTTTGCAAGTTTCTTAAACCAAATCAAAGTCGATGGGGACAAAATAGTTTATTTGGTATTCATTGCAACGAAGTCACTCCGTCATGTGCAACTATCTAATGGTTATTAGGAATTAAATTAGTCACAAGATAGGATCTTACCTGATTTGGAGAGGGCGACAGAGATAGAATTGTGGCAATTAAAAACAACAAGATTGCACAAGAGAGAGCTTTGCATGTAACGTTTAGCCAAAGAGAGAAAAAAGGAAGAGGGACGCATAAGGTAGCCATATATAGACATAAATGAATAACGAGAAATAAGTGGATCATCTATTCTTTTATTTTTAGAGGCGGGTGTGGTTTAGTGTCTTCAACCTTGGACAAATGTTGCTTAAAGAGCCTTACAACCATCAAAAAGAAGATTTTGGTTACTCGTCATTTTTTAAAAAGTGTTGTTTGTTTCTAAAAAAATTGCTTTAACATATTTATTTCTATTTAGTTTTTTCCAGGCATTCGCCTGAGTGAAAAGACAACATGCACTCAAACCAATGGCAAACACAAAAAACCATATTGGTTGTACATATATAATTTATTTTATATTATGTCATGACTATTTCTAGGTAACTATTTTTTAGAAATATAGTACAAGGCGTTATAAAAAAAACTTTTGATAACATGTGTACATCCATTATTATCTAATTCATGTACACTAATAATTTCATAAACTATGACCATAAAAATATTGTCCTAACAATATGGAGCCTACTCTTATGACCGACTATAATTTATTCATGGGTGGTTTGGTGTGGATGAGGATGCAACTCCAAGAGAGTTTGTAAAATTAGATAACTCCTTGAAAAAAATAGGTAACTCCAAGACTCTCGCCTTGTTTAGTTGGACCCCAAAGTCCAAAAAGTTGCTACAGTACCTGTCACATCGAATGTTTGCGGCCCATGCATGGAGCATTAAATGTAAACGAAAAGAAAAACTAATTACACAGTTTGGTGGGAAATTGCGAGACGAACGTTTTAAGCCTAATTAGTCAATGTTTGAACACTATTTACCAAATAAAAACGAAGGTGCTACAGTCGCCCCAAATTCCAAATTTTGCCAACTAAATAAGGGCTCTTTCTAATTTGGCATGCTATATTTTTTAAAGAGCCAGAGGATTGGTTGCGGGTGCTCCCGCTGGCCAGCTGTGGCCGGCCACTGGTCACCGAAGGATTGGTGGCCGGCAGTGCCGGACTAGGATTTTAAGGGCCCTCCGGTGATATCGTTGTAACGGTCTCTCTTGACCATGTATAAAATCTTATAATATATAGGCGTTAATTTTACTTGCAAAACGAAAGCAAATTCAATAACATGTTTTTAATTTAACATGTCTGATAATTATCAAGGAACAATATAGATTAAGGAATATATTTGTAGATGTATAATAATTATTGAGGAATAATGTAGATTAAAAAATAATATATTCGTTTTCTTTTCTCACCCATGACAAATGTTTCTAAAATTCTACTATGTAAATTAGAAGAAAAATATGACTATATAGGTACAAAGTACTAGAAGTCTGGAATACTATACAAATAATTAATTTGGATTAAAAATAAAAAGAAAAAAAATACCCTGGGCCTAAACAACTAATCGGTCATCGCAATTCATAAGAAGCAAAGAATTTAAGATGTCGTCGTCGTGGAGCCCTGCTTGGTCGCTGTCCTCGAGCGTCGTGTCCATATCTCCGGTACTCTAGCTCTTCGCGGCGGCGCGGCTCGCCGGCTCCGCGCGTGTAAGGCGCACATCCCGAACTCATGATAAGAGTGTGTTGTGTGCAGTGTGACTCCTCGCCTCCTCTGTACCCAAGGGCCATGGGAAAAGAAAACTAGAAAAGAAATGTCAATGTTGTCTTTTTGAACCGCCTAGCCAATTTTATGTCTCTCTTCTTATTAATTTGCTAATATCTAATAGACTATAGGACCTGTGGGTTTATATACCTGGGCTTAGCCCCTCCTGTGCTTAGGCCCTCGTCGCACCTTAGGGCCGGCACTGGTGGCAGGCGCAGCCAGGTTTTAGTCCTAGCGGCAGCTGGCAGTGGCTCTCCACTCTCGAGCTTGACCCTTGCAGGGCTCTGCGGTGGTGCCGCCATGCAAGATGAACGGGACAAACATGGCAGCGGCACCGAGGCTGTGCGGGGTCGCTATAGCTCGGTGGGGAACTAGGATTCGAGCGCGGGAGAAGGCTCCACGCGCACGGGAAGTGCCAAGCGCGCGCAGCGGAAGCGGATGGCGAGCCGCGACGGAATGCTTTATGTAGCGAGCAAGGATTTGTTATTTTTGAACAGGATAGAAGAGCTATTGGAGCACTTTTTTTTCTTCTGAAAATACCCAAATATAGCGTACATAGCACAAATAGCTTCTCTCTTGAAGATGTTCTAACGCCTCCATTCATAGGTTTTTATGCTCATTGTCACATTAGAAACAAACATGGCTCCTTAAGGTAGCAATGATGACTAACATGCTTTAGGAGGAAAGCGGAAAAGGTAACTATAAATACATAAGAGAAGGCATAAGATGATCTAAATTTATAAGAGGGCTAAGAAACTAAACAATTTGTGAAAGACTTGGACATTGATTTTATCGTGGGATGGAGCTCACCAAGAACAAACTAAAACCTATCTTCATTTGACATTGACATAAATTGCACAAAACATAGGATATGAGCGAGTGAGGAAAAAAGGAAGGAGAGAGACAACAATACGTTTAAGCCAAGGATATGGTCGATGCTAGCAATACGAAATTTGTGCCCATGGATATAATTAGGGTCCATGGAAACAGGACAATTCTAAAGGACGTACCCAGTGCAGTGCAGAGAGCTCCCACTCTATGTAGGGTCTGAGGAAGGGTATAAGTGGCAGGCCTTATCCTCGCATGTGCAATGCGAGAAGACCACGACTCGAACCCGGGACCTTCCGGTCACAGGCGGTAAGACTCTACCGCTTGCACTAGGCCCACTCTTCCGAAACAGGACAATTCTAATTATATAAATAAACAAACTATTCGCAAAAAGATATTTTTTCAACTAATAAAGGAATACAAATGTATGGTGACTAATACTTCGGTCGAAACCTAGTCTTGCTTACATATATAACTCAAATGAGACATTAGGAAAGGGAGGGGCGACACCGGACCAGGGCCGCCAACGGCGGTAGCATGCTAGGAGTCTAAGACGCAAGCCATGAGGACCATTTCCTGTTTCACGGCTCGAACAACAGATATAGGCTAGTGATAACGCAATTCAATGCAAAGCAGTTCACTGGTCAGAAGTTTAGCTTCAAAGCAAATACTGTGACAGCTGAAGATGGCTTGCCAAATGAGCACAACAACAACAAAAAAGGACATTTCCTCTCACTTTCATTTTCTAGAGCAGGCAGCAAATTTCTGTTGCCTCTACACCTTGGTACTTGCTTCCAAGCAAAGATTACCAAAACTATATAGGTTGCCCACGCAATCAAGAACTTGATACTCTGCAATCTGCAACACTAGCTATTCTATGAAACATCACGCTCGTCCAGGTACCTCTGCACACAGCTCCAAAAAGAGGAAAAGGGATGATTACAACATCCTCTCACATTACTCATTCAGGAAATTAGAGCTTGCACGGCATGTATAAGCTTGTGACCACACAGATACATGTCATGGGAACTTTGGCCTAATGTAACCACGGTACAAATGAAAACACACCGCCAAGCAGATCACTGATAAAAGCACAGGTATCTCTGAATCAAGTAAGCGCATGTGAGATGCATTTTGCAATATTACGGTTTGGAGGCTACCGGATATTGCCGGATTACAGAATGTGCACCGACTCAAATCAAACGAGATATCTTCAGGCCTGCTTTGAGAGTATAAAGACCCGATGGTGCCCGACCCGAACTTCATGGAAGCGCCCAAGATGGCGAAGAACCTGGAAGAAAGTCAACGTAAGCAACTTGCATTGCTAAGAAAACGAGTATGCCACGACCAGCAAGTTCAATTCCAACGCCTATCAAACATATTTACATCTTTTTGAGATGACAAATTTTGTCGAGGGTATTGCAAGATAATTGCCCTAACCAGTGCATCTATAGCCTACTGTTCTGAAGGGTTGCAGACTGGAATGCAGGGTATCCATGGTTTGTAGCATAAGGTATAAAAGCCATAACAAAACTGCATGTTTGTAATTGTGTATTTGTTCATCTAACACTTAATGTAAGGTTATAGTATCATTTTCTCTTCTCTCTTCTTCAGTGGTGGTTCAAGTTTGACAACACACATTTAGATTACTTTGATTATACATCCAGAAGGACAAAAGAAACAACAGATTTTCCCAAATAACAGCTGCATAAAGGCCAAACATTCTATCTAGCATTAATTATCTTCAGTGATGTAAATGGTTATTTAAAAAATAAGTGACATGATCTACACATCGTTGCAGTAAGTAGCCAAAGTTGTATATACTTACAGTAAGAATAGCTTTGCCAGTATTGTCAAGTTTTAGACCAGGTCCTTTTATATCTGCTTCCAGGAAGAAATGGTTGCCCTTTACTGCTTCTTTTGCTGCAATGTCCCTTAGTTTCTGAATAAAATATACAAATAAATTTATTTTTCCAAATAAAAGAAGAAAATATATCTGATTGACTACCATAGAGAGGAATGAGAAGATGGCAAGGAAGAGAAATCTGGAATGTAACAATTCTCATAGCAACTTATTTTCTATGCTTCCCATTGAAGAAGCCACTTTACTTCTTTAACTAGTGATATGGGTGTTATAACTGATCATGACTTTGGATTTTGGAACGTTTGATGTGTTAAAAGGTTTGGAGTTGGCTAGGTATAACCTTCATATTAAACAAAAAGAAATTACACATAAGTCTCATACTGAATCAGTTGAGAGTAATATTGAAATGCAATCTCCTCCTCCAGTTGAGTGAATCCAGGTTCCAAGATGAGCCCTCTGAACAGAGGACTTTATCCTGGTGGAATCCGAAAAGAAAAGAATAGAAAATAAGAAAAAGGTTAAAATATCTGCCAATATAAAAGGGAAAAGCCAAGACCAGGAAAATCTTGGCTTTTGCAAGAAAAGGAATAGAGGGTATAATAAAACCACTGCCTCTAAAAACACAAATATAAATAAAAAAGAAAAAAGTCTACATAACCCCCTCCGCTTTGGTACTATGGCTACTCCACCCCCTGAACTTTGAAACACCGTCTAACGAGCACTCTAAAGTTTTTCAAACTGTTTAATGAACCCCCTACAGTGGTTTTGGCACCTAGTTCTGCTTACGTGGCGCTCCAACCTGGAACCAAATGACACGTGGTTTTGGCACCCGGTTTTGCCTACATGGTGCTCCAACCTGGAGCCAAATGACACGCTGGCGGCCGAACCCTCCTGTCAGACCCATTTGGCCCCCAAAAACTAAATCGTTCCTCTTCCTCTATCCCTCTCCGCCCGTCTCTCTCTCTCTCTCTCTCTCTCTCTCTCTCTCTCTCTCTCGTTCCCTTCATAGCCCGCGCGCCCCTTCTCTCTCCAGTGACACGGACTACGAGGCCATGATCAGGAGGAAGTAGTCCTGAGAAGATTGAAGATTTTTGCAGCAGGTCAAGGTGAGTCCACCTGTGTTCCTTGTCCCCTTGATTTCCCCAATTTTGTATGCGGATTTGATGGGTACTGTGGGTTAATGGGATTTTGTGTAGCACTTGAATCGTTGTTGTAGTCATGTATTGGCTGATTTCTAGATGCATACTTGTGTTTTTTGTGTAGTATGGTCCGTCGGATTACAGGCATGAACGTTGTTAGGGTTTATGTAGTATGATGGACTAATGCATAGGTTCTGTTATGATGTAGCAGTAGTTCAAGATTGTGTTTTAGGGTAGCTAGTAATAAATCACACTGAGATTAGCATATAGGAGAATGACGTTTGTTCTTTACAACTGATGGAGATGTCCTTTATGTGCTAGGATGGATAATTTCGTTATCTTGCGGTTCAGTTCCACTTTGGTGGGTCTTTTGTGAACATTGATGGACAGATCATTTATGTTGGGGGAGAGAATGCTATGAGTTACATTGACTCGGACAAGATTTCGCTTCCTGAGATCAAGGGTCTCCTAGAAGATCACTTCAAAATTGACAATGTAGCACGCATGCATTGGCTGAAATCAGGGAGGGAGCTGTCCAATGGGCTACTGCTACTTGTTGATGATGGTTCATGTAAACTCATGGCAGATCAAACAAGAGATGGTGAAACTGTAGACATATATGTGGAGGAATTAGCAGCTCAGGAAATTAAGGTTGACAAGATACCTCAGTGGACTGATGACGAAGCAGAGCAAGTGTTTGATGACAAGGAAGAGGAGATTGGTGGTGCTGAGGAAGAATGGATTTATATTTCTCCTTAGAGAAATTGCAGAATGAGAATGAAGAAGAAGGTGGCAATGAGGAAGAAGATTGTGACACTGCTGAAGAACAAGAGGGTGGTTCTGAGGAAGAAGATTGTGACACTGATGATGAACAACAGGGTGGCAATGAGGAAGAAGATTCTGACAGTGCTGATGAACAGGGTGGCAATTAGATGACACTTCAGATGAAGAGTACAAGCAACCTACAGATGAGGACAGTTCTGCAGAGGATGAAGAAGTAATAGACTTGAGGAGGTTTGCCAACGAAATTAAGAGGAACATCAAAGCTAAGAAGTTTAGTCTGCATGGTAGTCAGCTTAGAGAAATCAAAGAGAAAGCATTGGTGGTCGTAGAAGTTCCCAACTTAGAAAACCCAGGAAGTCCAATATGTGATTCAAGTGATGAGTACTCATATGAGGAGAACAGTGAAGGAGAAACAGAGAGGTGGAAGAGTCAGTAGAACAAGTATGACATCAAAACACCAATTCATGTTTTTGCTCTTGGGATGGCGTTCAGGTGCAGCAGGTAGTATAAGAAAACCCTGATCAAGTATGGACTCAAGACACATAGGCATCTCAATTTCATCAAGGATGAGAAGACTAGGGTTAGAGCTATTTGTACTTGGACTAGTTGCAATTGGCTCATATATGGATCAAAGACTAAACTCCGCCTATGTTGTCTCAACATAGCAGATCCCAAGCCTTGGTAAAGGAGGAGGGTTGTGATAGGCGTGGCGAGCCAACGTTAAATCTAGCCATTCTAATGGAGATGAAACCCAAAAGAAAATCGTTGGGGCGTAACCCTCTTAGCGACGCGCCATATCGAAACCCGGGTATGGTGTTAAATGGGCAAGGGTCGGGTCGACACCCCCTTGGTGATGCGCCGTGTCGCGATCTGGGCATGATGTCAAGTGAGCAAGGATCGGGTCGTCGCTTCCTTAGTGGCGCGCTACATCGGCGCCCGGGTGTAGTGAAAAATGAGCAAGGGTCTTCACATCTGAGTCGACGGGTGCGAAGGGTAAGGAAGCTAGTCAAACCAACTAGGATCCGTTTAGGTAGTTGGAATGTAGGGTCGCTTACAAGTAAGTTAAGAGAATTAGTTGATACCGCAACTAGAAGGCGTGTAAATATATTATGAGTTCAAGAGACTAAATGGAAGGGTTAGAAGACAAAGGAGGTGGACAATACAGATCTCAAGTTTTGGTACATAGGGATAGTCGCGAATAGAAATGGAGTAGGAGTTTTGATTGATAAGAGCCTCAAGAATGGTGTGGTGGGAGTGAGAAGGCAAGGAGATAGGATTATCTTAGTCAAGCTTATCGTTGGTGATATGGTCTTGAACGTAATTAGTGCGTATGCCCCCTAAGTAGGCCTCGATGAGGTGCTAAGAGACAGTTCTGGGAAGACTTAGATGGCCTGATTAAAGCTGTACCTAGTAGTGAGAAGATTTTTATAGGAGGAGATCTTAATGGGCATATAGGTACTACAAGCGCATGTTTTGAGGCAGTTCATGGAGATTTTATGTATGGTAGTAGGAATTAGAAGGGGGAGGAAGTTCTAGAATTTGCGGTAGCTTTTCACCTGATAATAGCCAACACTTTCTTTAGAAAGAGAGAATCTCATCTAGTGACCTTTAGTAATAAACAACACTCTAGCCAGATTGATTTTGTCCTCGCAAGAAGAAAGGACAAACGAGCATGCTTGGGTTGCAAGGTAATACCAGGGGAGTGTGTTGTTTCTCAACATAAGCTTTTGGTGGTAGACTTTCATTTTTAGGTACATGCCCGTAGGGATAAACAAGCTAAGATTGAAAGAACAAAGTGGTGGAAGCTGAAAGGAAAGACGTCAGAGGTATTTAGGGAAAGGGTTATCAAAGAGGGCTCTTGGAAGGAAGAAGAGGATATAAACAACATGTAGAAGAAGATGGCAACCAACATTCGAAAGGTGGCCTCAGAGGTGTGTGGAGTAACCAAAGGAAGTGGAGGCGAGGCTAAAGATACTTGGTGGTGGAACGAGGAAGTCTAAAGGGCTATTAAGGAGAAGAAAGAATGCTATAGACGCTTGTACCATGACAGGAGTGTGGACAACATAGAGAAGTATAAGGTGACAAAGAAGACTATAAAGCGAGCTGTAAGTGTGGCAAAGGGTAGAGCGTACGAGGATCTTTACCAACATTTGAGTATGAAGAAAGGAGAGAAGAACATTTATAGAATGGCTAGGGTTCGTGAGAGAAAGACAAGGGACTTCAACCAAGTTAAGTGTATTAAGGATGAAAGGGAGCATCTCTTGGTGAAGGAGGATGAGATCCGACATCGATGGCATGAGTATTTTGACAAATTGTTCAATGGTGAGAATACAGACACAACCTTTCAGTTGGATGACTCTTTTGATGACACCAATAGACGCTTTGTGCGGAGAATCCAAGAATCTAAGGTCAGAGAGGCGTTGAAAAAGGATGAAAGGAGGTAAGGTGATGGGACCAGATGGTATCCCAATCAAAGTGTGGAGATGCTTCGGGGACATAGCTATAGTATGGCTAACCAAGTTGTTCAACCATATTTTTTTATCAAACAAAATGTCTGACGAGTGGAGGAGAAGTATATTGGTACTGATCTACAAGAATAAAGGGGATATTCAAAGTTGTACTAATTACCAGGGAATTAAGTTGATGAGCCATACTATAAAGCTATGGGAGAGAGTTATCGAGCATCGCTTGAGAGCAATAACGCAGATCTCTATGAACCAATTTAGTTTCATGCCCGGAAGGTCAACCATGAAAGCTATTTTCTTAATAAGACAAGTTATGGAGCGATATAGGGAGAAGAAGAAGGACCTACACATAGTTTTTATTAACTTGGAGAAGGCTTATGATAAAATACCAAGGAATGTTATATGGTGGGCTTTGGACAAACATAAAGTCCCAACGAAGTACGTCGGGCTCATTAAGGACATGTACAACAATGTTGTGACTAGTGTTCGAACAAGTGATAGAGACACAGATGACTTTCTGATTAGAATATGATTACATCAAGGGTCAGCTTTGAGCCCTTATCTGTTTACCTTAGTGATGGATGAAGTCACAAGGGACATACAAGGGGACATCCCTTGGTGTATGCTTTTTGTGGATGATGTAGTGCTAGTTGATGAAAGCCGGACAGGAGTGAATCAGAAACTAGAGTTATGGTAAGAGACTTTGGAGTCCAAAGGTTTTAGACTCAGTAGAACTAAAACTGAGTATATGAGATGTAACTTCGGCACTACTAATCAGGAGGAGGAAGATGTTAGTTTGGAAGATCAAGTAGTGCCTAGGAAGGATACCTTTCGATATTTAGGATCAATGCTACAGAGAGACGAGGATATTAATGAAGATGTTAGCCATAGAATCAAAGCAGAGTGGATGAAGTGGTGCCAAGCATCTGGTATCCTATGTGATAAAAGGGTACCACAAAAGCTAAAAGGCAAGTTTTATAGGACGGCGATTAGACCTACTATGTTGTATGGTGCAGAATATTGGCCTACAAAAAGACGACATGTTCAACAGATAAGTGTCGTGGAAATGTGTATGTTGCGTTGGATTTGCGGTCATACAAGAAGGGATCGAGTTTAGAACGATGATATACATGATAGATTAGGGGTAGCACCAATTGAAGAAAAGTTTGTCCAACACTGGTTGAGATAGTTTGGACATATCCAACGGAGACCTCTAGAGGCACCGGTGCATAGTGGAATCCTAAGCCAGGATAGTAACATAAAGAGAGGCAGAGGAAAACCAAAGTTGACTTGGGTAGAGGCGGTAAAAGGAGACTTGAAAGGATAAAATATACTCAAAGACTTAGCCTTAGATAGGAGTGCTTGGAAAACAGCTATTCACATGCCTGAACCTTGATTGCTTTTACTAGGTTTCAACTCTAGCCTACCCCAATTTGTTTGGGACTTAAAGGCTTTGTTGTTGTTGTTGTTGTTATTATTGATGGATCAAAGACTAGCAGATCAGAGTGGTTCAAGGTTGTCAGATTTGATGATGCCCACACCTGCCCACCTAGGAGGGATAACAAACTGGTGACTTCCACAAGGATAGCCAAGCACTACTACAATTAGATAAGTGATAACCCAACTTGGAAGGTGGACCTCATCAAGCAAGCTATGCCGAAAGACTTCCTTGATGATGTGTCCTTATCCAAGTGCGAGAGGGCCAAGTCTTTAGTACTTAATGCTGCTTTGGATTCTATGAAGGGAGAATACACAAGAGCCTATGACTACAAAGCTGAGTTATTGAGGAGCAACCCAGGTTCAATAGTTGTAGTATGCCTTAATGCAGAATTTGAAGACAGGAAAATATTTGAGAGATTTTATTGCTGCTTTGATGCTTGGTTGGGTAATCAGTTGTCTAGCAGTAAAGAGAAAAAGTAGAGACTAGCAGTAAAAAGGGGGAGTAAATAGGTGATAGCCAGGGGAGGTTCCTAGGCATCTACCAGCTAGTAACAAAGGAAGAGTAAACATGCTAACATTGTAGATTGCGTCGAAGCTCCTAGCCAAGCAACGGACACCGAGCATCAGGATGGGGAAGATCAGACCTGGCATCCAAGAGAGAAGGTAATATCCAGCAAGGTAGGATGGCAGTTGTGGTGATCTGTATGGATAGTTTTTTTTGGATGTGTGGAGCTCAAACTGTATGGTGTGTAGCGCTAGGCCATTGGTTAGTCACATGTTCGTTTGCTGCTTTTGGTTATATGATCTGAATCAGATTGTCATAACTAAAAAGCAGTAATTTGCTTCTGGCATTTTCTTTTTTCTGCCTGAACTCATCTCAAACTGTGCCTCGGTTATATGCCTCAGTCATCTCAAACTGGCATTTTCCGTTATATGCTTAATGGAAATGGAGAATGCCTCGGTTCAAGAAAGAAAAAATATACCAAGAGCTTACCAAAGCTTTATCCCATGTATCTTCTGACAACTACAAGAACATTAACAACACACTCTGTTGGCCCACAGGATCACCGGTTCAGGTGAGTGAACCACTCACCAGACCGAGCACCCGCTAGTATTACCGAGCACCACTAGTCATGCCGACCACGAACAAGAGTTGTCCATCCCCGCACACTATGGCTAGAGCTAAAAGAAGAAGGGAGAACAGAGCATGCACACACAATACAAGACACCAGCGTTGGCCGAAGCCCTGTCTGTGAGATGGCAAATATAAACTCTCTTTACTGAGTTGTCATGATAGTCTATTTATACAACTCTATCCATCTAGTTCTAGTACAGTGCACATGCTGTAACAGTAACTAGATAACATACAGGGCTAACTCTGCGCCGGCCACTGCATGTGCCTACAGTGCTGCAAGTGAGCTGTGCGGCGCCTGCACCTGCAGCGGCTACAGTATCACAGCAGGGGGCCTTTTCGGTGCCACCTTCCCTTGCTGTGTTCACATAAGATAGCAATAGATTATCTAACACACTCAACGGGCAATCATATAATAGAAGCAGTTGTTCACTGTCAAAAAGAGGAATTGAATGAAACAAACCTTTTTCTTAGGCATGTAACAAGATGAGCATTGGCCTCTGCATATGAAGCCACTTCATTTATTGCGATATTAACCTTTTCCAAAGTCAGTCTTCCCCTCACGTAGCCCACGGTGAACGTAATGTCTGGCCTCGTGTGGACTAGGTAGCGTAGACCGCCGATGATGCTCTAGTAGAGTGTTGCATCCACCTTCGCCACGGTGCTGGCCTTCATCAGCTTCAGCCGCTCCTCCATCGGAGTCACGATTAGCTTGCACTCAGCCATGCCGCTCTGCTTCAATAGCTTGGAGGCATACGCGCTCTGACCGAGCATGAGTTCCTCCTTCCCCTATCTCACCTCGATGCCGAGGTAGTAGGAGAGTGCGTCGAGATCGCTCATTCGAAAATGAGCCGCCATCTCGCACTTGAAGCTGTTGATGTCCTCCGTGCGCACACCAATGACAATTAAGTCATCCACATACACACCAACAACGAGCTCCTCCTTCCCCCGTCGCCGCGTGTAGAGCACGTGCTCAGTTGCGCACCGCTAAAACCCAAGCTCACCCAGCATGGCGTTAAGCTTGGCGTTCCATGCTCATGGGGCCTGCCGTAGCCCGTAGAGCGCCTTGCATAGTCGGAGCACCCTATGCTCCAATCCCTTGATGGCAAAACCTAGAGGATGCCTGACGAAGACCGTCTATGCCAGCTCACCATTGAGGAAGGCCGATTTAACGTCCAAGTGATGGACGCGCTAGTCCTTTGCTGCTGCTAAGGCTAGTAGCAAACGAACTGACTCCATGCACGCTACTGGAACAAAGACCTCCTCAAAGTCTATGCCCTCGCACTGAACAAAGCCTCAGGCGATGAGGCACGCCTTGTCCTTGACAATGGCATCGAGCTTGTCCCGCTTGACCTTGTACACCCACTTTAGGCTGATTGGACGGCATCCTGGAGGTGGATCGACGAGCTACCATGTCTCGTTTTCTTCGATCGCCTTCATCTCCTCCAGCATCGCTCGTCGCTAGTTTCCATCCCGCTCGGCTAGTGCGAACGTGGGTGATTCCTCTGCACTGACTAGCAGTAGCTCTGCGTCATTGAGTAGCCGACCAGCTAGTCCTGAGGGTCCTATGCCGCCGACGATGTCGTCCAGCCTATAGAACCGCACCTCCTCACCTTCGTGGAAGGCATCCACGAACTCAGTGATGTCACTTGGAGGTGAGGCGAACTCGATCGGCATCGATGGAGCTCCCTGTTCTGGCGGAGTGCTTGGTACAACACCTGGAGTGCTCGGCACGCTGGTTGTAGTGCTCGGCACTACTTCTGGACCGCTCGTCATAACTCCTGTAGTGTTCGGCCACACTGTATGAGTGCCTAGCTGTAACACCCCTGGTGTTATTCTTGCCTAATTGCACTTGCATTTCATATTCATGAGCATCATTCATCAATTCATGAGCATATGTCACTTGAAACATGTGAAACATGACTTTGAAACAAATGTATCATTTCAAGTGTTTTCATCATTTCAGTACCTTTAGTGCTTGATTATTGTATGACCAATGTGTGATATAGCTAAATCTATTGTTAAACATCTTAGCTATGCTTAGAAAATCATTAGGAACAATGTTCAAGTTGATCATTTTGCCCAATTAAGATTTCAAATCATGGTTTGACTTGTTTTGACCCTAGGACTTTTTGGTTTGACTGTTTAAAAAGTACCACTTGGAATGTTTGCATGTCTGAGCAACCTAAAGCAAAGTTGTAGGGAATTTAATTCTAAGCAACTTTCATTTTTGGTACATTTTCAAAAGAGGTCATTTTCTTGCTCAAAATAATGTATGAAAGATGGCATTTTAAAAATTTCTTAAAAATCAATTGAAAAATTCCATTTCTATTTTTCTGGGCCGCCGCCTCGTTTTTGGCCTGCCAGCCGAAGCCGGCCCAGCGAGCTCCCGCGCGCCCCGCGCCTCGCCTCGCTCGGCCCAGCCCAGCACCGCGCCAGCCCGGCCTGCCTCCGCGCGCCGCGCCTTCTTCTCCCGCGCGCCGTGCCCGTCGCCGCGCCACGTCCCGAACGCGTCAGGCGACGCCCGCCGCGTGTCCGCCACGCGCCCGGCTAGCCCTGACCGCGCAGCGCACTGGCGGACTTGAAGAGGAGCGCGCCCTGCTGCCAGCCGCACGCGCTCTGCCCTCACTCCTCTCGCGCTGCCTTTCCCTCCGCCCTCGCCGCGAGCCCGAGCTCCGCCCTCGCCGCGAGCCCGAGCTCCGCCGGCGTCAAACTCCCTCACCACCGAGCCATTCTTCAATTCGTCGCGCCCGCAGCTCCGCCCCGCCTCCCTTTTGCTCACGCTCGCGCTTGCTCCGCCTTCCGAGCCCTGGGTAAGCCTCCCCGCGTCTCGCCGCCGACGGCCATGGCGCCGCTGTGCACGGCCGCCGTGGAATCCGCCTTCCCTCTCCCCTCCAGCCTCGCCTAGCTACCCTACCGAGCTCTCCTTCTCCTCGCGCGTCTCCTGCGCTCGCTCGCTGGCGCTGCCGTGGCCGGAGACGGCCGCCGGCCGCTGGCCGAGCCCCGCCGTCGCGCCAGAGCGCGCTCCGGCATGGCGCTCTGCCTCGGCTGGCCAGGCCGAGCCAGGCCGGGGGATGACGCCCTGATGGGCCGTCTCCTCTTCCCCGCGCTCGGGCCGCGCAGGCCGGCTGTGGCCGTGGGCCAGTTCCATTCCGCAGGCCGGCCCAGCAACACTTAAGCGAATTGTTTTCCATTTATTATTTGTTATTTGAAATCAAGAATGGTTTGAAAAATGTTTGGATGATCAAACTTGTTCCAAATTTGTTGAAACAAAATTTGCTAGGTTCCTTATCACCAGATCTACTTGGGAAAAATAATGCATGTCATTTTTGGGATACTTTTCTGTAGAACTTTATTTAATCATGAATATTGCTGATAACTTGAAAAATATGTAGAAAAATATATAGGTTTCAGAAAAATATGATTTCAAGTTTGTTAATCTTCTTGTGTCATGTACTCCTTAGGAAAAATATATTTCATGCATGTGCTGTGGAAAAATTTTGAGGTGTAGTTCAAGCTCCTTTTATAACTGATTTTTGTTATTTTTGCTAGAGAGCAAACTTTGTATAAAACATGCATGTGGTAATTTTTGTACAGTCACTATATGCTATTAAGAACTTAGGAAAAATACTAATTCTGTTGTTTGACACTTTTCATAGTACAAAGTAATTTCATGCTCATTTTTATGCTATAGCTTGTCATTTTTGTGTAGGATGGTTTACTTATCCAAATGCCATGAAATTTTTATGGTAGTCTGTTTAGGGTAGTAGTATGCTACTGCAATTTTCTCAGATTTTTAGGAGCATCAGAAATATAGGTTGCTATTCAAACCTGTTATTAACTAGGGTTTAAGCAAGTGTTGCTTTAAGGGTGATTAAGAAATTAGTAAGCTTTGGTGTATCTTGGAAGCATTTCATAAGATATATTAACTTAACATATTAGTAGTAGAAGAGAATGCAGTAGATGACATGTGCTTATAGTATAGTTTCTTGGATGATGTTGACTACCTTGTGTTTCAACATATCCATTGCATTCATCTCCTTCGATGCACCGTTTGCATAATCACTTTCACGCATTGCATCATACAGGATCGCAAACCGAGAACCCAGTCGTCATACCCGAGGAGCCAGAGGAGCAGCTCGAGGTGCAGCAGCAGGAAGTGCCAGAAGCCGACGAGGAGGACGTTGAGGAACTTCCGGAGTGCCCCGATCACCGTCCGAGCTCCTTCGAGAGAGGCAAGCCCCGGAGCATTTTTCTCCCGGTTTGCAATTAATTAATTAAATGTTTTACTTTAATTGATGCATTACGTTCAGGAGTTGTTTGCAACCGTTGCTGCATTATACCTTGTTTACCTTTGTTATACTATATCCTTGTTACCCTGGTATCCGCAGTCGAGTCAATGCTTAGCTGGCTTAGGCCGGTAGAAGTCGGGTGATTTCCTGTCACCTGCGAGCTATAGGTGGTTACCTGGATCTGCTTGGATGACTATGAAGTCATAGTATAACTAATTGTTAAATGAAGTTGAGACCGGACGGAGACTTGCAGAGTTATGAACTGTAGTGTTTCCGTCTGTGTCGATTAAGGACCGACCGTTGTTGGGCCTCGAGTCATGTTGAACGCATGCCTTACATTTAGCTGGCCGGATAAAGTACCTTCCGACCGCGAAGCTGGGAGATTTTTCGGGCCGAGTAGATTGCCCGCAACGCACTGTACCGGAGCAGGTGTGGTAGGACACGGGGGCGGGATGATAAGACCAAAGTGCAGTCGGTCGGCCCCCGGGTACATGTGGTTCCTGGCAAACTCGAGATTCCTGGAAAGTTGACTCGGTGATCAATATCTCACTTTAGCGGGTGAGTGAGGTTTGTGTAAGGAATAAATCACCAGCTGGTTAGGAATCGATTCGAATCGCCATCGCTCCTGGATAGTGAGCACTTGACTTGAGTTACTTCATCGTAGTAAATGCTATGGAACACTTGGACGGTTATAGTGAATATGACAGTATAGAAGTTGTTTAATGATCATTGGTTATCATTCTCTGCTTAATCACATGTTTACTCTAGCATAGGTGCAAATCTAGTTGACAGGTTAATAATAATTAACTTGGCAATAATGCTTTTAGACAGGTTCTTGAATTGCTAAAAATGCTTCTTTGTGCAAATGAGTCAGCTACCCTACTATAAAGCCCTTCATAATCCTTGGTGTCATTATTTTCGGTTATGTCGGGTAAGTCTGGCTGAGTACATTCTCGTACTCAGGGTTTTATTCCCACTTGTTGCAGATGGGCAGATGTACTATGGCTACTGTATCAACTGCCTGTATCCTGCGATGGGTGATGCTTAGGACCATGGGCATGGTCATTCCTTACGTCTCATCTGATGCTTTTGTTGGAGATGATCATTCGCTGGCACTATATTTGAACTCCATGTGAGTGTGTGTGGTTTTAAGCAAATGACTTCCGCTACTTTTTATTCGAACTTGTTTTGTAATAACTATGTTTAAACTCTGATGTATCTGTTATGCAAACTTTTATGTAATATGTGATTGGTGACCGCTAAACTTAGTACGATCATGGCTGGGACATGAGTTGGTTTGAAATCCTTCGTGATTTCACGGACTACCGGGTTATACGGGCTTAAGTTTGCTAAAGCGTCTGCGCTGGCGGATGATTTTCTTACTTAATTTCGTATAATTGGTCGGTTCCGTCACAGCTGGTATCAGAGCATGGTTTAGCGTGTTACTGTTCACAAGTGTATTTAAAACAAAAAGACATTTGGAAAACGTGATTTTAAAACTATAAAGTGTGCCAGTGATCATATCCTTTATGCCCAGTTAAGGACTTTAGGTGGCTTAATTAAGTACTGACTGGGGTTCTTGCATCATATTTCTCTTTCGTCGCTCATACGGCGTGCTATTGTATGAGTGCCACTTGTTTGAGTGGTAATGAATGGATCAATTGCCTCTACGCCTCGGTAAGTGTGAGTTGTGAGAGCATGATCGGATACACCGCCGATCTAGGGTGAATGCTTATATGATGCTGGAGTAATTACATGTTCTACGCATGTTTTACAAAGGTATCTCATGTATGGGTCTTCCGTCTGTGGAGGCGATGCCGTCAATAGGACGATGGTTCGGGTAGTTACTACCGTTGTACACGTATCTGGGGATTCGTGTAGAGCGTGTAGATAAAAATTTTACTGCTTTTATGCATTCATTGGGAATTGGGCTGAAATGAATCTTCTGCAGGTACATAACAACGCTATCGTGTAGAACGTATTAGCTACGTATTGAGAGAACGTTGTATGCCACCGAATTCGTCGTTAGAAATTATTTATTTCCTAAGTTTGTGAGAACGTACGACCGTACATACATCATGTTACTTGTGCATCTCATTCATCTCATGCATACCTCCCCTTATAAATTGATTATCTCATTTTGATAAAAGTTGCATCACCTAAAATATGTTTCCCCGAAGTAATAAGAGAACTTTTGCTACAGATGGCCCGCACGAAGCAGACCGCCCGTAAGTCCACCGGAGGAAGAGCACCCCGACGTCCGTTGGCCCTGAGGGAGCACCGCACCACGGACACCTTCTTGAGCGAGTTTGGCATGCCAACTTTGCTTTGGAGAGTGCTCCATGATGTGGGGTACCCAGAGGGTCAAGAGCCGGTGTACTCTTGGAATGAGAGCCAGTTAGCAGATGATGGACTTGCAGTGGTGGAGATCACGGTTCCTGCTCTTGGTGATGCCCCAGATTGGGATGGTTGGCATTTGGAGTTTGAGGGTCGCACTCCAGCTGAGGGTGCAGAGGGAGCAGCCTTCCGTGTCATCAGGGACATTATGAGCAGATTTCCCAGTGAGCTTGCTGCAGCTCTAGCTGGTACTTTTCCTAGGGATGATCCTCGTGATGCCATTTGGGTTCAGCCTCAAGGAAGCGCATTGGTCAGAGGTCCAGCTGAGGGACAGGCTAGCGACAACCAGGCAATGAGTGCTATGTTCGCCGCCATCAGAGCGTATGAGGGTCTCGAGAGTACCTACTAGACTTTGACTGGCTTGCGTAGTGAGGATAAGCTCAAAGGGAAGAAGCAGAAGAAGAGACAGGCACGAGCCATAGCTAGCTTGCAGGAGCAGTTGGCTGATATGAACTTACAGCGAGATCAGGCGGTTGAGAGAGGTGATAGAGCTATGCAGCGAGTGCATACGTTGACTCAAGCCAACAACAATGCAGACCGCATGATTGGACAGTTGGTCCAGGAAAGGAATGAAGCCTGGAACGCAAGAAACCTTTTGTTGCAGAGAGTCGATGAGCTAGAGGAATACAACGGCAACCTGCACGAAGAGTTTCACGCGCTCTACAATGGGGTTGGCCCATATGCTCCACCGAACGCCGCGGGCATGGACATCGACGACGACGACCAGGATGAGCCTATAGTTTCACCTGGAGGCGATGGTGACGTCTCCGATCCCGATGATGGCCCTGAGGAGTAGGCTAGTTGCTTCACGCTAGTATCTATGCCTTGTCGCGATGACCTTTCTTTTGTTGGCATGTAACCTATCGTATGTTGCTTCGAACGTATGAGACTTGGCATATGATTGGAACTTGATTTTCGAATGCGATACCTGAACGCATAAAAAGTCCAGTGTATGTATGCTGGCAATGTGATTGTATGGACGCGATATTTGCCATTTAAGTAATTCAATTGAGTGCTGTCGTTGTAATTGGAATGCGATTGTTGTGCCTCTGTTTTTATTGTATGAATTTATTCTCTCCAGTAAATTCAGTATGGCATAATTTTTCCTTCACTCGCAATTATTACAGCTTCACTCAATCATACTTGTTGCTGAAATATGCAGATGACAAACACTCGCCGAACCACGTATGAGGCCGCTGAGCCCGGTGCCAACGGTGTAGGGACCGGTGGTGGTGGTGGTGGTGGAAACCACAGCAACAACAATGAACCTCCCCATGAACCGCATTTACCACCTCCTCCCCCGTTTACCCCCGAAGTGTTCCTCGCACAGCTGCTTGGGAGTCAGCGCAACACAGAACAATCTCAGAAGAACATGGAGGATCTTCTCAGAACCATCGCCAACAACGTTCAACGTGGTAACAATCAAGGTGGTGGCATAGGAGTGAACCAATATAGCAGCTTCAAAGATTTCATGGACACCAGGCCACCAGTATTCAAGGAGGCAACAGAGCCACTCGATGCTGAGGAATGGATCAACACGATGGAAGATAAATTCCGTGTGTTGAGAATGACTGAGGTGCTGAAAACGGAATATGCTGCACTTCAATTGCAAGGACCGGCGGGAATGTGGTGGAAGCACCATCGCACCACTTTCCCTCCAAATGCTCAGATTTCTTGGAGAGAGTTTGCGGAGGCCTTCCGTGGAGTCTATATTCCACCCGGGCTGACTGAAATGAAATTGGGAGAGTTTCTGGCATTGAACCAGGGCACCAAGACCGTGACGCAATACCTACATGCTTTCAACAACTTATGTCGCTATGCTCCCGACATGGTTGACACAGATGCCAAAAGGATAGCCAGTTTTAAGAGGGGTCTCAATCCGAAAATGATGAAGCATGTCGGTACCAACAACCGCGTCAGATTCAATGACTTCATCAGCGACTGTCTGAAGCAGGAGAAGAATAACAACGCCAGCACCGCAGCCAAGACACGCAAAAGAGCCTTCGAAGGTGGGCCGTCTCAAGCTAGAGCACCTATGGGAGGTCGTCCTCCTTATCGCCCATCGGCACCTGGCGCTAGATTCAGGCCACCTCAGCCAAGAAGTCAGAATTTCCGTGGACCTCAAAAGCCGTACAAGATGGCAGTACAGCCCAACAAAGCAGCCGCAACTGCGGTACAAGGCAGTTCCAAGGGAGCTGTGGGATCTGCCGGGACAGTGAGAGGACCCTGCTATAACTGTGATCAACCCGGTCATTTCTCGAGGTTTTGTCCATACCCGCCCAAGAAGAAGCAGCAGACTTATAATGCTAGAGTGCACAGTACCACAGTGGATGAAATTTCAGAGGGAGAGCCCGTCACTGCTGGTAAGTTTACTGTCAATGAAAACCCTGCAGTTGTTCTATTTGATTCTGGATCATCGCATTCTTTTATGAGTCAAGCATTTGCACAGAAACATGAACAACTATGCACAGAATTGGGCTATGGTTACCGTATAAGTTCAGCAGGGGCTGATGTTTTGACCAACCAGATGGTTCGAGGGGCAACCCTTGAATTAGGTAGCAGGAAGTTCCGAGTGAACTTGATAGTTATGCCTGGGTTAGTCTTGGATGTCATTATAGGGATGAATTGGATGAAGGATTGGGGAGCAGTCATAGATACTGGAGGTCGAGTACTTACCCTTAAGGATCCCCTGGGTGAGGGTACTTTCCAAGTACCATTGCCTCGAAGAACAGACCTTATAAGTGTTACATGCGCTACGGCAGTCACTCCTATTCATCAGATTCCGGTAGTGTGTGAATTCCCGGACGTATTCCCGGATGAGCTACCTGGTCTTCCGCCAGATAGGGAGATTGAGTTTGGAATTGAGTTAGTCCCCGGAACAGCTCCGATTTCAAGGAGGCCCTATCGGATGCCTCCCGATGAGTTAGCCGAGCTAAAGAAGCAATTAGAAGATTTGTCGAAGAAGGGGTTTATTCGGCCAAGCAAGTCTGAATGGGGATGTCCAGCTTTGTTTGTGAAGAAAAAGAAAGAGGGCACGTTGAGAATGTGCGTAGATTATAGGCCACTCAATGCTGTGACCGTCAAGAATAAATATCCCTTGCCACATATTGATGTTCTGTTTGACCAATTATCCAAGGCCAAGGTGTTCTCAAAAATAGATTTGAGATCCGGTTATCATCAGATTAAGATTAGGCCACAGGATATACCAAAAACCGCATTTTCCACCAGATACGGGTTGTATGAGTATCTTGTCATGTCTTTTGGCTTGACAAATGCTCCCGCATATTTTATGTTCTTGATGAATACAGTTTTCATGCCAGAATTGGATAAGTTTGTGGTAGTATTCATCGATGACATTCTGGTGTACTCCGAGAATGAGAAAGATCACGAAGAGCATCTGAGAACTGTCTTGACCAGACTTAGAGATCATCAATTGTATGCTAAGTTTAGCAAATGCGAATTCTGGTTGAAGGAAGTTCCTTTCCTTGGTCACATTCTGTCAGAGAATGGAGTTTCAGTCGATCCAAGTAAGGTGCAAGAAGTTATGAATTGGAAAGCACCGACCTCAGTTCCTGAGATTAGAAGTTTCTTAGGACTAGCGGGTTATTACCGTCGCTTTATACCAGATTTCTCAAAGATCGCCAAACCGATGACGAGTCTCCTACAGAAGGATCACAAGTTTGTGTGGACAGAGGAGTGTGAAGCAGCTTTCCACACTTTGCGGAAACTGTTGACCACTGCTCCTGTTCTAGCACAACCGGATATAGAGAAGCCATTTGATGTGTTTTGCGACGCATCAAAGACTGGATTGGGTTGTGTTCTTATGCAAGAAAGGAGAGTCATAGCTTATGCATCACGTCAATTGAGAAAGCACGAGGTCAACTATCCAACACATGATCTGGAACTTGCTGCAGTTGTGCACGCCCTAAAAATTTGGAGACATTATCTACTTGGTAATGTGTGCAATATTTTCACGGATCACAAGAGTCTTAAGTATATCTTTACCCAACCAGAGCTAAACATGAGACAGCGTAGATGGTTGGAATTGATCAAAGATTACAACTTGAATGTGCAATATCATCCTGGTAAAGCCAATGTAGTGGCAGATGCTTTGAGCAGAAAGTCACATTACTTGAATGTGCAGCCATTACTTGAAGATGGATTCGATCTAATGCATCCTGCTGTGTTACATAGTATTCAGATTAGTTGCTCGTTGGAGAGTAAGATAATAGAAGGCCAGAAAACTGACAAGGGAATATTCCACATCAAAGAGAAAATAAAAGAAAAGCCGTCTCAACACTTTAAAGTGGATGAACAGGGCGTGTTGTGGTTTGACAACCGTCTTGTGGTTCCCAAGGATCGAGAGCTTAGAAGTAAACTCATGGATGAAGCTCACCTGTCTAAGCTATCTATCCATCCTGGAAGTAGTAAGATGTATCAAGAACTAAGATCTCGCTATTGGTGGACCAAAATGAAGAAAGAAATTACAGCATATGTTGCCAGATGTGACACATGTTGTCGAGTGAAAGCCATTCACATGAAACCTGCTGGTATGTTGCAACCCTTATCAGTCCCTAGTTGGAAGTGGGACGATATCAGTATGGATTTTATCACGGGTTTGCCCACTACTCAAAAGGGACATGATTCGATTTGGGTAATTGTGGACCGTCTTACCAAGACCGCTCATTTCTTGCCTGTCAAAACAGATTATCGACCACCTCAATATGCCGAGAAGTATATCGCAGAAATTGTGAGGTTGCATGGTATACCAAAGACCATAGTATCTGATAGAGGCTCACAGTTCACGGCTCATTTTTGGGAACATTTACACAAAGGCTTAGGAACTAGTTTGATTCGCAGTACCGCTTATCATCCTCAAACAGATGGTCAGACTGAACGAGTAAATGCTGTTTTGGAGGATATGTTGAGAGCCTGTGTATTGTCTTCTAAGGGATCATGGGAGTCATGGTTACCGTTAGCTGAGTTTTCTTATAATAATAGTTATCAAGAAAGCATCAAGATGGCCCCATTCGAAGCTTTATATGGCAGAAAATGTAGAACACCATTGAATTGGATCGAGCCTGGTGATAGAAGGTATTATGGCATTGACTTTGTAGAAGAAGCCGAGAAGAGAGTTCATATTATTCAGCAGAATATGAAAGCTGCCCAATCACGTCAGAAAAGCTATGCAGACAAAAGAAGGAGACCCCTTGTGTTTGAAGTTGGAGACTATGTTTATCTGAAAGTCACACCAATGAAGAAGAAAAGGTTTGGAATCCGAAGAAAGCTTGCCGCAAGATTCGTAGGACCATACAAGATCTTGGAACGAAGAGGCCCGGTAGCCTACAAGTTAGAGTTACCTGAGACAATGAGTACCGTTTTCCTAGTTTTCCATGTATCACACCTCAAGAAATGTTTGCGTGTTCCGGAGGAAAGAATAGAACCTCAAGGTATCCAACTCAAATCAGATTTGGTGTATCGTGAACAACCAGTCCGAGTGTTAGACACTAAGGAACGTGCTACTCGGAATAGTGTGGTAAAAACTTACAAGATACAGTGGGATCATCATGATGAGGGAGATGCAACTTGGGAAACAGGAGAGTATCTACAAAAAGCTTATGAAGAATTTTATAACAAATGGTTCGTAACCCAAATCTCGGGACGAGATTTTTTGTAAGGGGGGAGGGCTGTAACACCCCTGGTGTTATTCTTGCCTAATTGCACTTGCATTTCATATTCATGAGCATCATTCATCAATTCATGAGCATATGTCACTTGAAACATGTGAAACATGACTTTGAAACAAATGTATCATTTCAAGTGTTTTCATCATTTCAGTACCTTTAGTGCTTGATTATTGTATGACCAATGTGTGATATAGCTAAATCTATTGTTAAACATCTTAGCTATGCTTAGAAAATCATTAGGAACAATGTTCAAGTTGATCATTTTGCCCAATTAAGATTTCAAATCATGGTTTGACTTGTTTTGACCCTAGGACTTTTTGGTTTGACTGTTTAAAAAGTACCACTTGGAATGTTTGCATGTTTGAGCAACCTAAAGCAAAGTTGTAGGGAATTTAATTCTAAGCAACTTTCATTTTTGGTACATTTTCAAAAGAGGTCATTTTCTTGCTCAAAATAATGTATGAAAGATGGCATTTTAAAAATTTCTTAAAAATCAATTGAAAAATTCCATTTCTATTTTTCTGGGCCGCCGCCTCGTTTTTGGCCTGCCAGCCGAAGCCGGCCCAGCGAGCTCCCGCGCGCCCCGCGCCTCGCCTCGCTCGGCCCAGCCCAGCACCGCGCCAGCCCGGCCTGCCTCCGCGCGCCGCGCCTTCTTCTCCCGCGCGCCGTGCCCGTCGCCGCGCCACGTCCCGAACGCGTCAGGCGACGCCCGCCGCGTGTCCGCCACGCGCCCGGCTAGCCCTGACCGCGCAGCGCACTGGCGGACTTGAAGAGGAGCGCGCCCTGCTGCCAGCCGCACGCGCTCTGCCCTCACTCCTCTCGCGCTGCCTTTCCCTCCGCCCTCGCCGCGAGCCCGAGCTCCGCCCTCGCCGCGAGCCCGAGCTCCGCCGGCGTCAAACTCCCTCACCACCGAGCCATTCTTCAATTCGTCGCGCCCGCAGCTCCGCCCCGCCTCCCTTTTGCTCACGCTCGCGCTTGCTCCGCCTTCCGAGCCCTGGGTAAGCCTCCCCGCGTCTCGCCGCCGACGGCCATGGCGCCGCTGTGCACGGCCGCCGTGGAATCCGCCTTCCCTCTCCCCTCCAGCCTCGCCTAGCTACCCTACCGAGCTCTCCTTCTCCTCGCGCGTCTCCTGCGCTCGCTCGCTGGCGCTGCCGTGGCCGGAGACGGCCGCCGGCCGCTGGCCGAGCCCCGCCGTCGCGCCAGAGCGCGCTCCGGCATGGCGCTCTGCCTCGGCTGGCCAGGCCGAGCCAGGCCGGGGGATGACGCCCTGATGGGCCGTCTCCTCTTCCCCGCGCTCGGGCCACGCAGGCCGGCTGTGGCCGTGGGCCAGTTCCATTCCGCAGGCCGGCCCAGCAACACTTAAGCGAATTGTTTTCCATTTATTATTTGTTATTTGAAATCAAGAATGGTTTGAAAAATGTTTGGATGATCAAACTTGTTCCAAATTTGTTGAAACAAAATTTGCTAGGTTCCTTATCACCAGATCTACTTGGGAAAAATAATGCATGTCATTTTTGGGATACTTTTCTGTAGAACTTTATTTAATCATGAATATTGCTGATAACTTGAAAAATATGTAGAAAAATATATAGGTTTCAGAAAAATATGATTTCAAGTTTGTTAATCTTCTTGTGTCATGTACTCCTTAGGAAAAATATATTTCATGCATGTGCTGTGGAAAAATTTTGAGGTGTAGTTCAAGCCCCTTTTATAACTGATTTTTGTTATTTTTGCTAGAGAGCAAACTTTGTATAAAACATGCATGTGGTAATTTTTGTACAGTCACTATATGCTATTAAGAACTTAGGAAAAATACTAATTCTGTTGTTTGACACTTTTCATAGTACAAAGTAATTTCATGCTCATTTTTATGCTATAGCTTGTCATTTTTGTGTAGGATGGTTTACTTATCCAAATGCCATGAAATTTTTATGGTAGTCTGTTTAGGGTAGTAGTATGCTACTGCAATTTTCTCAGATTTTTAGGAGCATCAGAAATATAGGTTGCTATTCAAACCTGTTATTAACTAGGGTTTAAGCAAGTGTTGCTTTAAGGGTGATTAAGAAATTAGTAAGCTTTGGTGTATCTTGGAAGCATTTCATAAGATATATTAACTTAACATATTAGTAGTAGAAGAGAATGCAGTAGATGACATGTGCTTATAGTATAGTTTCTTGGATGATGTTGACTACCTTGTGTTTCAACATATCCATTGCATTCATCTCCTTCGATGCACCGTTTGCATAATCACTTTCACGCATTGCATCATACAGGATCGCAAACCGAGAACCCAGTCGTCATACCCGAGGAGCCAGAGGAGCAGCTCGAGGTGCAGCAGCAGGAAGTGCCAGAAGCCGACGAGGAGGACGTTGAGGAACTTCCGGAGTGCCCCGATCACCGTCCGAGCTCCTTCGAGAGAGGCAAGCCCCGGAGCATTTTTCTCCCGGTTTGCAATTAATTAATTAAATGTTTTACTTTAATTGATGCATTACGTTCAGGAGTTGTTTGCAACCGTTGCTGCATTATACCTTGTTTACCTTTGTTATACTATATCCTTGTTACCCTGGTATCCGCAGTCGAGTCAATGCTTAGCTGGCTTAGGCCGGTAGAAGTCGGGTGATTTCCTGTCACCTGCGAGCTATAGGTGGTTACCTGGATCTGCTTGGATGACTATGAAGTCATAGTATAACTAATTGTTAAATGAAGTTGAGACCGGACGGAGACTTGCAGAGTTATGAACTGTAGTGTTTCCGTCTGTGTCGATTAAGGACCGACCGTTGTTGGGCCTCGAGTCATGTTGAACGCATGCCTTACATTTAGCTGGCCGGATAAAGTACCTTCCGACCGCGAAGCTGGGAGATTTTTCGGGCCGAGTAGATTGCCCGCAACGCACTGTACCGGAGCAGGTGTGGTAGGACACGGGGGCGGGATGATAAGACCAAAGTGCAGTCGGTCGGCCCCCGGGTACATGTGGTTCCTGGCAAACTCGAGATTCCTGGAAAGTTGACTCGGTGATCAATATCTCACTTTAGCGGGTGAGTGAGGTTTGTGTAAGGAATAAATCACCAGCTGGTTAGGAATCGATTCGAATCGCCATCGCTCCTGGATAGTGAGCACTTGACTTGAGTTACTTCATCGTAGTAAATGCTATGGAACACTTGGACGGTTATAGTGAATATGACAGTATGGAAGTTGTTTAATGATCATTGGTTATCATTCTCTGCTTAATCACATGTTTACTCTAGCATAGGTGCAAATCTAGTTGACAGGTTAATAATAATTAACTTGGCAATAATGCTTTTAGACAGGTTCTTGAATTGCTAAAAATGCTTCTTTGTGCAAATGAGTCAGCTACCCTACTATAAAGCCCTTCATAATCCTTGGTGTCATTATTTTCGGTTATGTCGGGTAAGTCTGGCTGAGTACATTCTCGTACTCAGGGTTTTATTCCCACTTGTTGCAGATGGGCAGATGTACTATGGCTACTGTATCAACTGCCTGTATCCTGCGATGGGTGATGCTTAGGACCATGGGCATGGTCATTCCTTACGTCTCATCTGATGCTTTTGTTGGAGATGATCATTCGCTGGCACTATATTTGAACTCCGTGTGAGTGTGTGTGGTTTTAAGCAAATGACTTCCGCTACTTTTTATTCGAACTTGTTTTGTAATAACTATGTTTAAACTCTGATGTATCTGTTATGCAAACTTTTATGTAATATGTGATTGGTGACCGCTAAACTTAGTACGATCATGGCTGGGACATGAGTTGGTTTGAAATCCTTCGTGATTTCACGGACTACCGGGTTATACGGGCTTAAGTTTGCTAAAGCGTCTGCGCTGGCGGATGATTTTCTTACTTAATTTCGTATAATTGGTCGGTTCCGTCACACTAGCCTCAGTCTTGGAGTGGTCGGTACCACTGCAAGACGTCTTGGCTTCGCCACGGGAGTGCTCGGCACCTATCCTAGAGTGGTCGCCACCACTGCAGAACCTCCCGGCACCACTCCTGGCGTGCTCGGCATCCCTCCAGCAGTGCTCGACATCCCTCCCGAAGTGCTCGGCACTGCCCCAGGAGTGCTCGGCACTACTTTCCTAGTGTCTCCACCACCGTGGATAACCAAGTGCTCGACAACAAAGGTGCTGGTGAAGCCGCCAGCTTCCCCCGTGCTCAGACTGCTCTAGTCCCAAGCCGCCTCCTCATCGAACACGACATCACGTGAGACAAGCACCTTGTCTCTGTATGGGTCGTAGAGCCAGTACGCCTTGGTATCCTCTGTGTAGCCTAGGAACGCCATGGGTGTGCTACACCATGGGTGTGCTCCTGTCCTCCAGCTTGGTGAGGTTCGACTTCATCTTCCTAACGTGGCCGATGCAGCCAAATGTTCGGAGGAAGGACACGCTCGGCTTGCGCCCATACCAAGATTCGGACGACGTCTTGCTCGTCAGGGCCTTGGTCGGAGCGTGGTTGAGTATGAACACCGTCGTGGTCACCGCCTCTCCCCATAACCTTGTCGGCATGCCTTTGGCCTTCATCATGGATCGGGCCATGCCGACCACCGTCTGGTTCTGCCTCTCCACCATGCCATTATGTTGTGGCAAGTACGGCACGGTGTGGTGTCGCTCCACACCCCGATCCACGCAGTATGCAGTGAACTCCACCGAAGTGAATTCGTCGCCGTGATCAGTCCTCAGCACGCGGAGCTTCTTACTGCTCTTGGCCTCCACGCGCGTCTTGAACTTCTTGATCGCCGCTGCCACTTCGTCCTTGCTCGTCAGGAGTTGTAGCCACATATAGCGACTGCAATCATCCATGAGCAGGAGGAAGTACCGCCGACCACCGTTTGTAGCAGGCGTGATCGGCCCACAGAGGTCGCCGTGAACAAGCTTGAAAGCTTGCGTGATACTTGGCCGCCTTTAGGAAAGGTAGCCTCCTCTACTTCCCGTCCAGGCAGCTGTCACACAGCTCGCCTCCGTGATTGATGTGGGGTAGCCCTCGGACCATCTTCTCCAGCCGACCAAGCGCGTCGAAGCTGAGATGTCCGAACCTGGCATGCCACATCCACGGTTCTTCAGAGTGCCTTGCCGCCAGGCACACCGGCTGCTCTACCTTCAGGTCGAGCAGGTACAACCGGTTTAGGAACCTCTTCACCTTGGCAAGAAGTCGCTGCTCCCGGTCCCTAATCCTAAGTACGTCGTCCTTGATCAGTACCTCGCTACCGTGCTCATCCAGCTGACCAATGCTGATGATGCTGGAACGCAGCTGCGGGATGTAGTATAGATGAACATAGCCTTGTTGAACACCGAAGCCACGGAACAGCCCTTATGCCAGATCCAACGATAAACCTCAAAAAATTGGATATGCCGTAAGATCCAATGTTCCGGAACCAGTCCAAATGTATCTGAATCGATAAAAGAATATCGATAGTTGCATCGTTGGTTACAGCATAGGATGCATATTCATTACCTCCCATTCTTATTTTTCGCTCCACAACCATCAACAACAAGATTGATGACCCGGAGTGATTGTCCTTGTTGGGAGTGTCCAGGAGCACCTCTCCCCTTACAGATACAGTAATAGCCACAAATTGCCCGCATGCCGATGAAATCGACACCTGTAGCGATGATCTTGTCGTGGCAATCAGCGAAGTCATCGTAGGTAAAAGACCCTGACTAAAAATCATCTGATTTCGTCGATAAGTTTATTTAGGCTAAACCCTAAACAAACTGGATATAAAAACTATAGAAAAGAAAGATGGGTCCCCTCTCCTTCCTATCCTTAACAGATGCACCGGAGAGAAGGAAGAAGAGCCCTAGGTGGAGGCACGACGACACGGGACCTAGGAGCAAGGTCGGCAGCGATGTTTTCCTTGGGCCCTAGGTGGAGGCGTAGTCAGTACTCCCTCTATTCTAAATCATAAGTCATTTTGACTTATTTGGTATACCAAATTATTGATGTACCAAAAAAATCAAAGCGGTTTGTAATTTAGAAGGAATGGAGTGTATTCTAACTCCAAAGATACTACAGTAGTATACAGTAGTTGAGATTCTTCTACCGAAATTTATATTTACAACAACAACAACAACAATGTCCCTCGATTTTGAGGCCCAGGAACACCTTTTCGTCCCAGTTGCCAGAGCATTGTTTAAAGAAGAATATTTGAAGCTGCACCTCATATACTGCAAACATACACATTTTAGCAACATATACAAGAAGGCACTCGCTGTCACCTGTAGCCTGTAGGTACAATAAAATAATGCAGGCATATAGTATTAACAGAAAATGCCTCATTTATTGGTGCTCTCCAAAAACTACGAACTAAATTCCCTCTCTGCAACTACTGTGGGACTTCAGGAAGCCAGTGTGGTCCGGGGGCAATTGTCGATAGAGCAAGCGAGGATGTCCCGGTGATCGCGTGAGATGGTGAAATGGTCATACACGTTGCCGTCGCGGCTCTTCTTGTACTCGAACAGCAGGGAGGAGTGGTTGAGGGCCGTGAGCTTGACGAACCCGGTGGTCGAAGTCGGTGAAGTGGCTCCATTGGATCTTCGAGGTGGTGAACTCAGAATCGAAATGCTGGCTCCTGCGCCGCCGCCGCCGACGTGCGTCGTCGCCTGGAACGGGCCGCTGTAGTGGTCGGATCCGTCGACGACGCACTGAGACTGCGAAAATTGGAAGATCATAGTCAGGTGTGCCGTCAGAGGACATGTATTAAGTCTCAGACGGCACTACGGCAGGTAGTGGTGGATTTGTGAAAACGGAAGGCACACACACCTGATAGACGGGGCATGTCCTTTCGTAACTGTGGACGTGGCCATAGAAGGCGAGGTCGACCTTGTACTTCTGCCAGAGCTCCTGCAGCGCTTCCCGCCCCATGGGCTCCTCGAACGTGCCCTCCGATTCGTAGTAGGTGCAGGACGAGTAGCCGAGAACACGGTGCGCGAGGAAGATGAGCCACGGCTGCTTCTGCCTGTCTACCGACGACAGGCATTGCTCGACGAATCTGTACTGCTCGGTCCCCGGCCTCCAGTCCTCTTCGGTGTTTGCAACGCAGAACCTGAACATGCCGTAGTCTGTCGCGTACCTGATGAAGGGATTAAGAGATGTTCAGTCAGTCTTTAAAACTAAGACATGGCGTCTGAAGAAGCTGCTATGGCCGCCTTACAGACTGAGCCACTGTGGTTATTACCAGAATTTCGCACGGTTCTCAGCTGGAGTGTAGAACACAGTTGAACCAGTGCCAGGCCTATCCCACTCATGGTTACCACTGCAGAAAAAAAAAACTCGTTCTTGTAAAGGGTGTACGTACAAGAATATACACATGGGAGGAACATAACAAGTACTGAAATGAGACACCCAACTGACCTGCCAATCATGTATGGCACCATTGAAGCAATTGGTTCGATCTGTGCAGTGAACTGATCCCATTGAGACAAGTAGCCATTCGCGTAGCAAATGTCCCCAATGTGGACCACCATGTCGATGTTTTCAAGATCCCTGATGATCTGGTAAGTAGTGTTCAGCGAACCTGGCTGGAAGTCGTTGAACTCGTTCGAACCATCAGCCTCTGCCTGTCAAGAGTTTATCCAAAGATTCAGTACAGTTGCGAATGAAAATACCAATTTGTTTTAATTTGACTGAAACTAGGATACACATGGAAGAAAACAGGTACCTTTCCCATGTCTCCAAATATGACAACTCGTTGCAAAGAATCTTGCCCAGGGTAAGGCGATGCTTTGAAGCTGTATGACTTGCTCCAGATTCGGGTCCCATTCATCAGCCTATGGCCAAGCCTGTAAGTATACCTGAAATTTTGCAGATTAACATGTTGCTTCTGAGCTGATGAATCTGTCACAGTTCCAGAACATGTTAAAAACAGGGAAACTTTTGAATTGATAATGCAAAACAGAACCCATACTGTGAGTCTGGCCACAGATCCTTCAGGTAGCTAGTATGAATGTAACCAGGATGGCGCCAACCAACAGTTCGTGCCGGTGAGCCTGAGTTTGCAGCAGGTTAGGATTAAAAGGCTGATACATCACATGTAAAACAGTGAACTTTCAATAGTTTTTTTGTTCATCCCTAAGCCTAAAGAGATTAGCAGAATAATCGCTTACCACACATGCTATTTCTGTCAAATGTTAATGTCCCAGCTGGAGCAAGAAGCCGGCGACCTCCTTTCTCACCCCACTCAACAAAAGGAACTGCTTCTGTAATATCGTAGCCACTTGTCCAGGTGACTGTCATCTGTGAAAAACAACAATAATACAATCGCGTTCTTAGATTGGTAACTACAGGTCGTCTACAGTTAAGTTATTTCCACAATGCATCTTCTCCTTTGTTGATTCAAAGTTGAGTTCAGAGCAGAATACAAAATTAATATCTTGTAAAAAAACATACACGTTACATGATGGTTTTGTCTAATCTATATAACTGAAACGATTATCGGAATTGTCGAATGACAAGAAAGCTTACTTCATTCCAAGACTTCCCTTGTGCTAAACGTGGGTACACTGGTGCCTTTGGGTTCGCAAATGCTACCTTGTTGGAGACAGCAATCAGCTTGGGCTGTTACAGGAGTGTTTTGTTTTTGTTCATCAGATGGAGAACATGTTCGAACGTATCTTCAGAAATTCAGAATTATACTGTCTTTTTTTCAGAGTTACCTTCGAGAGACCGCCTGAGAAAAGCGCGAATGAGAAATCTTCCCTCTGGTTGATCAACTGAAGCTTCAGATAGCCCCTTCCAGTTTTGTTATAGCCGTCATTTTTTGAAGTTTGCAAACTGGTATTGTGACGAAGATATGGGGAGAAAAAAAACAGTCAGGGTTGAAAACTGTACGCATTCAGAAGAACTGAAACAAACAGGACATCACGTGCTATTGTACTTTACACAAAGTCAAGTTAAACGGAACAGGGTACATGCTGACCTTGATAGGCGCAGTGCACAGCACGGGGGGACCCGTATTCTCAGACTCACAGATCGCATCACTGACAGTGCCCGGAACATCAAATCAATATGGTTTTGCAAATTTAGCATCGTGAGAAAATACCCCCGAGTCCCCGTTCGATTGGGTTTGTGCCACTCAGTTCGCCCATGGTTGGTACCTGAAATTCGCAGGAGAAAAGACGCCGATCCAATCGTCGCCGGATGGGTTCGGGTGGAAGAACTCTACATCCACCCATTCACTGTTCTCGCCCTGCAGTGAACCACAAATCGACTCACTTCACTTTCCAACAAGACTACAAGAGTGGTGGTGAGAAGTGAGAAGTGAGAAGTGAGAAGTGAGAAGTGAGAAGTGAGCTGGAGCTGAGCTTACCTTGTGCCCAAGAACCAAAGGGGACGCCTTGACGTGCGCCGCGTCGTTGACGGCGAGGACCACCCTCTCGACGGCGATCCTTGACAGCGGCTGCTCCCCGGCGGCGCCTCTGCCAGGGTGCGCCGCCAGGGCGCTGACAGCCAACCATGTGGCGGCCGCCCACACCCACAGCAGCAGCAGCCCCCTCATGACGCCCTGACGATACGAATTCCCAGCTTGTGCTGTGCGGTCCTGGACTGGCAGCAACTAGGCAACGACGACCGGACGACGAACAGTACTGGATTGGCGGAAGGGATGACCCATGGCATATATACCCGATCAGTCATCGAGGACCGAACGCCGCGAGCGTGTCGTGTTCGTTGGGGTGCGCCTATCAAGCACGCCCGTCGCCATTGACTGTGTCTGTCAGTGTCAGCTTGTGTCCATGACCTGCAAGTGTGCCGTATGGAAACAGACGAAGCTGCCATGCGTACACATAAGGTTCGTAGGATCTGGACCTGAGAGAATGAGATAATGGCACTATTATATATCATGTGGGAGTATCTGATGCCCCGAGGTTCTAAATAAACTGGATTATACTCCTATTGGACGACATAAGCATCACATAGCTTCTTTCTTTCCGAGGGTGCGGTGAACCGAACCCCCCCCCCCCGACATACATAACCTCGTAGATTATAGGCCGGAACAGTATTTTTCTCTCACACCAAACTAACCAGCAGTAAATAATCCACGATTGTTTACGACGAAACGAACAGGCTAACAATTGGCAGAAACAACTTCTTTGGTGTGCAGGTGCGATTAACCGAATCCCTCTAGTAGAATTAGAATTGGCCTAAGGAAAGTCGGGCACCTTGGCTACGCATATGGCTCTGCGGCCTGTTCGCTTGCTCGTAAACGATCGTAAATTTCTAGCCAGAAACAATGTTTTCTCTTACACTAAACCAGCCAGCAGTAAATAATCCACGATCGTTTACGGTCTCCCGAACAGGCTGCTGATGTCTGGTGTGCATTATGCATGGACTGAGAGCCTGAGCCGGACCGTCCTTTGTTTGGGTACTGCACCGCCCTGTGCAGCTCTGCTGCCACGATAAGCAAGTGCAGGTAAGCAACGCTTCAGAATTGAATTGAGCTTGTCTATGAATTTCTACACCCAAACCTTTTTAAGATAAGGTAATAAAGAGCTTCGTAAATCTTTTTTTTTTTTGACGTAAGTGGCAGAGAAAAGAACTCCTACAATACCGAAACAAGATGTGGCCACGAATAATAGCCCCAACACTCAAGGCACTCTAGGAGCACCCCATTGGCACCACCACACCATGTGCCAACACAAACATGAAAACTAGAAATTAATTAGGATACAAATCCAAAATCCTCGTGTGGTGGTCAATGTCATCCTTCACCCTCTCCGCCGTTTGAAAGTTGTTTTTGAATATATGTTGGTTTGGCTCTTTCCAAATGTTCCACACGATATAAATGATCGTCGTACCGTTGAACTTTTGCCGCTGATCTTTTGGGAATCCTCTCGTTGTTTCCTCCCACCAAGAAATCATGGTTATGCATTCACTTGATTTGGAGGGTAGCACAACATTGCAATGTTCCCAGGTTGCAACTTAGCCAAACCGCTTGGGCAGAGGAGTAGAGTAGGTATAGGTGGCGACCTATCTCTAGGGGTCCATTCCTGACGGGGCCAACCTCGCAAATTTAAATTATCTGCAGTGAGGATGTTGCCTTCGATTAGTATCAAGTGAAAAGTTTGCTCGTATTTTTCTGCATGTGCCTTCCAGATTAGATTGTTATTATATTTGATGTAGGATCCTTCGAATTGTATGCCATATGTGGAGCGTATGGAGTATTGACCATCCGCGGTCCACCTCCAGGTGATTGTGTCTTAAGATTGTAAGCTCACATCTTGTTAGGGCTGGATATTGAGCCAGCTCGGCTCGGCTCGTTACCGAGCTCGAGCTGGCTTGTTTAGCTCGCGAGTTATAAAAAAAATAGGACACATATATTTATAATATTTATGCTATATTAATTTTAGAATGTGACATCCATCATTATGTAATCATACATGATTAATACATATCAGGTTCATCAAAAGTATTAACCATGCAACATAGCTGATTCATCCATGATCATACAGTTTTAGCATACTAACTAGTTGCTTGCCACCACAAATTTAGGAAAGTCTACATATTCAATGTCAGCATCATCATCTTATTCCTGAAAACAATCGATAAAATCAATATTTAAGTACCACAATAATTATAAAATTAAAATTCATATGAAATAGCTAAAAATAAAGATTATATACCAATAGAATAGGTGTACACTTCTAGGTCAGTATCATCATTTTATGGATTTATGGTCGTTGGCTGATAGGTCTCAGCTCGTGAGGAGCTCGCGAGCTGGCTCGTTAAAATAGCAAGCTACACTTCCAGCTCAACTCATGAAAAAAGTTAAAACGAGCCGACCACGAGTCGAGCGAGTTGGCGAGCCGTGAATATTTTGTCCAGCCCTACATCTATACAACTAAAAATCTATAAAAGAATCGTTGATGAGCGTGCGATAAAAAAAACATGCACGACATTCTGCCTCTCCCCTGCGATCCCCGTCTCCCGCCCGCCCGGCCGAATTTTTTACAATTTGGCCTTTTTTTTAAAGTTTCTCACAAATAGACCCCTGGCGGAAAGAATTAAGGAAATGGACCTTTAGCTCGGCGCCAGCATCAATTCAGGAAATGCACGACATGCTGACGCCGAGCTCCTAGGCACGGTCGATAACCTGCCAGGGAGCTCGCGCCAGTCACTCTGGCGTCGAGCTTGGAAATATCTACCGGGTCCGCGCCTTTCCTCTCTTCTTCTTCCTCTCGCGCCCGCGCCACCCCCGCGCCCGCGCCCGCTCCCACGCCGCCGCCCCGTGCCGAGCCCGCGCCGCAGCGCCCGCGCCGCCGGCCCACACCACCGTGCCCCCACCGCGCCGCCGCGCCTGCTTCCACGCTCGCTCCCACGCCGCGCCCGCTCCGCGCCGAGGCCGCGCCCGAGGCCGTGCCCGCGCCCCCTCCCCGTGCCACGCCGAGGCCGCCCCTCGCCCCGCGCCGCGCCCCTCGCCACGCCGCGCCTCGATGTGCTGTAGCGCTGCGCCACCCCCCGCGCCGCGTTGTCGCCCGTGGTTGGCCGCCGCACCGCGACGCCTCCGCCGTCCTCCACCGCCGTCCACGCCTTGCCCTCCATCGTCAGCCCGAGGCCGCGCTCGTCGAGCCGGACTCGCCGCACGTAGCCTTGGGCATCCTGCGCTCGCCGCGCGCCACCACTGTCGTCTGCCGCGCCACCGTCGGCCTGGATCTTCGGCCTGACCCACGCCCATCGTCCGCCGGCTCGGAAAGGTAAAAACTATGAATATGCAATGTACCTACTTAGTTGGTATTTATTATTTATTAGTTAATGTGATGACTTAGGTAGTTGATTTAGTTAGTGATCTAGTGAGATATATGTGTAGATAGATAAAACATAGACAAATAGGCACATAGATATAGTTAGATAGCTACTTAGATATGTAGTTACATTTTTAGTTATCTACATATGATCTAGCTATTTAGTGAGTACACTATAAATATATACGTAGTTATTATTTTGATTACTTAGTTTGTAGTTAGAAAGTACTTGTTAGATAGTATCTATCGTCTAATTTAGACTAAAAGACATGTGTTTCGTTACTTGTTTGAATTAGATGGACAACCTAGTGACCATATATCATGGATGCATTGTTGAAAGCGATCGCTATGGATATGTTGAGTTTCTTGACATGCAAAGCGTGCATGTGCTATTCAATGATAGGCCTTCATTTAGTGACATGGTTGCAAGGGCTCGAGAGGAGCTGCATTGCCTTAGAGATGATGGCATTACAGTTGATGGTGTACTGCACCTAGGTTGTCCTTCGAACATCTTTAGGCGAATGATCTCAATTAGTTATGCGGATCAGTGGGAGAACTATGTAAGATCAACTATGAAGAGCCAGCTGCAATGTTTGAACGTGATTATGCGTCGGGTGTTAGTTGATCCCATCCCTCATGGGTTTACCCCAGCAATGGATCATCAGGCATACATCGACCCTCCCGTTCTGCAACCCATTCACCGGGCAGTGCAGGTCAGAGGGCTGGAGAGCACGAGTGGAGGCCTTCCTTGGTGCGTGAGCTTGGCGAGCAAGGGGCTCGTACTTCTGGAGTTCCCATCTCCTGGCTACGTGCAGAGTTCGCACAGTGCCCCGAGGAGGCAGATGAGGAGACGGTTGGGTACTACTGCCGGGCGTGGATCCTACACCTCTTTTCCTACGTTCTCTTTCCCGACGCCACGGGTGACAGTGCATCCTGGATGTGGATCCACTGCCTCAGTGACTGGGACCAGGCGGGTCAGTATAGCTGGGGCTCTGCAGTCTTGTGTTTTCTATACCGGCAGCTGTGTGAGGGGTGTCGTCGATCTTCGTCCAACCCGTCACTTGGTGGATGTGTGTACCTGTTATAGCTGTGGATGTGGGCTCGTCTTCCAATTGGCCATCCAGAGGTTCTAGATCGTCGTGAGTGGTTCCAAGGTCAGCCTCTAAGTTGCTAGCCGACGTGGGCGTACCTTTGGGACCAGGTCAGGGTTTCGCACACGAGGATAGACCGGGCGTACATTGAGTACACGAACGAGCTAGATACGCTGGCGACGTCTAGTGTAAGTAAATTTTATTTTACATGCTGCTTTGAAAAGGATTAGTATACCATCTAACATCTTGTTTGGATATATTGCAGGTGGAGTGGGAGCCGTATGGTGGAGAGGACGCACTTCCTTTTCAGCTGAGCAACATTTTTGGGGCCACCGATGACTTCTATAGGATGAGGTGCCCCCTAATCTGCTTCTATGCTGTCGAGTTTCACCTGCCAGATAGGGTTGCACGCCAATTTGGAGTGAGACAGCTTTGGCCTACGGCTCTATTCTCGACTGGCGTTGACTTACACAAATAAGTGTTTTGATATTTTAAATGTCTTATGATGATGGTCCATTTCTATTAATATGGTGACACGTACATGGATTCATATAACGATGATATATGTACAGGTTGGATCGTCAAAGGAACAAGAAGATTTTTGACTAGGAGAGGCACCACCAGTCCTTCATTGAGGAATGGGAGGAGATGCACGACAACAATGAGCCGCACACGAACCATGAGTTCAGACGGTACCAAGCTTGGTACCAGCGTGCAACACAGTGCAGGCTGAGGCTATAGTGGACCGAAGCTGACTACGCCGACATCGAGTCCTCCGACGATGAAGACACGGCGTACGACCAATCGACTCGTGCAGGAAGACAGGTGGAGGCAGGACCAATCTTGAACAGAGTGGTAAGCCAATTGCCTTATTTTTATACGTTAAGTTGCATAATAATACATTAGGCGTTTTTGGACCGACATTAGAATTTATCTATTGTAGTTAGTGCCACCTTCGAGCCGTATAACCCTTATAATATGTTAGATTCTTGTACAAAAGAAAACAAAACCTAATGCTATCTGTTTAGAAGTATTATTATTGAGAACTTTGTTGCAGGGCAATACACTGAAATGCTCAGTTGAAGAGATCGAGCACGTTCGGCCGAGAGTCAATGACGACTACATATTTGGCTTCCTGGACGTAAGATTAAAAATATTCTTTCAAACATATCATTAATACGTTATATTCTTTCAGTTAACATAGTTTTGTACAACAGAGGCTGTCACGTCGTCTACGTCGTGCGGCTGGTCATTGTGGTTGCAGGACAGACACGACACAAGACGTGTATGTTCCTTCCGTAGGAAGAGGAGGCTTGGGTTCCTCTAGTCAAGCAGCTACAGGGGACGGGGACGAGGACGAGGAGGAGGATGACGACAATGACGTGGACAAGAGGCACGATGAGCTTGACCCCTCTCAGCTCCATGACGCTCCCTCGACTTATCCTACATCGCCTCTAGGCACTAGGCGATGCCGTCCGCGTGACCCTTACACTCCAGGCACCAGCGCTCTAGGTCATAAGGGTAAGGGCAAGAGTAGGAGGCAGTGAGAGATGTGGTAGCTGTTAGTATGAACTATTATGGATTTTGATTTACTTTTCTGTAACTATTTGGGACTGTATGGATATTGTGGACTATTTGGACTTTGCATAACATATTATGTTGGTTGTGATATTCGTTGTGGTTGCATTATGCTCCTTGGATGATTAAATATTTGTAATATATATTGATGTCTCTGTTTGTAACTGTGGATGCTCCTAAAACAAGATCGTATCTTGCGAATTTTTCCCGTGAACCTTTAATCATACTACACTTCTACAAAGGCACAAATGTAGTACACAGATTAACTATAAATTTATTAGAACGTGTATAATCCAAACGTATTGTACATATGCTTTGTAGATGAATCTAGAATTACCAAGCAACAGTGAACGAATCTATGCTTTTCAGATAATAAACATAGACTTTTCAGATACATGGACAACATCGAATTATCACATCACTGATATAGTACTGGCATGCAAGGAAGCACAACTCCACTCTATCTCCACCATCCATCTTATAACTGTTTGATCCAAGGGCTGAGGTGAAGAGGCACACGGATCGCTGACATGGCACATTGAGAGGCCTCTATTCCTCCTCTCAACCTATAAATAACCACTCACTCTCTTTCATTCACACACACAACAAGGAAGAAGAACACTTCTCAGCATTTGCTTTCATTGCAGTACCAATGTCAGAGGGTCGTCCAGATGGAGAGAAAAGGGGAAGGAAACTACCTGGGGGTGGGAGGGTCCTCTTAGTCCCGATTTCTTTGAGAAAGCTCTTTATGAGAGGTTCCCAGTTAAGAGCAAAAGTGATTTCACCAAAGAGACACCACTGAGAGGATACGATGAAAGGAAAGAAGAGTGACAAAAATGCATGCATAGTGAGGACTGCCTAGTGTAGATGTTCACCAAGGGAATAGATGGAGGTCGTCGTTTCTTCAAATGCCCGCGAGCATGGGTAATTGCTATTACTATTTGTTTCTTCAATATGTTTGTCTTGTATATCACTTATATGACATACTTATTGTAGTCTTCCTTGGCCGAAGAAAACTGTGGGTTCAGTAGGTGGGTCGATCCTCGACCTATTTATCCGTATGCGGAGTACATCTATTACCTATAGGACCGTATCTTTGATTTAGAAAGGGAAGTTAGCAGCAGTTACAAGGACGGCGAACAGGACGACAACAACAATGGTGTCAATATGTCGATTCGTGAGGTAGAGTGAAGTAGGGAGAGAAAAACCCGAGAGGGAGGAGAAAGAAGAGGAAGAACGCTTGGGCAAGAAGGTTGGGCCGGGGTTAAATGCAGGGAGCTCGGCGCCAGTCACTCTGGCGCCGAGCCTCCTGGCAGGTCATGGACCGTGCCCAGGAGCTCGACGTCAGAGACGCTGGCGCCGAGCTCGGCGCCAGCATCAATGGCGCCGAGCTAAGGGTCCATTTCCTGAATTCTTTCCGCCAAAGGTCTATTTGTGAGAAACTTTAAAAAAAGGGCCAAATTGTAAAAAATTCGGCCCGCCCGTGCCCAACGAAAGGAAGCCTCGCGACGCCGCTAATTACGCGCGAGACTCGCGCCCGATCCCCGCTACGCTCGCGCTCGCCAGGCCCCATCGCCCCCTGCGACCTCGACGTGAAGCTCTCCTCCTACGCGCGCCTCGCCCGCGACGAGGTGGACGCCCTAGGCGTCGGGTTCCGCCACCCGTCGTCGCGCTCTGGGCCTACATGAACGCGCTGTCCATCCAGGTACGTGCGTGCGTGGTGTGTGTGCCACTCTTCGCCTCTTCCGAGCCATATCCTGCATTCAAGCCTGTGCTCCATCGCCTCCCTCCTCTTGCACTACACATGACTACGCGCTGCACCAACGCCGGTGGCACACCGCAAGCTCGACTCCGTGACTAGGCGCCCAAGGCCACGGTGACGGATGGCTTCGGGCAACGACGGCAAAGGTGGGGCGTGGGGCGACGCCTAGCCAACTCCATGCCTAGTGCAGGTCTGCAGCTGCTCGATGGACGCCCCTAGGTTGTTTGATGAAATGCCCATTCAGAATGTCGTGACTTGGAAGTCACTGTTTCCTCGACCTGTGTCTGATGATGGGTGGATGATGGTACGTAGTACAAAAGATGTTACCAGCCCTCTTTTTCATTTGACTACAAGTATTGTAATACTGAATATATCATCGGATGGTGCTATGTACAGTAGATTTCGGATGGTTTCAGATGACTTAATAGTGTTCTGTAAAAGAGAATAAGCTGAAATAAACTGAAACAAGCTGGGAAGTGACCAGCCGAACGCCCCCATGGCCAAGAAACTTTCTTTAGCATGGATACAACTACAGTGAAATTAAAAATGATAAGCATGGCCTGGATTTGAATTGAACTTGCTCCTAGCCCGTTTATTTGTGCAGGAATTGAGCTAGCGGACGAGTTTCTAACCACAGTGTGCACAGCATTCAGCTATTGCGTCTGGTGTCATTTAATGGAAACTTAATTAAATCACTTAGTCGAGTTGCAAATCATGGTTTGGGCAGAGCTGATAGCGACACATCACGTACTGACAATGAATCTATTGAGCTCTTCAAACAAGTGTTTGACTGTATGTCATTGCTTTTCTCCACCAATACAAGAGCTTTCTTCAATGCAGGTGTAGATTTGTGGGCCTCTTGTGCCATTGATGTTGTCAATCTTGCCCAGAAGGTTTCAGCTAACGAGGACAATTTCTGCCCTGTTCTTCAGAAGCTTGCAAGTTGCCTCCTTGGGCAATTCTCAAGCTTCCTGAGATTATATGCAAATCCGAAGAATATTTCATCAGTTTTATTTATTTTTTAGTTTCTTCATACAAGATCACAGCCTGACTTGGCCACTGCTGCAACAAGGTGGTCATCGTGCCGATGGGCAGCAGGGATCAGGGTACCCACTCCTCCTTGCTTTTTGTGTTCTACTTCCACACTTGGTAGCTTGTTGATCTGATCTGATCTCCGGTTTCATTGGTACTCCGTCGGATTGCTGATATTTGTTGCTGTGAATTGTTTATTGCATGAATTATAAATATTTTTTCAATCTATGCTTGATTACTAAAAAGATATTCGTTGGTTATTTGATTTGCATTGATAGATGCTTCCGTAGCGTTAGCACGGGTAAAAAGCTGATCCATCGAATCTGAGCACCTGACTTTCGTCCGTAAAAAAAGCTGCATGAGAGGGAGTTATGATGCCCTACATACTGCATGCAACCGTAAAGAAAGGAATTTTTTTTTCTGTACCCGACACACAGCCCACAAAGGCAGGCGGTGGCAGGGCAGGCACGTCCCCACTCCCCTCACCACCGCATGTCATGTCGTCGTCTGTACTGTCCGTGCGTTGCTACGAAAAAACCAAACTTTTACACTAAAAACACACAGATCGCAGGATAAGATAACAATATTGTAAAATGTCACTTTAACGTCGATATTTAATTTTACAGTATTGTTATCTTATCATGCGATCTGTGTGTTTTTAGTATAAAAGTTTAGTTGTCCCATAGAACCGCACCGGCACGAACCTAGTCTTGTAAACGAATCCATAAAGCAACAAATTCTTGGAGTTGGATCGTGGTAGTTATCTTGCTGCGGAGAGCATTAATCCAAGCATCGTCCCTCATCTCTTGCTCAACGGTTTTGTTTTTTCTCTTGACAAGCTCGAAAATGTGTGGCGCGAGGTTCGTAGGCTCTTCCCCATCAAGCTAATTATGATGGCAGAAGAGTGCTTTCCTCCCATTGCCAAAAGAGCTTCGTAAATCTACCAGACGTTTGGGTGCATGCGCCACTCTCACCTGCCGTTGTAGAGTCGTAATTCGTCCCTGGTGGTGGCAGTCAATGTTTTTTCTTTATCAAAACTCTTCCTAAATATAATGATCATCTTTGGTGGATGTCCGATCATAGAATAAATAGCAACACCAAGAGCAAAATTGCACATGGTACATAAATTAATATAAATAGCTATTTTTTAGTCAACTAATAATAATAGACGAAAATAGAACAATCATGAATACAAGGCCATTTCTATAAAAGCACCTCATGGTTTTGCCTTGCGATAAGTGTTCTATCACTTAAAGCTGCTAATATATCTTTTCTTTTCAAATTGTTAATTTTAGTTAGTGCAATATTTTATCATACCATTTGTCATTTCATAATGATATCATAATGGTTGTTGGCGAGTCTAAGAATAAATGTTACAAAACTATCACTTCTACTCTCTCCATTATGTAATATAGTGCATTCTAGCATTTAAATTTTGTCCTCAAATATAATGCATTTTAGAAGATAAAAATCAGTTTTGCATTAAATACTTTCTATTTATTAACCCATCACCATTAATTATGTTGATGACAACGCCTTATTAAGAAATAAAATGAGGATACATACGTCTTTTATGTTCTCCTTTAATTTATATTAAAATTCCTAGAATATATTATATTACAGGATAGAGGAAGCGGTGCTTATTTTCGTAAAACTCACCACTACTTTTTATGTCCCTTTGTCACAAACCTACCACCTTTTTTTTGTCTCCTCTTACATACTCTTCCAAGTTCCACGGGCGAATGGCTTAGGCGCTTAGGCAAAACGTGGTAGATTTGCAAGACTTATTTATTCGTAGTGTATGAAATAGGCACTAGAAATGGTACTTTGTGACAATTAGGACTATAGTAGTTATGCAAAATTTACTTCAACTCTAAATGCATGATATAGAAAGCAATTTGCCCCTAAGGAATCTATACCGTGAGAATATACTACGCAAGTGTGTGATGTGTGTCGACGTCTCTAAGTTCAAACGATAATACTTTCATGTGGCGGCTTCCCCACTAGCTACCTTATCTGTCCGTTTGTTCCCGTACGCACCTTTTAAAAAAATTTCTCTCTACGCACTCGGTCTCCACTGTCACGGTCTTATCCATCGCTCCATTGAACCTCCGCGCTAAGAGGGCCTCGTCGTTTAAAAGAGAACCATAAAAACGATAGAACCCACTGCTTTTAGTATCGTTAGAATTTGTTATTTCTATGTGAAATAACCGAATAGAATAAAAAATCATGGTTGGGAAGGTTATAGTAGCAAAAGCCATTAGAATTAATATTTTATATATCGGAATAATCTGTTTAGTTATTAATGGAAAAAAGAGGGTTAAAAGAAGAGAAATCATTAGTTATTCATTAAGGTTAATTTGATTCGATGGCTAGAGTTCCGCAAGGATATATAGCTCGGAGACGACGAACAAAAATTTGCCTCAAACTTTAGAGGGGCTCATTTAAAACTTAATCGAATGATTACTCAACAAGTAAGAAGAGCTTTTGTTTCTTCTCATCGAGATGAGTCCACCGCACCGCCCACCTTCCCCACTCCGCGCTTCACCGCGCCACTCGCCTGCACCATGGCACCTGTCCACCGTAGGCGCCGAGCAGGTGCTCGCTAAGGGTGTGCTGGCCCAGGTTGCCGAGTAGGTGCTCGCCCTAGGCCGCCGAGTAGGTCCTTGCCCAAGGGCGCACCGACGAGCTCCATGCGCCGCCGTCGACCTCCGCGCCGCCGTCGACCTCCACGATTCGTCCAAGTAGCAAGGTGACATTGTACGCTGAAAAGGCATGTTGCAATAGTATGTTTCAAGTATTTCAGATGTTTTATCCGGATGTTGCAAGTGTTTCATGTGGATGTTGCAAAAGTATATTGGGATGTTGCAATGGTTGCACACGTATGTTGCAAGTTTTTGTTCCCAATGTTTCAGCTGTTTTTACAGACGTATGTTGCAAGTGTGTGTATTCGGATGTTGCATATGTTTCACACGTATGTTGCAAGTGTTTTTATCTAGATGTTGTGTATGTTTTATATGGTTTTGAAGTGTTTTTACAAATATTTCAAATGCATGTTTCAAGTGCTTCATCTATCTTCAGACGTATGTTGCAAGTGCATCTGGATGTTTAAAAAGTAGATTAGTTGTTGCATCTTGCTCCCTCCTCACCTTTGACTGCCTTGCCTCGGTGTCTCCACCTTCTCTCGGCGCCGGCGGGACATCTGAACTAGAGGCGCAGGCGGGCGCTGCCCATACCCCGTCTTTCTTGATGCTGGCGGCGCGGCGGGGGACAGGTCGCCACGAGTGGCGCGGGCGGACGCTCCTTCTCCATGGTTCTGTTACGCGTGCGAACGCTTCTTCTGTTACGCTATTTCATGGTTCCATAGCTGAGACCGGACGACTCATGTGACAAGTATTGGATGGGTCGTAGCTGCATCTGGACGGGTCATAATGTCGGACGTCCGAGCGCTGATGGTCCCGAAGTTCAAATGTTTTAGATTGACTGTACATACATACATATCAATTAAAAACCACATGCTCTCGCCAACTCATCACAATTTGACATGAGTATTGTATATACATGGATCACCTAAGACCAACTTCAAACCGCGTCGTATAGCATAACCAATTTAGAGCTTGATGATTAATTAATGAACTTGTTTATTTCCTCTCCTAAATTTTAGCTTCTGTCACATCAAAATTTGGACACATGCATGAAGTATTAAACATAGACTAATTACGAAACTAAATGCACAGACTGAGATTAATTTACAAGATGAATTTTTAAGCCTAATTAGTCCATGATTTGACAATGTGGTGCTACAGTAACATATGCTAATGATGGATTAATTAGGCTTAATAAATTTATCTTACGAATTACTGAGGACTTGTGTAATTTGTTTTATTATCACTATCCAAACACTCGATGTGACGTCCTTATATGATACCCGATGTGACGTTCCTAAACTTTAACCCTGAATTTAAACAGTCCTTTCAACCTGTTCGCTTGTTGGTTTCAGCCAGGGATTATCAGTCAGCCAATAGTATTTTTATCTCCTAATAAATCAGCACCAGTCAGACTTATCAGCCTAGAAATCAACCAGCGAACATGCTCTCTATCTGTTCACTGTTTAGAACCACTGGCGGAGCCACGTTGGGGCCATAGAGGGCCATGGCCCCCCCTTGCCTCCATGAATTTTTGAAGGAGACCATATTCAATCCAGCTCAAATCGTTCGGCACAACAGGTTAGCAGGAAGCAGCACCTAATGCTCGGAACTCCCGTTATATCCGGCTGCCTTCTGCGTCCGCGAGCGGCGAGTCACTAGGTCAGTGCCTCAGCGAGTGACCAGCGAGCCGGCGGGGCGGCGAGGCCTAGACGGCCGGCCGTCGACCTGCAGCTAGCTTCAGCTCCGTCCCCCCCACATAGCAGTCTTCTACTCTTCCGCATCTGCCCTTTGCTGCTCTACGTACATGCTACATTCTTACAGCCATACATGTATGCCTGATTTCTTATTGATTATTCCTCTTTTTTTTTTTTTGCTTCTAGACTAAAATCATATATGCTGTAAGTGGCTGATTGAGTGATAGATCACACAGTCAACTGTATTTTGTTTACTGTGGTCTGATTATAAGTAGTAACTACTAAGATTAATTTCTCTACTATCTATGTACTTATGTGTTTAATTAGCAAATTGGGCCCTATGTTTCAGTTCTGGCTCCGCCACTGTTCAGAACCCCGCCAAACGAGGGGCTGGAATAGAAAGTTTCCGTGCGTCGGCGCGCGGCGGCCAGACTGGGTCACGGCACGGGACAGCGCCCCCCGAACCGAACGTCCGAGTGCCACTGCCTGACTGCCATGCGGCCACGCCTGCCTCAGTGCCTCCCCCACGGGGCTCACCTACCGAACCCCTTTCCGGTACCCGCTGACGCTCGGGACCCCCACGGGCGCATGACGCTCGCGCCGTACCGACTACCGATTACTCCTTCCAGAAGTGGCAGATTTACGCAAACCCCCCTTCTATACAAAGGATTCGCGCCATGCGTCCTTACCTGCGTCGCGAGAGGCTAGACTACACCATGAATACAATTATGCGTACTGTAAAGGATCGTTATGCGAAAGTCTCTACACTTAAACCCCGTCAAATAAATACTGCTAACCCTGGATTAATCGAGCCTATCCCGTAATTAAACTGATCCAGAAATCTAGAAATAATAAAATATTCCACTCGCTGCCGCAATAATTTTGTCCCCACTCCGCTTCGTCCCTCCCCTGTTCCTCGCGTTCCCGTCACGGTCCCTCGGCCTCGCCATCGCTCGCGGCATCGCCGCCTGCCCTCCCCTTCCCCACGCGAATAAAGCGCCGGAACCGGAAGCGCGCGCGAAGCAAAGCCCCCCCGCGCTCGGGATCGGGAGCCACCACCCCTAGGGTTAGGGCTCGGTTTTGCCTCCTTCCGGCGTCGACCGATGCGCGGCGCATGGCGGCGGTGAACTGCCTCTACGTCGCGGCCGCCTCCACGGCGGCCAGCGCCGCCGCGCTGCAGTGGTGGGCGTCCTCGCTCCTCGACGGCGACGCTGGGGCGGGCGGCGATGGAGACTGGCTTGGAGCCGTGCTGCGGTCGAGGGTCACCGTCGCGCTCCTGGCGAATCTGGCGGCCCACGTGTTCCTCGTCGTCATCCTCGCGCTCAAGGTGACTTTGGCTCCTTTGTTCCTCTCTATTTGGTGTGATTTTCGTGGGTGGTACTATTGATGCTGGTGTGGGTTTCAATGTAGGAGATTAGATTGTTGTGGTGTAGGCACGGCACGATTGGTCAGCTCATTGAGCGGTGTTTCATGTTCTGTGTTACTTGCTGTATTTATTACTTCTGTAGTGGCTCGTCATCTATTGCTTTGATGGGTCAATTTTGATTGGAGATATATTTGACTTGCCTAATTTGGAACTTAGGAGCTGGTTCCCCAAATGAAAGGTGCTTTGAATGAGCAACAAGCAACATGTTGATTGAATTAGCAAACTCTGGATTTTCTCTTTGAAGGGAATGTTGGAATGAGCTAACTGATGTAGATAGAATGAAACTACGAGTGCAAATGTTGCACATCTAGCTATGATTCCTTGGCTTATGCAGTTCTATTTTACTGTAAAATGTAAACGTTTTGGAGTGTATGTATGAGGAATGCTCGTCCTTGTAATGTGATGCATATCTCCTTGGTTTGGATGGTATTTCCTCTTGGCAGTTGATAGCTTCATGTTTTGTTTTTTGATTTGATTGCTGCGGTGGTAGCCATTGACTACTACTACTACTATTGTGGTATTTGGGAGGGTGCTAGTCATGATGTCATGCTCATTACCAATGCTGATTAGTAAAGAAATGTCAGGGGCAATAGAAGCATTTCAGTATCAAATTGTTGTCTGTAGTGAGTGCAAATTGTGGATGCAGTTGCAGCATAATTACCTTGAGGCTTTTTATGGATGGAGTTCAACATGGGAGATGAGCATTTGAACATCTTATTGTTATTTTACTAGTGTAAAAACCACTCTACAGATACATTTGAATTCTGCAACTTACCTATATATCAAGCATATTTCTGCCTTCCCATTGTTTATGGTGCAGCAGTGTTAATGCTGTTTCCTTTTGCCATGCAGACTCTGTTTTTTGTTCAGCTAACTTCTATAGAGATCAGAAAAGTGTTGGAGCACATCATTAACTATGTAATTTACAAGGTACTTTCTCTCTTGTATTTTCTGTGCCCTTCTGCTGAGCATCCTAAGAAAAAAAAAATCCTGCACTGAATTAGCTGAGGGTTTCTTGTTGCTTCTGGCGATCTTACCACTAATGAACTTGTTTTAACCTTGTAATGTTCTGTCATTTGTATAGAGTTCAACATCGTATCCATGTACTCTGCATAATCGCTTTCTATAACCATGTATGTTTGATAACACTTCAATGTAGTGCCCTAATGAGTAGTGAGACTCAAAAAGCATGAATGCATGATAGTGAACTTCTACTTCGTGATGAAAGAAAATGCAACATACTTTTTGTCAACGAAAATAAAATGTGGCAGAATGGTTGTGCATTCTGATAGTGTTTGCATATTTGCAGTATACCACAACATTTTCTAATTGTAATTCACTACCTCCTCTGATCACAAATATAAGCCCATCTGTATAACTTTGCTAATTTTGACCATCAAATATCTGAAAAATTATATAGATTGAACACAACCTTGACATGACTATATTTATTATGAAAAATACTTTTTATAATATATAACTCTTCATTTAAGATATACTCCCTCTGTTTCAAATTGTAAGTTGTTTTAGCATTTTGTCCTAAATCAAAGTTCCCTAGCTTTGACCAAGTTTATAGAAAAATGCACAAATATCTACAACATCAAACAATATTCATTAGATACACCATGAATATATTTCGATAGTGCATTTATTTCATATTTTAGATGTTAATATAATTTTCTATAAACTTGGTTAACGCTAGAGAAGTTTGACTTAGTACAAAGCTAAAAGAACTTGCAATTTGGAACATAGGGAGTGTATCTTCATAGATATCACCAATCAAGTTTGAAAAAGAAATTTGACATAGGACAAACATAGATGGACTTGTATTTATGATTGGAGGAAGTATAAAATAATTTACTTAATCACCTTTGTGCATGTTTTAAGTATTTGTTTAGCTCGAAGTGCCTTCCAAGTAGCAGTTATAATTTTTTTATAATTTTGCACTTCTAATGTTGCAAAGGTATGTTTATAACTGTGTCAGTATACAATGAACTAACTGTTCTTCATAGTTTAAGGCATGGTTATCGACTCAACAGAAGAACAAACACACGAGTTTTAACATACATCTACTAAATGGATTGCTCATTAATAAAAAAAAAGACTAATTAGCTGTATGGTTGATACATGCTAGATGTCATGTATCCATTAACTACAGTAGATGAGGTCTTTGATCAATCCTAGGTCTTAACAGCCATTCTTGAAATGCTGCACAAAATATGTTATTAAGTTGCAATGGGCTATCCTTCATATACCTTTTGTTAGCTCTGTTTTCATCCTTTGTCATTCATTCATTATGTTCTTGCTGTCCGCAATTTGACTAATGACGAGGACGCTATTTGCGATACAATTAATCGAAGTTCTGTTACAGGGAACTTTTCTCCCACTGGTTGTGCCTCCTACTTCTCAGCAAATTATCCTTTGGTCAACTTGGTTGGTCATTCTTTGTTCATTGAAGGTACTCTGCAACTTGTGCTTGTTGAAGTTCTACCAATCACATTAACTGAAATGCATGTCACATCCAGATGTTTCAATCATTGGCCAGAGAACGTCTAGAACAGCTCAATGCTTCTCCCTCAGCGACTCCTTCAAAATATTTTCGTGTGTACTCTGCATTGCTTCTGGTTTTATCAGCTGATCTACTTTGGTAATATTCCCTGGTTAGTTTGTATTTAGCCATTTATTTTATACCTGCATATAGCACAGTGGCCATCTTTCAATATGCACAAGGTAATCCTTGAGTATTGCATTTTCATCATGACATTTTATCTATTTATACACCCCTTCCATGGATAGTAACCAGCAGTCCAGCAGTTTTTTTAACAGTCCAGCAGTTTCATGTATTAATGGAGAATCCTTTTGCTGCCTATGCTAATTGTTTTATTCTTACAATGTACAATTTACTGTATCAAGGCTGTCTCTATACATTATAGTATTTAGCATTTTTACAACCTTTAGGCCTATTTGTTTTAGTATGCTCTTTCTGTTAAAATGGACTCACCAGTGCTTTATTATCTATATATTCTCCAGGATGTGGCTCTGTGTAGGGTTCTGCAGCTCCTGTAATTCCAAGTTGTTTTGGCTCCTGTTCTTTGAGCCACTTAGTATTGCCTTTGATACGCTGCAGGTAATTAAATCAGGGTTATTCTAGATGTCACTCATTGTGTCCTTTCCATTGACCATTTGGCCTGGAAGCTTGATTTTGGTTAATACTAGCTGTCTGTTACATCTGTTGCTATGGATCTTAAATAAACTATCGTTACAATCTGAAACACTATATGTGGACATATTTATCATTCACAACTAATTATCTTTAAATAAAGAAAGTACATGTAAAACATTCAACAGATCATCAAGTCATAGAGATTCATATTATAAGCCCTACGAATACAACTGTGCATGGATGATCACATCCTACACAGAGCAACACAGATAGAAAACCAATGCACATAAAATTCCCAAATGGTGGAGCTTGTCACTCAAATCTTCTTAAGTAGTAGCAATAAACTGTGAATTTAAAAAACTATATCATGAAGGTTTGTCAGTTTGTGTGCATACTGCGGATGTTCAGTAATCAGTACTTCTGAGTCTCTTCATGACTTATCTCACAGTGATTTCTGTTGGCAGTCTATCATGGTGCATGGATTTCAGTTATTTGACATCTGGCAACAGCATCTAATGGAAAGTGGTACAGACTTTCTTGATTTCCAGAAATCTTATAAGCAAGCAGCAGGTGATAAACTGCTATTTCCTCATCTTTGATTACCTTATGAGTTTAGTTACTACTGTTAATTAACTAATTTGGTGCGTAAGTTATTTGATCTGCAAATCTTGTGGTTGATTGTTTCTTAACTGTAGTGACCATGAGAGGAACATAGATACTACCACTAAATAAAGGTGGCATCCTAGAATGCACGCAGTTAAAGAGTTTAAATTTAAACTTAAACCTGCAATATCCTTTTGAAATATAGGCCAGCTTTGAAAATATGAGCACGCTAATCTGAAAGATCGTTTCATGCTACTAAACTACTCCCTCTGTTTCGCAAAGATTGCAGTTCTAGCTTTGTCGTAAGTCAAACATTTATATGTTACAAAAACATTTCTCATGGTGGATCTAATCTTATGATGTTAAACTATATGAATTTATAGAAATTGATGGCCAAAGATAGAAAGTTTTTGACTTTGGACAAAACTAAAACAACCACCTTTCAGCAACGGTGGGAGTATTAGTGTTTTGCTTGATTTTAAAAATATAAAAGGCAATGAAAATTGGTATTCAGAGTTGCTGTCTGAGGTTTTGTCAACGGCCAATGTGGTGGCACTTCCATGGCTGGATGCAGTTAAAAAAAGAACAGCTCTTTCATTGCACGTTTGTTACTGGTTTTGTTTGTTGGATCTATCTGTAAACTGTGCTTCATTGTCTACTGGAACATGTCAGTTCAATCACGGTCCATCCACTTGATGATTCTTGTCACTTTTCACCAGGATCTGATCATTCTTCGTAATCGCAGGATCTTTTTCTGAATGGAGGGGCAAACTTACTAGGAACTTTGGTTTTGCCATTGATTTGATAAGCTTGTTGATGTCACTTGGTCATTACTCTATGATCTTTTGGCTTCGTGGTATGGCGTTTCATCTGGTTGATGCAGTTCTCTTATTGAACTTGCGTGTAAGTGACCTTTTACTTAACAATTGAATAATGTTGTGATGTTTACATAATATTTTTATATATATTGTGTGTTGATATCATTCATTTGAAACATTCCCAGGCTCTTATAGTTTCCTTTTTGAAGAGGATTAAAACTTACATCAAGTTACGGAAGGCACTTAGTTCACTCGATGGAGCACTTCCAGATGCCACATATGATGAAATTTGTGCATATGATGATGAGTGTGCCATCTGCAGGGTAAATAATTACCTAGATCTATAGAATCACATGGGGCTTCAGTCCTTGTGTATCTGAACCCTTCTCTTGCTCTTGCAACTTGCAGGGACCAATGGGTCGAGCTAAAAAGTTGTCCTGCAACCATCTATTTCATCTAGCTTGTTTGCGATCATGGTATGCCCTTACTTTCCATACATAGTGCAATTGCCTTTTGATAGTTTGCAGCAGCTTACTCCTCCGCCCTAAATTATAGGTTGTTTTGGCTTTTCTAGGTACATACCTTTTGTTGTGCACTTAGATATACGCTATGCCTAGCCAAAACGACCTATAATTTGGAACGGAGGGAGCATTATTCTGCATGCTCTAGAAATGATGCTCCTACTGTTTGCTTGAGGAAGTGCTGCTTATCTATGTACTCTTATAAAGCTAAACCCCACTAGATGATTTCTCTCTTCATGCAAGGTGTCCACATCATTCCCCACTAAGTGACTCCACTAGATGTTCTATCTCTTCATGCAAGATGTCCACATCATTCCCCACTAAGTCCATATCATCCCTTATTAATAACAAAAAAAAAGTCCACGTGCAAGATGTCCCCACTAAGTCCATGTCATCCCTTACTAAACAAAAAAAAATGTCCACGTCATCTCTATCGTGTGCAACTTTTGATCTTTAATCTATTAACATACAAGTCATCTACATACGCTATTTATTTCATCACTTATTCCTCTATAATGTAATCAAATATTCTATTGTTTTTTCTTCTATTAGCTTATCATTTTTTTTTTACCAAATATGATACAATAAAATAACGTGCAAGTCAAATTCATATATATAAACAATATACAAAATACCATAAAGTAATGTTATACAACAACAACAACAACATAGCCTTTCAGTCCCAAGCAAGTTGGGGTAGGCTAGAGTTGAAACCCACCAAGAGCCCCAAGTCACGGTTCAGGCACTTCAATAGCTGCTTTCCAAGTATTCCTATTTAAACATAGATCTCTAGGTATATCCTAAGCTTTCAAATCTCTTTTTATTGCCTCCTCCCATGTCAATTTCGGTCTTCCTCTACCTCTCGTATTATTAGCTTGGCTTAGGACTCCACAATGCACTGGTGCCTCTGGAGGTCTCCTTTGGACATGGCCAAACCACCCCAACCGATGTTAGACAAGCTTTTCTTCAATTGGTGCTACCTCTAGGCGATCACGTATATCATCGTTCCGAACTCGGTCCATTCTTGTGTGACCGCAAATCCATCGCAACATACGTATTTTTGCAACACTCAGTTGTTGAACATGTCGAATCTTCGTAGGCTAACATTCTGCTCCATACAACATAGCCGGTCTAATCGCCGTTCTATAGAACTTGTCTTTTAGCTTTTGTGGTATCCTCTTGTCACGCTTGTCGCCACTTGATCCACCCTGCTTTGATTCTATGGCTAACGTCTGCATCAATATCTCCATCCCTCTGTAGCATCGATCCCAGATACCGAAAGGTATCATTCTTAGGCACTACTTGACCTTTCAAACTCATATCTCCCTCCTCCTGTACAACTTCGCCAAAGTCGCATCTCATGTATTCGGTTTTAGTTCTGCTCAATCTAAAACCTTTAGACTCAAGGGTCTGCCGCCATAACTGTAGTTTCCTATTTACTCCCACCTGGCTTTCGTCCACTAACACTACATCATCAGCGAACAACATACACAGGGATATCCCCTTGTATGTTCATGGTAACCTCATCCATTACCAAGGCAAAGAGATACGGGCTTAAGGCTGATCCTTGATGAAGTCCAATTTTAATCGGGAAGTAATCTGTGTTGCCATCGTTTGTTCGAACACTAGTCACAACATAGTTGTACATGTCCTTGATGAGGGTCACGTACTTTGATGGGACTTTATGTTTGTCCAAAACCATAAAGTAATGTTATGTATATATAACATATTTATTTTTAAGAAATCTCGCGGCAACACGACGGTATGCTTCTAGTATTACTGTAATTGGCTAGCTGATGCTATGATTTAAATTGACTTGCAAGACCAGTGCTCCTGGCTTGGTTCTTAGTTTTCTTTTTGTAATGAGATATGTGAAGAAATGGAAACTTTAGGGTATGTTTGGTTGGGTATGCTAACTTAATATGCCAAAAGTTGGCCATTCTAGTGTCTATGCGGGTAGCTTAGTTTTGCCACCAAAAGTTTGGCCTACCCATGAATTTTGGTCATCCCCATACAATTCCTTGTGACGATATAATGACAAAACTAGAGGTGTCAAATTTTATTGCCAAAACATTGGTGAGTCAATTGGATTCTCACCAGCCTTCGATAGGGTGGCTGAGGCATAATTGATATGATCCCTTTTATTTCTAAGCAGGCCAGCAGGGAATTATTTATCAAAATGAATTCAAAGTTTGTATGCATATGAACAGGGGAAGAATGAATTAGTAGCTTGAGCTACGAAAGGAGTACTGCTGGAAGATTTTCCCTCTAAAGAAAGGGACATTGGCTGAATTACTAGCATTGATTGTATGCAGTATCTACATGGAAGTTATCACATTTTTTATTTTATCCTGAAATTACATTGTCATGTTTAGGTTGGATCAAGGACTAATGGAAGGTTACTCCTGTCCAACTTGTCGGAGACCGCTCTTATTGTCATCTGATGGGCAAACAAGGTCTACAACTGCGGAGGTAGCAAATGTTCAGCGAATTGCGGAACAGCTTACTATGGGGATGAATCAGCAGAGAGTTCCTGGTAATGAACATCCTGTTGAACAGCAGAACCCTTCAGATGCTGTTTGGAGGTATGTATCAGTACTAGGTTTTTTGTACCATCTTATTTTATTTTTTCACTGTATTCACCATGATACTGAATTAAAGGTGTGAAATGGGGCACTAGCTACATTAGCATAGCAGTTACTTTATCAGGGCATAGTGGAATATGCAATTTATTGCATTTGAGAAAGTACTATTAAAAAGATACCCATGTTTGATGTACATCAGCCCTAGAAAGATTGCTATGGTAGATACAGTTAACTAGCTGCATGAGCATTTGGGTTAATGTATGTCTTCTTTCCGATTCTTTGAACAAAATGGTTGGGGACCTGAACCACATTGGAAATAGTGTTTCGTGGAAAAGTGAGTGCACCCTGCACCCTAGCCAAGACCTTTTCAATTCATGAGTGCTGATATAAGATGAGGAAGAAAATCTTAGATTATATGGTTGGTTTTGCATCAGCGATACTAATCTTTTGGCTCCTTGATCTGTTCCTTGTTGGTGATGCAGAGGTGCTGGTCTGGATGCTAGCTGGATTCCACCGTGGTCAAGCCCTGTGATGGACAATCCCAGTTCCTCTAGTGCAGTGAGGTCAGTAGGTCTTACTGGAGTTCAGATGATGATGAGGCAGTTGGCTTCTGTAACCGACAACTATGGGCATGCTGATGGTACCTGGAACCTATGGCCCGAGCCAATGGCAGGGTCCTCTCTTGTTCCATCCACTTCCTCGATGCCTGGTAGTGCATCTGCTTCTGGACTGCGGCTCCGTGGTAGTGCAGGCACAGGTAATGGAAGTCTTTCAGAGGTACTCACTATGGTAGATAGAGTGCGGGAAGTTCTACCTCATATTCCTGATGAGCTAATTATAGAGGTATGTGTCTGTCTCGCACAACTCTGGTCGTAGTTAATTCTTGTGACTTTACATACACTTACGCCTTTCCTTGTTTGTTCTCATTTCTTGCTGTAGGATTTGATGAGGACAAACAACATAAACGCGACTGTGAATAATCTTCTGCTGATGCAATAGTGGATACGTCAATACAACATATAAGTATGACGTTTACTGGCTATAAAACCTTATATAACAAAAGGCATTGTATAGTTAAAGGCAAGTCTGGATGTAACAACACTCTTTGGTTCTGTAATAAAAGCCTTTTTTTTTCTTTATTTTTGTTCGCAGAGGTTTGTATAGCAACCATAAAGGGCGTACCCAGTGCAGAGAGCTCGTGCGGGGTCTGGGCAAGGGTGTCAGTGGCAAGCCTTACCCTCGCCTGTGCAATGCGAGGAGACCGCGACTTGAACCCGGGACCTTCCGGTCATAGGCGGTAAGACTCTACCGCTTGTATAGCAACTATAGTTGTATATAATATCATGCTCGATATGCTATAGGTTAGTGTATTTAGAAAGATATTGCCATCGGAATAAAATTTGTTTTGGGACTAAGCATGCGTCCGGAAAGCACTTGTCGTCGGTACGTATCATCTTCCAGCTTCTATTTGCGCACGCGGAGTGGTAACCTGCAGCTATATGGTGAACATTTGATTGAAGGGAAAATAGTGGATTTGCCAATGCAAAGATATCGGTTGTGCAGTAAAGTAATGTTCTGCTGGTACTTCAATTGGATGAAGTCTTTGCCACGAGTCTGGCCAGGAGCGTTGGGAGTATCTATTTGATTGTAGGGACAGCTATCATGAATATCACTTGGATGCTGTGCCTGCATGCTTGCGATTTAGATGTATGCTTGTTTCCAGTTGGTCATATCTCCATGTTGAAGCGGGACATTTCAAATGTTCTTACGTTTATTAAGATTGCGGTTGTTTTTGTGAATGAGATAAAATGGGACGAACTCGTCAACGACCCAAGGACGATATTGAAAAGGATTGAGAGGAATTTATCCCCTACAAGTCAAAATTCTTTTAACCGCTTTCAATTTTCTTGGATTGAGAATTAACCGAACAAGTCCTTTGCTGTTTGGTTATTGTTACTAGGTGTGACACGTCTATACCAAGGTTAAACAAATGGACACGTGGTATGAAATTTGTTCACAAGCAAAGTAACTTGACAATAACTTGTTGCTTTAAATACATTGTTTTCTATATTACAGAAACAAAATGCATTCTTATGCCCAACAATTGGCATAGCCACATATATGCTCCGATCCTTACAGAAAGAATTGAAGGATGGTGGTTACAAGTAAAATGAACATGGAATACATAGTAATAATTAGGGAATTAGAAAGGCTTCAAATTGTATCGTACGAAAGAGATGGAGCATAGTCCAGGGATGAATCTCTCATGGACGATTAGCAGTGGGTGGGTCCGAATTCCGAAATAAATGATATAAATGGATATATAATGGAGGTGGTGTTGTTGCTTGGTGAATGGTGATGGACGATGATCATGATCAGTTGGTCCGGCTCTTGACGATGTCGAGGCTCATCTCGCTGGGGTCGGTGGCCTGGATCTCACACTGGATGCCGTCCAGCTCCCTCCTGAACCTGTCCTTGGAGCTGGCGTACAGCATCTTGCTCCGGGTACGTGCAGTGTCAGGGGACCTACACATTGATCGGTAATAATGGTCATTAATTTTCAGTTAGTTATAATCAGATGCATGCTGCTGCGTACGTACGTGAGCTATATATGCACATGATGAATGGATGTAATTACCAGGAGAAGAAGAAGATCTTGCTCTTCTGGCAGTTCTCGACGGTGGTGAAGTCGAGGTCGTAGATTGCGTAGCGGCACTCGTCGGCGGGGAGGCTGTCGGTGAAGTCGCCGTAGCCCTGGTTTGGTTCGCCGAGGCGGTCCACCTTGATCTCCATGTCCTTGTCGTCGATCCTGAAGACGATGAACCGGAAGCTCCGCCGCGCCTTCAGCTCCCTGAACTTCACCTTACACTCGTCGTTCACCGCAAGGCCGGACGCAGAGTTCGCCTGCATACAGGAAGATAACGAGTCATTTCATTTCAAATGTAACACGCGCACGTACCCAACCCATGCACATCGATCAAGATTGAAGATGCAGAAATATAAACATGTTCATGCGCATTTATCCTCACGCAGCATGACCAGCTACCAATTTGTTAGTTATATACGAGAGACTGAGAGATCTAATAGCTACAGAGAGAGAGGATATATGAGGAGGAGGAGGAGGTATCATATCACCATGGCTGCTTGTGCCTGCCTTCTGAGCTCGATCGTATGTGCAAGCAATGCGATAGAGAGAGAGATGGCAATGGAGAGGGAGATCGAGAGCAGCTAGCAGGTGTTTGTTGCGGGAGAGGAGAGGAGAGGACGGGAGAGAAACGCGCTCACATCACGGGGGAGCGGACAGCCGAGAGAGATAACAGGAGGAACAAAGAGGAAGAGCATCGACGACGCACTTGCTTGGCGCCACGTCTTGGTGGGACCGGCCCGCCGGGGAGGCAACGCAACGTTTGACTTGATCGTCCCTCGGCTATGTTTATGTTGTGAAACGGTGTCTCTCAACAGACACCTGTTCACGAAGTGATCTCATCCATCAATTACAAGATTAGTGGATAGGATTAGACAGTTAATTCTACTCCAAAGGGCATGTCCTTTGGGAACAGTCGTGTCCCTTCGTGACACCCCCTCACTTGTATAAATATATTTCAGAGATCAATGAAAGAGATGATTCTCCCAAATCTTGTTCATTTACATTCACTTTTAACACGTTATCAGCACTTTGCTCTCAAGAACGAGAAGAGAACGACACCGGCAGAATGGTCACCGGCACCCTAATGGCTTGCATCGGTGACACTTTGCTCTGCGAACGACAGAGACACGCATGCCTCTGAGCCATCATCGCACGCTCTCGCTGAGGATGAACATGCAAGAACTGGAGACCGCCAGTCTGTCATGAACAAGAACAGGCGATGGTGTTTTTCACACCGATGAAAGATGAAGAATGAAGAAAAATGCATCTGGACACAAAGGCTGTAAGGCCGGATCAGGTTTTTCGTCAATTCATCATCCTCTTACCTTGCTTTGCAGTTAAGGACTTTGTTTTTCCTTCATCCCCGGCCACCGCGTTCTCTCCTCCTTCGATGAGGCTTCGCCTGCTGTGCCGGGCTGCTGGCATGTGGAAGGTGTTGGCAAGGACAATGCACGGCTGGCAGCTGCTGTAGTCCATTCCAATCGACGGACGACGGCCTCCCCATCGGTGGAGTGCCCGCACGGCTGAACGCTAGACTGGCAGCGCCCGTGGTTGGCAACTCCACGACCAGCGGCTTCCTTGGCATGGCCCCGTGCGGCCTCCGCGCGCACCGTGGCGCCGCGCCGCGGCCGGTGCCCCCTGCATCCGCCCGGAGACGGCCTCCCGTGCGGCCTTGTGCCCGCGGCCGGTGGCCTCGTCCTCGCGGCAGGCGGCCTGGCGCGACCGCGACCAACGGAAGCGGTCGACTGCTCCCCATGGCGCCAACCATACGGCCCTCGAGCCTGCACTCGGCGGCCCCGCAGCCAGTGCGCCCGCGGCAGTGGCCCCACGGCCGGGCACGCCCGCGGCACGCGGGCCCCACACTCGCGGCCGGCCTGTGCTTTTGCGCCGTGGCCAGCGACCCCGGTCCTGTCCCGTGCGTCGAGCCTCGCTGCAGCCCCCGTGGCGCCCGGCGGTGGCTGGCTAATGAGCCTAAATGGCAGGCGGCGGCGATATCCGCACGCAGCGGCTCCGGTTGGGACACGCGCGCGGCCCTTGCGCCCGCGCCTCGCATCCGGCGGCCGGCTGCCTCCGCATCCCCGAGGCCGGACAGCCCGGACCAGTTGCCCCGCGGCTGACGGCTCCTGCGCCCACAGCCAAGCGCCCCCTCTCTGCGGCTTCTCCAGCCCCCACGGCGGCTAGCGCGGTTCCGGCGGTGGCTAGGCTTCCAGGGGCATGGGATCCTTTGAGGAGCCCTTCCCACAGATCCGAGGGGGCCGCATCCGGCCAGAGGCAGCCCAAGCGGTGCCTACTGTGTCGGCCCGAGCGGCGGCCTCGCGCCTGGCCAGCGATGGTGGCCGTGCACCCGACCGGCGACCCGCGCGTCTGTGGCGCTCGTGGTGGCCAGGCCCGCAGCCGCGGCCACGAACTCGCGGCAGGTGACCCCGCGCGCCTCCTCTCGCCCCTGCGGCTGGCTGGCCCTGCAAGGCTCCTGCTTCTCCCACACCCGCTGTCGGCAACCCCGCGTAAGCGACCGCGCGCCATGGCCAGGCGAGTCCACGCGAATGGGCCCGCGCCTCGCTGCGGCCTCACGCCGGCGGCCAGAGGCCAGTTCGGCGGCGGATGGACCCCCACGAAGAAGCCGTGAGTCCAAGCGACGGAAACCGTCGGTGTGGAAGGGATAAGATTATGCGGTTTTTTGCATAAAAATCCCCCTTATTACTTGTGAATTACATAATGATTTTCATGAATTATTATTGTAATCCAGATTCATGATTAAGCCCTCAGGTTTAAACATGTCTGTAGCATACTATATTTACCCCATGTAAATATTAATTTTAGACCCTAGGTTTAAAATGCAATATGATGCACAATATTTACCTCAGTAAATAAGTATTTTTGAGACCCATGTGTCATCAAGAATTGCATCATGACATGTACTGCTGCAGATGAATTTATCACTGTAAATTCGCTTTCCAGATCCTATGTTTTCTGGAATTTTTTAGTACTGTTCAAAGCGTTTATCCAAATTAGCAAACCCAATAAACATGTGCTATTAACATTGCATATTCAAAGTGTTTGTCCAAATTGACAAACCCAATAAACATGTAATATTACTATCACGACCTTTATATTGCAATTACTTTGTTATTTGCAATTTTCATATTATGTTAAGCCTATTTATGCTTTATTTAAAGCTTATAGCGCTTACATTTTTAATGCAAAATCGATTAAGTGTATTACCTCATTATTTGTATTACACAAATGTTCCACGTTGTATGTTGGCCATACACAAGGTAGCGCCATAATTGCTACTGTGGGATCTACACTAAATTCTTAGTGACTATTCTCAATGTGCGTACCCAACATCACAAATTGGAACATACGGTCTACATCTTTTTATAAAGATGACTACCATTAATCAGCATTTCTATTGGTCATACACAAGGTTGCACCATAGTTGCTACTGCGGGATCTACACTAAGTCCACAACTTAGTGACTATCCTCAACGTGCGTACCCAATTCGTTTGCGGATTAACTAAGGTCTACATCAATCTTTTGATGATTACCTTAAAATATGTTTATACAAATTGCATACACCAATTGGCATCTACTGTTCAACAAACTATGTCCATATTATTAGAGGTCTACATATTTATGATGACTACCTCTAATATGTTAGCATAAATGAGGTTTACACTATTAGTGAGATAGATCTTATCTCCTATTTATTTTGCATTAATTAATATAGCATCACCATAGCAATTTTAAATTTACCATTAGCGTAAATTCAGAAAATCTATGGTTTAAACCTTGTTAGAATAATAGCCAGCAAAGAGTTTGATCTCTTACTCTTGATGGTCACCATTATCTAACATGGTCATTGGACGTAATGCTAAACTTGATGTTCTATGAATTCATGGCAATATTTGATGCTCCTCATAAGAGAGCATCACCACTTATGATCAATTTAAATACAGAGTTTTATTTAAATAAAGCACCATATACATCCAGGTCACACGTATATGTATCTCAATGGGTGCAAATCAAAGCACTATATGGCTCGCTTTCAATGAGTGATACGAACAACACAAGGCAGTTATTTTGCCCAATGCCAACTATGATTGGCCACAACTTTATCTCTAGGATCTTAAGTCCACTTGAGAATATAATTATGTTGTTCCAAAATATCCTCTAACATTGTGTTTTCGCGAAAGCACATAACTTACCAAATATATTCTAGATTAATTCCTACATTACTTCAGGTCTAAGTGTATGATGAACTCTTATCGAGGAATCATCATTAGCATTATAGTGATGCTCTATCATCTGAAGTACATTGAATTTCCAGAATCATTACAAGTTCGATGCCATGTAATAATGCCATCCAAAGAACTTTAATGGTAAGATTTAACGCAAAAAAGAAGTAGCAGCCCCGTGCATTCCTTAGGGTCAAGGCATTTCCCAAATATGATAGAACCATATTCTGTCCCAATTGTGTATGTTATAGCCACACAACATGGAAATGTCATGCCTTGAAACATTTAATTGATCGGTATTACAAATCCATTAGACATAAATATCCGGCTCAACTATAAAGATATGAAGCATGCTTCTATCTTCAACCTGACACCACCAGGAAGGCCAGTTGTTCATAACAAGTTTCATGAAGAAACCAAGTAGCAACCAAACACTTAATTAATAAGTGGGTCTTATGAGCATGGAGAGCACGATCATCGAATTTACTTCGCTTGATCCATTTTGGGGACCAAAATTTGTCTCCCATTTACAAACATACCTAGTTTCTATGTCCCATTTTGGTGTTGTAATATAAAATGTTGTCATCAATTTCAATTGAATATCACAATAATGTGTCATCGCATTTGATATTCCATTAATTAACTTGTATGAAATCTATATATCTGCAAAGAATGTTATTATATTCTTCATGCTATATATAGACCTATACGAGAGTCAATCCAAATGCAAAGAGGAATTTTGCCTAGTGGATAGTTGCACCACAAACTCTATATATAGGGAAGCAAAATATTCCTAAACTCTTACATAGAGACAAGAAAATATTTTGTTAATCGCTTAACGCGATGTCATAATAGTGGCCTTTGGTCGTGCTACTATCATACTCCCTATTGGTACTCAAATAATAATCATGAATCCATTCTTGTATTCTGATTCCATAATGTATCCAATTAAAATTATAGAGATATCCGTCAATGTGGTTTTCATATGGAAACCCCAAAATGACAACTAAGAGGAGTATTTTTCTCTTAACAACGGATATGGCAATACTTAAACAAAACATCCTCAGTTAGATTTGGCTACACATACATAACATGTATCCAATGTTGCGTACAAATAATTCTCTCTCTTGATGTCAACAAGACTTGTCACATTTATCTTGGTTATTCAACTATAGAGATAACTTGAGAATTATTGTCAATTCTATTGGTCATAGCATCAATATGAGCCACTATATTTCTTGAAGAAATTCAAGAACATACATGTGACTCTATTTACCATTTTATGGACCATAAAGATACTATGTAATGCATATTTATGCATCCATAATATAGTCCCAGGTGTGTCTCTTAGTCATGAGAACTATCACTATACCAAACTCATTGCTCAAAATATTTAATTTAGAGCAAATTATCCTGGACGCGGGATCAAATCCATTTTATATGGAACAGTTTGGTTTTTGAGTACTATATATAAAGTACCTTATGTCCATACCAATAATGGTTTTATTGAGTCTCTTATTGAGAATCAAATTGCATGACATATTAAAATAGAATTGTAATTTACCAGAACTAAGTTGTTTTCATGCGGCCTTACACACCGCATCATTAATTCAAATTCATCAAGCTGCACTTATACAACTCCCTCCGTTGCAGTATGTACGTGAAACTTTGGCCGCAGCCAAACATTTCCCATCTATGCATCGGGTATGTTTTCACATACCCATATCACCATCCCAACATACCAATGGGCATTAGGGATCCCAAGAGGTAACTCTGCAGGGGATTTATAAATTGCTCGTATGTTGATCACATTTGAGGATAATTCCAGGCATTAGGGGGAGATTTATACCACATCAAGAATGCCAGGAATCAAAAGAGCAATCCTCACATCCACGTACCAAAAATTCTAAACCTAATCGTTTAGAATATCTTATATTTGCATCATATTGCAAAGAATCTGCCAGAAACATTTACTGATAATAAGGGTGTCATAAAATCCTCTTATCCTACTTATAATGCGCCTGAAAGAATGGAGGTACCAATTAAAACCATTCAACTCCCACTTTTAAAGAAGAGGGGGAGAAGTACGGCCGCTCTTAAGGATAATGCTCCAAGTAAGCATCCGAGGATATCGAGGACAATATCCTCCAAATCAGTAAATCCAAGTCAACCTCAAGTTGGTAGACACCCAAAATGGATGAGCATCCAAAACCTGGATCAAAATCCACCCGGATCAACGGTGCACCCAAACTCTGATCCTGGGACATTGGAACACCCTGACTCCATATGGGAAATGATCCAGACCAAAAGTCCTAGGCAGAGTGTCTTCACACTCAAATTTGGTCAAACTCAAAGGTGGCAATTAAGGAGATTGCTCTTGTTCAATGATGAGAAGTATTACCACAGTAATATCTTCCCTCATAGAGTTTCTTTTCAGAAGCAAGGTGGTGAACAATGAGAGCTTGTAGCATATGGTTTCACGCAGAGACCCAGCATAGCATACCCTATGGTATGTATGAAAATGAAGTTTTCCAAATTCAATAATTGGCAGATCAAATGAATTTGATAGATTCAGACGTATAAGTCCCAATGGACTTCATATTCTGAATCCAAATACAAATCGCAACATACATTGTGTATAATTAAGCATGATTGCGTATATTGGTTATTTTGATATCATCATGATATAGAAATAATTATACAATCATTTGAGATACAATTTCCATCATGTGGATTCGAGATGGAGGATTTGGGTAAGACCAAATATTGCCTAGGCTTACAACTTGAGCACCATCCTTCAGGGATTTTAGTGCATCAATCAGTCTATATCCAGAAAATATTAGAGAAATTCAATATAGACAAATCATATCATAACAAAATCCCGATGGTTGTTCGTTCTTTAGAAATAGAGAAAGATCCATTTAGACCACGGGATATTGGAGAAAAGATATTGGGACCATGGTTCCATATCTTAGTGTCATTGGAGCACTTATGTATCTTGTAAATTGCACCAGGCCTGATATCGCATTTGCAGTGAACATACTAGTTAAACATAGTGCCAATCCAACTCACCGTCATTAGACGAGAGCGAAGCATATCCTCAGATATCTTAGTGGCACAAAGGATCTTGGTTTATTATTTAAGAGAAATCATGATCCCAATATGATTGGATACACGAATGTTGGTTACTTATCTGGTCCCCATCCCAAACTGGATTTGTATTCTTACATGGAGGTACAGCTATTTCATGAAGTCTTCTAAACAGACTCTGACGGCGACCTCTACTAATCATTCTGAAATTATTGCTCTATACGAGGCATCACATGAATGTGTATGACTTCACAGAATGATTAACCACATACAACATGCATGTGGTATTGGTTCAATTGAATCACCTACAATTATCTATGAAGATAATTCCGCTTGTGTTACATAGATGCAAACAGGTTACACAAAGAGCAATATCACTAAGTATATTGTTCCTAAACTGGTTTATCCCCATGAATTATGAGAAAGCGGGGAAATAAACATCTTGCAAATCCAGTCATGTGATAATCTCGCTGACCTATTTACTAAGTCCTTATCAACTTCTGTGTTTCAAAAAATTGGTACATGGAATTGGTATGCGGCGACTTCGAGATTTGCCAGAATCAGGGGGAGACATCTACTAAATGTTGACCTGTACCAGCATCATATTATACTCTTTTCTTTCACAAGTTTTACTTGCAAGGTTTCTTGTCAAAGTTTTTAATGAGGTAATATTAACATAAGCATGTGTCATATTTCTCCTTATTTTCCAATAAGGTTTAATGGAGTTTTTATGGCATATCATATATTCCTCAGATTTTTCCCATAGGGTTTTTCGAGGAATTTCAGCTTACAGCTGCATTGATCTCAAGGAAGATTCGATCAAGGGGGAGTGTTGTGAAACGGTGTCTCTCAACAGACACCTGTTCACGAAGTGATCTCATCCATCAATTACAAGATTAGTGGATAGGATTAGACAGTTAGTTTTACTCCAAAGGGCATGTCCTTTGGGAACAGTCGTGTCCCTTCGTGACACCCCCTCACTTGTATAAATATATTTCAGAGATCAATGAAAGAGATGGTTCTCCCAAATCTTGTTCATTTACATTCACTTTTAACAGTTTAGGCAAACATGCATGCTCATAAAACAAGTTCGGTTGGCTGGTTCGTATCGTTGCTAGTTCGTGAAGAAATACTGTTGGTTTGTTTGTGTGAGAAAAAAATACTGTTCAAACTAGAAATTTATGATTTATTATGACAAGCCACAACCAAACAAACAGACTGATACTCCCATGTTTGGCACCCCCTCCCTAGGCCTGCCTGCCTCACTAGTCACAACGAAGCATTGTTAGGTAATAAATTTCACAGCTCCCCATCGTATGGTTGCGTCAAAAATTACCGGCGTAGGACCAAGGAAACACGTACTTAGGGCCCATTCGGATATAAGGCCTAAGAGCATCTGCAAGAGTTCTCTAAACATCTTTCTAATCCTTGTTTTTTTAGAAAGATTAGAAAAAAAAACTCTCTCCAACAACTCTTAATATTTACTTTTAATCTTTTAGAACTTAAAAATTTCTCCCCCCTCTGCGTAACTTTACGTGGAGGAAGCCACGTGCGAAGACGCCGTGCACCTCCCGCGCGTGCCCCCACCCCGGTACCCAACCCCACTCCCGTCGCTGTCAAGGCCTCCGGGGCGCGCCCGCCGCCGCAGCCCTCCGCCCAGCCCCAGCGTACGTCGTCGCTGCCCGCCGCCTCTTCAGCACTGGCGGCGCGCCGTTCCGCCACGACGACTTCGACAGCAGCGAGGAGTACAGCGGCGACGAGGAGGAGTACAGCGGCGTGAGGATGTCGTCTACGATCGCCTCCGCTCGCGCGGCTTCTCCGTCTCCATGTTCTCCTCAGCAGGCCGTTCCGTGCCTCCGTTTCCGCTCGTTTGATTTCAACCTCGTGAAGAAGGGGCCTCGTGAACAACGCGGCGGGAGATGCAAGCAACGCGGCGGATGCAACAGAGATGTGAGCAGCAGCAGCCTCGTGAAGAAGAGGCCTCGTGATCTGTACGGTGGGAGATGCAAGCAACGCGGTGGATGCAACAGAGATGTGAGCAGCAGCAGCCTCCTCACCTGCATGCTTGGAGAGGTGGTGCGCCTCCAGCGCCTCCCACTTGCTGAACTGCTCGCCGCACCTGTGGCAGCTGAGCCCACCGGAGGAGCCCTTACCGGCGCCGTGCTTGGCGCCGGTTTCGTCGCAGGACGCGGGGTGTCCGTTCCCGCTCGCCACGGAGCCGTTGTACGACAGGCCGTGTCCTCCGGCTCCAGCCCACGCGGGGCCCGGCGTGCCGGGGCGGAGCGTACCGACGAACGACGACACGCCGCCGCCGCCACCGTCGGCCTCGTGAACAATGTGTAGCAGCTCGCTAGCTATATATGCTTGCTATGCTAGGTAGCCAATGAAGTGCTCGGGCCGGCAAGCAAAAGCTACTAGCAAGTTCACCATATTCTACCGTACCAGTGGCAGTGTCGTCAGTGATCTCCAAAAGACATGGCTAGCTGCTGCTGTACATGATGGTTGGTTTTGTATGGTGAGTGGGAAAAAAAGAAGACCGCAAAAAAAAAAAAAATTCAAATGGGACCGTCATTTAATTTTTTAAAGTCAAATATTAGAAACTATTGGAGATGGACTTCTTTTTTTTTCTCCTAAAACCTTTTTAGGAGTTGGCAAACATAGACTTTTTAGAAGTAATATTTAGGGAATTCTTGGAGATGCTCTAATTGCTAATTGCTAGCTAGCTAAAAGTTAACCGTAATCAATATTAGCTCTAGCGCATTTAAATGAGGGCTAATATGTGAGTTAATTTTTTAGTCAAGTCTGTTAACTAATTATTAGCCAACTAGCTACTAATTTTTAGCTCCAAAACTAACTAGCCATGTGTATTAAACAGACCCTTAATGGTACACAAATATACAACGAAACATTCGAATGAAGATAAATAGAGAGAAAACATATTTTTCTCCGCTAAGAATGCAAGTACAGTAGCGCACATGTGCAGAGTCTTGCAAATTTCAGAAAGCTAATTGAGTAACTCAGAGCTGTTCAACCAAATGAGTTCTAGGCGCACACAATTGATCTAACTGTCTTCTTAACGATACACAGGCTATAAGATTGCTCAAGAATTTTTTTTTGACCTAACTGTGCTGGTCCAGACTGCTGAAGGTATTAGGTCCTGTTTGTTGGGCTGTGGAAAAGCAACTGTGTGTGGGAAAGCAGCTGTGAGAAAAACAGAAGACCTTTTGGTCAGAGTAGCTAGGCTACGTAAGAAATACCTGTAAAGCCCCTGAAAACCGAGGGTCTGTTTATTTCCAAATTGCTCATAACAAAATAATATGTTCATGAATTTGCATGTAAATGACTATCTTAGAAAAGAAAAATAAATAAAATTTCTAAGTTTTAGGATTTTTCTACGATTTTCTACCCATTTTAGAAGTTTTAAGCCTATTTATGCATATACATACAAAAAAAATACTAGAAAAATGAAAACACACCTGCACTCGGAACCCTAGAGATTTCACAAATCAACCCATAGCCTAGAATTACTGTGCGACACTGTTCACTTAGGTCATGGATTTCGCACCTGGAAGCCTGCAAAAGTTTCCAATCCTTTCTTGGTCCTTCTTCAATCTACTAACGGGATCGGCCGGCTCGATTCGGCGGCCGTAGTGGGTAGCCGGCGGTGCCGAGGCTTGCCCTAGCCTGCGTGCACCTGTAGAGGGGCGAACCACCACCAGCTCGTAGATGCACGTCCATGGCAGAGAACGAGAGGGAGAGAGAAAGGAGAACGCTCGGCTTCCGGCTGCGCCCCCGCGGTGGAGCTCGTGCGCGCCCCCGCGTCCTCCGGCTGCGCGCCCACCACGGAGCTCCCGCGAGCAGCCGAGCCGGGGCAGGAGCAGAGGCCCGAGCCGGCCATCCCGAGCAGAGCAGATGCGCCGCCGCCGCCTGGGGCGCGGCCGCGGCCTAGAGCCTGTGGTACCTCGCGCGGCCGCCATGGGTCCTCGCCAGCCGTCGGGGATAGGGCAGAGGGTCACCGGCCGCCGGGGATGGGCGAGGGTTGCCAGGGGAAGAAGAGCTCGCGTGGCCGGCGTGGGAAAGAAAAGGTCGCGGACGGAAAACAATCGGAACAAAACGAAGCGGCACCAACGTAACCATTGGCAGGTGTCTAATTTCAGGACCCAAAAGTGGTGAAAGTAGCGAGAGCTGCTTTTAATTTTGTACTAAGATAAAAGCTGTTTTTATCTAAAACTGCTATAATTTTTGGACCTTTGGTTAATTTTTATCTTTTACAAAAACAAAAACAGGTTAAAAAGCCTAACTAAACAGGGCTTTAGAAGTGCACCAAAAACGTTCGAGATGGGCCAGGCCTACTTTCTCTAGCCCATTAATCTACACTACGGTTGAGCCCATTACGAAATGTGAGTACTATACTATGTTTACTTGGCCTAAATAAAACAAATTCATTATAACACCATTGTACTGGTTACGAAAATGGCGCCATGTCTAATTTTGATTTTGTCCATAAATATTTAATTTTATGATTTTACTTCTGTTTTTTTTCAAAATGAAGAGAAAGTTTACCCTTGTTTCGTTCAGAGAAGTTAATGGTGTAAGCTCAACTAAAAAAAGACTATGCCCTGTTCGTTTGGCTGATAAGCCATATCTGAAAGTACTCTTGGCTGATTCATTGTGAGAGAAAAATATTGTTCGTTAGCTGAAAAAGTACGGCTTATAAGCCAAGCGAACAGGGCGTAGTTTTCCACGCGAATTTGCCCCTACATTTTTAGTACTATATGATTTTAACCTTTGTTTTGATATCAAATACTTGGATAGCATTTTAAAAGATTTGTTATAGCAAAATTTGCAAATTTTTAAAATTTAAGCAAAGTTTAAAATGTTGCATATGCTTAATCAACCATCCACGAAAGCTAAGATGGTTAGGATAACACCAACAATTAGTATCATATCATCTTTTACTTTTTTTGTTTAATTTATTTACTCAGCCTTCAGTTAATATAGGCTTGTTCCACAGGTAGTTTCAGCAACATCTGTTGCTGCTGTGGCTGTCTGCCTCCTTGCATGAGTGGCAGTAGCTAATACAAGCAGCTGAAAGTCTAAAGCAGAGACAAATGGTGGCTTTCTATTAAAAAAAATAAGGGTAAAACCATAACTTTAAAAAGATAGCAAAACCACTATTGCCCTCCAAAGCAGAGGTGAAAAACACTAATCTCCTTAAAGTTCTAGGCTTCCAGTGTGATTAAAGTTGTGGTAGTCCTGTGAAAACAACTTAGCATGTGTTTGGTTGGAGGGTCCAACTGGGTTTGGGTTGCGTTGGACCCATTTTTGAGAGTGTTTGGTTTGGAGAGGTGTGAGTTGGGTTCACCCCCATAGAGGGAATATTCTAATGAGATCCGGGTTCATCCGATTCAACCAAAACAAGCAGACGGGGTTCGACCCAGTTGTGTCCGGCGCGTCTCGCGTGCGGCCATGGTGCTACGACGGGGCGGCGCCTACGGCCGGAGCGAGCCGAGGAGCCACGGGGACGACACCTGCGACGGGGCCGAGCAGCTGAGGCGGGGCCGGCGCTCGTGGCTGTGCCGAGCGGCAGCGGCAGGGCCTATGCCCGTAGCCGGGCCGAGCAGCTACGGCGGGGGTGGCACCCGCGGCTAGGTCGAGCAGCGCCGCGTACGGCCTTGGAGCTGCGACGGGGCTGGCGCTCGCGGCTGGGCCGAGCGGCGGCGACGGCGGACTCAGAGAGGGGAGCGGCCTGCGGCACGAGCAGGAGGAGCACGAGACAGAGGTAGAAGGAGTTAAGAGGCTACCATGTGGGCCCCACCAGTAAGTGACTCATCCCACACACAAAACATGTACAACCAAACATAGAATTCTTTGTGTGTCGTTAAAAAAGATCGCAATATCCTGTGAGCCCCTGAAAAAGTTCAGCGGTCTTCAGCACCACTGCTCCAACTTTTTTGTGCCCTCAATGCCACTAACGGTGTCAAACTGCAGGTGTGAAAAGTCGAAAATACCCTTAAGTCTAAATATGTCATTAATTTTTTTGAGCATCTTAACGACTTCAAATGAAAAAACTTAAAACTAGAAAGTTGTAGATCTCGTCGAGATCTATAATTTTCATATAAAATTATCTTCATTTAATTCCACAAAAAAATATAATTTGATATGATTAATATATCTTAGAAAAATCATATCTTTTTTGTGCGAAATTAAATGAAGATAATTTTTATATGAAAATTATAGATCTCGACGAGATCTACAACTTTCTAGTTTTGAGTTTTTTCATTTGAAGTCGTTAAGATGCTCAAAAAACATTAAAGACATATTTAGACTTAAGGGTATTTTTGACTTTTCACACCTGCAGTTTGACACCTGACAGCAGTGTCATGGAGGGCACAAAAAAGTTGGAGCAATGGCGCTGAAGACCGCTGAACTTTTTCAGGGACTCACAGGACATTACGATCTTTTTTAATGACACACAGAAAATTTCCCCAACGTAGAACTCGGTTCAACCCAACCTGCGAACTGGGTTCGTCCCATCCTAAAAATCAGGGTTGGGTTCGACCTAACCCTTCTGATCCTACGACCAAACACACGCTTAAAACCATGAGCCATGATGGATCAGTATAACATGTTGCACATTTATGATTTTGTTACCGCAAAATATTGGTAGACTAGTGAAATTTACTTATGTGGAAGGCCCACGAGGGTTCTGTCGTGTACGGAGCGTCCACGAATTTTGTGGACGACAAATCCCTTGATTCTGATATCCATATTCGGCGCTTAGCCAGGAGAGTAGTAAAAGTAGCTCCGTGGTAAATTTGTCGTGAACAGATTACTGTAGCAACCAATGTTATAGGAACAACCGTTACAGAAGTCACTTGTGAGTTGTGACATATATATATTATTGCCTTTGCTAAGATTTACCAAAAGCGCAAAATTTATGCAGAAAAGTCTCTGCTTTAATTTTTCCTACTCACTTTTACTGGATCTTTTCTTTCTTTGCAATCGTAGTAATTTAAGAGGTGTGATGTTGACTACAGCACATCTTTTTTCTTACCAAAGTAAAGTGGTTTGCGTGGATGACATTATTGGGTCATTGGCAACGGCTTTCTTCAGTCTTCACCCAGGGTGAAGACCGGAGACATTAATGTTCCTCTTTTGTCTCTTTTCTTAGACATTAATTAGTAAAAAAAAATCCGTTGGCTTGGAGAAATTCTAGAGGGATTTGGATGAGAAAAACACTATTCTAAATAAAAAAAAACGAATCAAGTCGAGTTTAAGGGCACGCGAACAGTACGCAAGCTCCAAATTTCTTTTCTAAAACGCGTGAAACTAGCGTGTGATTTGTATGGCTATATATGACGCTAATTGCAGCGGAGAGTGGGGTCCATCCAGGTCAACGTCAACTGCAGTAGTAGTTGGAGTTGCAAACTTGCAGTTGGCATTGCTCAGGTCTGGATCCACGCTCCTGCTCCTGCTCCTGCTCTGTCCTTGCAATTGCAGAATCGATGACGCGACCTCCTTTTCCTTGCAATTTAAAGTCAAGCCATCTTCCGCGGTTGTGCTGTTACTAGACAGCTACTTCAATTCAATTTTAGTGCCAAATGCACAGGAAATTAAGAGAATGTGAACAAAAATTAAGAGAGATGATAGCTGTTAGTGTGTTTCCTTTCTTTTGATAACACAGATTAAATAGGCACTGCGAGCTTGTTTATGTTACAAATTACAAGTGCACATGGCGAGACAGTGACATAGATCATGGGTCGTCCTGTTCGTTTCGTTGAAATTTGGTTTATATTGATGTTTATGCTGATTTGTTGTAAGAGAAAAACACTATTTATTCGCTAAAATATACCGCTGAAGTAGTTCAAAGCGAACAGGGTAGTCACTAGAACAGCACGTGGGAGATCATTGTGAAGGTTGATGAGGTGGATTAGTTTAAGCAAGCACGACAAAACATAAAGGACACGAGCACTAATCTACAGTCACTAGAACATGCATTGACCGGTGTTGAGTCAAGAGGTAAAAAAAAGAAAAAGAAAGCCAAGAGATAGTACTACTATGGAGTAGCAATCGCAAAATTTAAAACTGGACAGCCACGGTCCATTGTCTCCATAGACATGCTGTGTGTGCTGCAGAAGTATCAATTGGTCTGCAAATAGCAGTTAAGTCCGGTCGTTTTCCAACGACCAAACAGGGGGTCTCTGAGACGACTCAAGGTTGACCGACGAATTTGAGTCCAAAGTGGTAAGTGAGGATAACCATGGGAAAAATTACCACAAGAATTATTATTGTTATGAATAAATTATTTGGATATATAATAGAAAGAAACCCGTTCAGCTTTGGACAATGAAGAAGCATCACGCTAATGTCATGACAGGAAAGCAACCGTAGGCTGTGACTGTGAGCACTACATACTCGTCATGGCAGAGGAAAATAAAACTACTTGGCAGTTCGATGGTAACTCGGTTGTGAAACGTTATTAGCAGATTTTATTTTGAACGCAATGGCAAAAGCTCCGCCTTTCAATTGAGTGGAATGGAATTGACTCGGTTTATAAGAGAAGCAGGGCCTAAAAACCACATAGACACGCGGTTTATTAGATGAAAAACCGGCAAAAACCCAACCACGATAGCTAGATTCTGTCAATAGTTCTCCATCCATGAGACACAAAGATTTGCATAACCGCCGACTCCAGCATGTGGCATGCAAAGATCGTCATCTCCTTGTGTTATTTACTTTGTTGTAACAACACCTAGAACATGAGCCAATGTGTCTCAATGCATAATAACATGCATACAAGGTTTATAACCCTGTTTAGCATAGCTCTAGCTCTGAGATTCACCTCAGATCTAGAGTTTGTGTGCTATAACGAAGAACCTTGAGACTCTTTTCTTTTACCTGACATAAGTTAAATACTTCAAGCAATAAACTCAAGTGTAGTCACAGCTCTAACTTTATTTGAGAAGCTACAAATTTCCAGCTCCAAGAGTCATATAGCTCTAATAAATAGGGTTGTCATATATAAAAGTGTATACCATCCCTATAGAGCCACAAAACCTAGTTGGTGCACTGTTAAACACAATGCTACATGATGACGAGAATAAGCTTAGCAAAATGGCAATAGAAAAGGAGATGTTGAATTGTCCATGTTTATTAATTGGCCACGGCTATATTATTATATTAAATAGAATTAGAGAGAGCGAACCATCTTACCTCGTCACTTTTAAACGTATAATCCCGTGTGGTCACTATATATATTTTTTTTTAAAAAGAAAGAAGTGACAGAATATAGATAAATTTATAGTAACCGACAAATTGCAAGCAAGGCATTTTCCGACATGCAAACACAGGAGCGTTAAACTAGATACGACGCGGGATTGACAGACAACAATTCGTTTCCCAATGATAACTTCGCTTGAACTTATCAGCCGGCTTATCAGCTAAAATCTACAGTATTTTTCTCTCACAATAAATCAGCTTCAGCCGACGGGTTTTAATACCAGCCGAACACACCAATGTCCCGGGAAAAAATCTTGGCGGCGATCATCACAGGAGGACTCGGAACATAAAAAGACGAGAGATGACAGGAGGGAAGAAAAGGATAGGATAACAAGCAAACAGGCACAAGGGGAAGCGAACAAAACAATGGTGGCCACAGCCAGAGCCAGAAACAGTGATGTGATGAATAATGGTCAATGTGGGAAGGCAGGCGATAGAAAAAAATGAATAATGGTGCCAGCATTCCAACACAGCAAAACGCCCACCATACCAAGCCATCACCACGGTCTTTTCTGCTCACCTGTCGCCATTACTCAAGACCTTGCCTATCACTGCGTACTAGTTGTAGTTAATTAAACCTAACTGCTCCTGACTATATCAATGTCACCACCCCCCGCGTTATTATAATATAACTTGCGGTGTTAAATCTCTCTCTTGTCTTGAGTTCACACTGACACACGCTCCCGCTCGTTCTCCTCTCTTTCCGGCTAATTATAAACGTCGTCCAACACGGCACCACCCAGCAGCGACCGCACCCCAACAAGAAGAACCACCACCACACCAGATATGCATGTGCTCCCTCTCCATCTATCTTTCTTTCTTCTAGTCTAGTGCGATAGGTTGTTGCACGTTTTGCAGCACCCCCTTGTTTTTCCTCCTCCGCATCAGTTTCCTGACCTGCTGCTGCCTTGGATTGGATTGGAGCTCTCTCTCATCAGCTGTTCGGTGGCCACTTTGTCTTCTTTCCAGATAGATAGTCAGGAATCTCCATCTTCGTCTTCGTCGTCCTCGCTCCTTGAGGAATCATCAGGGAGAAACCACCAAGAGCAAGAGCAGAAGCTCAACTTCCCCTCTGCGTTTCTCAAGGTTAGCGCCCTATCCTCTTGCCTGTATTTACTTCTGAATTTTGAAAGCTTTTCTTGTCTTGCTTGTGTTTCTTGGTAGTAAATCGGGTGGTGTAGTCACGACTGCTGTTGTTTCGCTCCCCTTCAATTTCTTGTCAAAATTCTCCCTTTTGATTGCTGAGCTCGGTGGTATATAATCGGTGGATCCGATACTTTTGATTGATCCCCTTTCCTTTTGTGTGATGTGATGAAATGATTGAACGGCAAAAGGGATGCAACAAGATCCCAGGTTCAGGAATATACCACCAAAAAGAGTAATTTTGGGAGTCACTTTATGCGCTGCGCTGCGAACTGGGCTTCTTATTACATGCTAAGAGTACGAGCACATACTATATGCTTTTCTTCTGTACTCCTTCATGGTTTATTGTTTCTCAAATTCATAGCATGTGCTCTCTGAAAAACCACACCACTGAAACAAAGTCTCCATCAAAAGTGGAAGCCAAGTCAGTTTTTCCCCCTCCAAATCCGCTCCCTGATTGGCTGATACGCCTGCGGTTTAGCAATTAATCATGTATTTAATGAAGTAGTGAGATTTCAGTAGATAGACAGGGCTCTAGAGACAGATATCACATTTGTGGACTGATTCTTATTCTGGTATATCCAGCAATGGATGTATGGATGGAATCAAAGGACATCTTCACTTGCCTCAATGTTGACCCCTCCCCCCCCCCCCCCCCCCCCCCCCCCCCCCCCCCCCCCCTGGACGTTGACGTTGGACTTGTGCCGCTTCATTTATGCCTCCAGATCTCCTTTCCATGATAACCTTGCGTCTCCTGCGCAAACAAGTGGTATCAGAAATAAATAAACATCACATTCATACCAAACATGTGCTCTTTGTTATGAAATTGGATTGAAGTTTCGGTTAATAAGATAAGAGGCGATATTTCGCCAATAATTACGATCCACTGTGGCTATAGTGGCAGTCACAATCACAAAAGGGAAGGGCTGGACGGCTGGTGGTATCTCTCTTTCCCTGCATCAGCATCTGGCCAGCAAAATGTGGCTGATAGTTAGCCTATATCAGCACACAATGTTTACGCTTTGCCTTAGGCCCTGTTTGGTTCTGCTCATACGCGCGTTCGCGACAGGAGAAGCAGGATAATCCCGCCAAACGGCTCGCGACGGTCTCCATCGCAAACGTGGCGTTCATGTTCGATTTCCTCCCCGCAACGGCGATTGGAAAAGCGACCGAACGGCTGCGATTTGGAAAACGCGAGCCGCGTTCCCGAGCGCTCGCACTCCCGCCCGGGCGGATCTGCCTGCTCGCTTCCACTCCGTACCCAAATCCGCCCGAAACCCTCGATCCTCGCTTCCCTTCCTCCCTTCGCCGGCGGCGGGAGGCGCATCGGCCATGGAGTCGCGTGCTCTACCGGTCCTTCCCTGCCTGGATGCCATGGCGCCGGAGCGGCCGCCGCCGTCACTCGTCAGCGAGCTCCTCGAGATCTTCCTCCGCGTCGCCTCCCCTGCGGACCTCGCCCGCGCCTCCACCGCGTGCGTTTCCTTCCGCCGCCTCATCAGCAACCCGACGACGGATCCGCCCGCTCGCTTCTCCGCCTACCGCCCGCAGCTCCGCCGCCCCGCCTGCCCACAGCTCCGCCGGCCGCCGGAGCTCCTCCTCGCCTGGAGCTCTTCCCCCTCGCCGGGAGCTCCTCCCCCTCGGAGCCCGCAACCGTAGCTTCTCCCCCACGAAGAAGGACCTGGATGTAAATAGAAACTTTTATTTGGGTCCAGTTGTAAAGCTATAGACTCACAGGAATAGTAGTAAACAGTGCTACATAGTTTGAGAAAAGTCAGGGTTCCTAATGCAAAATGTCCATCCCAAAATAATCGAGCCAGCCAAACGCTCAGCTTAGATTTTACGTATCGCGACTTATCAGATAATCCTACTCAGCTTATAAGCAAGACTCAGATGAGCTGAACCAAACAGGGCCTAATCTGGATTGGAATCTAAATGTGTTTATACACCTAAGTTTTGGTTGCTGACTCTGTGCAACAGTAAATATATTGAACTGTGTTAAACAAAAGGCACACTTAATCACCAGATGGTTGCTCAATAATGGTCTGTTTATAAGATATACTAGTTCAATATGCATGAGTTGCAACAACCTTATCCTTCTAAAAAAGGTTGTGATAGCCTTTCAGAGGCTTCAAGTAGAACCTCCCATCATAACATGGCTTCCAAGGTGTACAAACGTTAATCTGAATCAGAAGTTGCGGACCAGATTTCTTATCTACTGCTGCTATATGTGTATACAATGACTTGCAAAAGAATAAAAGACAACTTTTCCTTTTATTTGCTTTATTTATGTTGTTATCAACACCTCTCCTGTTTAACTTTTCAGTACCCCACATGCCTCAAACCACCTTTGATTCCTCAACCAAAGGAAAACTTGTGGGCATCACTGAGAATTTTTTTCCAACCAACCACTTATTGATTGAATATCTGTCAAACTGGTAGTTAAAATGCTGGCTGTTGCTGTAGTTTCTGTACTGAAGATTTCTAACACTCGTTTTTTCTTATTTCAGAATACTAAGGTGCATCTCTTCCGTGCTACAAGATCTGGTGGTGGGCCATGATGAACAATCTTAAGCTTGGTGTTGAGGTTACCAGTGCTCATGATCTCCTCCCAAAAGAGCAGGACACAGCCAATCCTTTTGTTGAGGTCGAGTTCGATGGCCAAAAGTTCCGCACAGCCATCAAAGACAGGGACATCAACCCTGTCTGGAACGAGCAGTTCTACTTCAATATATCTGATCCATCCCGCCTCCCAGAGCTACACCTTGAGGCCTATGTGTACCATGCAGACCGTGCCAGTAATTCCAAGGCCTGCCTAGGCAAGGTTCGCATATCGGGTACATCCTTTGTCAGCCAACCTGATGCTACGCCCCTGCACTACCCCCTGGAGAAGCGCACAATCTTATCACGTGCGCGTGGTGAGCTTGGGCTAAGAGTCTTCCTCACAGATGATCCATCAGTAAGGGTGTCTGCTCCAGGTCACCAGGAATTTGATATGTTAAGCACGCCTACCACTGCACAGGAGCAGGCAGCAGCCAGCTCCATTCCAAATCCTTTCCAAGAGACCAGAGCAAATCCAGTGAGACAATTCCAGCACTTACCAAGAGAACAGCAGCGTCCTGCACAGCCATACTACGCTGAAGGTTCATACGGAGACCAGCAACAGAGAAGCTTTTCTGCAGTTGGGAATAAAGCTGCAGCCCCTCAGCCTCAGGTTCAGGTATCAAGGATGTATGCTCCAGGTCCACAGCAACCTATAGATTTCCAACTAAAGGAAACAAGCCCAACGCTTGGTGGTGGCCGTGTTATTGGTGGCCGGGTGTACCCTGGTGAGAAGGCTGGGGCATACGACCTTGTTGAGAAGATGCAGTACCTCTTTGTGCGTGTGGTCAAAGCCCGCGACCTGCCCAACATGGACATCACTGGAAGTCTTGATCCTTATGTGGAGGTGCACCTTGGGAACTACAAAATGAAAACAAAGTACTTTGAGAAGAACCAGAGGCCCGAGTGGGATGAGGTATTCGCATTCCCTAAGGAAGTCATGCAGTCAACGATGCTTGAAGTTGTTGTGAAGGACAAGGATGTCCTTAGGGATGACTATGTCGGTCGAGTGAGTATTGACCTGAATGAGGTCCCTCTAAGGGTCCCTCCAGACAGTCCATTGGCACCAGAGTGGTATCGTCTTATGGGCAAGGATGGCATGAGGGACAGAGGGGAGTTGATGCTTGCAGTGTGGTATGGTACTCAAGCAGATGAATGCTTCCCAAGCGCCATTCATGCAGGGTCAACACCAGTTGAATCCCATCTTCACAATTATATCCGTGGGAAGGTCTACCCTGCGCCAAGAATGTGGTATGTGAGAGTCAATGTAATTGAGGCACATGATATATACCCAATGGAGAACCACATACCTGATGTACTGGTAAAAGTGAGGCTGGGCCATCAATTGTTGAAGACAAGGCAAGTTCGCTCACCAACCAGAAACTTCATGTGGAATGAGGAGCTGATGTTTGTTGCAGCAGAGCCTTTTGAGGACGACTTGATCATATCAGTAGAAGACCGTGTAGCACAAAACAAAGATGAGGTGATTGGTGAAGCTATCATACCACTCGCAAGGCTTCCAAGGCGGCCTGATCACAAGCCGGTACGGCCAGCATGGTTTGATCTAAGAAGGCCAGGAATAATTGATGTGAACCAGCTAAAGGAAGACAAGTTCTATGCAAAGGTAAACCTTCGTGTTTGCCTTGAAGGTGGTTATCATGTGCTTGATGAGTCCACACAATATTGCAGTGATCTCCGTCCAACAATGAAGCAGTTGTGGAAGCCACCAATTGGCATGCTTGAAGTTGGCATTTTAAGTGCAAATGGTCTCAATCCAACAAAAACCAGAAACGACCGTGGGTCGTGTGATGCATATTGTGTTGCCAAGTATGGTTCAAAATGGGTCCGGACGCGCACAATAGTTGACAACTTGAGCCCTCGATTCAATGAGCAGTACACATGGGAAGTCTTTGATCATGGAACTGTACTCACAATTGGTCTATTTGACAACTGCCACGTAAGTGGAGATAACAACCACGGTTCCTCAGGCCACATGGATAAACCCATCGGCAAAGTGAGAATTCGGCTTTCAACACTTGAGACGTCGCGTGTGTACACACACACATATCCATTGCTTGTCCTCAGCCCATCAGGAGTTAAAAAGATGGGTGAACTACATCTTGCCATCCGGTTCACAACATCATCCCTTATCAATGTGCTCTTTACATACTCTAGGCCCCTCTTGCCCAAGATGCATTATGCGCAACCTCTGTCAATAGTTCAGCAGGAAATACTCCGCCACCAGGCTGTGCAGCTTGTTGCGCAGCGCCTGGGGCGTATGGAGCCACCAGTTCGCAGGGAAGTTGTTGAGTTTATGTCAGATGCTCGCTCTCATCTGTGGAGCATGCGACGGAGCAAAGCTAACTTCTTCCGTCTTATGCAAGTCTTCTCAGGGGTCATTGCTGCAGGGAAGTGGTTCGGTGATGTTTGTCAGTGGAAAAACCCAGTCACCACAGTGTTGGTTCATGTGCTCTTTATCATGCTTGTGTTCTATCCAGACCTTATCCTGCCAACAATCTTCCTCTACATGTTCTTGATAGGGTTGTGGAATTACCGGTTCCGGCCACGCTTCCCACCACACATGAACACAAGAATATCTTACGCTGATGTTGCACATCCAGATGAGCTTGATGAAGAATTTGACACATTCCCAACCTCAAGGAGCCCAGATCTCATTAGGATGAGGTATGACAGGTTACGGCATGTTGCTGGGAGGATACAGACAGTTGTTGGGGACATTGCCACTCAGGGAGAGAGATTACAGTCACTGCTGAGCTGGAGGGACCCAAGGGCAACAGCTATGTTCCTAATATTTTGCCTGATTACTGCGATTATACTATATGTGACACCATTCCAAGTGATTGCACTCTGCCTTGGGTTCTTCTGGATGAGGCATCCTCGGTTTCGCCACAAGGTGCCGTCAGCACCAGCAAACTTCTTCAGGAGGCTACCTGCAAAGACAGATTCTTTGCTGTAAAGTTCCTTGGAGAGCAGCCGTCAACGATGTCTAATGTACCTCTTTGTACCTGTTTTTGTTACCCATATATTGTTGTATAATAGCCTTAAGTGAGACATATATAATTGCCGCTTCATGTGAGAGAACAAAATAAGTTAATCTCATTAGATGATTTTCCTGCTTTTAGAAGTTAAGACATTCCAACTTCTGTATGGCATGAAAATGTATGTAAGATGCCTGCTTCAACAACAGTTTCTCCAATTAGTCAAGTTTGTCATGGTGAAAGACTACTGACTTTGGTAGGTACTAGAGATACACTTCCGTTATAAAGCTGAGACTTTGAATATCATCTGGATGGGAATATGTAAATAAATTAAATGAAACAAACACCCATTCTAGAGTATATTTTCCATGTCTGAGCATCAAAACCTTGCTGTATTATAAAGATGAGAATCAGAACCTTACTGTATCTGAGAACAGGTAACAGCACCAGTAGGACTGGAAAATCATTCTTTGCTTCCTTTGAAGAAGCCACCTTATCATTCTAGGACCTGAAGAACATAAAAAGGCAAGTAGGCAAAACATAAAGCAACAATATTTAATACTGAAGATTTGAAGAACAAATCCAGAAAGCATTTCCAACATACTTAGGTCTCCTAGTTATTTATCAAGTATCATCTCAGAACAAATTTTGAAGTACATGCAGACCTCCAAAGAGTGACGAAGGAACCGATTACCTTATTATCAATATGGTCATCTGATTGCTTTTCTGTTAGAAGCACTAATACAGCATCTGATGTTTTCAACTTATCACTTTTTCTGTATAATCAAAAGACTCAAAAGATTACCTGGAAACAAACTAACAGTGGTTCTCAACATTCACCAAAACAAATATTCAGTTTGTCTAGTATAAAAGTGTCAAAATAGGAACCACTTCAGCTCCACACTAAGAAGTGCATTTGTTCCAGTGTTACCTATGGGTACTAGACTACATGTAGTGCTGTAGCTACTAGTAGCGAAATGTTTTTTGATCTATTTTCTTATTGATTTTAATGAGTACACATTATATGTTTTGTGATGCTACAAATTCCAGAAAATACATAAAAATCGAGAGATGACTGGTAATAAGGCTAAACAGCTATGGAAAGTACACAAATTGGGAGAATCATATTAAGATGGCCACTCACCAATTCCACAGCATATAATAGAACTAAATTTGTCAGCAACTAACAAAAGGATACAGTTGCATAGCTAAGCATTCCAAGCCTCTCATTTCTTCATTCAACCTGCAAAAATATATTGAATAAATTTCTTCCCTACCATAGACTTTTCCCAGTCCCTTATTTGTCATAGTCAAATTGCCCCTATGTTGTATGGTACCACAGAAGCTAAAAGGCAAGTTTTATAGGACGGCGATTAGACCTGCTATGTTGTATGGTGCAGAATGTTGGCTTACGAAAAGACGACATGTTCAACAGATAAGTGTCGCGGAAATGCATATGTTGCGTTGGATTTGCGGTCATACAAGAAGGGATCGAGTTCGGAACGATGATATACGTGATAGATTAGGGGTAGCACCAATTGAAGAAAAGCTTGTCCAAAACCAGTTGAGATGGTTTGGATATGTCCAACGGAGACCTCCAGAGGCACCGGTGCGTAGTGGAATCCTAAGCCAGGATAGTAACGTGAAGAGAGGCAGAGGAAGATCGAAGTTGACTTGGGTAGAGGCAATAAAAGGAGACTTGAAAGGATGGAATATACCCAAAGACTTAGCCTTAGATAGAAGTGCTTGGAAAACAACTATTCACGTGCCTAAACCTTGATTGCTTCTGTTGGATTTCAACTCTAGCCTACCCCAACTTGTTTGGGACTTCAAGGTTTTGTTGTTGTTGTTGTTGGAAAATAATAAATTGCCCCTATATTATCAGAGAATGGAAGGGCAGTCCTGGTGCAAGCGGTAGAGTCTTACCGCCTGTGACAGGAAGGTCCTGGATTCGAGTCGCGGTCTTCTCGCATTGCACAAGCGAGAACATAAGCTGTCTACATACTGTACTAGCACACTAAAGCATGCCAAGATGAAAGGTGAAGAACATTTTGGTCAAGCTGATCACCTCAAGCACGAATTGATGTATTTATTTCCTTTCGAAGATGCTTCAAGTGCTGCAAAACATAATATAGTGGATGTAATGATCATAAACTGGAGCACCAACAAAGCAATCGATGTTTAGACATTTCAGTGCAATGAAATCATATGTGATACAACCCCAAACACAACAAACTACATCTTACAGAAATCCACACAGCAACCTACGGAAACCTTGCAATCAATGCTGCAACGGTAAAATGTGGCCTTTGATTTGAAGGCTCACACCTCCCAATATCAGAGATTTAGTTTCCCCCGACTTCGAACATAAAAATCCGAACAATCGAGAGAAGAGCCTAGTAGACGTCAACAGTATCGCGGCCTCACCGGATTCCTGTAAGCGGCCGATGACGTCCCCCAAGCACTCCATGTTCTCCGCTGACGTCGAGGTGACCTTCGGTTCCGCGCGTCGAAACAGTAAGATTCATCATAATCTATCAGTGAACGGTAGCAGTACTAGCAGCACTGCAGCAGAGCTCGAAAGGCTCGCCCTGTGTAACGTAAAGAGAGAGTACGTACGTTTGAGAGGGCGACGCGGAGGGATGCGAAGAGGGAGGCGTAGCTCTCGGCGATGGCAGCCGCGTCCCGCTCCACCGCCTCCATCGCCGCCGCGACCTCCCGCGCCCCGGCCGGCGCCGGCGCCTGCCTTCCCGGGGCAACGACGGCCGTGGTTGAGGAAGAGGAGGAGGAGGAGGGTGAAGGCTCCACAGTAGAGAGATCCTCCGGGGGCGGGGGCGGGGGCGGCGGCGGCGGCGGATCACGGGACTCTCCGGCGGCCGCGGCGGGTTCCATCTCGTTGTCCTGTCCGGTTGGGAGGATTACTGTGCCGTGGAACGGAAAGGAGGAGCCTGAATGTAATGTGACGTGTCTTGACCTGTCAGGTGCCGGATGGAGCCTGACGTGGAATTTGATTTCATTTCTTCCTGATGAAATGGCACGTAAGTACGTAACACGGTGGGTTAGCTGGTTATAGAGTTTTTTTAATTGAGACTGAGGACATTTACATAACTTTTTTTTATATGGACATTTTACATAACTTGATTTCAAACAGATAGATGAATGCGATCAAAGATAGTGAATTGGTCCGTAAAAAGGTACTCACCTATTACAAATCGAATGTCCTTCTAGGGAACATGTATATCCAAAAAATAAAATGACTTACAAGTTTTTTTTTGCGACTAAACGACTTACAAGTTGGAACATAGAGAGTAAGAGTAGCTCTTATCTTATTATTACGAGGAAATGACCTGTAAAAATATATAGGGTGTGTTTCGACGAGGGGCTACATTTCCATTGCTTAAATTTAGGAAATGGCCCTATTCCGCACAATAGTACTTAATATTAGCTTGTATGGAATAAAATTATAATACATCGATCTATTCTATTCCACAAACTAAATAAAAAATAAGGAATGAAAAGATGAAAGACTAACTCATTTCTCAAACAAAACATTATGGATGTCGAGCCAATTTTTGTTTGACTTGTTATTTGGCTAACATTTGGTTTAGGGTCCTTGGCTGAGCCAAGGCAATTTTGGCCACCTAGTCTACATAAAGTGAGACGCGACATAGGGAGGCTGATTTATGTGCCACATTTTAACTTGATTGCATAGTCAATGCCATATCTCCGAGTATCTCGACTACAGGATTTGTTAAACACAGACTCCGGATCAGAAGAGACCTGACTAGGCTTGACAACCCTATTCGAGGAAGGATATCTCCGGATTACGCCAAGACTCCGATTAGGGCACGACTACTATCAGTGCAGAAAGTGACCAACTAGTAAATATTTATAGTTTTGTTGTACGTTATGATCGGAGGTGGCCTAGCACACAATGACACAGGATTTATACTGGTTCAGACAACGTGCCCTACGTCCAGTCAGGGTCGGTCGGCGACTTTATTCCTAAGCCCAGGTGCTCAAAGTCTGTAATGGGGATACAAACGAGAAGGAGGAAGAAGGTGGGATACAAGAGGTTCGGTTGGCTCCGACCGGATGGGTCGCGGTCGGAACTGGGTGGTACTGCGGTTGTAAGGAGTTGGTGTCGATCTAGTGAGTCTGGGCTTGAAGAAGTCGATCTCCCCTTCGGGGGAGGGAGCGCATCCCCTTTTATAGATGAAGGGGACGGCTTTACAGGTGAGAGGGGGAGAGTACAGATATTTCTAAGTCTTGCTGTCTACGGTGATGAAAACTGGATAATGGTTGAAGCCTCCCAATACTATCGATGTCGCTGTAGGATGTCAGATGTGCACGGGGGTCGAGATATCTTCTTCAGGAAGGATGGACGCCGGTACCTGCAAATACTTCTGGATATCTGATGGCATGTGAGGAGTCGCGCTATGTTCACTCGGTATGGTAGATCCTGGAGCCCATACTGCAATCGATGTCTAGAGACACGTGGGGGGCTTACCATATGGGAGTTTCTAGTGGCCCCTACAATACTTTGTGTTAGGGTGGCTGCAGAGCACTGTTCCATGCAAGGTATGGTCCCTGATACAGTGGTTTTGACTTATGAGCCATGTCTTGCCTTTCTTCGCACGCCTTCTGGTTCTTTCCGAGCGGACGTCCCCGGCTGGATGGTCCCCAGTCGGAGAATAGCGATGAGCAGGGTTTTCTATGAATTTCGGTCGGAGACACGGGGTCGAAGTCAGAGGCGGTCCTCAGATTAGGCTTTCCGAGTGGAGGCCATGCGGAGGCGGCCGGGGTCTGATGCAAGCGCTCCGATCGGAGAGGCTGTTCGGAGCTGGTCCTGAGCCTGAGCTAAGGCTCCGGTCGGAGAGATGGGCCGAAGGCGGCCTGGGCCTGAAGCGAGTGCTCCGGTCTATTGAGTTCAGACTCTTAGGCTGGTCCAGAAGAAGAAAAGGCCGTTCTTCTAGGCCGAGTCTTGGCGTGGAAGCCGGTCCCCGAGGGACCCCGGGTTTATGAATCCGATAGGAGCCCCCGAGCCCTCGGGCGATTCGGACAGAATCATCCGGGGGGGTTTTGTCTTGCTGGCGGGTGCGCGCGAGCGCACCTGTGGGTGTATGATGAGGACATCGCCACGCTGGACACACCGACGCCATGGTCTTCCTCAAGTTGTAATTCGTTTCCAACTCAGCAGCCACGTCGTCCTCGGATTCAGCAGACACGTCGTTACTGTTTCGGTCATAACTTTCTCATACGACATCGAAACGGGCCGTTCTTGGATGCGTTGGAAAGGGGACAACGATGCCGTCGTTTTGGATCTGGTCCTAGCTTCAGAAGGTCTGTGGATCATTCTATGTGACCACGGCAAGGTGCTGCGTCACCTGTTTGGGCCAACTTGGCCATGTATCGTGTCGGGCCTTAAGCCTAAGTTGTGGGCGCCCAACCCCTGGCCGTCCCCAACCCTAGGTCGAGTCTTAGACTATAAACACAGCCGCCGCCGCTGCTACACAATTGTGTTTTGTTTAGAGTTTAGTTTTCCCTCGAGAAACTGAATCGTTCATTGTAACTGTGGTGACAAATCCTTTTACAGTGATCCAGGGCCCCCGTTCTTGATCTCCTCCACTATGTCGATTAGTCCTTTGGAACCGAGTTCTTGAACCCTCTATTGATATTCACGTCATTCATATTTGCAATTTCAGATTGCGTGTTTTACCTTCTTGCTTGTGCTCTTTGATTCGCTTGCAGGAAAAACCTTCTTGGCGAGGTCAATCAAGTTGTGCTTGGTTGATAACCAACGGAGCGGTGGTGTAACGGTTGCAGGGTTCGAATCGTGTCTGATTTGAAGCCGAATCGCCAACGTCGAGATCTCCACAAATCGAACTTACCGGCTACCTCTCGGAAGATCGGGCCTGTACTCATCAATTGGTATTAGATATTTCAGGTTTACCGTGAGGTATAATCTCGTTTGCCTTAGATTCATATTTGTTCATTACCTAGAGTCCACAAAAAGCCTAAAAATATTTCAATTTCCGCTGTCCTATCGCCCTTTGTGCCTTTGCAATTTCGTTTCAGATTCGTGTTGTTGAGTTTGTGTCCGTGGTCGAGTCTTGTTGCTGGTTTAGGATTATGTTCGTGGTCGTAGTTCAATCGCCCGTTGCTGTGATTTTGTTTTCCACCGCTATCCCATCCACCGTTCCCAAACAACAAGTCGAAGCCACCACATTACTCGACTTGCCCCGCTAGCCGCCTTGTGTAACTTCTCGCCGCCGCGCAAACCCTAGATAGGTTGCCAGCCGCTCTTATTTTGCCTGCATCGCAGCCCTCCTTACATCATCAGGCGAATACGTACTGCTATGATCGGTGTTAGAGTTTAGGGACGCTTTGCCCTAACTGCCGCCGCCGTGTTGTGCCTCCCGAAAAACATACCTTGAGATACCTTCGGTAAAACAGGCATAACTTTTCGCTCGTTTATCAGAAAAATCTGAAATTTTTTGTGCAGCTTCTTGACACCATTTGGACCCGACCCAAACTCGGCTTTGCCCTGTTTGGTTTCATCAGAATTGCCAAAAAAAATTCGGGAAAATATAGAAAAAAAATTGTCAAAGTTTTTGCATGCTTTTCAGAGAACGTGCTGAATTTCTGTAGACCACATCCCACCTCAGTTGTAGGTGACAATTTTTGTGATTGCATCTTTTGTGATCCTTGTTCAGAGAAAAGTATAAAAAAAATAGTAAAAAAAAAGTTTGTTTCCTACTAGTGCATTTTGGGAAAATCAGGGAAAAATTCAGGAAATAGGAGAAATCCGGGCTATTTGCTTGTTCTGTGAGTTCTTTCGATCGTTCTTTGTTTTCACCTTGTTGCGCTACGTCTCGACACGTCTTAGCCAGCAACTGTGATTTGTACTTTGGATCCAGATTGAACAATCGCTACTCTGCACTCGTTAATTGCTAATCCTTGCTGTCATATTGTGTGCCTACCCATAGCTCCACATATTCTTCTGTCAGCACAGGTTCATCTTGCAACTGTTACCCACGCTCAACAACAGATTACTTCGCCACTTTGGTTTTGCTCCTGTTTGGCATTGGTAAGAATACAGGCAAGACGGTGGTAAGCCGCTTGTGATTTTGCATTCCACTTTCACCACCACCACTTGTTTCTTTTTAGTTGATAGGGATAATACTTTGGTGTTGTCTTTTTCTATCTTCTAACCATGGCAGGAACTCCGACGGACTTCAATGAGTGCGTGTCGAAGGGCGAGCTTGCAATGTTCATGACTGAACAATGCAATCTTATGACCGAGCTGACGCGCAACGTGAACAATCTGGTCACCCACATTGAACAGCTTGAGCAACGCCCTCCACCTTATCGTGCTGATGATGAAGATGCTGGTGATGAAGATGCGTATGCTGACGGTGGTGCCCGTCGCCGCCTCAACTTCAATCGTCGCGGTATGGCAGGTAATAATCATGGTAATAATGATCCTTTTGCTAAAATTAAATTTAGTCTACCACCTTTTGCTGGTAATGTTGATACAGAGGCATATTTAGATTGGGAGCTTGCTGTTCAACAAAAATTTGATTCTCATAATGTTCCTGCTGAGCATAGAGTTAGACTTGTTACCAGTGAGTTTACTAATTTTGCTTTGTTCTGGTGGAGTGATCTTTGCAATGCCAATAATGCTGCTGCTGTGCCTCAAACTTGGAATGTTTTAAAGCAACGTATGAAATCTCATTTTGTTCCTCCTTATTACCAACGTGATTTACGTTTGAAACTACAAACTTTAAAACAAGGTGATAAAGGAGTAGAAGCATACTATCAAGAATTGCTTATTGGTTTAGCACGTTGTGGTATAAATGAAGATGATGATGATGCTAGTGCTAGATTTTTTGGTGGTTTAAACCATGATATACAGAACATACTTGATTACAAAGAATGGCGTAATTTTTCCCAATTATATCATCTTGCTATTAAGGCCAAACGAGAAGTATAGGGACGCAAACAACACCAGCCTCTCAGGTCTAACAATGGGAGGAATTTTCAGCAGCGTTCCGAGCTGGAGACGCCCAAGCTTCCTGTTGCACCACAGCCATCTACACCTCTATTTTCTTCCAGGGTAAGTAAATTGTCTAATGTGCAGTTTCCACAGCTGAAGAAAGGTGGCACTCCGGGTGCTTCTACTAGCTCCTCCTCGTCCAGCTCTAAAATCATTTACCACCGATGCAAAGGCATGGGACATGTCATGAAGGAATGCCCCAATCGTCGCGCTTTCATTGCTACTGAGGATGGATATGTAAGTGCTAGTGATATTGAAGATGATTTAGCCCTTGCTGCTAACATTGATGCAGATCCCATCGAGGGCGATCATGACAAGGAGGCCATCACCATTGACTCTGTGGCTGCTGCCATGGACTACCCTAGCCTTCTTGTGCAGCGTGTGTTGAGTACACATGTGGGTCATGAAGAAGAGATGAAGATCCAACGCCACAATTTGTTCCACATGTATCTCATTGTGCAGGGTTGTCGTGTTCTCACTATCATTGATAGCGGGAGTTGCAACAACTTGGTGAGTTCAGATTTGGTTGACAAGCTTGGCTTGACCACACGACAACATTCATATCCATATAAACTTCAATGGTTCAATAATAGTGGTAAGACTAAGGTAACTAAATCAGCACGCATTAGCTTTTTCACAGGCTCTTATCATGATACTGCTGATTTTGATGTTGTCCCTATGCAAGCTTGTTCCATTTTGTTAGGTCGCCCATGGGAATTTGATAATGATGCCTTACACCATGGTAGAACTAATACATACACTATCATACATAAGGACAAGAAAATTATATTGCTGCCTTTGTCTCCTACGGATATTATTAAACATGCTAATGAGATCAAAAATAAACCTCCAACAGACATTGCTAAAAATAATGGGATTAAGTTAAAATGAGGTGTTTTTCTTGCTACAACTCCTGCTACTGCTGAGTTATGTGATAATCCTGATGCACCATGTTATACTATGTTTTGTCAACCTTTTATGTCTGGTGCATTGCCTGCTGTCACTAACCTTTTGCAGGAGTTCGCTGATGATGGGATGGAGTCGAGGACGACTCCAATTCTACAAGGAGGGGATAATGAGGACATCGCTAAGATGGAGTCGAGGACGACTCCAATTCGAGAAGGGGAGGATGATGAGGACATCGCCACGCTAGACACACCGACGCCATGGTCTTCCCCAAGTTGTAATTCGTTTCCAACTCAGCTGCCACGTCGTCCTCGGATTCAGCAGACACATCGTTACTGTTTCGGTCATAACTTCCTCATACGACATCGAAATGGGCCGTTCTTGGATGCGTTGGAAAGGGGACGACGATGCCGTCGTTTTGGATCTGGTCCCAGCTCCAGAAGGTCTGTGGATCATTCTGTGTGACCACAGCAAGGTGCTGCGTCACCTGTTTGGGCCAACTTGGCCATGTATCGTGTCGGGCCTTAAGCCCAAGTTGTGGGCGCCCAACCCCTGGCCGTCCCCAACCCTAGGTCAAGTCTTAGACTATAAACACAGCCGCCACCGCTGCTACACAATTGGGTTTTGTTTAGAGTTTAGTTTTCCCTCGAGAAACTGAATCGTTCATTGTAACTGTGGTGACAAATCCTTTTACAGTGATCCAGGGCCCCCGTTCTTGATCTCCTCCACTGTGTCGATTAGTCCTTTGGAACCGAGTTCTTGAACCCTCTATTGATATTCGCGTCATTCATATTTGCAATTTCAGATTGCGTGTTTTACCTTCTTGCTTGTGCTCTTCGATTCGCTTGCAGGAAAAACCTTCTTGGCGAGGTCAATCAAGTTGTGCTTGGTTGATAACCAACGGAGCGGTGGTGTAACGGTTGCAGGGTTCGAATCGTGTCTGATTTGAAGCCGGATCGCCAACGTCGAGATCTCCACAAATCGAACTTACCGGCTACCTCTCGGAAGATCGGGCCTATACTCATCAGTGTAGCCCCCGAGCCCTAGGCGGTTCGGGCTGAACCGGTTGGGGTGTTGTCTCAGCAGGCGTGTATGCATGTTTTTTAGTTTGAGACAGAATTTTGTTTAACCATGGCGTCGTTGCGTAGCCGAGGTGTTTTTAAGCGTGGGGATTGGATTGAGACAGAGCTTAATGATCCTGGCATCGGTGCGCGTCGAGGATCAGACTGAGACAAAACTTAATGATCCTGGTGTCAGTGCGCGCTGGGGATCGGATGAGGAAGTTTTTAATTTTTGAAACAAGCCCTAGCGTCGGTGCACGCCGTGAACGGAAATAACTTAGTTTCGGATGCAACAGAGTTCAATCTTTGATGTCGGTGCACGCCGTAGGATTGGGTAAGGTGGAGTCACGAGTAGACCCAGGCGTCGGTGCTCGTCGTGGATCAAAAGAGTTAGTTTTAGTTAGTGAAGCCGTCTGAAGCCGTTACATGAGTTAAGGAGTCGCGGTCCCAAGCCGTAGCCGGATGTTGCCTATCCCGTTGACGCGAATTAAGGAGTCGCGGACCCAAGCCATAGTCGGATGTCGCCTATCCCATCAACGCGAGTTAAGGAGTCGCAGTCCCAAGCCATAGCCAGATGTCGCCATCCCATCAATGCGAATTCGGAGTCGCGGTCCCATGGCATTTAAACCCTCGAGCCTTTTCAGGCCTTCATGGGGGTTGTGAGTCATTTTTGCGCTACCCCATCTGGTTCCTTACAACCAGAGGGGCTGAGTTTCATCACCTGTCCCGATCGCTCAGGCTCAAAGACTAGCTCGGTGAGCTTACTAACGGATGTGATCGAGTGGAATCTGGGTCCATCGTTCGTGATGGTGTCAGCATAGCCCTCTTGTGACATTCCACAACTCCTTTACCTGCAGCTCGGAAGATGCCTAGGCCGTTCTATAGACTGACCTATGTGGCCTGATGGCCTCCCCTCAATGGAGATTCTATGGGCTTGCTAGGTTCAGGATCGAACAAGAAGGTTGAGATGACCCAGTTTGCCAGACCGGGCGAAGGCCGCACGGTGCTCATCTACGGTTTTCTCCCCTGGCTCTGTTTGGTTGCTCATGTCGAATGAGGCAAGCCACTGCTTTGTGGCGCAACACGGAGCATTTTGGTGTATTTCACTGCACGTGCGATGCTTAGTTCCTAAGCCCTCGGGCGGTTCATGCCCTAACCATCTGGGGGGTTCAGGCGCATGAGATGAATGCGCGTATGGATGTATGAATGCTTTAAATTGAAATAGAGGGGCTTTGATGGTGTTTTACCTTGAAGGCTGGAGCGATGGGGTTCGTCGGGCTCCAGTCGGAAACGTCCATCCAGGACCTGCTCTTGTTAATCATGGGTTAGTCCTCGTGTGAATAGTTTTGTGTTTAATGAACATGTGCTTACCTTGATGACCTGAGAGACAGGGTTCGGAGAGCTTCAATAAAAAATGTCCAACCGAGACCCGTGCTTGTCGTTCGAGATGGAGTTAGCATGGCCCGCATGGAGCGCCCCTTTGCTTCCTACCTGTATCTCAGGTGCTTATCCTGAGTGAATCGATCGACTCAGGAGGCTGGTTGATCTCTCCTGGGTGACTCGATCAACTCAGGGAGGTCTGGTGGTCTCTTGTTAGCAGAGATTCCTCGCTCTTCCTTCCTTCTTCTTTCTCACCGAGAGTGCCTGTACGTTGCGATGGTTCCTAAGTGAGAGGAAGAGTGAGCGAGGGGGAGGACTTATGGATCCTTTTGCAAACCCAGAGCGTGATGTCGGATTGGAGGTGAATGTCATCCCGGTCTTGGCCGAGCCGGATGCCGCGTCGTCGGGAAGTGAGCAGCTCGAGCCTTCGTCGGTTGCACCATCGTCGGATGTCGCCAGGCCGCCCCAGTAGCATGTAAAAGTAATAGCAGTTTAGTGGAAGCGGATAGTTTTGAATTTGTGGGGGAAGCCCCCATATAAAATGTTTGTGTGCTTAACAGTTATAATGGTATTTTGTTTTCTGTGATGGAGTCATTCCGTTCGGGGAAGCTTGGTCCCTTCTGTTCCTTAGTTTCTCCTTAGCATAATTTTGTTTTAAATTTCTTTCTATTTCGTACCTACCCGTTTGTTCCATAGGTCGCAACTTTGCGAGCCCGGGGCATGGCCCGTGAGGCTCGGCCGATTGTAGCCGTAGGAAAAGGTGGGGTGCGATCAGTCGGAATGTTCTAAAGCAAAGTTACGTAAGGTAAAACAAAAGAACGAACTACCCTTCCATTAGGGTAGGAAGGAATTTTCCATACAGTAGTAAACAAAACAGAGAGGTAGTACTCAATATTTGTATATTTATGGAGCCCCCGAGCGACCCGGGTTGAAAGCGTTTGGGCGGGGGCGCTCTTACAGGAGCATGTGCTTTAATCGAAGGTGTTTAGACCGGTTTCTAAGGGAAAAATGATGTAGCTGTTCAATGTTCCAAGTGTTGTTGAGAATATTGCCGTTGTTGTCCTCCAGTCGGTAGGTGCCCAGTCGGATTACTTTGATTACCGTATAGGGTCCTTCCCAGGGTGGAGAGAGCTTGTGTTTTTCCTTTGTTGATTGGGTCCTTCGTAGCACGAGATCACCGACTTCGAGAATCCTTCCTCTAATCTTCCTTTCGTGGTACCTATGGAGGGTCTGTTGATAGCGAGCGGAGCGGATGATGGTTGTCTCGCGGGCCTCTTCAAGCAGGTCGACTGCGTCTTGTTGAGCTGCCGTGGCTCGGTCGCGGTTGAAAGCTTTTACTCTCGGTGCACCGTGGTTGAGGTCGGACGGCAACACAGCTTCTGCTCCATAGGCCAGGAAGAAAGGTGTGAATCTCGTGGATCGGTTTGGGGTCGTTCTTAGGCTCTAGAGGATCGCTGGGACCTCTACAACCCATCGCCCCACGTGTTTGTTGAGTCGGTCGAAGATGCGCATTTTGAGTCCTTGGAGGACCATGCTATTGGCACGTTTGACCTGACCGTTAGTTCATGGATGTCCGATCGAAGCCCAATCGATTCTGATGCCATATCCATTGCTGAAGTCTTGGAACTTCTTCCCGGTGAAGTTAGTCCCGTGGTCAGTGATGATACAGTTAGGAACGCCGAATCGATAGATGATGTCAAGGAAGAATTTGACCGCCTCTTTCGAACGAAGATTGGTGATGGGCTTGGCCTCTATCCATTTGGTAAATTTGTTGACTGCTACGAGTAGGTGAGTAAAACCACCTGGACCTTTCTTGAGAGGTCCTACCATATCGAGGCCCCAGATTTTGAATGGCCAGGTGATAGGGATGGTTTGGAGCTCTTATGCTGGCAAATGGGTTTGCCGAGCGTAGAACTGGCATCATTCGCACCTGCGGACGACCTTCTCTACATCTCATAGTGCGGTGGGCTAGTAAAAACCTTGGCGAAAGGTTTTTCTGACCAGGGACCTTGGGGCCGCATGATGCCCGTAGATCCTAGAATGGACCTCGAGGAGGATCTGTTTTCCCCGACTGGTGAGGACGCACTTCATGAGTACTCCTGACGGTCTTTATTTGTAGAGTTCATTACCGAGCACGACGAAGGTCTTGGCACATCGAGCGATTCGTCAGGCTTCGATTCTTTCAGGTGGGAGAACCTCCTCGAGGAGGTAGGTGAGTAGCGGTGCTCGCTAATTGGTTTGATCGGGTGCCAATACAGCGACGTCCGCAGGTGACATCATTATAGAGGTACTGGGGTTAGAGCCCCCGAGCGTCGGCTGGCTATTGGGGTGTGTCTGGGTCGGACCTTCTAGGATGCGGGCGAATGGCTCATGGGTGTCGTTGACGAAGACTCCGCTTGGGGCGAATCTCACCTGGCGGCCAGTTTTGCGAGGAAATCGGCGGCGTCGTTGTCCCTTCGAGGGACGTGATGCAGTTCGATTCCCTAGAATTTGTCCTCGAGCTTACGCACCTCTTGGTAGTATGCTGTCATGAGGGGGCTTTTGTAGGAGGATTCCTTCATGACCTGATCAATGACTAGTTCCGAGTCGTCATGGACGTAGAGTCGTGTAGCGCCGAGCTCGATGGCGATGCATAGTCCATTGATAAGGGCCTCATATTCTGCGGTATTGTTTGAAGCTAAAAAGTGGAGGCGGATGGCGTAGTGGAGCCTACTCCCATCTGGGGAGATTAGAACCACTCCAGCCCCCAAGCCGGGTGCCATTACGGACCCATCGAAGTACATTGTCCAGTACTCATGGGAGACGTCCTGGGCCGGTAGCTGGACCTTTGTCCATTCGGCGACAAAGTCCGCGAGAGCCTGAGACTTAATCGCGGTGCGAGGGTATACCTAATGTCATGGCCCATGAGTTCAAGGGCCCACTTAGAGATTCGTCCCATGGCGTCACGATTGCGGATGATGTCTCTGAGTGGGTATGAAGTGACGACTGTGACTTCATGGTCGGTGAAGTAGTGTAGGAGCTTCCTAGTGGCCATTAATACGGCGTACAGGAGTTTCTGCACCTGGGGGTACTAGACCTTGGGGTCAGTAAGCACTTCTTCGATGAAGTATATGGGTTGCTGCACTTTGAGTTGGTGTCCCGGTTCCTCCCTCTCTACGACCAGGGCGGCGCTCACCACATGGTTACTTGCCACGACATAGAGGAGGAGGGGTTCTCCCCACTTGGGAGCGACGAGGATTAGGGCCGATGTTAGGAACATTTTGAGGCTTTTGAGATCTTGCTGGGCTTCCTCAGTCCAGACGAAGGCGTCCGTCTTTTTGAGGAGCTTGTAGAGTGGCATCCCCTGTTCACCGAGCCAGGAGATGAAGCGGCTTAAGGCAGCCAGGCAACCGGTGAGTCTCTGCATGCCCTTGACATTGTGTATGGGGCCCATGTTGGAGATGGTTGTGATCTTTTTGGGGTTGGCCTCGATGCCACGCTCAGATACAATGTATCCTAGCAGTTTCCCCTTTGGAACCCTAAAAACACACTGTTGATGCAAAAGTGGATCTGCAAACACAAAGGGCTAATACCCGAATCGATATCCAAAGCGTGCCAGTCGATTTGACCTGCTAATCGACAAGGATGAAGATACGAACACTTTGGTCCTGACAACAGCGATACGCCCGGAAGTCACGGCCAAGAGGTGCTCACGCGGAACTCGAGAATCGCCGAAGGTCGCACTGAAACGATGCAGCTCGCCGAATCAATGAGAACTCGTAAAAAAGGAAAAATATGCAAATTGACGAAGTCGCCGAAAAGTAAGTAGATGCAAATAGGAGTAAAAATTGGTTTTGATATTGATTGATATATCTATTACATTGCCCCTTACTCCATATTTATACCCTGATCTAAAGAGACACAACCAAACACAACTAGGACACCAATCCCATATCTAAGGAAACACGTGACTCTTACATGAATCATACCCTAACAAATATAGAAAAGGAAATCAACTCCTATCTATTTCCCTGTCCGCCTCAATTATGATGGAAATCTCACCGTCCTCCTTCCCATCGGCATACTCCCTATTTCATCGGCAGTAGTCTTCAAGTCTTCCTTCATCGGCATACTCCCTGTTTCATCGGCAGTAGTCTTCAAGCCTTCCTTCATCGGCATACTCCATGTTTCATCGGCAGTAGTCCTCAAGCCTCCCTTCATCGGCATCGACAATAACACTTCCAACCTCATCGGCAACGCCCGAGTCCAAATCAACCTTTCCATCGACCATCACCAGCTATCGGCAACCATCTTTACAAACTGGCTTTCATCGGCTATCAAAGTATTCAATAACTTTCCCCTTGCCGATTAGTCCACTCCGATTATTTTGACACGTGCAAAAAACGGTGTCAACACATGCCCCCCAATTTTGGAGTATAAAACCATTAATGCTCCGAAATTTACTCCAGATAACGCTTGCCTTTGCCCGATTATCGTAACTCATTCTCCAAGCCAAAACTTGATTTGTTATCAAATCCAATCAAATCTAATCTTGATTCACGCACTTCAGTAAATATCGCACAATCGCCAACCACTCTTGCCTTGATTATGGTTAAGATACCGAAACAATAACCCATCGGCAAGATCTTAACATGACAATGCTGCCATTTTCAGAATTAAAATATCCTGTATCAATATCCCTTCTAAGTCATGATTACTTGTCATCAACTCATCTGTACAATCCCCTGATTATCGCGCGAACAGTTACCATATCCCTCTGAACCGCCTTGACCTATATGCGCGCGACATAGAGATAAGTCCAAAATACCCTTATTCCGGGCGGCTTATAAATAGATTTCTCCGGAACCCTCATTTTCTACCTTCAGCCTCCAATCCTTGGCATTCTCTCTCTCCGGCGGCGACTCCGACGAACAACCGTACGACCTCAACCAACAAGAACCCTTCTCCGGCGCTAACTTCAAGTTCCCGGCTCGTACCTCCACCTTCCTCACGACAATGGCCATCAACTTCGACGTCCCCGCGGTTCGCTCCACTTTCATTACCTTTTACTTTGATCTTTTTGCAAATTCATTCAGTTGGTGATTTTTTCCTTTCTTCTGTCCTCTGGATTCTATAACCTTAGGAACTGCGCAACAAATTAGTTATCCCAACCGATCAGCCGCACGTCCAATGCCTTGGACCAATGGGCAACCCAGATCCAACCGATCTGATCAATGCAAAGGTTAACAGAATCCCCTTTAGAGCCCAAAATTTCTCTCTGAATTTGTGAAAAGACACATTCCGATCTTGGCCCAAAACCACCAAAGGGTGGAAAGATTGGTACTTGAGGGTTAATAGATCGATGCAAGTATACTGGGCAGAACGAAGGTTAGACCAATGCATTAGGCTCTCTATTGCCGATATGCAGAAAAATGAATCAATGATAATTGCAGCTGCTTATTTCTGGTCAGACACGACCAACACTTTTATGTTTGGACATGGCCCAGCTACTCCTACCCTTGCCGATATCCACATGCTTACTGGCTTGGACATCTCAACTGCCGATGAAGGCTCCATCTATGGTAGAAAGTCTAAATATAGGGTGAATACCCGCAACATCGGCGGTTGGACAGGATATATTCAAGAATACCAGAAAACCGGGACACTTAGCCAGAGGGAACATGCCACATTCCTGAATATGTGGTTAGAAAAATTTATCTTCTGTGGTCGATCAGTAGGACCAACCAACGCCTTCCTCCCTGCAGCTGAACTTTTGGCTAATGGCGTAAGGTTTCCTCTTGGCCGATACCTTCTGAGCTCCACTTATCATCTTCTTCATCAAGTGTCTCAGAAACTTTTGCTTGGCGAACCCATCGGCAACCTAGGAGGTCCATGGTGGTTTATCAACATGTGGCTGAATGCCCATATGCACAAACGTTTGCAATGGGACTTTTTTGCTCAACAATTCCCACGAGAAATTGCTGAAGACTATGTGCTTGGGGATGATGAATCGGCAACACGCTCACCCCTCAATTTTGGTGAAGCCATAATTGTCCTTCCTGGAACAGAAGCCAACGAAGACCAAATCGACAGATTCTTTCAAAGCTTCTACAATGGTCTTTCTCGTGATCATAGGGCCTGGGTGCCTTATATTGACGAAGAAAACAGATTCCCCCTTCTTTTCAACTTTGCCGATGACACTCTGAATCAAGATATTGAGCTCATGATGGCTATCATCACTCCCAGGGCAATTCCAGTAAACACATTCGGCAGCGGGAAAAACACCAACATTACATATGAATTTTACAACCCATCGGCAGTATCCCGCCAATTGGCTTTTGGGCAACTGCCAATCAAACTCTGCTTTGCCGATGTGATCAAACCCAGGGAAACAATCACCTGCGGAACAGATTGGAACAAGGTAGTACAACTCTCCCCCGATGCCGATACTACAGATGTTGATATATCCACCTGGACACCAATATCTTTCATCACCGAGTCATATAAGCAATGGTGGCGAGAGTGGAAAGAACAACTGTTCGCAACTTCTGCTTACACATATCGGCACATGATCGACCCTGAATATGCCATCCCTGACGACGCAGTAAGTTTCCTTTAACTCCCTTCTGCTTTTCCCTTCATATATCAGTAACTGATTCTCTTGTAACAGGTTAACAACCCAGCACCATCGGTGAGCAAAAGTGGGAAACCCTTCAATCTCCGGCCTGTTTCCCCAACATCGCCGATCGGCTACAACGCTCCCACCTTAGCCGCTTTGACCCACCAGAAGATTCGTACCAAGACCATCACTTCTAAGTCCAAATTGGCTACATCCAGGGCTACTCCATCGGCCGCTGCTACAACCTTGGTCAAAGCATTTAAGGTAACAACCTTGTTTATTTTCACTTATGCCGATCACAAACTGTATTAACCTTAATCATCAGGGGGTAAGAGCTGCTACTGGATCGTCATCGGCAATTCCGCCGATATCAAGCACCACTTCTTTCAATGAACCTTCAGAGGTAGCTTCTTGACTTTACATTTTATCTGTTAAATATCATATCTTACACTTGTTTTGCAGCAACAATTGGGTACATCGGCAAACGTACCAAATGTCCAAGCTTCACAACCAACAAGTGTCGATGCCCCCCAGCCAATCGTTGCCGATGCCCAAGCAAAGCGCAAAGCTTTAACAGATACTGAAGCACAGCCAAAACGACAAAGGTCTATGCCGATCCCTACATCTGCCCCAATGTCATCGGTCATCATACCTCAAGAGCCCACCACCGATGAAGTCACAGAGGATATCCCATCGGCAAGCTCAGCCGATCCCCCACACGACATACTCCAGGTTGCTTCCTCTAGTCAAGCACAGGAAATTGCCTTGAAACAGGTAAACCGATCAACCTAGCTGATTTTACAATACTCATACTTACCCCTAACTGATCTCCTTTTCTCTCTCTCAGGAACAAGATTCCCCGAACAGCCTATTTTCCTTTGCCATTGACATTTCTGACGACGATGGAGAGGAGACAAGTTCTTCCCTTGCACTGGGAACAATATCGGCAGAGACTAAATCCAAGTTGGAAACCCTCCTGAACTTGCTACAGCAAGGTACCGCCCAACTGGTAGATGACTCGGACCCCGCAAAGGCAATTTTCAAAACAATTCGTGGCCAGGTCCCTGCTGATGTTGAAGAAGTACTCTTCCCAGCAGCTCACTTAGAAAGCCGCCAACTGCAATATCAACGGGCTGCTCAGCGCATTGCCGATAGAGTAGCTCAAGCTCAACTCAAAGAAGAGATGCTACAACTGAAACAAATCGCTGATGAGAAGCACAAGGGCATCGTCAACTTGCAGACTTCGGGTGCTGCACTTAAGCAGAAAATCTTGGATCTATCAGCAAGGAAGATAGCTCTATTGGCTGAATTGAAAGAAATCGATGCAGCCTTAACTCACGCTCAACAAGAAGAAAGCCAGCTACCCAATGCCGTCAAAGCCCTTCAGCAAGAAAGAGATATCCAAGCTCGCAAAGCTTTAGCCATGAAGAAAAAACTCAAGCCTGTGGAGGGTGCTGCCGATGACGATATCAAAGAAATAGAGGAGGCCGACCAGATTCGCCTGCGTGCGATATTAGCTATCCAATCCTTGTTGAACGTGTAATCTTATTTATTGTATCGGCACTTTATGAGACATTGACATCCTTGCATAATTCTAGCCGATAGTACTGTTATCGGCACTTATACTTTTATGCATCTATCCAGATACTAGGGTAATATTTCTTTAAATATTTTCCATTTAACGCTCTGGGAAACACAACCCCTTTGAGGGTTTCTAAAATATATGCATTACCAGGAACAGACTGATTTATCCGATATGGACCTTCCCAATTAGGAGACCACTTTCCAAACTTTGAACTTTTAGTCCCAATCGGTAAAATCAATTTCTAGACCAGATCTCCATCGGCAAACTCTTTTACTTTCACCTTCTTGTCATACCATCTAGCTACTCTTTTCTTATTTTCTTCGATACTAACTAAAGCCCTTAACCGATGACCCGCCACATCTTCCAACTCATCCTTCATAAGAGTATTATAATCATCGGCTGTCAGCTGATTTTGAGAACGTATTCGTCTAGAGCCAACCTTAATTTCCCAAGGCAATACTGCATCGTGTCCATATACTAACTGATAAGGCGTTACTTTGGTTGCACCATGACATGACATCCGATATGACCACAAGGCTTCATTTAATACTGTATGCCACCTCCTAGGATTTTCTTCAATTTTGCGCTTAATGAGTTTGATGATCCCTTTGTTAGAAGCCTCAGCTTGACCATTAGCTTGAGCATAATATGGAGAAGAATTTAAAATTTTAATTCCCATACCTACAGCAAACTCATCAAATTCTCCTGATGTAAACATAGTGCCCTGATCGGTAGTGATAGTCTGAGGAATACCAAATCGGTAAACAACATGCTCTTTCACAAAATCAATCATATTGACCGATATCACCTTTTTTAAAGGAATTGCCTCAACCCACTTTGTGAAATAATCGGTAGCAACCAGAATAAATTTATGTCCTTTACTCGATGGCGGATAAATCTGACCAATGAGATCAATAGCCCATCCCCGGAACGGCCATGGTTTGATTATAGGATTCATAGCCAATGCAGGCGCTCTTTGAATATTACCAAACTTTTGACACCCCTGGCATCCCTTAAAATATTTAAAACAATCTTTAAGAATAGTCGGCCAATAGTACCCATTCCTTCTGATCATCCATTTCATCTTGAAAGCCGATTGATGTGCCCCACATACTCCTTCATGAATTTCACCCATCAAGCTTTTCGATTCATCATTGCTAACACATCTAAGTAAAACTCCATCTATAGTTCGATAATATAATTCATCATCGAGGAGCACATATTTGGTAGCTTGGAACCTTATACGTCTCTCAACCTTTCTATATAGATCCTTTAAATAATCGACAATCTCTTTCCTCTAGTCATCGGTATCAACTGCCGATGTTAGCACTTCCTGAATAGGCTGATACCCTGAAGCATGCTGAGCTAGTCGATTAGCTTCCTCATTATGCAATCGAGAGATATGTTCAAGACGAAAATCTCTAAATCCTTTCAACAATTGCAAACATCTTTCATAATACGAAATCAAAGCTTCACTTCGGCATTCATAAATTCCAGCCAATTGATTTATAACTAGCATAGAATCACCAAAGATTTCAACAACATCGGCACGTATCTCCTTCAGCAATTCTAACCCTTTTATCAAGGCTTGGTATTCAGCTTGATTGTTTGTCGCTGTAGCAACAATCGACAATGAAAACTCATACTTCCTTCCTTGAGGTGAAATTAACACAATGCCGATACCTGCTCCTTCACCACATGTGGACCCATCGAAGAAAAGTGTTCAGGGAGCAATCCCTAGAGAGTCCACTGTATTACAATGCTGAGTGACAAAATCAGCCATCACTTGCCCTTTAACTGCCTTAGTTGATTTGTAGCGTAGTTCAAATTCTGATAATGCTAAAATCCATTTGCCGATTCTACCACTTAATATCGGCATCGACAGCATATACTTGACCACATCGTCTTTGCATATGACCGTACATTCGGCAGATAACAAATAATGCCTTAATTTGACACAAGAAAAGTATAAACACAGACACAATTTTTTGATGGCCGAATACCTCGTCTCAGCATCCACTAATCTTCTGCTCAAATAATAAATAACACGTTCTTTCCCTTCAAATTCTTGAATAAGAGCTGAACCGATAACTGTATCATCAGCTGACAAATATAACCTGAAAGGCTTCCCATGTTGAGGTGGAACTAGCACTGGAGGATTTAATAAATATTTCTTAATTTCATCAAGGGCTAATTGCTGTTCAACTCCCCATACAAATTCCTGATCAGCTTTCAATTTAAGTAGTGGGCTGAAAGCCTTGATCTTACCCGACAGATTAGATATGAATCTTCTAATGAAATTAATCTTACCGATCAAAGATTGCAATTCAGTCTTATTGGCAGGAGCAATCACCTTGTTAATTGCATCAATAGACTTCCTACTGATTTCAATGCCCCGCTGATGCACCATAAAACCCAAGAATTGTCCTGCCGATACACCGAATGCACATTTATTAGGATTCATCTTCAATCCATGCTTCCTTGTGCACTCCAGTATCTTTCGCAGATCGGCTAAATGTGCTGTGATATCTCCAGACTTAATCACTACATCATCAATGTAGATCTCCACTAATGTGCCGATGTACTCATGAAAAATAAAGTTCATAGCCCTTTGATAAGTAGCACCGGCATTTTTCAAACCAAACGTCATGACTATCCACTCGAACAACCCCACATGACCTGGACATCTGAAAGCAGTCTTGGGAATATCTTCCTCAGCCATGAATATTTGATTGTAACCTGCATTACCATCCATGAAGCTGATAATTTGATGTCCAGCCACAGCATCAATCAACAAATCAGCAATCGGCATTGGATAGCCATCCATCGGTGTGGCTTTGTTGAGATTCCTGAAATCAATACAGACACGAAGTTTTCCATTTTTCTTATAAACAGGAACCACATTAGAGATCCACTCTGCGTATCGACATTGCCGAATAAACTTTGCTTCAATTAATTTAGTTATTTCGGCCTTAATGTCAGGAAGTACATTAGGGTTGCATCGGCGCGCTGGCTGCTGATGTGGCCGAAATCCAGATTTGATAGGTAACCGATGTTCAACTATCGATCGGTCTAATCCAGGCATCTCAATATAATCCCAAGCAAAACAATCTTTATACTCTTTTAACAAATCTGTTATTCGCTGCTTACACTTGGAATCTAACTTAGCACTAATAAAAGTAGGTCTTGACCTATCACCATCACCGATATCTACTTCTACTAAATCATCTGCCGATGTGAACCCTTGACCTAATTTTCCATCATCGGCAAACCTATCCATTAAAACTCCTCTTCAGAACCGACTGCTTGGATCGGTGGAATTTCATAATCAGCAACTCTAAGGAACTCTTTTTCCCAAGCTTCTCCTGATATGCATTTAGTTCGCTCATAAGTATCTGATTCTGCCGATGCGATGATATAAGAAGAATCACTAGGGACGACCTCAATCTTATCCCCAATCCACTGTACGAGGCATTGATGCATTGTAGAAGGAACACAACAATTAGCATGAATCCAATCCCTCCCTAGAAGCAGATTATATGCACCCTTGCCGTTGATAACAAAGAACGTCGTTGGCAAGGTTTTGCTGCCGATGGTCAATTCAACGCACACTGCCCCTTTAGCCGGTGACACATTGCCTTCAAAATCTTTCAACATCATATCGGTTTTGGTCAAGTCTTGATCTCCCTTACCAAGTTTCCGATACATCACGTAAGGCATAATATTAATCGCAGCCCCTCCATCAATAAGTACCTTAGACACAGGCTGCCCATCAACTCTGCCCTTCACAAATAAAGCCTTAAGATGCTGTCTCTCGTCATCGGTAGGTTTCTCAAAAACAGCCATCATTGGATCTAGTGTTAACTGAGCTACTTGATCAGAGAGAACAACTTCCTCCTTATTATCAGATAGTGCCAAAAACTCCATCGGCAACATGAATACCATATTAACATCCGCCGATGGACCCTTATTTTTGTGTTTTACCTGCCACTGCTGATGACCAGGCCTTTCATTGGAGGAATTTTCCTCTTGGTATAAATCCTCCTGACGCTCACGTTGCATCCTCCTTCTCTGCGTCTTTGTCAGACCCTCTAGGCACCATCGAGGAAACTTGGTTTTCCAAACCGGCTGATAACAAGTCCTAGTTAGTTCTACACGACGTATATTAGGGTCCCTGTAGAATATTTCCTCATCGGGAACTCTTGCGTTTGCCATCTCCTCAAGCTCCTCTTGATTCCTTGGAAAATATCCAGCGCGTTTACCAAGCCTCTCATGTACACTAAGTCTGCCCCCCAGCCGATCATGCACTGATGCTCTGCTTCTGATCGGCTCATTGATAGACAAACCCTGATTACCAAGTTGAAACCTTCTTTCTGAGCGATTGACTCCGTAATAACCATTACACTCAGGGCAATTTTCAACAGTTGGCAATTTAATACCTTCTTCCCAGCAATGGATGAAAAACGGACATCTCCAATGATCTTTATGTCGATTCCATTCTTCCTGACGTCTCACTTCTTGCTGTTGTCGATATCGGTCATTACGTTGACGCCAACCCTCCTGCTGCCTTCGATGAGTAATCACAATGCCAGGTCGAGGAGGATTTTTGGAACTACTGCTTTCTCCTAGCAAACCCTTACTCTTTGCATCATCGGTAGTTATCCGATGTTGGGGGTCCACTGACGCGTTTTTCTCAGCAGCCTCTGACGTCAATACCTTGGTCTTTCCTTTGGCATCCAACATATTTGCTGGAAAAGGGTGTTGATCAATTTTCATCGGCTTCTGGGCCTTGGAAGTACCAAACTTAATTCTCCCAGATTCAATAGCCGATTGTAACTGTTGCCTGAATACCTTGCACTCATTTGTACTGTGTGAAGTTGCATTATGCCATTTGCAGTACAAAATCTTCTTCAACTCTTCTGCCGATGGGATCACATGATTAGGTGACAGCTTAATTTGGCCCTCTTGAAGCAGAAGATCAAATATTTTATCGGCCTTGGTGATATCAAAGGTAAACTTTTCTGGCTCTTTTTGACCAAAGGGACATGATATCGGCTTTTTATTCTTAACCCACTCAGCTAAGCCGATAACTGGTTCTTCATCAGAGTCAGAATCTCCTACTTCTTCAACAAATGATACCTTTTTACTCCAGTTCTTTTTAGGTTCAAAAACCCTAGTATCTTGATCAGAGATCCTTTGCACAAGATGACTGAGGCTTTCAAACTCCTGAGAAGCATATCTGTCTTTAAGATGTGGCAATAACCCTTGGAAAGCCAGATCGGCAAGCTGCCGATCATCCAGCACCAGGCTGTAGCACTTATTTTTTACATCTCGTAGCCTTTGTACAAAGCTCTCTACCGATTCATCATTACGCTGTCTCAATTTTACTAAATCGGTAAGCTTCTTTTCATGGATTCCAGCAAAGAAATACTTATGGAATTGTTTTTCTAGATCAACCCAAGTAATAATAGAATTTGGTGGTAATGAAATGAACCATGTAAATGCTGATCCAGACAAAGATGATGAAAATAATCGAACTCTTAATTCATCTCTGTTAGCTGCCTCTCCACATTGAATAATGAAGCGATTGACATGTTCCATTGTTGATGTATCATCTTGCCCAGAGAATTTAGTGAAATCCGGTACCTTGTACCGATTTGGGAGAGGAATTAAATCGTATGCAGGAGGGTATGGAGTCCAATAAGAATAAGTATTGACCTTGGGCTTTATCCCAAACTGATCCTTCACAATTTCTGCTATCTTATCGGCCCAAAAAGCATCAGCCTCCTGCTGACGAACTGGTTGAATTTCTACAGGAGGTGCCTGCTGACATCCCTCCACATATCTTTGTAGCCCACGATCTCCAGCAATCGGCATATTTGCCGTTACTTGTGGCCCATTAGCCTGTTGAAAAGGATTCATCGGCTGGGCTGCCGATGCTTGATTCTGGAAACCAGCTTGCATATGACCTTGTTGAATCCCTGCAACCTGCTGATTTCGCTGAACTGTATGTTGAACAGGTAACTGTCCTGACCAATCATTATTAGAACTCATCGGTACAAAACTTACCGATGGCTGGTAATTTGCTGATATTGTTGGATAATTATAACTGGTTTGAGGCATGAACTGAACCCCAGTTTGACTCATAGCAGGGGCTTTCTGCTGCATCGGCAGTAAGCTCGCCGATGGACTTGAATTCAATGTTTGAACCATAGGCATCTGGAAACCTCCTGGAGTTGGTTGCACAGAAGTAGTTGCGGCATATTGAGGCACTTGAGCCATCGGCGAAACGGCCGATGGTATAGGCGCTCTTCCTACTGCATCAAACACTTGAGGTAATCTAGGATTGAAAGCAGATGACTCTGGAGGCATGCCATATCCCCACCAATTAGTAGGAATCTGGCTATTCTGAGACACAGGGCCTGACATAGCCGATGCTGATAGATCTGTATTAAGCTGAACTCGCCCTCCTGGTAGTACCTGATCTGATTGTATCGGTGTAGATTGAATATTAGGTGAGCCTGCCAATACTGGAGGGGAAGTAACTTCTGTACCCACAACGGCCGAAGGAGCCGATGGAGTTTTGACAGATGCCGGCTCTGGTTGATGATAGGCAGGCCCAACGTAATGTGGTGCCACTTGTCCTTCTTTGAGAGTTCGAACCACAGCATTATGAACAGTATTGGACAGCACATTGGAATGATTAATCAAAGCATGATTTACTGCAGAATTAACCATCTCTTGAAGTTTACCAGGATTGGAGTCAAAGGTAACCTGCCGAGGCAACGGCAAATCTTGCTTCTGGATGACTTGTCCACTCTTGTTCAAGCTAAATGATCTCAGACAAAGCTGCTTGTATTCTTCTACAGCCTTTTCCATAGCCTGCCTCTGTTCTTCCTTGAGATCTTCTTCTGATACTGCGATAATGTTCCTTGAATCGATCTCGGGATTGAACATATTGATTGATTGGTCCCACCGGGCGTGCCAAAAGATGTGTTGATGCAAAAGTGGATCTGCAAACACAAAGGGCTAATACCCGAATCGATATCCAAAGCGTGCCAGTCGATTTGACCTGCTAATCGACAAGGATGAAGATATGAACACTTTGGTCCTGACAATAGCGATACGCCCGGAAGTCACGGCCAAGAGGTGCTCACGCGGAACTCGAGAATCGCCGAAGGTCACACTGAAACGATGCAGCTCGCCGAATCAATGAGAACTCGTAAAAAAGGAAAAATATGCAAATTGACGAAGTCGCCGAAAAGTAAGTAGATGCAAATAGGAGTAAAAATTGGTTTTGATATTGATTGATATATCTATTACATTGCCCCTTACTCCATATTTATACCCTGATCTAAAGAGACACAACCAAACACAACTAGGACACCAATCCCATATCTAAGGAAACACGTGACTCTTACATGAATCATACCCTAACAAATATAGAAAAGGAAATCAACTCCTATCTATTTCCCTGTCCGCCTCAATTACGATGGAAATCTCACCGTCCTCCTTCCCATCGGCATACTCCCTATTTCATCGGCAGTAGTCTTCAAGTCTTCCTTCATCGGCATACTCCCTGTTTCATCGGCAGTAGTCTTCAAGCCTTCCTTCATCGGCATACTCCATGTTTCATCGCAGTAGTCCTCAAGCCTCCCTTCATCGGCATCGACAATAACACTTCCAACCTCATCGGCAACGCCCGAGTCCAAATCAACCTTTCCATCGACCATCACCAGCTATCGGCAACCATCTTTACAAACTGGCTTTCATCGGCTATCAAAGTATTCAATAACTTTCCCCTTGCCGATTAGTCCACTCCGATTATTTTGACACGTGCAAAAAACGGTGTCAACACACACTTTTCGGGATTTAGCTTGATGTTGAACCTTCGGAGGTTCGCGAACGTCGCGGCCAAGTTTGTGACCAGGTCGCAAGCTTGGGCTGTTTTGACCACTATATCATCAACATAGACAACGATCGTTGGTTTTGGCCGCTCGGCCTGATCGGGCTGGTCGAGCGGGTCGATTTGGTTGGTGAAGCATTGCTGCATGCACCTTTGATAAGTGGTTCCAGCGTTCTTTAGGCCGAATGGCATGGTTACGTAGTAGTACGAACCATATGGGGTGATGAAGGAGGTTGCAAGCTGATCGGACTCTTTCATCACGATCTGGTGATAGCCTGAGTAGGCATCTAGAAAGGAGAGGATTTCGCAACCCGAGGTGGAGTCAATTATCTGGTCTATGCGCGGTAATGGGAAATGATCCTTTGGACATGCTTTGTTGAGTCTAGTGTAATCGATGCACATTCTCCACTTCCCGGTCTTTTTTCTGACCAGGACGGGATTGGCAAGCCAGTCGGAATGGAAGACCTCCCTGATGAACCCGTCTGCCAGGAGTTTGGTGATTTCCTCGCCTATGGCCCTGCGCCTTTCGTCGTCGAAGCAACGCAGGCGTTGTTTGGCGGGTTTAGAGCCCGAGGTAAGGCATAGTGCATGCTCGGTGGCCTCCTGGGGTATCCCTAACATGTCAGACAGCTGCCATGCGAAGACATCGTGGTTGTCGCGCAGGAAGTCGACGAGCTCGCTTTCCTATTTGGCCGGAAGCTGGGTCCTGACCTAGACTGTCTTGGTTGGGATGGTGGGATCAACACCCACCGCCTTGGTTTCCTCGAGCGGGCGGAAGGCCGTCGAGGAGGTTGGTTTGTTACAGTCTGGGACTATAGGGGTTGATGACTCCCCGAGCTATAGGAGCTCGGATGAGTTGACGACCGCGGTGGCGAGCTTGTAGTGCTCGCGGTCACACTCGAAGGTGTGTGAGAAGGTGCTACTTACTGTGATGATACCGTTTGGTCCTGACATCTTTAGCTTGAGGTAGGTGTAGTTGGGGATCACCATGAATCTTGCGTAGCATGGCCGCCCCAAAATGGCGTGATAGGACCCCAAAAAGTCTACCACTTCGAAGGTGAGGACCTCCGAGCGGAAGTTGGCTCAGCTGCCGAACGTGACGGGAAGATCGATCTGTCCGAGCGGGTATGCCTATGCTCCTGGGATTACCCCATGGAAGGGGGAGCCCGCCGGGCGGAGCTCTGATCGGGGGATACGCATGGCATCGAGGGTGTCGACGTACAGGATGTTGAGACCGCTGCCCCTATCCATTAGCACCTTGGTGAGGCGCTTCTTGCGGATAATGGGGTGAACGACGAGCGGGTAACGTCCTGGTCTCACGATGTAGGAGGGATGGTCCCTCTAATCAAAGGTGATTAGGGATTCCGACCAGCTAAGAAAAGAGGAGACAGCCATTTCAGCGACGCATGCCTCCCTGTAGCGTAGCTTGTTGAAGGGTTGAGATGGCGACTTGAGGGGGGGTGAATAGTCCTTTTTAAACCTTAATCACGTTGGCTAACCGATACAAATGCGGAATTAAAAATATCGGTCTAGCCAAGACTACACCCCTCTATCTATGTTCACTAGCACCTTGTAAAGATACTAATCAAGCAACAAAGGTGCCGGGCTAGATAGAGCCCTCCTAACCAATTTTAGAAGCAAGGTCACACAAACCTATGCCACTAGTATTTTAAGCAACAAGGGAGCTCCTACACATGCTAGTAAGCAAAAGCACAAAGCCAACAAAGCTCGCTAGCAATGCTCAATAACAAGGCAACCAATGCCTAATTAGAGAGCACAAATACTTAGCTACACAAACTAAGCAATGTGACTAATAAGGTTACTAAAACCAAATTAGCCACGCAAGGGAGCTACTTCTATGCTACACAAGCAAGAAGGTAATTAGCAAGCTATACAAGCTATCTAATTACAAGAGCAACTACACAAGCTTAATATGTATAAAAGTAATTGCAAGCTTGTGTAATGGGGATGCAAACCAACAGGAAGAACAAGGTTGACACGATGATTTTTCTTCCGAGGTTCACGTGTTTGCCAACACGCTAGTCCCCGTTGTGTCGACCACTCACTTGGTGGTTCAGCGGCTAATTAGCATCACCCGCTAAGCCCGCACGTCGGGCGCCGTAAGAACCTACCCCTTGAGTGAGGGTAGCTCAATGACACGCTTTACTAGAGTTGCTCTTCGCGGCTCCCACGGGGCGAGCACAATGCCCCTCACAAGCACTTCTCCGGAGCGCCGCATAAGCTTCTTGCGTGCTTCGACGGAGACCACCACCAAGCCATCTAGGAGGTGGCAACCTCCAAGAGTAACAAGCACCACCGGCTTGCAACTCGATCACCTAGTGCCACTCGATGCAACCTCACGATGCAATCGCACTTGAATCGCTCACTCACACAATCGAATGATCACTATCAAGTATATGTGTGATGGAGGGCTCCCAAGCACTTACAAGCATGGACACTAAGTCCCTCGAGGTGCTCAGCACCAGCCATGGCCGAAGGCCACTTCTATTTATAGCCCCAAGGGCTAAACTAGCCGTTACCCCTTCACTGGGCAACGGTCGGGCCGTCCGGACGCTCCGGTCGTGTTGACCGGACGCTGGACCTCAGCGTCCGATCGCCCGCAGACGACCACGTGTCCCGATTCCAACGGTCACTTGACCTGACTGGACGCAGCAGCTTCAACTGACCGGACGCTGAACCCCCAGCGTCCAGTCGTTTTCAGTAAGGTACCGACCTCGACCGGACGCGTCCGGTCACACTTGATCGGACGCAGCCAGCGTCCGGTCACACTCCAGCTTCTGCGTCACTCCACGTCAGCGCGACTGAACGTAGGCAGGCAGCGTCCGGTGCTTTTGGATCCAGCGTCCGGTCACTTGACCGACGCTGGCATCTCCTCCATTCTCTTCACCCTTGCACCAATGTGCCAACCACAAGAATTTACATCCGGCGCAATAGAAAATAGGCATTCCATTTTCCAGCTTCTGAAAAAAAGATGCCGCTATTTTCAATAGCCCGCAATTTTAAACTATGTTTGAGATTACTGAGAACCAATAAGAAAAATGAAGAATTAACATTTGTGCATGGTTCTATTGGTTTCCTCTTACATCAACGATCTTCTTCAACTGTGAGCAATTTATTTTACATAAACAGATCAAAATTCATGAACTTATATTATGCTCAGGCAAAGTAAACAAATACTGCAGTACATTTGCAATATTAAGGACTCTTGTACTGTTACCTTAGGTAGAAAAAAAAACCCCGAGTGCATTTACTTGTTGCTGCAAACCAACTGTGTAAAGGTCTTCTATGGTTTTAGGTTTTAAGATGCCAGCATCTGTACTGACTTGTAAGACTGTAGGAAGTTTCGGTACACTATGGTGGAGCAATAAAGTCGAGCAAGTACCGATTAAGTTCGTTGGCGAAAAGGATTGGAGAGCTTAAGGGGGTGTTTGGTTCCATGGACTAAATTTTAGTTTATGTCATATCGGATGTTCGGATGTTATTTAGGAGAACTAAATATGAGTTAATTATAAAACTAATTACATAGATGGAGACTAATTTACGAGACGAATTTATTAAGCCTAATTAATCCGTCATTAGCATATATTTACTGTAGCACACATTGTCAAATCATAGACTAATTAGGCTTAAAAAATTCGTCTCGCAAATTAGCCACAATCTGTGCAATTAGTTATTTTTTTCGTCTATATTTAATACTTCATGCATGTGTCAAACATCCGATAAGACATGGACTAAAATTTCCCTGTAGTAACCAAACACCCCCTAAACCAAATCAGGAGAAGAACACAGCACACTTGCTTTCTTGAGAAATAAAGGATATATGACCGGGCTTCTTGAAAAGTCTACACATATACAGCTAGTGCAGTGCAGCAGCAGATAATATATATGTAGATATATATATGCAGCAGAAAGTGCTTAATGCCTTCATTCACCACACCAACCATACTTTAATTAACTCTCAGTCTCAGTCTCAGTCTCAGTCTCCGGTGAGTGATGACTGTAGGTCTGTTGTGAGTTGTGACTAGTAGTGAGAGCATGCAATGCAGCAGGTTTTAATCCTGAAGATACGAGTCCCCTTTTGGCATTTATTTATATCCTACTTAAATGCCTTCTTTTCCGGCAATAAATTGATCGATGGTGGTATCTTATAGTTTGATGATGGAATTTATTTTCTTTGAAGGATGACAACATATATATGACGACTACCACTACTATTAGCATTTACAACTCATCAGTGTAGTTGTACTAGTAGAAGAAAGAGTTAAATGCACGAGAAATCCATAAACTTACATGGATGTTTCGATTAGGTTCATCAATTACAAAAATATAGTTCTAAGTCCATAACCTTTTAAAGTTGTACACTATAGGTCCGTACCCCTCCACATATGCATCTTATGCTGATGTGACGTGCCACGTGTGCGTCTTCTCTCTCATGTCTCCCTTTTTTCTCTCCCTCAGCTCTCTTCCATATTTCATCAAGCAAGTCTTGAGCGACGTAGAGCTTGCGGTACACCTCTGTTTCCTCAGTCCTCATGCCCGTTTCCACTAGACACGTGCTTCAGCTGCTCATTAATTGTCGACACCTGGGTGCAGCCTCACGAGTGAGCGGAGTAGCCAGTAGTGGTGGCAACGTGATGGCGTTCGTCCTGATGGTGTTGATGCGCATGCTCGGGCGCGCCAGAAGCTAGCTCCTCAGCCACCGCCTGTACTACGCTTACACGCCGAGGACGGTGGCTTTGGATATACCTATACGTACAGGATGTGCTCATGCAGAGAATGGAGTCGGCGTCTGGGTACCCATGCACCGATGCACGGCGTGCTTGAGGGAGGCCACCACATGCGTGGAACCGTGAGCTGACCACCATGACACGGTCGAAGTCCGTGAGGTCCGGCGATGCGAGCAGCACGGTACTACGAGCCTTCTGCCCCACACATCTTCATCTAGGGGGGCTGACCGGCTGAGGGAGGCCATGTTGTTGTGCAGCACGTCAGGCACCTGTGGCGCGCCATGGTGTGCTGTGTGTAGCCACTCAGGGTGGCTGCCGAGTGCCGACCGCAGACTGCCGAACAAGAACACGGCTCATGAGAGGTGGTGAGGTCATGTCATGCACGGCGATGAAGAGAACAGAGGACGCCGTGCACTGCTGTCGTGTGTTATAACTCGTATACTACCCCATAGCAGATTTGGACTAATGAAATTAATTACGTGTTCCACAAAATATCTTCATGTTTTCATTGGTCTTAGTCGGTATGTACTGCATGCCTGGGACATGTGCATTATTGATGGAGAAGACAGTGAACTGGAGCTCTGGCTGAGCCAGGAACACTTCCTTCTCAGTCGGTAGCTATTGTTGAACGCTGAGATCACCTCCGCTGCGCACTCCAACATTGTTCGCTCCATCATCTTGAACTTATTCATGGCGTAGTTCACCACCTCGCAGGGGGTGTAGACCACGTCTAGGTCGAGCTTGGCGGCCATGGCGCGGCCGACGTTGTCCACTTGTCCTGCATGCCGACTGCCGGCAAGGATGACTTTGGCGCATTTTCAGAGGAACTCGCACTCGCTTGGGCGTTGCGCGTCAACGCCATCGTGACACTGCTGCTGCTGCATTCAATCATGAGCCCTGCACCCAGGTGTCGACGAGAAGAAGACAAGCAGTTGAAGTGGCTGGTGGAAACGGGCATGAGAATCAAGGCGTGTGCAAGCTCAAGGTCGCCTGGACATGCTTGATGAAATGTGTCCGAGAGACTGAGTAGGAGAGGGAAAAGAAGAGGAAAGATGCACATGTGGCACGACATGTCAGCATATGATGCATATGTGGAGAGTTATAGACCTTGGTGAACAACTTTAAAATTTTATGGACCTAGAAATCCACTTTTAAAGTTGATAGACCTAATTAAAACACCCACACAAGTTTATGGACCTCTGGTGTATTTAACTCCAGAAGAAATGAAATGGTAGGTTTTAAGAGATTTGTAACATTGAAAAGCACAGATTCATGGAAAAGGAAACCCAGCCACGACTCATCAACAATGCACAGACAAGACGAAGCGTGAAAAAAACAGTCCTGGCGAAATCAAGCAGACAAGAACAAATACAGGCAGCTAGCTAATTACTGAATCTGTTCGTAATTCGTATATGCACGGCGCCGAATTGAAGATGAAGTAAAGACAAGCAAGAAGTTCAGAGAGAAAGGGAGGTTGGGACGATGGTGAGAAGAAGTGATGAGCGAGGGATCATCAGGCCCTCGGGCATAGCTGGGGAGGAGCTCATACAGCATAGAAGATACCTCCTGAAATATTTTAGATACAGGAGGCATAAAAATTTCAGTAAGATTATACCCCTATCAACTCTTGGCATATATAGGCATGTAATTCTATCTATCAAACTTTTTCATCACAAAGAAACACTTAGCATATAGAGTTTTGTTTCTTCAGTTTGGTCTATATACGTAGCTAGCAATTCTCCTTGCACATCCTGTAAGTTTTTTTTGTTACAACAGTGTAATAATTTCAGTTCCAAAGAAAATTACTGCACTCGATCTGGTTAGAAACACCATTCATGTAATGATAATAAAAAGTGAGATAAATTTAAAAAAATGGCCTGATACAAACCTCCATCAAACTCGGTTCAGTATTAGCATGAATGCTCAAGACCTCTTATATGGAAAAGCAATATATGTAATACTTAATGTTCTACATTAAGCCAAGTTCATGCCTTAATTAGCCCCTGTTGATGATGTCTTATGCTAAGACGGTGCATATTAAGCCACTAGGGTTCAGATTAGCATGTAGGAGGAGAATTTGCAAATCACGGCCAAATTGAAACTTTCCTCCAAATTCTCGAAACCCTGGATCATGATTTTTGTCCTTTTACCCCAAATTTCAAAATGGAAACTCTAATTTCTACTAAGTTTGGGCCTTGGGACCGCTTACCTTAGCTCGGCGTCGTCACTGCCATCATGCTTGGGCACGGCGGCGCCACTGACGTGTCCTCACCCCGACACCACCACCGCGCATCAGGACCCGTCGCGCCACCGCCGCAGATGAAGAACACGGCTCGCTGCGACGCCCATTACGGACCGCGCCACCTTGCCAGATTGTCGCGCCTCATTTCTCTCTTTCTCCCTCTGCTTTCCGCCACCGTTGAGTCACAGTCACGGTGAACCAGAGATTGAGCACCCCTCATCAATTACTCATGCCCACGTCTCTGCCTTTACGTCCTCTTGCCGACCGCCCCCACCCCGCCTTGATTACAGCCAGGCCGAGCTCCAATTTTAGAGTTTTGCTCCTGCCGCCGCGCCATTAAGGCCCAGCCCGCCTCACCGTGGCTAGCTCCAACCTCACCATCTTGCGTCGAATTGACTGCACCACTAGCCCTGCCTAGAACCCCTCTTCGTCGTGCGCACGCTAGTCGTAGCTCTAGTATCGCCTCCTCACCGCTGACGCGGTCGTGCCTTTGCGGTCCACCATTCACCTCGCAGCGTGCACGTGGCCAGCCTCACTCGGGTCATCTCTGGCTGAGCCGGCACCTCGGTTAGGTCACTGGTGAGTTGTCGTTGCTCATCCGCTACCCCTACTACCTTGTTGTTGTTGCGGCTCACCAGAACGCCGTCGCCTTTGCCATAGGGTGCCCGCCGTCATGGAGGGGTCCTTCTACGATGTCTCGGCTCATGCAACCACCGTCCATCGCCTCACATCGACCCCCTTAGTGAGATTCTGCCTCTTAGCTAGGTTAGCATGGGTCTCGGGTGGCCAGCGCTGTCGCCAGTGCTACTGTTCGCAGCATCGGAGCACGTGCGGGAGGCCAGGGACCATGCCGTTGTGAAGAGGAGAGAGTACAAGGGTCTTTTTATATAGGTGTTGTCTCTAGGAATAGTAACGTGGACTGTGGGTTGTTTTGTTCCTAGTCTAGGGGCGTTTTTGCTTATATATCAGCGCACGCAGGATTTCCCCGTCGCAGGCCATCTCCGCGTGGGCTGCACCGTGGGCCACCGCGCGCTCACTCATGCGCTGCGTCGCATGGGCTATGTGTGTGGGCCGTGCGGGAGAATTCGATTATCTTTTTCATAAGAAATTAGAAATAGTTTTCTAATATAATTTTTGAGCTGATCTTCAGTAAATCATAAAAAATCATGTAGGTTTCCAAAAATTGTGAAACAAATTTTGTTAAGTTCCTAAAATTGTGCTCTATCTGTTAGTGTATTTAGTTCATATATGTACATGTTGATACTAGGAGCTATTAAATCATTTGAGAGTGCTTAATATTACTAGGTTAAATATTGCATGAATTTTTGTGGTAAATTGGTGATAGCTTTAATCCTGAAATTTTTATAGTAGTTTTATGGTATTATTATGTAGTCGCTGTAATTTGTGTAGCCCTAGAATAGGCTAAGCACTAGGATAGTTAGGTGCTCCTTGTTGTAATATAAGTTAAATCGCTAATAAGAGTAAGATTACATTTTAGTTGCTAAGTTAATACCTGTTAGGTGAATCTAGACCCGTGTTGGTGGAAATGATAGGTAGTTAGTATCTTAGCCATTAGATCTAGCTTAGTGGCTTAGTAGATGTATTCTTATCTTAAGAATTGTTGTTGCCTTAATATTAAGGGTTGCATCGTCATTGTATGCATCTAGAGAACGAGTTGGTGGAGTTCGTGATCGCCGGAGAGTAGGAGTACGAGGAGGTGATCGAGGAGTATGAGGAGGAGATTCTCGTACAGGAGGAAGCCTTGGAGCCACCGACAACTGACATAGCTGACAATCTGCCGGCCCAAGGTAAGCCCCGGTGCATAACTCTTATTTTGAATAATCACTAGATATATATACGTGATGTGCATTTACGTTATATGATTTATATTGAAACTACATGCATAGATAAACCTACCTATGAGTCCTACTAGCATAGGTCAAGTAGCTGCTATGCTTAGGCTATCGGTAGCGTGAGTAACCTGTTGTTACTCATAATAGTTGATTATTATTATTACTCACATGATAAAATGGTGAAAGGAAATGGAGATCGAACAGGGATATGGTACGGGTATTGGTGGGTGTAATAAGTTGTGTTCCACGACCAATGGGACATAGCTTGGTTACATTGTTTTCCCTGTCCGTGTTAGTTAAGGACCGTTCGTTGCTGTGGATGATAGTCAGGTCACAGACTTATTATCTTGAGCACATACTTACTTATGGGAGCGGTGAAAGGTCCTAATATGGCTAGAGGAGGGGGGTGAATAGCCTATTTAAAAATCTATAAATCAACTAGAGCAATTTGATTAGTATAACAAATAGCGAAATGCAAACTTGCTCTAGCTTTACAAGGGTTGCAAGCCACCAATCCAACAATTCTAGTTGCAATGATTCCTAGGCACACAACTTACAAAGATACTACTCACTAAGAGCTCTCAAACTTACTACTCTAAAGAGCTCCAGATGTGTCAGGTCTCAACGGTCATGACATGACCGGATGTGTCAGGTAGAAAATGACCGGACGCTGGACCATAGCGTTCGGTCATTTCCAGTAAGCTCCCAGAGACGCATTTCTTCGACCAGACACGTCCGGTCACACTTGACCGGACTCAGCCAGCGTCCGGTCAGTTACCCTGACTTCAGTGCAGCTACGTTAGCTCTGACCAGACGCTGCCTTCCAGTGTCCAGTCAGTCAGAGACACAGCGTCCGGTCGCATGCTCGACGCTAGGTTATCACTGCCACGCCTGACTGGACGCATTGGTCCCCCTGAGACCAGTGTCTGGTCAGTTGTAAAACAGCGAGACTGAGTCTCTTTCATTTCTATCTCCTTCACCCTTGCTCAAATGTGCCAACCACCAAGTGTATCATCTTGTGCACATGTGTTAGCATATTTTCACAAATATTTTCAAGGGTGTTAGTACTCCACTAGATCCTAAATGCATGTGCAATGAATTAGAGTATCTAGTGGCACTTTGATAACCGTATTTCGATACGAGTTTCACTTCTCTTAATAGTACGGCTATCTATCCTAAATGTGATCACACTCACTAAGTGTCTTGATCACTAAAACAAAATGGCTCCTACATTTTATACCTTTGCCTTGAGCCTTTTCTTTTTCTCTTTCTTATTTTCCAAGTTCAAGCCTTTGATCATAACCATGCCATCACCATTGTCATGATCTTCGTCATTGCTTCATCCCTTGGAGTAATGCTACCTATCTCATGATCACTTTGATAAACTAGGTTAGTACTTAGGGTTTCATTAATTAACCAAAACCAAACTAGAGCTTTCAATCTCTCTCTTTTTGGTAATTGATGACAACCCTTATATAAAGATATGAATTAAAGTTTATTTGAATCCATGTTGCTTGCCCAAGCATATTTACCATGTGTAAAGTATATGGACAAGTTACATGAACTCCATATGGTAGCAATTGCCCCCCCTACATATGTGCTAAGAGTTTGGATTGTAGCCTTGCACATATGCTTAGATAGGAAATATAGGAGACAATTTCTACCAAGTGATGCTAAGGTATAAGAGATCGACCTTTGAAGCGTGATACCAATCAGAGTGCACCATTATTCATCCTTAGCACTATTTGTAACTAGACATACATAAAAACTAGAATACCCCATGAGATCAATATTACAAGTAAGGGTCTAATTTTCATACGATGAACATAAGTCTAGTTACTTTAGCTAGATACCACTTGATAGCTAGATTTTCATTTCATCATTCAAATTTACAACTAGCATACACCACACAAACATGGATATTGAACTTTAAAACTTATGTCGTGCAAGCAACTATATGAAATGCATCATACAAGTTTATGAGCTTGCTCCCCCTACGTGTATGCTCAAAATTTTAATTGATCTCCTTCCTTTAATTGATCCCCTTCCTTTGTCATATTTTATCTCATCCTTATCTTTTCATCTTTTCACTATCTTTGTACACTATTTCTCTGCCTTTGTCATCAATGACCACAAAGGTTTAAAGTAGAGATAGGTTGAGATTATTAATATCAACAATTAGCACAAAAGGTGAGCTCAAATTATAGATAGGTTGGGGTGAAACCATGTGAAGTGGGGATCATTTTCCCAAATTGGTTCAATCTAGATTACTTGCAAAAGTTATTTAACTCGGTTTGATCCAAGGACAAACTTCTTCACACCTCCAAATAAGGGTTATCTTGTACCATATTGAGTTAAACACTTATAGCTTATTTTCTAGATCAAACACTAGGTTTACAAGCCCACAATCATGTCATATGCTACCACTAGATCATTTCAAACACACAAGCAATAGTGGTACCTTATAAGCATCAAATTCTTTTGATTTTCATGAATGAGCCTATTTAATATGTGAAATATGTCTAGATGCACTAATCATGTCCTTAGCATGGATGTATGCGATGCCAATCAACTTTTATCTTGAATTGCTTGAAGAAGAGGCATGTCATATAAATTTGGGGGTGCATCAACACATATTGGAGAAGTCAAGTATGTTCAATTCATTCCTTAGCTTGCAAAACCTCTTCTCATCAAGTGGCTTGGTGAATATATCGGCAAGTTGATCTTCGATGCCCACACTCTCTATGCAAATGTCCCATTTTTGTTGGTGATCTCTTATGAAGTGATGACAGACATCTATATGCTTTGTTCTTGAGTGTTGAACCGAGTTGTTGGTGAGCTTTACGGCACTCTCATTGTCACATAGCAATGGCACTTGCTTGAATTTGATTCCAAAGTCACTCAAAGTAGCCTTCATCCAAAGTAATTGAGCACAACAACTACCGGCCGAAATGTACTCTGCTTCGGTGATTAAAAATGGTACACTATTTTGCTTCTTTGATGACCAAGACACAGGTGATCTTCCCAATAGTTGACATGTGCCCGATGTGCTCTTTCTCTCAACTTTACATCCCGCATAATCGGAGTCCGAATATCCAATCAACTCAAATCTTGCTCCTTTGGGATACCACAATCCAATATTTTATGTATGCTTCAAGTACCTCAATATTCTCTTTGTTGCTTTCAAATGACTTTCTCTTGGTGAGGCTTGAAGTCTAGCACACATGCATACACTAAACATCACATCCGGCCTTGATGCGGTCACATAGAGTAGGTTTCCAATCATAAACTGATACATCTTTTGATCCACCATGTTGCCACTAACATCACTATCCAAGCTTCCACTTGTCTCCATTAGTATACTAATAGATTTAGCATCATCCATTCTAAACTTCTTGAGCATGTCCTTGATATACTTGTCTTGACTCACAAATGTGCTATTTTTCATTTGCTTGATTTGAAGACCAAGGAAGTAACTAAGCTCTCCAATCATGGATATCTAAAACTCATTTGCCATCATCTTACCAAACTCCTCACAAAAATCTTGATTTGTTGACCTAAATATGATATCATCAACATAGATTTGCATTACAAACAAGTCATTTCCAAGCTTCTTGGTGAAAAGAGTGGTGTCAACCTTTCCCATCTTGAATCCCTTAGAGAGTAGGAAATCCCTCAATCTCTCATACCATGCTCTTGGTGCTTGTTTCAATCCATACAAAGCCTTTCTCAACTTGTAAACATGATTGGGTTTCTTTTCATCTTCAAAACTAGAAGGTTGCTCAACATATATAAGCTCATTGATGTACCCATTGAGAAATACACTCTTCACATCCATTTGGTACAACTTGATGTTGTGGGCACAAGCATAGGCTAACAAGATCCTAATTGCTTCCAATCTTGCAACCGGGGCATATGTTTCTCCAAAGTCAAGACCATCAACTTGAGTGTAACCTTGAGCCACTAATCTTGCTTTGTTCCTTATTACTATCCCATCTTGATCTTGCTTGTTCTGAAAGACCCACTTGGTTCCAATCACATTATGATCTTTAGGCCTCTCAACTAACTCCCATACTTGGTTTCTTGTAAAGTTGTTAGCTCTTCATGCATAGCATTGACCCAATCAACATCCTTCAAAGCTTCATCTATCTTCTTAGGTTCAATGGATGACACAAATAAGAAATGCTCCCAAAATGAAGCCAATCTTGATCTTGTTTGCATACCTCTTAAAATATCACCAATGATAGTGTCCAATGGATGATCTCTTGCAACATTGGTTGGTTGAAGCACTTGCACTTGATTGCTAGCATTTGATTGATCACTTGGTTGAGATGATGAACTAGCCATTTGTTGATCTTACACATTGCCGTTACTAGTGCTTGCTTGGATTTGATCATGAGAACCAATAGCTTGCATATTTGAGTTACAGAGCACTTGATTCTTGTTATCTTCAACATCAATCACCTCTCTAGGCCTTAACTCACCAATGTCCATGTTTCTCATTGCCTTGACTAATTGAGTGCCTTTCACATCATCTAGATTCTTATCTTTCTCTTGGGAACCATTTATTTCATCAAACTCCACATCATGAACCTCCTCAAGAGTACCACTAGCCAAATTCTAAACTCTATAAGCCTTGCTTGTAGTGGAGTAACCAAGCAAGAAACCTTCATCATATTTCTTTTCAAACTTGCTCAATCTAGTGCCTTTCTTCAATATATAGCATTTACAGCCAAATACCCGAAAGTATGCTATGTTTGGCTTTTTTTCATTCAAAAGCTCATAAGGTGTCTTCTCTATCATGGGGTGACAATAGAGTCGGTTGCTATAATAGCAAGCCGTGTTGATTGCTTTGGCCCAAAATGAATGACTCACATTGTACTCACTCAACATTGATCTTGCCATGTCAATCAAAGTTCTATTTTCCTTTCAACTAAGCTATTTGATTGAGGAGTGTACTTGGCCGAGAATTGATGTCTAATTCCAAATTCATCACATAACTCATCAATTTTAGTGTTCTTGAACTCACTTCTATTGTCACTTCTAACTTTCTTGATTGTTGTTTCAAACTCATTGTGAATACCCTTGACAAAAGATTTGAATGTTGCAAACACATCACTCTTGTCACCAAGAAAGAAGACCCATGTGTATCTAGTGAAATCATCCACAATCATAAATTCATATTTATTTCCACCAATACTAGTGTATGTGGTTGGTCCAAACAAGTCCATATACATTAACTCAGATGCCTTAGATGTGCTCATCATACTCTTCTTAGGATGTGTATTAGCAACTTGTTTTCTGGCTTGACATGCACTACATAGCTTATCCTTCTCAAATATGACATCTTTCAAGTCTCTAACTAAGTCATGCTTAATCAACTTGTTCAATTGTTTCATTCTAACATGACCAAGCCTTCTATGCCATAACCAATCCATGCTAGACTTAGTGATCAAACATGTTGTCAATTGACCTTCTCTAGCATTGAAATCAACCAAGTATAGATTCTCATATCTAAATTCTTTGAATATCAAGTTAGAGCCATCTATACTTATGATCTCTACATCATCAACACTAAATATGCACTCAAAACTAAGATCACATAATTGAGCTACCGACAATAGGTTGAAGTTCAAGCTCTCCACTAGCAACACATTGGAAATGCTCAAGTCATTGGATATTATAATCTTACCAAGCCCTTTGACCTTACCTTTGCCATTATCACCAAATGTGATACTATCAATCCCATTGCTCTTATTTTTATTGATTAAATTGAATATTCTTGGATCACTGGTCATGTGTTGAGTGCACCCACTATCAAGCACCCAATGCCTTCCTCCTGCTTTATAATTGAAGTACAAAAGAAAATCAATTTCTTTTAGGTACCCAAACTTACTTGGGTCCTTGTACGTTAGTTACCAAGGTCTTTGGTACCCAAATGGCCTTCTTCTTTGGGCCCACAATTGGTGTACCAATGAACTTAGCCTTCACACCATTGGCACCCTTATAAAGCATGTAACAAGAATCAAATTTGATTGAGGATACATTAGGTAGCTTGTTCTTATTAATTTTGCAATATTGCTCTATATGCCCAACTTGATTGCATCTATTATAAAACCAACCATTACCCTTCACAAAGCTAGCTTTGGAAGTGACAAAGACCGCCTTGCCTTTCTTGGGGGTATAGCCTAATCCCTCTTTGTTGAGAGAAAACCTTTGGCTACCCAAGCACTTTAGCAAGCGGGCATCTCCACCATAGGCATTGCCTAAGGCACGAGTGAGCTCATTCACCTCCTTCTTGAACGACTCATTCTCCACCATTAGTGAGGTTTCACAAGTGAGACCATCACTCAAAGGTGAAGTGGAAGTGGTAGTGCTACAAGAAGTGTTAGTGGGAGTACCAAAAATAGATTCATCAATAAGATCACATGTTAGTCCCACATCACATGATATGATCACTTGCTCCTTCTTGGCTTCCTCCACTTTGACTTGCTCAATGAGAGAGGAGTGAGCCTTTTTGAGCTTAGAGTGAGCTTTGCCAAGCTTCTCATGGGTTTCCATTAGCTTCTCATGAGTAGCATTGAGCTCATCAAAGGATTGCTTAAGAAATTTTACTTTCTTGTGTAATTCTTTGCACTCCTTTCTCTTTATCTCATTGCAATTGTGCACTTGCTCACACATGTCCAAGAGCTCCTCCTTGGTGTACTCCTCATCCTCATCATCATCATCATTATCATTCCTACAAGAGTCACTTTCACATTCATCATCATCACTCTCAACATATTTTACCTTGGTAGGCTTTGCCATGAGGCATGTTGATGGAGTGTCGAAGATGGAGAGCTTCTTGTTGATGGCGATGCTTGCTAGTGCTCTCTTGATAAGATTTCTTGTCATCATTACTAGAGCTATCATCATCCGAGGAACCATCACTATCCCAAGTGACTACATAGCCTCCACCTTTCTTCTTCTTTTGAAATGTCATTCTCTTCTCCTTTTTTCTTTCTTGTCCTTTTTGAGCTTCTTCTTCTCATCCTCATCATTGTCACTATTGTAAGGACAATTTGCTACAACGTGATCAGGGCTCTTGTAATTGTAGCATTTTCTCACATACTCTTTGCTCTTGGTGTGATATCTTCTTGTTCTTGCACCATAGCCCTTCTTCTTCATGAATTTGCCCATCTTGTGCACAAATAGAGCCATGGCTTTATCATCAATGTCACTAAGATCATCATCATCACTTGATTCTTTCTTGGACTTGCTCTTGTTCTTGGATGATGATGAGCTAGCCTTAAATGCTATACTCTTCTTCTTCTTCTTCCTTCTTGTCATCCTTGTCATCCCCCTCCCTTTCTACACGGTATGTCTCTTGGGTCATGACATCACCTAGTACTTAGTTAGGGGTAATCTCCTTCAATCCTCCTCTTATGATTAGCAATCTCAACATCTCAAATCTTAGAGGTAGGCACATCAAGAATCGATGAGAGACATCATCATCCTTGATCTTCTCTCCCAATACCTTCAAATCATTTACAATCACTTGCAATCAATGGAACATCTCCGGAATGCTCTCATCTTCCTTCATCTTGAAGCTTGTCAATTTATCCTTGAGGATATATAACTTTATCGATGGAACATCTCTGGAATGCTCTCATCTTCCTTCATCTTGAAGCTTGTCAATTTATCCTTGAGGATATACAACTTGGCACTCTTCACCGCTGGTGTGCCCTCATATGTTTCTTCCAATCTTTTCCACACCTTATTTGCTCTTTCACAATCCTTCATTTGCTCAAACACCTTGGAATCAATGGCATTGTAAATGATGTTGAGAGCCATTGTATTGCATTGCATGTTGATCTTATCTTGGTTGGTGGGATCATCGGGATCAAATGATAGCATAGTCATTCTCGGTCACTTTCCATACTTGATCATTGATTGAACCAAGATACATCCTCATCTTTCTCTTCCAATAATCATAGCATGTGCCATCAAAGAATGGTGGTTTGCCCCCCACATGGTTGAACATAACTTGAGCCATAATTTGACACCGAGGTTGTTAAGCCTTCAACCAAACGGTGACCATGACTCTAATACCACTTGAAAGGTCCTAATATGGCTAGAGGGGGGGTGAATAGCTTATTTAAAAATCTACAAATCAACTAGAGCAATTTGATTAGTATAACAAATAGCGAAATGTAAACTTGCTCTAGCTTTACAAGGGTTGCAAGCCTCCTATCCAACAATTCTAGTTGCAATGATTCCTAGGCACACAACTTACAAAGATACTACTCACTAAGAGCTCTCAAACTTGCTACTCTAAAGAGCTCCACTAGATGAACTTAAAAAAACAAAGCAAGCTCTCAAATCTAATTACACTAAAGAGCTTGCTACAACTAGTTTGCAAGAATGTAAATGAGTGAGTAGGATGATTATACCACTGTGTAGAGAAATAAACCAATCACAAGATGAAGATTAAGCCAATCATCGGAAGAATACAAATGACAAGAGACAACTAATTTTCTCCTGAGGTTCACGTGCTTGCCAACACGCTATGTCCCCGTTGTGTCGACCAACACTTGGTGGTTCGGCGGCTAAGAGGTGTTTTACAAACCTCATCTACATGATTGGACACTACAAGAACCTACCCACAAGTGAGGTAACTCAATGACACAAGCAATTTACTAGAGTTACCTTTCGACACTCCGCCGGGGAAGGTACAACTCCCCTCACAATCACCAAAGACGGCCACAAACAATCACCAACTCGTGCCAATCCTCCACCACCGCACCAAGCCGTCTAGGTGGTGGCAACCACCAAGAGTAACAAGCAAAATCCGTAGCGCAACACGAATACCAAATGCCTCTAGATGCAATCACTCAAGCAATGCACTTGAATTCTCTCCCAATCTCACAAAGATGATGGATCAATGATAGAGATGAGTGGAAGGGCTTTGGCTAAGCTCACAAGGTTGCTATGTCAATGAAAAAGTGTAAGAGAGAGAGCTTGAGCCAGCCATAGGGCTTAAATAGAAGCCCCTATGAAATAGAGCTGCTGTACCCTTTCACCAGGCACTGTTTGGGGTGACCGGATGCTCTGGTCCTACTGACCGGACATAGGGCTCAGCGTCCGGTCACCCGATGGTGGCCACATGTCATGCTACGTTCAACAAGAGTCGTCTGATCTCAACGGTCATGACATGACCAGACGCGTCAGGTAGAAAATGACCGGACGCTGGACCATAGTGTCCGATCATTTCCAGTAAGCTCCCAGAGACGCATTTCTTCGACCGGACACGTCCGGCCGCACTTGATCGGACTCAACCAGCGTCCGGTCAGTTACCCTGACTTCAGTGCAGCTACGTCAGCTCTAACCAAACGCTGCCTTCCAGCATCCGGTCAGTCAGAGACCCAGCGTTCGGTTGCATGATCGACGCTAGGTTATCACTGCCATGCCTGACCGGATGTGCCGGTCCCCCTGAGACTAGCGTCTGGTCAGTTGTAAAACAGCGAGACTGACCCTCTTTCATTTCTATCTCGTTCACCCTTGCTCAAATGTGCCAACCACCAAGTGTATCACATTGTGCACATGTGTTAGCATATTTTCACAAATATTTTCAAGGGTGTTAGCACTCCACTAGATCCTAAATGCATGTGCAATGAATTAGAGTATCTAGTAGCACTTTGATAACCGCATTTCGATATGAGTTTTACTCCTCTTAATAGTATGGCTATCTATCCTAAATATGACCACACTCACTAAGTGTCTTCATCACTAAAACAAAATGGCTGCTACATTTTATACCTTTGCCTTGAGCCTTTTGTTTTTCTCTTTCTTCTTTTCCAAGTTCAAGCCTTTGATCATAACCATGCCATCACAATTGTCATGATCTTCGTCATTGCTTCATCACTTAGAGTAGTGCTACCTATCTCATGATCACTTTGATAAACTAGGTTAGTACTTAGGGTTTCATCGATTAACCAAAACCAAACTAGAGCTTTCAAGCGAGAAGGCTCATTGCTCTCTTGTCGTGGGTTCTGGCTCTTTCTAGAATGACTAATTGGAGGTGAGGATGGTGGAGGTCTAAGCACCACACTAAGTCTAGGACTCAGGAGTGGGGGCTTAGAGTCTAAGTTAGGACGGGGACCTAGACCCCTTGATAGGAGAGTGGTGGGTTGGTCTTGCTTGTGCCTGGGGTACAAGCGAGGCATGTGTTTCGGGGTACCCAGCTATGATATATTGGTTCATGAATCACCATGTGATATGGTATGACTTGACTATGGTCTAGCACCATAGTAATAACTGGAAGATGAAAGATGGTGAAATGGATCTGATTGCTCAACTCTTGCTTGAAAGTAGAACATGTGCTTACATAGAATGGTTAGCTAATGAACTAATCATGACTACTAATAAAACACATACATGAGGATTCAATACTAGTCAGGAAACCTAGCAAACTATAAAGCTTATCATATCCTTTGGAGTCGTGAAATTATTCTCACTAGTCAGGTAAGTCTTGCGAGTACATTGTGTACTCAGGATTTATTTACCCCTGTTGTAGGTGTAGCTTGAGGAGTGGCTGTTGTGTAGAGGATTCTTCTGGTGGGCACAGACGGATCCTTGTATCTTATCGTTAAATGTTTATTTCAATTTTGCTGTTTAAATTCCGCACTCTGAACTTGGTATTGTAATAATGTATTTCTGAGAACTCTTGTTGTATGAAATGGACTAAGTATTGTAAACTCACTCTCATTATTGGATCCTGGATGAAAAACATGGAGTGTTCGAGTTCTCCCTTGGGGTGTGCTCGATAGAACCATCCGATGTAGCCAACTTTTGGGGTGCTGAGTGTCTAGTAAAAGATGAGCGTCTCCGAAGGCGTGCTATTTTGGGCAGTTCTGCCACATCTCTTGCCTCTCATAAGATGCAATGAGCTCATCAAAGGCTTGCTTAAGGGCTTTTAGTTCCTTACGCAAGTCTTTGCATTCCCTTCTCTTAATGTCAAAATGTTCTTTAGCATCTTCCAACATGTCAATTAGTTCATTTTTAGTTGGTTCATCGTCATCATTACTTTCACTTTCATTATCATGTTCCTCATCACATCCATCATGACAAGTTTTTATCTTAGTGGCCTTAGCCATGAAGCAAGTCGATGGAGTGTCAAAGAGAGAAGGCTTCTCATTAATGGTAATACTTGTAAGAGCCTTCTTCTTGGTGGTCTTGTCATCATTACTATCATCATCATCACTTGAGGAAGCATCACTATCCCTAGTGATCACATATGAGTCACCCTTCTTCTTTTTCTTGAAGGTCAAGTTATCCTTCTCCTTCTTCTCCTTCTTGTCCTTCTTCTTGTCCTTTTTATCATCATCTTCATTCTCACTATTGTAGGGGCATTGGGCAATAAGATGATCCTTGCTACCACACTTGGAGCACTTCCTTGCTTCATCCTTGTTTCTTGATGATGACTTCTTCCTTCTTGCATAATAGCCCTTCTTCACCATGAATTTGTCAAATCTCTTCACAAAGAGAGCCATCTTCTCATCATCAAACTCATCAAAGCTTGAATCTTAGTCTTCATTTGATGAATCTTGCTTTGCCTTGCCCTTGGATGATGTGGCCTTGAATGCCACATTCTTCTTCTTCTCATCCTTCTTCTCATCTTTCTTCTTCTTCTCTTCCTTCTCATCATCATCTCTATATGTGTCATCGATCATCACATCTCCCAACACTTGGTTTGGTGTCATGGTGTCCAAACCACTCCTTACTAGAATAGTGATCAATGTCCCAAATCTTGATGGTAAGCATCTCAAGAACTTGTGGGAGAAGTCCTTGTCCTTCACCTCTTCTCCAAGTGCTTTGATATCATTGACAATCACTTGAAGCCTATGGAACATCTCCGGCACACTCTCATTTTTCTTCATCTTGAAGCTAGCAAACTTCTCCTTAAGGATATAAGCTTTTGCACCCTTCACCGCTTGTGTGCCCTCAAATGATTTTTCTAACTTCTTCCATGCCCCACGAGCCATCTTAATATTCTTGATTTGCTCAAATGTTCTCTCATCCAATGCATCTTGAATGGCACTAAGAGCAATGTTATTATTTTGGAGAAGCACTTCTTTGGCTGTGGAGAGATTCTCTAGATTAGCTATCTCAATCTTGGTCTCCACCACCTTCCACCCATTTCTATTTATTGACTTGATGTATATTGTCATCTTAGCCTTCTAATAAGGATGATTGAAGCCATCAAATTGGGGTGGCTTCTTGGTGTGGAAGGTTGACACCGAAGGTTGTTAAGCCTCAAATCATGGCGATCACGCTCCGATACCACTTGAAAGGTCCTAATGGCTAGAGGGGAGATGAATAGCCTATAAAAATTTCTACAACAACACTTAAGCAAGGTGGATAGACAAATATGAAGCAAAGCAAGTGTTGCGCTAGCCTACTCAAAATGCAATCCTCCTATTCATAATTATAGTCATTATGATATCTAATTCACACAAAGAGGCTATGTCACTACCACTAAGTTAGTGAGATCTCAAAGACTAACTAAAGAGCCTCACTAACCACTAGACACCACACAAGCTAACTCTCAAAACTAATTACACTAAAGAGTTTAGTTACACTAGAAATGTAAATACAAGAGTGAGGTAGTGAAGTTATACCGATGTGGCAAGCGATGATCAATTAATCAATCACAAGATCACATCCTCAGGACAAGATGACACAAGATTTTTCACTAATGTTCACTTGCTTGCCGGCAAGCCAGACTCCGTTGTGACGATTCACTCACTTAGAGGTTCACATGCTAATAGGAATCACACGCCTAACCCATAATTGGGTGCCGCACAACCAACACAAGATGAGGATCACACAAGCCACGAGCAATCCACTAGAGTACCTTTTGGCTCTCCACCGGAGGAAGATCAAGAACCCCTCATAATCACCACGATCGGAGCCGGAGACAATCATCTTCCTCCGCTTGACGATCCTCACTACACCAAGCCGTCTAGGTGGTGGTAACCAACAATAGAAACAAGCGAATCCCGTAGAAAAACACGAACACCAAGTGCCTCTAGATGCAATCACTTAAGCAATACACTTGGATTCACTCCCAATATCACAAAGATAATGAATCTATGATGGAGATGAGTGGAAGGGCTTTGGCTAAGCTCATAGGGTTGCTATGTCAATGCAAATGGCCAAACGAGTAAGCTATAGCCGGCCAAACACCTTATATAGGCGTCCCCTCAAAATAGAGCCGTTGGCTCTCTATTTGGGCAGAGATCAACATGACCGGACGCGCCGATCAATGTGACCGGATGCACAACCTTTAGCGTCCGGTCGCTGATCTGCTGCCACGCATCCACAAGATTCAACCGGTGTTGTTCATCCCCAATGGCTAGTTAGCCACGCGCACAACACTTAAGTGATGACCGGACATGCCGGTACGACGACCGGACGCGCCGATGCCATGCTAGCCCACACGCGTGCCCGCGACTCCATGCACTGACCAGACGCGCCGCTCCCTATGGCTTCCTGACTTCAGATCATTTTTAGTAAGCATCTAGAGCCGGATTTTCTTGATCAGACGCGTCAGATCAACAGCGACCGGACGCACGGCGGTGTCTAATCCTTTCTTCTCCTCTGCATGCCAAGTTTCGCGCCCGATGTCAGCTTACGTCACCTATGACCGGACGCACCTCTGTCGTGTCAGGTCACAAACACTGTTCAGCGTCCGGTTGCAGAACCGACTGCGCCCCTCACTGCGCAACACTGATAGGACGTAGGCTCAGAGTCCGGTCGCTGCGGGAGGAGTGTCTGGTCACTGAAAAACAGTGCCTCCACTTCATCAACTTCTCCACCCTTGCTCAAATATGTGAACCACCAAGTGTATCACCTTGTGCACGTGTGTTAGCATTATTTCACAAACATTTTCAATGGTGTTAGCTCTCCACTGGATCTAAATGCATATGCAATGAGTTAGAACATCTAGTGGCACTTTGATAACCACATTTCGATACGAGTTTCACCCCTCTTAATAGTACGACACATAGACAACCATAAAACTAACGTATCATTGCAGTAGTTGCTAGTTACAACATATCAATATGTTGCTTGGTGCATTACTAATGTTCAAATCACAAAATTTGCTAAATAAAATATCTAATTGCAAATATATTATGACAAAATAAGACCCATTTTTTCATATATTTTGATTGAAAAAACTTATCGCATGTAGGCTCCAATGTCATCTTGGTTTTGGCCAAAAAAAGGTTGGTTCTGACGGAAAACATGGTTACCATCAAACGACCCCTTGTAACCTAAAATGTTGCACTGTCCCAACTCTAGCTTGGTCTTAAACCAAACATATCATTTTTTTTCTAATAAAGATTGACCCCCAACTTTACCCATAGGCAGAGTTAGAGCAATTTGAAGAAGGGTGTGTTTGTCTTATAAGTGCATAGACTTATACACTATGGTGCATATATGGTAAAATTTTAGTCATAACAACTGTTTTTACATTTTGAGCACCCCATGAGACCATCTCCAACAATACAAAAAAAAAAAATCTGAAAATCAGATTTTGCAACCATATTGGAAAGGAAAAAATAACCCATCGTCAACAATTTACAATAATTTGCTCCTAAAAACAAAAAAAATGTTCACTTCAAAAATTTTGGTTGTCGCCCGTGTCACACCACGTCGCCACCAGCCGGTCCACAACCAACCACTCTGGCACCCAACTCACACCCAAAACCTTCAAAACAAAATTCACATTGTCTATTCTACCTCCCAATTCTCAATCTGAAAATAGTGGCTAGAGATCCAATTCGGATGAACTTCCTAGCTTCGGTGATGACAATCACCCCGCAACCATGGCTAATTGTTGCCGGTCGTCCCGACACCCTAAAAAGAAGAGAGAACCGTGGCTCAAATCTTCGGCAGCGGGGCAACCGTTGATACAACACTTCAACTGTGGTAGTCTGCTATGCTATGTGCTGAGAATGAGAATCAGTCTATTGTTGCAAGTGAAGTGGGGTTAGGGTTCATCAAAACAACCAGAACGTGGTTTGAGTAATTTTAACCACCGTGATAGCCGTTTCGAGATAGTGCAGCTTTACTACGCAGCAATTCGTACTTGGAGGGTCTGTATGATGTAGTTCTATGAACTTTTTGTTGCTAATTTCTTTTCCTACACTATTTTCAGCAGATGTTTGGGAGATTTTGCCAAATCAATGTTGAACTGTACATGCTTCTTCCATCTCTTTCTTTTTTATGAAAAAAAGAGTTGATTACAAATGTTCAAACTTTTAACAGATTGTTTGAACTTTGTTGATACTTCAGTTACAGTCATCACCCCTAGTTTGATGTAGTTTTAACAGATTGGTTGGCCCAATTGTAGACACAATATCATAACTATTATTTGTACGACGAGTTTGTAAAAAACAATAACATAATACTATCTACTGCAAGTTTTGTCTCTACACACCAATTTAAAAAGATTTCTATGGCGTGACAGTATTAGATATGATGCTATGATAATGCATTTAGATTAGCTAATAAGCACACCTTTAGTAATCAGTAGTAATTAATTAAACCAAGCAATGAAAAGTAGAAAAAAAATGGAGAGACCAGAAATGGCAAAGAGACTAGACACGGTCTAGCGTGAATGTTTTAAGGATTTAAAGTGCGTAGGCAAATTTCGAATCCAATATGGCTAATAACTATTGCATTGAAAAAATATACTTAAACTACTCACGGCTTTAGAGAAAACTATATATAAATACCTATGGAACTTTAAGATTACTTGTTAGTGGATACTTCGTGGCCTAATCAGGGAGAGATTAGTGTCCAGACACTCGCGCCTGCTGTCCGTCTATTTTCATAATGGATGCAGGTCACTCAATAATGACACCCACAGGCTGCCTATGGATGTAGCTCCGTGCTCCACTCCGTCTCGTGCTTCGCGCCTGCCTGCCCATGGATGCAGCTTCGTGTCTACTTCATCTCGTGCTCCACGCCTGCTGCTCGCCCATGGATGCAGCTTCGTGCTCCGCGCTAGTAGCCAAGCCCATGGATATATAGCTTTGTGCTCCGCGACTGCTGCCGCGCCCGCTTTGCTTCCCGTGCGCACGCGGGGACCGCTGCGGCTGAGGGAACCACCTTCGCCTACACCCCCTTGCCGCGCTTGCTCATGAAACACTTGCAACATAAAACATTTGTTGCAACATACGTCCGGAACAAATGAAATATTTATAACATACGTTTGCAACATATGTGTATGGGCACAACAACCTATGCAACATCCAAATAAAACACTTGCAATATTCGTTTGAAACAGCTGAAACATTTAAAACATACACTTGCAACATACGTATATAGCCAGTGCAACAAATACAACATCCAGATAAAACACTTGCAACATACGTTTGAAACAGATGAAACATACACTTGCAATATACGTGTATAGTCATTGCAACATATGCAACACTAGATCTACTTTTGCAACATCTAGATGAAACGTATGCAACATACATCTAAAACGCATAAAATATACGGTTGCAATATGTGCTCATTTACTTGCTACCCCCAATGGACGCTCGTTGACATGGAGCTTGATGCCACAGCGCGGAGGTCGGATATCGGCCGTGAGCAACACGAGTCCGGGCAGGAGGCGCGAGGTGCGGCGGAGCGCAACGTGAGGCGAGAGCATCACTAGGCATGAGGCGCGAGTGGGGCGCGAGGCACGAGGCGCGGGGCTAGGTGGGTCCATCCCATCTGGACGGGCGGACGCTCGGTAGAGAGCATTACTGTTTTAAAGATGCAGCATGTTTTATGTCATGGTATAACTTATACATATAAAAGCTAGTTAGTATATACTCCCTCTGTTCTATATTGTAAGATGTTTTGGCTTTTTCTATACTAGTGGCCATGCACGTGCAGTATGTTAAGACATACTCATATCTAAACGTGTGATGGAAGTTGCTCCTATGGAACTATGGACCAAACATTATATATATACATTCACATGTTCGATACAAGTTTCTTATATAGCAAAGATATGTTCTGAAGTCAATTCTTATTTTTTTTCAGAGCAATATTATTACCAGTTAAGAACCCTTTCTGTTGCTTTTTTATTGTTCTTATTTAATTCTATTGCTTTTGGGCCAACACATGGTCAAAGTCTGCAATTACTGTCTTCAGGTATTCTCATTTGAACCAGACTGGCAACTTTTGATTAAGACTATAAAATATTATTAGGTTACAGTAGTTCAATGAGTACAAATATTCTTATCTTTGACTATTATGTTGAAGGTTCAATGCTGACCTTTATCTTCTCATCGCTGCTAAATCCATCAAGCTGGTTCAACAATTCTAACATTGTCCTTTGCACTTCTCTATCACCACAAACTTCACTGCAGAATGAAAGAAAAAAAAGATACAAATTAATTGACTGCAGACAAATAATTTATAGTTACACACACTTTCAAAAGCACACTCGTGTTTATAAGTCAACAGTAAAAACACACACAACGTTTATGATAGCAAGTTAGCAAAAGATGGGGAAATCGGATTTAGAAAATACAACTGCCAACATCCCTTAATGATAATGTAAGGAAAATTTTACCACACCAGATATCAACAAGATTCAATCACTAATCTAATTTAGCCTTTTTTTCAAGCAAAACATTATACCGAGCACTCGCTATATATATCTTGAATATTAAAAGGATACTGTCAAGTCAATCGAGTCCACCCTTGGATAAATTAAACCGAACTAAAAACAATTCACACAGATATTAAAGATTATTTAATTCAAAGTAAACTAAAGATTCCATCACATTTGCCCAAGCCAGCCTTAGTAGTATTGTTCTTCTCTGCAAGATACTTGACTAATGGCAAGTTGGAAGGGGTTTCCAGTAAACCATTGGTTGGGAGGCATAAAGAATGGTATTTTTAGCTCCAAACTTCTTCAGCATGGCAATCCGGTCAGAAAGCAACTCTCCTGCAGTGACAGTAGTACGAAATTAACTTTTAGCTGTACAATTGAAAGTGAAAGAAATCCTAACCTTCTGTTTTTGCAGGGTATAAATTCTTGAAACCACCACTGCAGAGGACAATTAGATCACTCTGTCCACTTGGATTGTTTCTCATCCGTGACGTCACTAAGTCCTTGAATGTAAATGTTGTCAATATACAAACAGACATAGCATAGAAGAACTGAAAAATTATATAATAACTTACATGGATAGAATCCATGCCATGATGTTTATTCAGATCTTGACCAGTTACAGTGCATGTGTCTGTGTAAGAGATACGATTTCTTTCAAACCATTGTTACAATTCTCAGCAAAGCCAGACAGCAATGAATTTTCCAATTTGTCATCATCTGATGTGGAAACATAGGGGCATGCGATGGAAAACTCTAAACTTTTGAAGGAGAGCTGGTGGGCGTAACGATTATAAGCAATTAGAAATTTGATGCTTCAGTTAAACAATAACTGAGGAAAATAAGAGTGCTAATGGTTACCTTCAGTGTATTTGCTAGCGCTGGATCAACCTATGCGTCTTTAGACATGTCTGACGAATGTAGCTGGGAGGGGGGGGGGGGGGGGGGGGGGGGGGGGGGGGGAGGGGGGGGGTGGGGGGTGGGGGGTGAGGCGCGGGTTGGGGGGAGACAAGTCGATGGTCAGTGCAAACGGAAACCATGACTGTCTTAGTGATAACCTCACCATATGTAGATTAAAAGGTGGAGAACTTGCTAGTTTTATGGCTCCACGGAATAAATATCGACTTTTAATTTTCGAATCTATGCACAGGCACGGCTTCAGTTATTTTTTGTAATTCAACTGTATTGCACAAGATAGTTTCAAGCCAGTAAAATATAGATGAGTATAAAATAAGTACCTTTGAGCCAAGAAAAACAATTGCAACATCAACACATTCTTCTGAGCATCCTCCGCTGAACACTAATAATAAAATCACGACATCAGGATTCAGGGAACTGAAGTTTCACCAATGGGGATAATTACCATTAAGTTTGACCAGCTACCTTCCGCAAGAACAGATTTAGCTAAACCTTTTGGCGACACTGTCTGATAGTGGACCACTTCTTTAACATCATCAGAATGGAATCTGGACGATAAAGATCAACAGAATGATAATGTCATGGTCTTAGAAGTCGTGGATAGGAACTTGTGGAGGCTAAAGCTAAATAGGACTTTGCAGCTTCCTGGCCGGCAACATCTCTCCCTCCAACATGCATATAGCAATGCAAGAACATACCTGTAATGGAGCAGACGTAGCAGATCAGGCACGGTTAGCGTGTACTGCGACGCTTCGACGAGTTCGGCAGTTGGCGTCACCTGGACGTGCTCCGACTTCTCGACGAGATAGGCGGCGACTTGGTGTAGGGCAGAAACACGTGCGTGATGACACAGGTAAAAGCAATCTAATCTAATAAATAGTACCGAGGCAGGACCTAAGATTCCCGATAAATAAAAAACAATCTAGGCCTTGTTTAGATCCCATTAAAGTTCCAAGTTTTTTCGCTCTCTCTTCATCACATCAATTTTTAGCCGTTTGCATGGAGTATTAAATGCAGGTAAAAAAAATAACTAATTACACAGTTTAGTTGGAAATCACGAGATGAATCTTTTGAGCCTAGTTGGTCCACGATTGGACAATATTTGCCAAATAAGACGAAAGTGGTACTATTCATCAGGTTGAAAAAAGTTCCAATCTAAACGAGGCCCTAATGTAGCGACGTTCTTTTTTTTTTGGAGAAATAACCTGGAGGTGCGCGCGCGTGCGAAGGTGTTGCCACCGGTGGGGGCGGGTAGGAAACTCTCGGTGAAAAAATAAATAGGCGTGGGAAGCCGAGCAGAGAGAAACACGCGTAAACGTTTACAGGTTTTTTAATTGGGTCTACTTGTCAGATCATGGTGAAAATTTTAAATACATTGAATCTAATTTTAATGTATATCTAAGGAACAAAAATTAAGGTGGTTAGAAAATATTAAGGTGAGAGAATATTTTTAATTCATTCGCTCTTTTATAGTATAGATAGATACATTGTTTTGATATGTATCTAGATATAGTATATATCTAAATGCATGACAAAAGATATGTATATAGAAACTAGTGTCTTATAATGTTTCAAATGGTGGTCCATTTCATTTCGTTTTTCTTTTTATACCACTAAAAGTAATACTGTAATAAGTATGAAGTACAGGGGGTTGACTGCGAATTTTGATAATGCGTCAACTAGTGAATTTCGTGACAGCTAGCATCTTTGCCGGCCACCACTCCTGGAGCGAGGACTGGTGGAGCATTAAAAACTCAGGCGATGCCGCGGGGCGATCGGATATGGAAGCTGCAGCGAAGACGACGCCCCTCCAACTCGCCGCATTGCGCAGCGGCGGTAGTCCCAAGATCTGCTCCGCGCAAGGCGCCCTTCAGGCTCTCAGGAAACTTGGTGCCGTCAACGATTCACAGCTTCCGCCTTTCTTTGGCGGCATCGGCATCGCCCAAGCTCAAGGTTCGGGTGGGCGAGCGAGCACTGCTGCTGCCTTCAAGATCCCTGAAGGTGTGAAAATGCATCTTTTTTATGCCATTGAGCCTTGTATTCCGTCTAATTTGTTCCGGGAATTCTGGGTTGCGAGTACACTGTTGGTCTGCTGCAGTATTTGCGAGTACACTGTTGCAGTATTAGGATGGTAGCATCCTGGCAAACTGCCCAAGAGGTGCAGTATTTGATGCGACCTTGTTTTATGTTGGATCTAATTTGTTGTTTAATTGAGGGTTCTGACTTTCTGAGTGCAATGTTGTGTGTTTAGTAGCATCCTGGAGAGAGCTCAGTAGCAATTGAGGTGCATTCATGATTCATGTTGTTGGGTGGTTTGGGCCATTTTGTATTGTACGAGCCCAAGAGGTAGGCAGGATCATGCAAGTTGTTGGTTAATCCAAAGGAAGGAATGCTTGGAGGGTGTGGTAGATTCAGGAAACATGTCTTCAGATGTGCTATTATGATAACACAGTTTTTTCAGCCATTGTCAAAATAAGTTTTTATGCATATTAAATGCTAGGGACAAATGAACAATGATGTACTGCTATTCGGAAGTCTTCATTATTTATTGAAACTCACCAGCACAGACAAAGAGGAACATTGACTTGTTCCTTTCTTCTGTACATTAGGGCACCGCAATGGTATAAGACAAGTTAGTAGCTCTAAGCCAACCTCTCCAATAGTACTAGCTTTTTGCAATGGCTCATAGTATGATTAGGCCCACATGACACTCTCACATGATCTTGGAATGTGTGTATGAGCTATCATCTGTAATGATAGCTCTCATACACTCTCACTTGATCAAGAGCTAGTTTTTCTCTCTCTTTTATTAAAATATGAAAAAAATGCTTAGAGCTAGCTTATGAGTCAGCCAGTGCGGGTGCCCTAAGAGCACTCTAACAATAATGTGGTGGGGCCACAGTGGACATCTGCCATTATCTTCACAAACTCCCTTTTAAAAAAGATTTGAGGTAAAATAACAAATAAGGAAATAATTTTTGAGTCAAACTTTTTTTGGGGGGCCTCCAGCAAGTTGTAGCATGGAAAATGTATTTAGCTTTTATGTCTTCTGAACATGAATCATTATAGAGATCCCTTGCTTCAAAAATATGTACAGATCGCAAGTCATAACATTATAGTTTGGTTGTTAACAACATTTGGTAAAACTATGCATGGTTCTCAATGATGGTGCACGGCAAGAGGGGATGCCATTTTTATTTTTCTAACATGACAAGTTTGGTTCCTTGCAGAGAAGGTAGTATTTGAACACTTCCAAGTGAGTTACGATGGAGATGATTCTATCTGAGTTCACAAAACAAGTTATCATCTCACTTGGCAATTTAGCCAGTAATGAAATAGCCAAAGTTTTGTGCGTCAGAAATGAGATTAGCAAACTGTCGAGAAAACTTGAGAGTATGAGAGCTATCATTACAGATGCAGAGCAGACAGTCGTGCAAAATGAAACTACTAGGGATTGGCTGAAGAGGTCTCGAGAAATTGTTTATGAGGCAGAAAACATAATTGACCGATGTAGGATTGAAAAGGAGAGGTTCCAAACATCACAACCACAGGTCAGGAAATGTCTTGAATCTTCCTTGATTTTACTTTACATTACATTATAGTTTTGTTATTTAGTGTTCACTTAGAAGTCTTGACTCCCAAGAGGCCGAGACAAAAAAAGTTTCGCTAAAGTCCAATGCTTGTCCATATACTGTAACTGAATCTCCTTTGCTTTGAGAGTTCACCTAGTGGTTATGGCCATCCTCTGTCATCTTCACATATTTGTAGAGCCTCAGATCAGAGATGTGGCTGAGGCTGGGTGATATCCTTCAAAAGATGTCAATCCTGAAAGGAATTTTCCAACCAGCCACAACAACATGTGGAAAGTTGAAACAACAGATGATATTTATCATCCGTTTTTCTTTTTGCAGACAGCACAATGTAGTGATTATTCTGGCTGCTAAGTTTTTTGAAATTCTCTCAAGTCTACAAATGTTCGCAAGTTTCATAGCATCCTAAGTGGATCAGTCTCATTGGTTCATTACATGCTTGTGTGCTTAGAACATAAACTGGGTACTGGCTAGGAATTTAAGAAGGATTGCTTGAGCTGTTCCAAGCATCATACACTACAAGCCAACTGTATTCCCTCTGTTTAAAATACAAGGCATATATTTTTGGAAAGAGTTAGATTTTGCATTTTCTGATCAGCACTTTGTCAAAATTACACAACTAGGTTCATATTTTTTATTAAAAAATCACATTCTATTGGGTTTAGATTAATATTTGATTTATTCTATGAGCAAACAGTTTAACAATAAAGACTGAGCCTAGGCGAGCAGTGTTTATTTGAGTGAGGTGCGGTGTTAGTGTGGTGTTGTTTGGGTTTCATACCCTTTTCTTCTTCTTAATATAATCATACATAGATCTCCTGCGTGTTTGAGAAAAAAAAACACGCCTTGTATTCCCTTTTTTTTCCTCGAACACGCAGGAGAGCTACATATCATTTCATTAAGAAGAGAGAAAATGCGTGAGCCCTCGGGAGCAAGAAACCCCATCTCTACAAAGACCCAACACACACTGACCCACACACCAAAAAACACTCTAAACACACACAAATAATAGATCAGGAAAAAAAAAATAAACAGGCGACCAGAAGAACTACCGATGGATGGGGACTATCTGCTGAAAACGACCTAACCACCCATTCCTGCAGCCCTTTAGCTCCAGCAGAACACCACAAAACGCACTAGTTTGCAATAGCTTGCAAAACAACCAGGACCCTCGGTCTGGTACCATTGAAGACAGTCATTTCGGTGTTTCCAAATTTCCCAAGCCATTGAGATGATGAGTGGGTTCAGCCCTTTTGTTGAGGACCAATACTAGGGTACCCAAAGAAGAGAAGCTAATAACCATCAACATTGATTCACCCGAGCAGTCAAGAGCGCGACTACAGCTCCAACCGACCCCCAGGTGCGCAAGCTCCGCCTCGCCTGACCTCTAAGGGCTGGCTCCGCCTCGCCCGGCCTCTGGGGGCGGGCTCCGCCTCGCCCGACCCTTGGGTTTGCGCTCCGATTCGCCCGACCTCTAAGGGCGGGCTCCGCCTCGCTCGACACCAAGGCCGTGGAGGCCGCGGGCTCCGCCTCGCCCGACCTCTGAGGGCTGGCTCCGCCTCGCCCGGCCTCTGGGGACGGGCTCCGCCTCGCCCGGCCTCTGGGGGGGGGACTCCGCCTTGACCGACCCTGAGGCCGGGGGATCCGTCTCGCCTGACGAAGACCCATACCGCCGCCAACCACTCCAGGTCCGAGCGAATGGGCTTGGGTCAAAGCTCTGACACCAGGGAGGTGACCGGCTCGCCCCGATGTAACCCGTGGCCGTGACGGGCCATATCTGGGGATTCACATCAGGAACAACATCGGGCGTACCGGTCTGTTCTGCCTAACCCTCGTACGAGCACTGACAGGCGTGTTAGTTCACCACGACGTCCGCCAGGACGGAGCGGACCGCCACGACCGGGAGAAGACGCCTGCGCAGGGCGCCAATGACGGACAGGGCCGCGACGTGGAGCTGTCCCTGTTGACGTCTACAGGGTCGGCAGGACCCGCGTGAAGGAAAAAAAGGACCCGGTGATCCTGGAGGATTTCTTCTCCTTCTCATTTTCCTCTTTTCCCTCCACTGTAATCCGTGCTTTCCCTTGGCCTATAAAAGGGAAGGCAGTGCGTCCCATAAGGGGCATCGCAACACATAGCATCGGTTCGGACTGGAACCCATCGAACCCCGAACCGATCAGAACACACAAGCACACCGCCAGGAAGCGACCGAGCTCTCGGCACCCGTTCGCTCCTCTCATTAGAGACTTGGGACCCGTCCCTCTCTCGACCGTTTGTAACCCCTACTACGAACTTTCAGTGCTAGGAACACGAGCAGCAACAACGAACTGGACGTAGGAACATTCTGCCCGAACCAGTATAAACCTCGTGTCCTCTTAGCACACCATCCGAGCCAGACGCGCAATATTAGAAATTTACTAGTCGGTGGCAACTCGAAATGCCGACACCTTTCCTAAGTTGCTTTGGTGCCAGGGGTCAGGAGCGGATCTAGACAAAAGAACCATTGGTGATCTCTATTGCGCCACAGTGTCATCTAATCATTTGAGCACTATTAAACATATATTTCAAGGGAGATCTCCAAAAGCCATTGGTGTCAAAGGACACGACAAGAACGGGCAAGATCTGCCACGTTTTGGTACTGTTTTGCTTGCGCGACACCACCAGCTAGAGAGACACCTATCGCTGGGCTGTGGGGCAATGGGAAGCAAATCAAGTTTCTGGAGGATGAAGGTCCAGATTTCATGGGCAAAAACGCAAGATGTTAAGCTATACCGAACTGTCTCTTGTCTTGGTCACAATGTATTCCTTGTATTCTTGAAGGCGGGAGTACTTGACTTTACTGTAGGCCAAGTAAATAAGACAATATTTGAATATTTGATTAATCCAAGACTAATATTATCTTTACATCGTAGACATATATTGGCATGCCTTTTAGTTAGCAAAATCTGCTTTCATGGGCACCTATTGTCAATACGCTGGTAAGTTAGAAAAAAAACTTACTATACTACAAGTCAGTGTCATACGAACTGTGGAAATCTTTAGTACCTTTAATGTGCTTTTCATGAATAGTAATGAACTTACTTTGCTGATTCATTGATAAACAATGAATTTCTAGACGTTCATTTATCAAATGCATTCACATATTTCAAAGAAATTTGGCTATCCTGGTCAGGAATTAAATTGTTTCCTTTCTGTATAGGAATGCAATCCTTCATCAGTCTTTAAGTGCTGCAGAGATGTTGGTATTGACTACAGAGTCTCAAGTGATATACATGAATTGAATCAGAAACTTGACAGGATTATTGAAGAGGGTGAGAGGCTGCATGTAGAGCCAGTGATGGAGGATCAAATAAAATTAGATCAAATAAGATCAGATCTTGACTTTGCTCCGGATCTAGAGCCTGATATTGTGGGCAGAGAGGTGGAAAATGACTGTGACAGTCTCATTGAACTACTAATAAAGAGAGATGATATTCCTAGTCATCCTAATCGTCCTTCGTTTGCTATTATAGGAACAATTGGAGTTGGCAAAACTACTCTTGCTAGAAAGGTATACCGCAAGACAGAAACGTTCTTTGAGCCTAGGGTATGGGTTCATGTCTCCAAAGACTTGCGGCATATGACAATGTGGTCAGGTGAGAGATTCAGTAAAGGAGAGACTGCAGGACAACAGTCTCTGCTGCGCACATGGTTACAAGGTAACAAGTTTCTGCTGGTCATTGATGATGTCTGGGGAGAGAATGTTTGGGATGGGCTGCTAGAGATACAAGCACAGCATGGCAGCCCTGGCAGCAGAGTCCTTATAACAACCCGGAATGAGCGTGTTGCGAGGAGGATGGGAGCAGTTCATCTTCACCATGTGAAGGGCCTGAATGAGGATGATGGTTGGTGGCTACTTCGTACAAGGGCCTTCCTTGATGAGAGCACTGGAAACATGCAAGATATTGGTAGGCGAATTGTGCAAAAGTGCAGTGGCCTTCCAATGGCAATAAGGAGAATTGGATGCCATCTAAGGGAAGTGGACCTTAAAGAAGATGACTGGGAGAGAATCTACTCCAGTGATTTCTGTGGCCTTTCTTCGAGGATAAGAAATGCTATCAATTCGAGCTACCTTGAGTTGCCATATTATCTGAAGAGGTGCTTTCTTTATTGCTCGTTATATCCAGAGGGGTCTGTGATTGATCGGCAGTGTATCACTCAGCAGTGGATTGCGGAGGGGTTTATTGTGACCCAGCAGAACACAGCTGTTGAAGAGGAAGCTAAAAGATGCTATGAGGAATTGTTAGGTAGGGGCCTTCTTTTGCCAGAAAATCAAACTTATGGTGCAGAAAGATCGAAGATGCCTCATCTCTTCAGATCATTTGCACTTCTCCAGTCACAAGATGAATACTTTATTGGCAATCCTCAAGACATAGGTGATGCTTTGAGACCATGCCGCTTAACTATTACAACTGGAGGTGCAGAAGCGATCAGAGACGGTATTAGAAAGTTAAAGAGCTTGAGGACAATAATCCTGTGTGGGAGTCCACTAAATGACAGGACCCTGGGTGATATTTTTCAGAAGTTCACACATCTAAGAGTTCTAGATCTTGGAGATACACAGATTGAGTGTGTCGCTAGGAGTTTGGGATCCATGATGCACCTTAGATATCTTAGCTTTGCAAACACCCAAGTTAGAGAGATTCCATCTGCCATTGAGAATCTTAGGATGCTGCAGTTCTTAATTCTTAAAAACTGCACACTTCTGAATGCTCTCCCGGAATCTCTTGCCCGCCTTACAAACTTGAGAACACTTGACATCTCAGGAGCTGCACTAAATCAAGTGAAATTCGGATTCTCCATGATGAAAGAACTCAAATGCCTACAGGGTTTTCTTGTAAGCCCAAGAGGTTCAGAAAATAGAAATGGTTGGCCATTTCAAGAGCTGAGGTCCTTATATAAGCTGACAAGCCTCAAAATTCTTAGGCTAGAGAGAATATTAACTGTGGAAGATGCAGCACAATCAGCACTGGAGGAAAGACAACATCTCAAAGAGCTAGAGCTATGCAGCAGCACTGATGATGGAACAACAGAAATTAGTAGAGCAGCAAAAATTAAAGATGTGTTTGAAGCACTCAAGCCAGGACCTTCTATTGTCTCTCTCAAGCTAGAAAACTATTATGGCCATGGATTCCCATCTTGGTTAGACCCGTTCCATCTCCGAGAACTCTCACGGTTGACCCTTCATGGCTGTTTGCATTGCCAATATCTCCCATCTCTGGGTCAGATGAAAAATTTAAAATTCCTAGCAATAAATGGTTCCAATTTGTCAGCTCGTATTGACCATGAAATTCGTGGAACACCAGATGATGGGGTGGCATTTCCAAAGCTGGAGCAGCTGGTTATCAGCAAGATGAGCAACTTGAAGTCATGGAAGGGCCTTGAAAAAAGAGATATGCCTTCGCTCATGAATTTCAGGATCTGTGGATGCCCCAAGCTGGATTCACTTCCTTCCTGGCTCAAGCATTGTATGGCATTGAGAAGCTTGCATATAGATCGTGCTGATAACCTGGAAGCAATTGAGAACATACCTGCACTTAAAGAACTTGAAGTTTGTGAGAACAACAAGCTGAAGGTGATCTCGAACCTTGGAAGACTTGAAAATTTGAAAGTAGTGGCTTGCTTGCTTTTGGATGTTGTGCAGGATGTCCCCTTATTGCGCACCGTGCATTCAAATGAAAAGAATTCAATCAAACTTCCACAGTGGCTACAGCCAGAAAAACCTTTCATGCTCAGGAGATTGGAGATCGTTGGAACTGAGGAGCTACTTGATAGCTGCTCCTCTGCAACTGCCCCATACTGGGCTGTCATCCAAAACGCTGATCATGTATATGCAAATCTGCCAGATGGTTCCTTCTACTTCTCTTATGCCAAAAGCAGTAGCTACTTCCATAAAAGCGCAAGGAACCTTGCACGGTCCTCTTTACAGAGCTCAGCTAGCTTCAGTGTGCCGATTCTTCCACAAGCTGAACTTGTTTCGACTGATGAAATCAGAAACATCAATGAGCCAACTGGTCAATCCTCAAGTCGGTCATGGATGAGTATACTTTTCACAGTTCTCCTCTTTGTTGCTGCCCATATATTTTCATTGTCAAGCGAATATTGATCACGGATGAGTTCTGTGTTTGGGCACCCTAAGTGTTGATTACTATGCTATTGCCGTTCTGAATTCTGATGTGCCTTATTTGTTGGATCACAAAATTCATTTAGTACATCTTCCTTGAACTATTTTATATTATTCTGTATATTCATCAATGCTTAAGTGAGTTATGTAATCATCGTATTGGACTTATAAATAATTATGCTCCACAAAAATGTGGTTGCCACTTCTTGAAATCTTCCGAGTCCTTTTTTTTTTGAAAATTTGGCAGGAGCTCTGCCCTTCAATTAAGGGCGCGTTTAGATGTAAAATTTTTTGGGTTTTGGGTACTGTAGCACTTTCGTTTGTATTTGGCAATTAGCGTCTAATTATGGACTAATTAGGTTCGAAAGTTTCGTCTCGTGATTTCTCACCTAACTGTACAATTAGTTTTTTTTTCGTCTACATTTAGTACTTCATACATGTGCCGTAAGATTCGATGTGATGGATACTGCGCAAAAAATTTTGGGAACTAAACAGGCCCTAAAATTAGGAATAGAAAAGGTGTTTATATACAATCAGAAACAAACAGCCCATCAGGGGCAGCAGCGAAATGGAACACACAGCAATAAGTAGCCCCCTCGAAACGCTCTCCTTTGCTCTACGTTGTCTTTAATTCTCGCGGCCACCTGCATCACCCTTTCATATGTGTTGTTAAAGATTCTTTTGTTTCTCTCTTTTCATAGGTTCCAGAAGATATAAATGACCATGCCATTGAACCGTCTTCATTCCGGGTGAGGCACTTTGCTTGAGGCGTTCTCCCACCACTGCCTAATATTTGAGGGATCGTTCTCTTGCTGTCCCAGTAGTCTGTCGGGACATTTGTTAAGGCGGTTTGGAGTCAAATTAATATTTCGCTGCTTCGTCTGCCACCGTTTCGGACACAAAGCACATTTATGCCGGGACAACCTTCAGCTGCAGCGTCATGTGGCCGCCACCGTGCCAGGCATAACCTCAACAACTACAAAGCGCCAATTCAGGGAGAGCGATGCCCATGCTGACCACCACAGCGCACAGGATGGACGCCATTTCAGGGAGAGCAATGCCTACGCTGGCCATCACAATGCACGAGATGGAAGTATGGCTCGTGGTCTGGGCGACCATGGTCGAGGCAACAGTCACCAGCCTGTTCGGCTGGTGCTGATACGATCGTGGATTATTACTGTTGGCTAGTTTGGTATGAGAGAAAAATACTGTTCTGGCTAGAAATTTACGATCGTTTACGACCAAACGAACAGGCTACACATCGACGCACGCGATTGTGGGGGTGGCAGACACGGCCATGGAGATGACCGCAGATCACATGAACACGGCCAATGCTACAAGGACGTCTGCTCGGTTGTTGACATGAATCAGCAACCGCACGACCGGTGTCCAGACAACAGCGAGAACCATGATTTTAGTGACAACCTCAAACAAAACAGGGTTGAAGAGCTACTAACGCAAGGTGTCGGATTCATAAACTCGGGGTCCCTCACAGACCGGCTTCTCAACAAAAGGCTCGGCCCAAGCAGACAGCGAGCAACTCATGGGCCGGCCTAAATATCTGAACAAACAGACCAGGAGAGCGATCCAATCACCGACCGGAAGGTCTGGCCGAGGAGGAGCGGCACCCATTTTCCGCCTCCAACCCACCTCACCGACCGGAGCGCTCGCTCTGACTCCAGCCGCCTCCGGACAGCCTCTCCGACAGGAAGGCCTGGCCCAGCACTACTTCCGACTCCGACCCCGCGTCTCCGACCGGGGTACGCAAAAGCCCTGCTCACCGCTCTTCTCCGACTGGCGCAACCAGAGCCGACTGGGACCAACCGACCGGTGACGCCCGCCCGAAAAGGACCAGGGAACGAACGGAGAAAGCAAGGCAAGGCGCTCAAGTCAAACCACGATACCAGGGACCGTACCCTGTACACATGCAGGAACAGTACTCTGCAACCGTCCTGACACGAACAGTGTTGTAGGCGCCGACATTTTACCTACAGTATTATGGGCGCTATTAACTCCCATACGGTAAGGCCCCCCACATGCCTCTGGGCATCGACAGTGTTGCGGGCGCCGGAATTTACCGTAGCGAGTGAACATGGTGAAACCCCTCACATGCCTCTGGGCATCAACAGTATATACAGGTACCGACATCTGCCATACCCAAAACAAGACGATGTAACCTCCCACATGCATCCGACATCCAACAGTGTTGTGGGCGTCTACCATCATCCTGTATCTGTCGGCTTGGGCAACAAGGTTTAGAAGCATACGTACTCTCTCTCTCTCACTTGTAAAGTTATCCCCTTCATCTATAAAAGGGGATGCGCTCTCTCCCAAAGAGACTCAGGTGATTCAGATTCATTAGATCGATCAAGTTCACTAGCTCACAACCACAGAACCGTTAGGTTCAGACCTCAAGCACACGCTTGAACACTTAGCTCATAGCGGAGCTCCTATCGCTCTCGGCCCTTCCGACCGGAGCCGACCGGACCTTTTGTACACCCCATCTTTCTCCTTCTCGTTGGTAACCCCACTGTAAACTTCGAGCACCTGAGCTCAGGAATAAAGTCACCGACCGACCCAGACTGAACGTAGGGCACGTTGCCTGAACCAGTATAAACCCTGTGTCATTGAGTGCTAGGCCACCTCCGATCACAACGTACGACAAAACTATAAATATTTACTTGTTGATCACTTTCTACACCGATAGTTGGCGCCGTCCTTGGGGAAGACGTTGTACGTTCAACACTTTTTGGTCATCGGATGTCCCACTTTTCCGCCACCCTCGCCGTGGCGGGCTCAGGCGATACGATTAGCTTTGGCTCGCTGGAGTTTCCCGTACTCTCACCTATTGGGATGTGGGTTCCACCCGTCTTTGAGCCATCCCAAGCCTTCCTCTTCGGAAGCCTGGACTTCATTGTCGACCGGCTCGACGTACTACACCTCCACGAGGAGGCACTCGTTCCGGCACCTGTCGGAGGGGCGCCCTCCATTGACTCCGGGATGCACGACTTCGATGAAGCGGCATCTGCGCTTCATTCCGAGCAAACTCTCTGCTCAAACCCTGCTGTAAGTAATATGCATACTATTATTTACTCTTTATCTACTATCTCCCACCGAGCATCCGGAGGGACCGTACTGCCCGCGCCACGAACATCGTATGATCGATTCCCCTACGGCCTCGCGTCCCCCATGGATGCGTACGCTCGGGGGCTCCAAAGGATGCTAGCGCCATCCCCCCTCACATCCGAATTCATGGGAATGGTGAGCTACGCTCCTGCCACTCTCCACGAACTCCCGGATGATGAGGGTGAGAGCGACGGCTCCAGCATCGGCGACGTGGCATGATATGACCACGCCATCACCAATTCAAGTTGCACCAAGTCCAACTCGAACACCACCTACAGCTACACCATATCACGTCTTTGAGGGACCGATTACACGTAGTCAAGCAAAGAAGCTACAACAAGAGGTGAACGCGCTACTTTATGAAGTTCAATTTAATGTTAATGAGAATTATATACTGCCTAAGTCGTGCACATTGTTGTTGCTCAGGTTCACTAAAGAGTATGACAAGAACACACAAGGTGATGACCACAGAGAAGAACCACACTCGAACCAGACCAGTCCTGCAGAACAGTCGGAAAGAAATATTCATAACTTTTGATTTCCAGAAGCTATGAAGATGAATGAGCACATTTTGGAAAGATTATTGAGTCTACTTTCCAATGATGCTAATGCCGAGCAGTTCCGAGCAGTAACTAATGAAATCTAATCATCTTAGTGCATACTGGTCAGACCGCTCGAAACTGACAGTACTGTCAAGAAGAAAATATCATAACTTTTTATTCCCGAAGGCTATGGAGGTCCATGAGGACTTTTTGGAAAGCTTGTGAAGTCTAGTTTCTAATGCTTCAAGGCCGACCAGAGCCAACCAGGTTTAGTGCAGATCCGACCAGCTTTAGTGCAGACTGCTCAGAGGGTTAACAGTCTTCTCGGGACATGATATTGGTACAACTTCTCATATTAAACTGTACCATTCTACAATGTTTCGTGGTGCATGCTATACATGGTGTGAAACCTTATCAAGTTAGCTTTCCAACGCAACCAACCACATGTCTTTTGGATTTTCCAAGATGGAGTTATTACCAAAACACTAAAGACTGTGCAGAAGACCAACAGCCACGCGGAAACTGCTCAGAAACCCATTTCGTGGAAGTCTGTTCACATAGCCTGCCTTTTCATTTCCTTTTTGTGTTTATACCTATCTAGGAGGGCTGTTCCTAGTATAAATATCCATGTACTCCTAAGCAAAAGAAGACTTTTGATAATTGAAATACAGAACCCCCTTTTGTTCAGCTGTGTGCTAACAAATATTGAGAGTGATCTCTACCCCTTTGCTCTTGTGATTTCCTTTGCGGGATTTACAGAAGCGGCGGCTTCATCCGCTCCCAATTGGTGCTCCTACTCTCTTCGAGGTTTACCTTGATTGATTATAGGTTGTGTTGGTTGGTTTCTTGAGAGTGTGGTTGGGCGAATCCTCGATTCAGGTTGCCGGTTAAAGATGGTGGTTGGCTTCGAGTTTTATTTGCTAGGTTGCACTAGTTATCGCTACCTGTAGCAAGTTATCCGGCTGTTCTTCAGCTAGTTATCTGGTGATTGATCCTACGTCATGAAGATCAGGACATCGCATCGTATCATCTGGTATCAGAGCTTTCGTTACCACGGTATGATTGTTTACCCTTAGCTACATATATTTTGTGTTCGTCCTATCCACTAAAAATCCACAAAAATATTTGTCATAGCCCTTTGTTTCAATCTGTTATTTTTAGTGAGTTTTGTTAAGTTTCAGTCCATTAGAGTCTTGTTTTAGTTGCTGATCATATTTTCCTTCGCGTGTCCTTTGTGCCTCTTTCATATATCTGAAATTTCCCACACAAAAAAAAAATCTGAAACCCATATCATCTCCTTCGCGTAAACTTTGATCCTATCAAGTTACAACTACTGGTTGTATTTTGTTTGTATCCTTAAGTGTGCAAGTATTATATCTGATCCCTATAAAAAAAGTAGAAGAAAGAAAAGTGCAAAAAAAAGAGTTGAGAAAACAAAAAGTTGTAAAAAGAAAAGTGAAGATCAGTTGGTTTATGTGCACAAGTGCTGAAAGTTTTTTTTCATATCAAGTGAGTAACCAGTTTACTATCTTTGTTTGGTACAAATTTTGGTTGGGTCTGATCATAACACTTGCATCCCAATCATACTCCTTGTTTGCATCAAATCTGAAATTTCTTTGCGCGTGTGTTTGATCTATTTACATCATTCATATCCTGTGGTCGGCACTAGGCAGAGAACATCTAGTTTGGATTGTTATTTAACTTTACAACAACTAGATTTCAGATTGCATTCCTTGTGTATCACTCCCTACCAAGCTCCACATACAAGCCATCGTAATTGATACTCTCAGGTCTTGTATTCGCCTAGCCATCACTTTTGTTACCACCACACGCTATTTTTCCTATAACCCGCAGGGACTTCATAAGAGCTTCGGTTGGTACGAGAGGTGAGGTTGTGAGAGCTCCACATATTATCCTATACCACATATAAGCTTGCTATTTTGCATATATATTAACCATGACAGGTCGAAGATATCCCAAGCTTCCTTTCTATGGAAGTACTGATCTAGAGGAATTTCTTGATTGGCAAGAGGAAATGGAGATTGAATTTGAAGTCCAAGAATTTTCTAGAACCAAGAAGATATCACGAGCCATACTTGAATTTGAAGATTATGCTCTTGATTGGTGGAACCAATATCCACATAAGCGTCTCATCAAGAATTGGGAAGATTTGAAGAAGGCCATGAGAAAGGAATTTGTTTCAAGAAAATATGGGCTGATTTTGCTTCGTCGTTTGGAGAATGTGAAGCAAGGAAGTAAATCTGTCCAAGCATATTATGATAAGCTAAATTCTTACTTGCATCGAGCAAATGTGATTGATGACATGAATGCAATGACATACTTCAAGAGAGGCCTTAATCCTAATATTGTTGCTGCTATTGAGAGGAAATATTTTAGAAGCATGCAAGATCTTTTGAGTTGTGCAATTAGAGAAGAGAAGAAAATTATGAAGGTGCAGCAAGACAAGATCACAAGGTGCATTAATTTGTGCCAAGACATGTGTTCTAAGCTTCAGCCCAATGTATCCTCTGTTGCTAGAGAGAAGCAAGCATCAACTGCATGCAAGAAGTGAGGACATGTTGTCCCAAAAGTTTCTTCAGTTGATTCTAGTGCTAAAAGAAGTGATCAGCAATGCAACTCCAAGAAGAACTCTATTGAGCAGCAAAAAGACAACATTGTGCCTCAAGTTGATAAGAGAAATGATGAGGTGTGTAACGTTACTGTGGGTCATAATGTTACACCAACTCCTGAGAGAGTTGCTATCCCAAAGTATCGTTTACAGTATGAAATTGAGAAGAAGATGCATCTATTGTGATATCTAGTGGAAGTGACAAATCTATCCAAGATGAAGTTTATCATGCTCCAACAAATCTGAAGATGCAAATATGTGTTGTATCACCAATTGTGGAACATGATAAATTATTGGACAGTGGTGCTGAAATTATGTGCTCCAACATGCCACCTAATGTTCAGATTGAAGGCAAGATCAATGCACATGATTCCACTTCTACCAATGCAAATTCAATGTCTTTTGAGAAGTCAAAAGATGGTTGTTGTGCTTTGACTATTGTTATCACAATGCCACTAGAAGAGACCATGAATGATGGCGCCTATTCGTATGGTGCTCCACCAGCCAACGAAGTGATTGTGCATCAATACCCATGTGAGAATGAGAACCACATAGCCGAATTGAGTGAGAGTGAAAATAAAAGTGAGTTGTGTGATTCTACTAAATGTGAGGTTGAGAGCATCAACAAAAGGAGTGTGAGGGATACACCACACAAAAAGAGAGAGCTTCATTACAAAACATGTGAGGATAATTTTAACTCTAACCCCATAAACTCTACTTCTAGTGTTGTCTCTGAAAATGTGCAGGTGTGCAAGGAAAATGAGGAAGAGATGGATGCTCATAACTCCACCATACTTGACGAGAGAAGTGAAAAGGTAATCGATGTTGATAACCAATTTATTGCTGCCCCAAGTTTGAATCATAGCAATGATGGAGGTAAAAATTTAGAGATACAATCCACCGTTCATGCACCATCATCAAACCTGAAAGGTAATGAAAATAATTTAAATCTGAATTTACAAAATAAATTGGTGAGAAATTGTGATGATCCATTTGTTTCAAGTGGAATTGAGCATACACAAAATCTTTGTGCTGATTTGATAGATTTACATGTTAATACAAGTGCTGAAAATTTACAAGTTTATAACCATTGCTCAATCATGAAGGATCATTACCATGCTTTGACTGATATAAGTAATACTTTACATGCCAATAATGTGGACCATGTGAAATTGCTTACTCATGCTGAATTTTTCACAAGAACATCCCCTACTGAATGTGTGTGCTATGTTATACTTGATGAATTTGTTGAGATTGATAAAATGCTTGAAAATGTTCTTGACATATCATTTATGAAATCTTTCAATAGTGCATATGGCTACAGGTTCACGTTTAACATCATTGGACATCATGCTGTAAATCAATTTAATGTTTGTGCCCTTTGCATAACATGCGACAAGTTTACTGAATTGAAGTCAAATAGAATGAGTCGTACATCTTGCGAACCATATTTTTCTAAAATTGAGATGAATAGATTGTTTAATGCTTATTGTTCAGAATTACCAATGTTATTCCATTGTTCATATTTTTCATCCAAAGAAAGAAATCTTGTGCAAACATGTTCTATTCATTCACCCAAAGTTTTTCCATCTACGTCTAGAACCATGGAGTTTGAAAGGTACATCTCTAAATATTTGAATACATTATGCCATATGAATCTTTATAATGTCATGAATGTTTCACTCCCATTATTTGATATGATTGATCTTTCTATGATGAAACATGATAACATGAATAAAATGAGTGTTTTGGAAGAAATTTTTGTGCTACCATTTTCAAAGCTGATTTCAGATTCACAAAATTTGAGAAACTATTTCTCTCACCAGAAAAGAAATAATGTGCATATGAATTGTGAAGAATGCAATGAACAATCTTCAGTAAGAGATCATAGCAATTGGCATATGCATCCACTCTCTATATTCTTTCGGTTGTTTTCAGGAGAACAAAAGCCGAAGATGGCTTTTCTTGAAGTGAGGGAGGATGATATGACCATGCCAAGGACATCAACATTCACTCTTAATTCTAAGCATCCATTCAAGGTGAAAGCTAAACTTGATTCTAAATCTTTTTGGTTTCCACCTATAAGACTACTACTTGGTTTATATGATTATAGATTCAAACACCTTGCTGTGATGGAAGAAGTAGATGGTAATAGAGACAAAGCATTTAGCCCTGTTGGCCTAGCACAGTTATTGGGCTTAGACGGATTAGAGTCGAGGACGACTCCTTTTCAAGGGGAGGAGGATGATATGACCACGCCATCACCAATTCAAGTTGCACCAAGTCCAACTTGAACACTACCTACAGCTACACCATATCACGTCTTTGAGGGACCGATTACACGTAGTTGAGCAAAGAAGCTACAACAAGAGGTGAACGCGCTACTTTATGAAGTTCAATTTAATGTTAATGAGAATTATATACTGCCTAAGTCGTGCACATTGTTGTTGCTCAGGTTCACTAAAGAGTATGGCAAGAACATACAAGGTGATGACCACAGAGAAGAACCACACTTGAACCAGACCAGTCCTGCAGAACAGTCGGAAAGAAATATTCATAACTTTTGATTTCCAGAAGCTATGAAGATGAATGAGCACATTTTGGAAATCTTATTGAGTCTACTTTCCAATGATGCTAATGCTGAGCAGTTCTGAGCAGTAACTAATGAAATCCAATCAGCTTAGTGCATACTGGTCAGACCGCTCGAAACTGACAGTACTGTCAAGAAGAAAATATCATAACTTTTTATTCCCAAAGGCTATGGAGGTCCATGAGGACTTTTTGGAAAGCTTGTGAAGTCTAGTTTCTAATGCTTCAAGGCCGACTAGAGCCGACTAGGTTTAGTGCAGATCCGACCAGCTTTAGTGCAGACTGCTCAGAGGGTTAACAGTCTTCTCGGGACATGATATTGGTACAACTTCTCATATTAAACTGTACCATTCTACAATGTTTCGTGGTGCATGCTATACATGGTGTGAAACCTTATCAAGTTAGCTTTCCAACGCAACCAACCACACATTTTTTGGATTTTCCAAGATGGAGTTATTACCAAAACACTAAAGACTGCGCAGAAGACCAACAGCCATGCGGAAACTGCTCAGAAACCCATTTTGTGGAAGTCTGTTCACATAGCCTGCCTTTTCATTTCCTTTTCGTGTTTATACCTATCTAGGAGGGCTGTTCCTAGTATAAATATCCATGTACTCCTAAACAAAAGAAGACTTTTGATAATTGAAATACAGAACCCCCTTTTGTTCAGCTGTGTGCTAACAAATATTGAGAGTGATCTCTACCCCTTTGCTCTTGTGATTTCCTTTGCGGGATTTACAGAAGCGGCGGCTTCATCCACTCCCAATTGGTGCTCCTACTCCCTTTGAGGTTTACCTTGATTGATTGTAGGTTGTGTTGGTTGGTTTCTTGAGAGTGTGGTTGGGCGAATCCTCGATTCAGGTTGCCGGTTAAAGACGGTGGTTGGCTTCGAGTTTTATTTGCCAGGTTGCACTAGTTATCGCTGCCTGTAGCAAGTTATCCGGCTATTCTTCAGCTAGTTATCTGGTGATTGATCCTACGTCGTGAAGATCGGGACATCGCATCGTATCATGGCACCTCGCCACCATCCATCCCGGGAGTGCGCTATGGCGGACGCTCTGTGATAGCTGGCGGTGGTTGTGGAATCTACGTAGACTCACACACCCTCTAGACCCACGTGCGGGGGCCCTCGTGTCTGTGCAAGCGCACGTTGAGGAATTACGACAACGGTGGCAGAACCAGCCGCCGCCTGCGCCGGCGCATTTGGTACAGCACATTGCGCCCCATGCGCATGACCCGGAGGGTGGCGCCCGGGGTCATGCCCGTCAGGTCCAACATGGCATCATGAATGAGGGGAACGATCTCCCATAGTTCGCTCGAGCTAGCCAGAACATCGCTGCTATGACAATGCTTCTGTGTGGCGTTCCCGAGCCCATCGACCCCTAGGAGCGGGCAGTCTACCGGAACCTCTAGGTTCTAGTAGAAGCCGCCACTGTTCAAAAGGCGGAAAGCTCCACATCGTGACTTCAACACACGTCCTCTCTCCCCACTAGGGGAACAGGGACGCGCTAGATGGATCGTTCCATCCGCTCATCGCTATAGCCGCTAGGTGTGGCTCGGGGAGCGGCAGTCACACCTCGGTCCAACCTGGCACCTGCTCCACACCGACCGCCAGTACACGAGCGGCCCGGTCTGCACCAGGACACTCGTAGCATCGTCAGCAACCGGCATCGGGCCCAACACGATGATGATGTCCATCGAGCGGTGGCAAGAGCAGGCGACATAGATCCTGACCGAACCATCGAGGGGAGCGATGAAACACGCCGTAGGCACGGTCGCTAACTAGATGACCGGAGTCCTAGCCTTGAGGGTCCAGGGCCATGGGCCTTTGACCGGCGTATCTAGAGAGTGTCGTTCCCACAATGCTTCTGACCACCCACCAACATCACCAAGTACACCGAGGAGACAAACCTGGATATTTGGCTCAAAGATTTCTATCTCGCCTGCCGAGCCGGAGGGGTGGATGATGACTATTTCATCATTCAGTATCTCCCCATCTGTGTGGGGGAACATGTTTAGGCATGGCTTGAATTCCTCCCACACGACAGCATTCGTGACTGGGCAGACCTCAAGTGGGTCTTCATCAGAAATTTCTAGGGGACGTATGTCTGCCCTAGGAACTCCTGGGGCCTCAAGAGTTGCCTGCAGGAGCCCGGCAAGTCCCTACGAGACTACATTCGTAGGTTCTCCCAATGATGCAACTCCCTCCCTGATGTCGTCGACATGGACATCATCGGCGCATTCCTCTCTGGGACGACCTACGAGTCCCTGATCCACAAGCTTGGATGCCTGAAGCCCCATACCACCCGCGACCTACTCGATGTCGCACTAACCACGCCTTCGGCGAGGAAGTGGTCGAAGCAGTCTTCAATGGGGGCTGGGACAAAGGCAAGACCAAGTGCGTGGACCAAGACGAGGGCCCCTCCACATAGAGGGGCAAGAAAAACAAAAAGAACCGGTGCTAACCAGACAACACTGTGTTGGTCGCCGCAACTGACCGCATGGGCAAGCAGCCCTAATAGGGCCTACCTGACCACTTCAACAAACTCATGGATAGCCCATGCACCAACCATACCTACCCCGTCAAACATCTCTACAAGGACTATGAGCTCCTTAAACGTTTCCTACGATAGGCCGGTGGGCCAAAAGAAGGGGACGGCAAAGAGGCGCCAACCAAGAAAGGAGGCACGTCGAGTAAGGATGGAGACGGTTTTCCCTGACGCTAATGAAGGCATCATGATCTTTGATGGATCTGATGTCGTCTAGTCCAAGCACCAGCACAAGGTATGCTATAGGGATGCATGCGTCGCTAAGACGGCCGTCCCCTCCTTCCTCAGTTGGTTAGAATCTCTGATCACCTTCGATCAGAGGGACCATCCCTCCCATGTCACAAGACCGGGACGCTACCCACTCATCGTCGATCCCATCGTCCGCAAGAAGCACCTCACCAAGGTACTAATGGATGGAGGCAGCGGCCTCAACATCCTCTATGTCGACACCCTCGATGCCATGCGCATCCCCCGATCGAAGCTCTGCCTGGCGGGCTCTCCCTTCCATGGGGTGATCCCGGGAGCACAGGTATACCCGCTCGGGTAGATCGACCTGCCCGTCACGTTTAGCAACCGAGCCAACTTCCACTCAGAGGTCCTCACCTTCAAAGTGGTGGACTTTCCAGGGTCCTACCACGCCATCTTAGGGTGGCCATGCTACACCAAATTCATGGCAATACCCAACTACACCTACCTCAAGCTAAAGATGCTAGGACCGAACGATGTCATCACCATGAGCAGCGCCTTCTCACAGCCTTCACATGCAACCGCGAGCACTGTGAGCTCACCACTGCGGTCATCAATTCGACCAAACTCCCGTGGCTTGGGGAATCATCAATCCCGGCAGTCCCAGACTGCAACAAACCAACCTCCTCGATGTCCTTCTATCCACTCAAGGAAACCAAGATGGTGGAGGTCGACCCCACCGACCCAACCAAGATGGTTCGGATTAGGACCCAGCTCCTGACCAAATAGGAACGCGAGCTTGTCAACTTCCTATGTGACAACTGCGATGTCTTCGCATGGTAGCCTTCTGACATGCCGGGCAGACCATGGGAGGTTACCAAGCACGCACTATGCCTTATCCTAGGCTTGAAGCCCACCAAGCAGCGCCTATGTCATTTCGACGACGAGAGGCGTAGGGCCATAGGCGAAGAAATCGCCAAACTCTTGGCAGCCGGATTCATTAGAGAGGTATTCCACTCTGACTGGCTTGCCAATCTCATTCTTGTTAAAAACAAGACCGAGAAGTGGAGAATGTGCGTTGATTATACTGGTCTCAACAAAGCGTGTCCAAAGGATCACTTTCCTTTGCTACGCATAGACCAGATAGTTGACTCCACCTCGGGTTACGAGATCCTCTCCTTTCTAGATGCCTACTTAGGCTATCACCAGATCGTAATGAAATAGTCTAATCAGCTCGCGACCTCGTTCATCATCCCGTATGGGTCGTACTGCTACGTAACCATGCCATTCGACTTGAAGAACGCTGGCGCCACCTACCAAAGGTGCATGCAGCACTGCTTCGCCGACCAAATCAACCTGCTCGATCAGCCTGACTAGACCGAGCGGCCAAGGCCAACGATTGCCGTCTATGTTGATGACATAGTGGTCAAAACAACTCAAGCCTATGACTGGATCACAAACTTGGCCGCAACGTTCACGAACATTCAAAAGGTTCAACATCAGGCTAAATCCTAAAAAATGTGTTTTCTGGGTTCCAAAGGGAAAGCTGCTAGGATACATTGTGTCGAGCGTGGCATCGAGGCCAACCCTAAAAAAATCATGGCCATCTCCAACATGGGTCCCATATGCAATGTCAAGGGCATGCGAAGGCTCACCAGCTGTCTGGCTACCCTAAGTCGATTCATCTCCTGGCTCGGCGAACAGGGGATGCCACTCTATAAGCTCCTCAAAAAGACAAACACTTTCATCTGGACTGAGGAAGCCTAGCAGGCCCTAGAGAGCCTCAAAGTGTTCCTGACGTCAGCCTCGATCCTCATTGCTCCTGAATAGGGAGAACCCCTTCTCCTCTACATCGTGGCCAGCAACCATGTGGTAAGCACTGCACTGGTCATCGAAAGGGAGGAGCCAGGACACCAACTTAAGGTCCAGTGGCTCGTATACTTCATTGGTGAAGTACTCACCGACCCCAAGGTCCGGTACACCTAGGTGCAGAAACTCCTATATGCCGTGCTAATGGTGACCCAAAAGCTCCTGCACTACTTCATCGACTACGAAGTTGTGGTCGTCACTTCATACCCACTCGGGGACATCATCTGCAACCACGTGAAAGGTCCTAATATGGCTAAAGGGGGGTGAATAGCCTATTTAAAATCTACAAATCAACTAGAGCAATTTGATTAGTATAATAAATAGTGAAATGCAAACTTGCTCTAGCTCTACAAGGGTTGCAAGCTTAGAAGCTCTAGTTTGGTTTTGGTGAATTGATAAAACCCTAAGTGCTAACCTAGTTTATCAAGTGATCATGAGATAGGTAGCACATTCCAAGTGGTGAAGCAAATGAAGATCATGATAATGGTGATGCCATGGTGATGATCAAGCGCTTGGACTTGAAAAGAAGAAAGAGAAAAACAAAAGGCTCAAGGCAAAGGTATAAATAGTAGGAGACATTTTGTTTTGGTGATCGAGACACATAGTGAGTGTGATCACATTTAGGTTTGATAGTCGTACTATTAAGAGGGGTGAAACTCGTATCGAAATGCGGTTATCAAAGTGCCACTAGATGCTCTAACTTATTGCATATGCATTTAGGATCTAGTGGAGTGCTAACACCCTTGAAAATATTTGTGAAAATATGCTAACACATGTGCATAAGGTGATACACTTGGCGGTTGGCACATTTGAGCAAGGGTTAGGAACTTCACCGGCGCAGTGTCCGCCCGTTGAGTGCGGACAGTCCAATGGTGCCACCGATGCCCTAGACAGAAAAGATGAAGGTCACTATAAGTGACCATATGTTGGTCTCAGTTGGACTGACGCGTCTGGTCAGTGGTAGCAGAGGGCGCGCAGCGTCAGTCTCTAACCGGACACTAGGTCACTCAGTGACCGAACGCTGATAGGGTGCGTCCGGTCCCACTGACGTGGCAGTGGACAGAGAAGTCGCCGAGTGACCGAACGCTGGGTGTGTCCGGTCGAGCATGACCGGTCGCGTCCGGTCGTGAAAAGTCATCTCTAGATGCTTACTGGAAACGACCGGACGCTGGGGGTTCAGCGTTCGATCATTTTGGGCTGCTGCGTTTGGTCATCACTTGACTGTTGAGATTAGGCAATCAATATTTGAAGAGAGGGGACATGTGGCACGCATCTTGTGACCGAACGTTGAGGTCCAGCGTCCGATTAATATGACCAGAGCGTCTAGTCACCCTGTGTTGTGCCCAGTGAAGGGGTACAACGGCTCTATTTCATGGGGGCTTCTATTTAAGCCCCATTGCTGGCTCAAGCTCATCCTCTTGGCCATTTGTATTGACATAGCAACCTTGTGAGCTTAGCCAAAGCCCTCCCACTCATCTTCATCATTGATTCATCATCTTGGTGAGATTGGGAGAGAATCCAAGTGCATTGCTTGAGTGTTTGCATCTAAAGGCACTTGGTGTTCATGTTTTGCTGTGGGATCCGCTTGTTACTCTTGGTGGTTGCCGCCACCTAGATGGCTTGGAGCAGCGAGGATCGTTGAGCGGAGGGTGGTGATTGTCTCCGGCTCCGATCATGGTGATTGTGAGGGGTTCTTGATCTTTCCCCGGCGGAGAGCCAAAAGGTACTCTAGTGAATTGCTCGTGGCTTGTGTGATCCTCATCTTATGTTGGTTGTGCGGCACCCTATTGAGGGTTTGGCATGTGTGGCAGAACCGCCTAATCTAATGCCTCACAGGAGTGCTTGTCTTCCATTAGACACTAAGCACTCGAGGGAGAACGCTAAATTACTCGATCTCGTCGGGCACACCCCAGGGGAGAACCCGAAGATCCACATTTTTGCCATCAGGATCACAAATGAGAGAATAAAGCTTACATCATTCGTAACCATTTCTTACATCACTTTCAATACACATCAGAGTATAATATTTATTAATGTAACAGCAGAATGAAATCATGTTATCAGAGTTATAAACAATTTAATTAAACAGCGGAATAGAACATGTGAACAGAGTTACAGCGGAAATAAACCTCTATTAATGACATGATGAAGTATTGATATATATAGACTACGGCAACAGATTATGAAACTTTCATTTATAAAAGTATTTGGTGAGAGTTATAAATAACAACTACGATCGCAGCGTAAAGGAAATCCTCTCTGAGCCCACCAGGAGGAATCCACACACAAAGGTCAGCTCAAGCCTCCACCTGTTACCTGCAACAGGGGGAATAAAACCCTGAGTACTCAATTGTACTCGGCAAGACTTACCCGACAGGAGAAAAGGAAAGACTCCAAGGATATGCAAGGCTATCTGGTTTGTGGGTTGCATTTGTAGAAAGCATTACTAAGCGTGCGTCCTTATATTTGATTTTTATTAATAGCCGCATTGGTTCATTAACTAACCATTCTATGTAAGCACCTGTGCTACTTTCAAGCAGGTGGTAAGCAATCAGATTTCCTTTGTCCATCTTTCATCTTTCATCTTTTAGTTCTTACTACGATGCTAAACCGTAGACAAGCCGTACCGGATAGCCCGGCGATTCGCGAATCAATGCCCCCAGCTGGGTACCCCGAAAACACACACCCCGCTTGTACCCCAGGCACAAGCAGGACTGACCCATCACTCTCCTGTCCCGGGTGTCCAGGTCCCTGTCCAAACTGGGACTCCAAGCCTCCGCCCCTAAGTCCCGGACTCAGTGCGGTGCAAGGACCTCCTCCACCAAAACAAAACCCTGACAGTCGATCCGGAAAGAGCCAGATCCGCGACAAGAGAGCAACAAGTCTTCCAAGCGCCCATACACAAGTATGTGCTCGGGATAATAAGTCTGTGACCTGCCTAGAGTCATATGCACGATCAGTCCTTAATCGACCAGACAGGGAGAAACGGTGTAACCAAGCTATGACCCGCCTCCGCGGCGACACAACTTCTTACACCCACCAATACCCAAACCATATCCCTGTCCGGTCACCATTTTCCTTTCCACCATTTTATATATTCCAAGTGATAATCATATAGTAACATATTTCCTATATCTCGCGAATGACAGGCAATCACTCGACTTCTACCGGAGTCCTGTAGCATAGCATTCTACACGATACTGTCATACTAGTAAGACTCATAGGAATAAAGATATATATGCAAGTGGGTTTCATTCAACTCCTTAAACTTAATGCACAAATATTAATTAAACTGCAGAAAGTAGGGGTTGTGCACCAGGGCTTGCCTGGGTAAAATATAATCAGAAGTTAGCTTTCCATCATGGCGACATGATCTCCAAAAGCACCATTTCTCCAGCAACTCCCGAGGACTCCGTGATTCATCGTCGTCCCTATCATGATATGCAATGTAATGAAATGCAAGGGTATGATCAGCTGACTGCAATCGTGACTCGTATAAATACGCTCTACGTCCCTCAGGTGAACGAGCTAGTTCTAACGACGACCGTACTTAGGCTACATATCCATGTTGTCGCACAAGACGTTATTTCCCAATAATTATTTTAGTTATATAAACCAAGGTGTTTCTTTATTCGCAATAGGACATTATTACCTAATTAGCAACTAGTTATTCCGGAGCTACAAAATTTACGATGAGCAGCTAATATTGCTAGGAACCTACTGTAAAGATTTCAGATCCAATACTATTACCAATTTATCACGGAAGTTCCTACAAGTTTATATTTTATAATATTAAGTATCTTAGATTAATTATATAGCTTCCAAGAATATTATCCAACTATATGAACAAATTATGCTAGCAGGTAGATCATGATTTTAGAAGCCTAACAAAACTAGTTTGGCATTTTTATGATTTTTCTAGGATTCACTGCGAATTTTACAAATTTATTTCCAACTAAATTAACAAAGACTTTTAGAATCGAACAGAGCAAGCGGCCAGGCAGGACGCGGGCGGCCAACGGCAGCAGGCCATGGGCAGCGGCCCAGACGCGGCGACGCCAGCCGGCCCAGTGTGGCGCGCAGGCGCCAGCGTGGCCCAGCGGCGAGCGCGGCGCAGGCCCAGGCGGCCGCGGACACGGGCGCAAGCGCCGCAGCGGGCAGCGCAGGCCAAAGCGTGAGCTAGCGCAGGCCAAAGCGCGAGCACGCAGACCGCGTATTCTAACGTATTCACAGGATTATTTTTCTACACGAAAACGGCCACAAAACAAGTGTGATGCAGGGATGACGCAGAGCTGACGTCAACAAGCTAAGATGAACAGTGAGCACCGCCGGCCGCTAGCTTACCCTGCATGCTTGCACGAGCATGGCGTTTCGCCACTCATGGTGCGGAGCTCGGCCGTGGAGCAGCGCTGGCCCGGGCAAGGGTTGCGGTTCGGCCGGGCGCGCACGGTGGTGGAGACTCGGGCGGACAGCGCCACATGTTGCTGCTCCAGCGCGACCACGGAGGCACGCGGCGAGTGATGCGCGGCGAAGTCGTACTGGCGCGGATGGCAGCGGCCGAGGAGCTCCGTGGGGCTCGGCTGGTGCGGTACGGCCGGCGCGGAAGGGCAGCGCGGCTGCTGTGGTTCGGCGCATGGAGCAGTGGGTAGCACCGGCGCTGGAGCGTTGCGGTGGTGCAGCACGAGAGAGAAACGAGGAGGGGCGCCGATGTTGCAGTTCGGCGCAAGGCCACGGCGACGCGAGACGCGGAGGTGGAGCGGCACTGTGGGGAGGAAAACGGAGAGGCCCCGGCGACTGCGGTGCGGCACTACAGTCTGGAGCTGGGACGCCCTTTCGGCAGCAGAGCGGCAGCAGAGAAGAAAATGAAGGAAGAGGCAATGCGAGGGACGCAGCGCTGTCTGCACGAGCAAGGCGTGCACCGGAGATGAAAAAGGGCTGAAATCGAGACAAGCAAGGACGGAGGCACGCAAGACAAGACCGCAGACGTAGAAATAAAAAAAAGGAAGAAGACAACGCGATGGATCGGCAACTTTCACTACTCAGGGACAGCGCGGCGTGGCTTGGGCGTATTAATGCGAGAAGAAAACGTGGCAAGCAGTGAGAGAGTAAAGAGACAAACAGAGACAACACCTGTCGGAGGCAGTCCACGGAACACAGGGGCAGACAAGGGCACATGGGCGGGTCTGTCATTATATATGCAGAACAGGGTCCGGGCACTGATGCTCGACACATATGACTTCAAAGACGATGTATGGTTGTGCCATTCAAGTGGAGGGAAATGCAACGACTTCACCACATTCGTGAGTACACTGATTCATTAAATATGGCTTAGCATCTCAACTGAAGGCATTTCAGACTACGCCATGTTTTACCATACTTGGGGATCATTGTAGGAACCTGCACTGGACACTTTTAAGGAGATCGAGGCATTCCTTTCGGCAAATCCGTCCAAAAACGTCATGATAATCCTAGAAGACTACGTTCACGTGCCGAATGGACTAACGAAAGTATTCAACGCCTCTGGCCTATTGAAGTACTGGTTACGTAACTTATATATACCTCTCTCTCTCTATATATAATATATATATATATATATATATAACGGTTTACTAATTTACACAAATTGTAACATCTAGGTACAGAAAAATTTCAGCAAGCTCGAATTTAAATTTGATTCAAAAGCTATATATATATGTATATCGTACTATTTATTAAAGTATTTTATTTTATTTATAAACGTTGCTTTTCATGCTTAATCTAATAGAACGAACCTTTTGCTATCGATTGGCCCGAATTGCCGTTCGACATTCCTAAATATTTCTACGCCTGGCATGATTTAACTTGAGTGTTTACTTAAGCCTGCGAAACTAAGTCACATGATTCGCTTACCTTGTCGAGTACTCTTTAAATAAAAAATTCGAGAAACTTGTTTCGTAAATTTTTTTTTTACTTAGGCCTAAATCACGGTGCTAAACGAGCTCGTAACACCAGGGGTGTTACAGCATGTGATGCCAATTAGCGCATGAACCTCTAAGTGAGTGAATCGCCACAACGAGGAGTAGCTTGCCGGCAAGCAAGTGAACCTTGGTAAAAAATCATTGTGTTCATCATTTGATTTTGAGGTGATTGATCTTCATTGTTATTCATTCTTATGATTGATTGGCTCCTTCCTCGACACGGTTGTATAACCTTATTGCTCACTCTCATTACATTATGGCAAACTAGTTGTCAAGCTCTTTAGTGTAGCTAGTTGTGAGAGCTTATTAGTTTGGTTAGTGTGGCTCTTTAGTTAGCTTTTGAGAGAACATTAACTTAGTGTAGTGTCATAGCTATTGTGTGGATAGAAACTATATAAACTAGAATTGTGGTAGGTGGCTTGCTTTTTAGTAGGCTAGTGCAACACTTGCTTCACCTCATAATTATCTAACCGGTTTGTTAAGTGTTATTATAGAATTTTTTAATAGGCTATTCACCCCCTCTATCCATTAGGACCTTTCAAGTGGTATCAGAGCCGAGGTCACCGTGATTTGAGGCTTAACAACCTTCAGTGTAAAAATGGCTCAAATCAACAACACAAAGAAGCCACCCCAATTTGATGGCTCCAACTATCCCTATTGGAAGGCTAAGATGACAACTTATATCAAGTCAATCAATAGGAAGGTTTGGAAGGTGGTAGAGACAAAGATTGAGATTGAAGATGAAGTGGCTCCCACCGCCGCCAAAGAAATACTACTCCAAAATAATGACATTGCTCTTAGTGCCATTCATGATTCTTTGGATGAAAGAACATTTGAGCAAATCAAGAATATTGAGAGAGCTCATGAGGCATGGAAGAAATTGGAGGAATCATTTGTGGGTACTCAAGCCGTGAAGGGTGCAAAGGCATACATTCTCAAAGAAAAGTTTGCAAGCTTCAAGATGAAGGAGGAGGAGAGTGTGCCGGAGATGTTCCATAGGCTTCAATTGCTTGTCAGTGATCTCAAAGCACTTGGAGAAGAGGTAAAGGACAAGGATTTCTCCTACAAGTTCTTGAGATGTTTGCCTTCATGATTTGACACATTGGTCACTATTCTAGTGAGGAGTAGTTTGCACACCATGACACCAAACCAAGTATTGGGAGATATAATGACCGATGATACATATAGAGTGATGATGAGAAAGAAGAAAAGAAGGAGAAGAAAGATGAGAAGAAGGATGAGAAGAAGAAGAGCATGACATTCAAGGACACATCATCCAAGGGCAAGGCAAAGCAAGAAACATCAAGTGAAGATGATGGCTCATGGGATGATGATGATGATGAGAAGATGGCTCTCTTTGTAAAGAAATTTGGCAAGTTCGTGATGAAGAAATAGTACCATGCTAGAAGAAAGAAATCTTCATCCAAGAACAAGGAAGAGTCAAGAAGGTGCTTCAAATGTGGAAGCAAAGATCATCTTGTTGCTCATTGCCCATACAATAGCGACAATGATGATGACAACAAGAAGAACAAGAAGGACAAAAAGGAAAAGAAAGAGAAGGACAAGATGGCCTTCAAGAAGAAGAAGGGTAGTTCATATGTGGTCACTTGGGATAGTGATGCTTCCTCAAGTGATGATGATGATAGTGATGATGACAAGACTACCAAGAAGAAGGCACTTGCAAGCATTGCAATCAATGAGAAGCCTTCTCTCTTCAACACTCCATCATGCTTCATGGCTATGGCCACTAAGGTACAAATTTGTGATGATGGAAGTGATGAAGAACGTGATAATGAAAATGAAAGTGATAGTGATGATGATGAACCTACTAAGGATGAACTATTTGACATGCTAGAAAATGCTAGAGAACACTTTGACATCAAGAGAAGGGAATGCAAAAGCTTGTGTAAGGAACTAAAAGCCCTTAAGCAAGCCTTTGATGAGCTCAATGCATCTTATGAGAGGCTAGAGGAAGCCCATGAAAAGCTTGGCAAGGCTCACAAAAAGCTTGAAAAGGCTCATTCCACTTTGCTTGATGAGCAAAATAAAAAGAAGCATGTTGAAACTTGTAATGTAAGCTTAACTTGTGATATAATTATTGAATCATTATCTATGCCTATCATTGTTCCTCCCGCTAACCCTTCTTGTATTACTTCTACTTCCACCTCATCTAGTAGTGATGGTCACACTTATGATGCCTCACTAATGGTTAAGAATGAGAACCTCAAGAAGGAGGTCAATAAGCTCACTCACACCTTGGCTAAGGCCTATGGTGGTGAGGACCGCTTGCTTATGTGTTTGGGTAGCCAAAGAGCTTCTCTCTATAAAGAGGGATTAGGCTATACCCCCAAGAAAGGCAAAGCGGCTTTTGCTCCTCACAAGACTAGGTTTGTGAAGAACAATGGTCGGTTTTGCACTAGTTGCAAGGAAGTTTGTCATAAAGAGCATGAATGCAAAAACAAGAGCAAAAATGCTAATGTATCCTCCATTAAGCTTGATTCTTTCTATATGCTTACCAAGGGTACAAATGGTGTAAAGGCTAAGTTTATTGGTAAACCATGGATGGGCTCAAAGAAGAAAGTCATTTCGGTACCAAAGAGCTTAGTAACTAACCTTTAAGGACCCAAGCAAGTTTGGGTACCTAAAAAGAATTGATCTTCTTTTATAGGTCAATTACAAAGCCTGAGGAAGGCATTGGGTTCTTGATAGTGGGTGTACTCAACACATGACTGGTGATACAAGAATGTTCAACTCAATCAACACCAATGGCAATGATGGTTATGATAGTATCACATTTGGTGATAATGGCAAAGGCAAGGTCAAAGGGCTTAGTAAGACTGCAATATCCAATTACATGAGCATATCCAATGTGTTGCTAGTAGAGAGCTTGAACTTTAATTTGCTATCCGTGGCTCAATTATATGATCTTGGATTCAAATGCATATTTGGGGTAGATGATGTAGAGATCATAAGTGTAGATGGCTCTAACTTGATCTTCAAAGGCTTTAGATATGAGAATCTATACTTGGTTGATTTCAATGCTAGTGAAGCTAGATTATCTACATGCTTGTTCACTAAGTCTAGCATGGGTTGGTTATGGCATAGAAGGCTTGGTCATGTTGGAATAAAACAATTAAATAGATTGGTTAAGCATGACTTGGTTAGAGGGTTGAAAGATATTGTATTTGAAAAGGATAAGCTTTGTAGCTCTTGTCAAGCCAGAAAACAAGTTGGAATCATCCATCCCAAGAAAAGCATGATAAGCACTAGTAAAGTATTTGAGTTATTGCACATGGATTTGTTTGGGCCAACACAATACACTAGCATCGGTGGTAACAAATATGGCTTTGTGATAGTGGATGATTATACTAGATATAAATGGGTATTCTTTCTAGTGGACAAAAGTGATGTGTTTGCAACATTCAAATCATTTGTCAAGGGCATTCACAATGAGTTTAAAACAATCATCAAGAGAGTTAGAAATGACAATGGTAGTGAGTTCAAGAACACTAGAATTGATGAGTTATGTGATGAATTTGGAATTAGACATCAATTCTTGGCCAAGTACACTCCACAATCAAAGACAGAAAAGACGGAGGTCACTGTAAGTGACTGGACGCTGGTCTCGGTTGGACCGGCATGTTCGGACAGTGGTAGCAGAGGGCGCACAGTGTTGGTCTTTGATCGGACGCTGGGTCACTCAGTGACTGGATGCTGACAGGGTGCGTCTGATCCTGCTGACGTGGTAGTGGATAGAGGAGTCACCGAGTGACCAAACGCTGGGTGTGTTCGGTCGAGCATGACCGGACATGTCCGGTCGTAAAAAGTCATCTCTGGATGCTTACTAGAAACGACCGGACGCTGGGGGTTCAGCGTTCGGTCACTTTGAGCTGCTATGTCCGGTCGTCACTTGATCATTGAGATCGAGCAATCAACATTTGAAGAGAGGGGACATGTGGCACGCATCGTGTGGTCGGACATTGAGGTCCAGCGTCCGGTCAATATGACTAGAGCGTCCGATCACCCCGTGTTGTGCCTAGTGAAGGGGTACAACAGCTCTATTTTGTGGGGGCTTCTATTTAAGCCCCATGGCTAGCTCAAGCTCACCCTCTTGGCCATTTGTATTGACATAGCAACCTTGTGAGCTTAGCCAAAGCCCTCCCACTCATCTCCATCATTGATTCATCATCTTTGTGAGATTGGGAGAGAATCCAAGTGCATTGCTTGAGTGTTTGCATCTAGAGGCACTTGGTGTTCGTGTTTCGCTGTGGGATTTACTTGTTACTCTTGGTGGTTGCCACCACCTAGATGGCTTAGAGCAGCGAGGATCATTGAGCGGAGGGTGGTGATTGTCTTCGGCTTTGATCATGGTGATTGTGAGGGGTTCTTGACCTTTCCCCGGCGGAGAGCTAAAAGGTACTCTAGTGAATTGCTCATGGCTTGTGTGATCCTCATCTTATGTTGGTTGTGCGGCACCATATTGAGGGTTCGGCATGTGATGCCAATTAGCGCGTGAACCTCCAAGTGAGTGAATCGCCACAATGAGGAGTAGCTTGCCGGCAAGCAAGTGAACCTCGGTAAAAAATCATTATGTTCATCATTTGATTCCGAGGTGATTGATCTTCATTGTTATTCATTCTTGTGATTGATTGGCTCCATCCTCGACATGGTGGTATAACCTTCTTGCTCACTCTCATTACATTACCGTAAACTAGTTGTCAAGCTCTTTAGTGTAGCTAGTTGTGAGAGCTTGTTAGTTTGGTTAGTGTGGCTCTTTAGTTAGCTTTTGAGAGCACATTAACTTAGTGTAGTGTCATAGCTATTGTGTGGATAGAAACTATATAAACTAGAATTGTGGTAGGTGGCTTGCTTTTTAGTAGGCTAGTGCAACACTTGCTTTGCCTCATAATTGTCTAACCGGTTTGTTAAGTGTTGTTGTAGAATTTTTTAATAGGCTATTCACCCCCCCTCTAGCCATTAGGACCTTTCAAAGCCACCTATCCAATAATTCTAGTTGTTATGATCACTAGGCACACAATCCACTAGGTCACTACTCACTAAGAGCTCTCACAATTATTACACTAAAGAGCTCCACTAGATGAACTTAATTCACAAAGGAAGCTCCCAAATCTAGCTACACTAAAGAGCTTGGTATAGCTAGTTTGTGGGAATATAAATGAGTAAGTGAGGTGATAATACCTCCGCGTAGAGGAGTGAACCAATCCCAAGATGAATACTTTATCAATCTCTAAGAGAATACCAAAGGATAAGAGACAACCAATTTTCTCTCGAGGTTCATGTGCTTTCCAACACGCTATGTCCCTGTTGTGTTGACCAACACTTGGTGGTTCGGTGGCTAAGAGGTGTTGCACGAACCTTGTCCACACAATTTGACACCACAAGAACCTACCCACAAGTGAGGTAACTCAATGACACGAGCAATCCACTAGAGTTACCTTTCGGCGCTCCACCGGGGAAGGTACAAATCCCCTCACAATCACCAAAGATGGCCATGAACAATCACCAACTCGTGCCAATCCTCCTCCGCTGCTCCAAGCTGTCTAGGTGGTGGTAACCACCAAGAGCAACAAGCGAATCCCACAGCAAAAACACGAACACTAAGTGCCTCTAGATGTAATCACTCAAGCAATGCACTTGGATTCTCTCCCAATCTCACAAAGATGATGAATCAATGATGGAGATGAGTGGGAGGGCTTTGGCTAAGCTCATAAGGTTGTTATGTCAATGCAAATGGCCAAGAGGGTGAGCTTGAATCGGCCATGGGGCTTAAATAGAAGCCCCCACGAAATAGAGCCATTGGGCTACTCACTACACTGAACACGGGGCGACCGGAAGCTCTGGTTATATCGACTAGACATAGGACCCTAGCGTTCGGTCGTGCGATGCACGCCATGTGTCCCTTCTCTTTAAATACTGAGTGTCTGATCCCAACGATTAAGTGATGACCAGACGCGCTGCTGCGAAGTGACCAAACGCTAGACCTCAGCGTCCGGTCGTTTCCAGTAAGCATCCAGAAGCGAGAAATCATGACCGGACGTGTCCAGTCATGCTCGACCAGACACACCCAGCGTCCAATCACTCAACATCATCATACGTTAGACTGACCAAACATAGGCCCTAAGCGTTTAGTCAGTTTTCATGCTAGCGTCCAGTCATGAGACCAAAATAGCACGCCCTCGAATGCCACTGACTGGACGCACCGGTCCAACCGAGACCAGCGTCCGGTCACTTACAGTGACCTCTGTCTTTTCTATAAAGGGCATCGGTGGCATCGTAGGACTATCCGCACTCAACGGGCGGACACTCCGCCGATGAAGTTTCTAACCCTTGCTCAAATGTGTCAACCACCAAGTGTATCACCTTATGCACATGTGTGTTAGCATATTTTCATAAACATTTTTAAGGGTGTTAGCACTCCACTAGATCCTAAATGCATATGCAATGAATTAGAGTATCTAGTGGCACTTTGATAACCGCATGTCGATACGAGTTTCACCTCTCTTAATAGTACAACGATCGAACCTAAATGTGATTACACTCACTAAGTGTCTTGATCACCAAAACAAAATAGCTCTTACCATTTATACCTTTGTCTTGAGCCTTTTGTTTTTCTCTTTCTTCTTTTCAAGTCCAAGCACTTGATCATTACCATGGCATCACCATCATCATGTCATGATCTTCATTTGCTCCACCACTTAGACTAGTGCTACCTATCTCATAATCACTTTTGATAAACTAGGTTAGCACTTAGGGTTTCATCAATTCACCAAAACCAAACTAGAGCTTTCAATCTCTACCTTTTTGGTAATTGATGACAACCCTTTCACAAATATATGAATTGAAATTCAATTGAATCCATGTTGCTTGTCCAAACATATTTACCATGTGTAAAAGAATATGGACAAGTTTCATGAATCCCATATGGTAGCGATTGCTCCCCCTACATATGTGCTAAGAGTTTGGATTGAAGCTTGCACATATGCTTAGATGGGAAATATATGAGATAATGTCTACCAAATGATGCTAAGGTATAAGAGATGGACCTTTGAAGCGTGATACCAATCAAAGTGTGTGGGGGTATTAACCCCTATACCCTTACGGCTAAGCTTGGGCCGGCTCGGATCGATGGGTCCGGTCCACCTGAAAGACGACGTGCGGCCCAGCCAACCTGATCGGAGTCCCGCACAAGGAGTCAAGGCGGATTTGACGATCAGGCAGGATCCTGGTCGGTTAGAATAGGAATCCTTATCCGGTGACATATGGCAATTGTAACTGACTAGGATTGGTTTTTAGATCTGTAACCCTGCCCCCGAACTATATAAGGCAGGCACGGGATCGCTCTAAAAAACATCTCTCATTGACATACAGCAATACAAATCAGACACAGGACATAGGTGTTACGCCTTCTTGGTGGCCAAACCTGGATAAAACCTCATGTCTGTCTTGTGTCACCATCTTGTTTATGGCTTGCGCATCTGTCTGCCAACAATCTACTACCTTGGGCATACCTCTAGGTAGACTGCCGACCATATTTCGTCGACAGTGGCATGCCAAGTAGGGGGTGTGCGTACTGCTCTCTAAGCAAACAAGATGGTCATTGTCTCTGCCTCCATGGCTATGCCGAACGGCCTCAAGTTCACTGTCGGCCAGATCACCTAGACCACTGGCTCCGACGACTTCATCGCCATGACCACGGAGGAGGTGTGGATTCAGTCTACGCTGACCACTGCTTCACCTGCATCGGCTACGGCTCCGACCACGATGGGTATGGCTCCGACCATGATGGATCTGGCTCTGACCACGGTACATCTGGCTCCAACCACACCTGCATCATCTTTAGCCACGCTGACAACTCATCGTCCGCTTTTCCGCTACAAAGGGAAGCAGATCGACAACACCGACCTGCTCGACTCCATCGATCGGGTCGGCACCAAACTCGCTGAAACCCTAGCTCTAGTAAGTATGATTCAAAGTCAACCTAACAAGCAGGTAACCGCTCCCCACAATAGATCTACTCGACCAGCTCGGACCAGTCATCCTGCATGACTTGGTACAGATCTCGTGGTCATATCTACTCCTGAAGGGTGCTCCGCTCGTCGCTAGCCAGCCTCCGCGATGGGTCTCCGGCTCTCTAAGTATGAAGCCTCAACAGAGAACCACCAGGTCTAGCCCTACGGCCCGCGAAATGCTGCCTCCAGCTATGCATATAACCTACAACGCTGCTTGGATCTGTGTTTTATGCACTGACCTCGGCCGAAGCCGCGCGACTTCGTCAACATGACCCGGACTGAAGATTATCAAGAAGGATCCGTCCACACAGTCCAAGAGGGTGACTCCAGCTCCTCGTCTGGCATTGCATCTAAAGCATCTGTACACACCAAGCTTCAGCATCACGAAGACGACGGCGTCAAGTACGATCTAGATCTGCCAGACCATGCCTCGGGGTTTTCACAATTCCCGTCTTTCCCGCCAAGATGAGGGGATTTAATCCATGTTATCAGCAATGATGAACCGCCAGCGATTGACGAAACAGAACAAGAAAGGATCGCGCGTGAAGCATGCAATATTAACCAGTTTAATCGCCGACAAATTGAAGCCAAAGCAGACCAGGAGGCGCGACGCATAAGGGTCTAGCCATGCGACCTCAACGATGCTTTCGATAGGGTGGGGGACAAATAGGTCTTCAGGACTCCAAGTGCCAATATAGCCGTCACCATGGTGACAATGCAACAGCTACCCAACACCCCGGATACCCAAGCGGTTCATAATGAAATACAAGCCTATCTGACGGCTGCCATGGCCCAGACCGTAGAAATTGTGAATCAAGTCCGGGCTCCATCCGTCTCAGTCGAGTCAAGCCACAGCCGCTAGCTCCCAAGTCACTCACAGCCACTCAACCCACGTGGCTCGCGCAACAACGACCCATCAGACAACTGTCAAGGCAGAAATGGTGGCCACAACGGTGGTCAGGATGACAACCGCCGTCGAGAGGACAACCGTCGTGACGTCCGGGACGATAATCACCGAGGCAACCATGACAATCACCACGATAACTGCGGTCGCAGGGCTAATCCAGATGGCAATCGAGATCGTCACGATGGTAATAACGATCTCCACCATTACCTCGGTGGACGTGATCTGCGTGCTCGCATCAACCAGAGAGCCGACGATCCAGCATCCTACGAAAGCTATCGCCGTATGGAGTATGACACTGCCCACGGTCCACCGGGTTTGAAGCAGTTTACTCCACACCTTCGCCAAGTCATATGGCCCAAGAATTTCAAGCTCGAGAAACTTCAGAAGTACGACAGCAAAGAAAACCCTGAATTATGGGTCATGCTCTATGAAACCGCATGCAGATCAGCCATGGCTGACGAGCACGTCATGTCCAACTACTTCCTAGTCGCTGTTGGCCATGCAGGTCACCAATGGCTGGTCAGCTTGCCGGCGAACTACTTTGATTCTTGGCAGGAGCTTAAGCAAGCCTTCATCGACAATTTCATTGCTACTTGTGAACAACCAGGCAACAAGTACGATCTGCAATGGATCGGAGATCGGAAAGATGAGCCACTGTACGAGTACATCTGGTGTTTCTCAGAGATGCGCATCAAGGTCCCATTAATCTCCGACAATGAGGCAATCGAGGCTTTCATCACTGGCCTCCGCTTCCACGACGCCCTAAGAGACAAGCTCCTCTGGAAGAGACCTGAATCGGTCACAGCGCTCCTATCCATCGCCAAGAAATATGCGGACGCCGACGATGCCAAGAAGATAATTATTGAAGAAGTAGCAAGGGTTCCACGCTCCGACCACCCCCCACACCACGACGACTACCGCAGCAACTGTGGTCGGAACGACAATTTTGACCGCTGCAACCAGCGCAACGACTCCCATGACCACCGCAACCAACGTAATTAGTGGCGTAACCGCCATGACGATTATAGGAGCAAGCGTGCTCGGGAAGACGACGTCGAGGTCAATATCATTAAAAAGGGTGGTGGACGTCGTAATTACAAAGACAACTACGCCAAAGCATTGAAGGGGCCCTGCCAGCTCCATCCTAAGTCAAACCATACCATGAAGAATTGCCGCATTCTCAAGTCTATCTATATGCATCAATAGGCTCCAGATACATTCGACAAGCCTAACGATGTAGGGGAACAGCGCAACAAGGATAACGACGACAGCGATGCAGACCCTCGTCACAAGTACGTCAAGCCAACCGATCACGTGCACACTATCATCGGAGGCAAAGTGTCCATCGAGACCAAGCTGGAATGCAAGCTACTCGCCCGTGCTTGCTTGAACGTGGCCAACGCCGATAACCTCCTCGCCGATCCGTGACTCCCTCCGTGGTCTCACCGTGAAATCTCTTTCAGTAGGAAGGACCAATGGGCCGCAATACTGAAGCCAGGACGTTTTCCCCTGGTCCTCAATCCTTGTATCAACAAGGTCCAGTTCGATAGAGTACTGATCGATGGCGACAGCTCCATCGATATACTATTCAAGAACAGTCTGCCCGCCCTAAAGATAGCTCAGGCGGATCTTAAGCCATATGAGGCATAGTTCTGGGGTGTTCTCCCCGGACAGAGCTCTACACCTCTCGGGCAGATCATGCTACCTGTGCAGTTTGGGACCCTGGACCACTTCCGCACCGACTATGTCAACTTTGTGGTCGCTGACTTCGACGGCACCTACCATGCTATTCTTGGTCGACCGTCGCTCACCAAGTTCATGGCCATACCTTATTATAGGTATCTAGTGCTCAAGATGCCTACCGAGAAAGGAGTCCTAACCCTCCGAGGTAACGTGTATGCCGCTTACACCTGCAAAGAGGATAGTTTCAAAATAGTAGAGGCCCACGACCTCTCTATTCGCATGGCCGAGACCATGCTCGATGCTAAGAAGACCTCAGCCAACCACCTAGAGATCCTAGAGATCGAGGCTCCATGCAAGAACATCAAGTCAAAGGAGCATAAGGTGATCCAGCTGGTCGACGGCAACCCCAGCAAAATGGCCCTTATCGGGGCCAACCTGGATCCCAAATAGGATGATGCGCTCGTCGGGTTCTTGAGGAGCAACGTGGATGTGTTCGCATGGAAACCTGCCGACATGCCCGGTGTACCTCGGAACTTGATCGAGCACTCCTTGAATGTCAACAGCAAGGCCAAACCTATCAAGCAGAAGCTACGATGTTTTGCTCATGACAAAAAGGAGGTGATTAGGGTAGAAGTTACATGGCTTTTGGCAGCCAGATTTATCAAAGAAGTGTATCATCCGGAGTGGTTAGCCAACCCGATTCTTGTACGCAAAAAGAATATTGAATGGAGAATGTGTGTTGATTACACTGATCTCAACAAACACTGCCCTAAGGACCCCTTCAGCTTACCTCGCATAGACGAGGTCGTAGATTCAACCGCCGGTTGTGAGCTCCTTTCCTTTCTCGATTGCTACTCTGGTTATCACCAGATCGCTCTCAAAAAGGATGACCAGATCAAGACATCTTTCATCATGCCTTTCGGCACCTACTGCTACATGACTATGTCGTTCGGACTTAAGAATGCCGGGGCTACATACCAGCGTGCCATTCAGGCCTGCCTCGCAGACGAGATAAAAGACGACCTTGTAGAGGCCTATGTGGATGATGTAGTTGTCAAAACCAAGGAAGCACATACCCTTGTTGACAACCTAAAACACACCTTTGCAGCCCTCAACACATTCCAATGGAAGTTAAACCCAAAGAAGTGCATCTTTGGTGTTCCTTCTGGTATATTGCTAGGCAACGTCGTTAGTTATGACGGCATACGCCCTAATCCGGAGAAAGTCAAAGCTATCTTAGACATGAAACCCCCTAAAAAGGTGAAGGATGTCCAGAAGCTTATCGGATGCATGGCTGCTCTCAGCCGTTTTATATCAAGATTAGGAGAAAAAGGGCTACCATTTTTCAAACTGCTCAAAGCATCCGAGAAGTTTGAGTGGTCGGAGGAAGCAGATGCTGCCTTCACGCAGCTAAAACAATACCTTACATCACCTCCGGTCCTCACTGCTCCTAGAGAAGATGAAACTCTCCTACTTTACATTGCGGCAACCAATCGGGTGGTCTCCACTACCATGGTGGTCGAGCGCGACGAGTCGGGCCACGCCTATAAGGTACAACGGCCAATTTATTTCATCAGTGAGGTACTCAATGAATCCAAGACTAGGTACCCACAGATTTAGAAACTGCTCTATGCCATACTGATAACATCCCAAAAGTTGAGACATTACTTCAACAGATATCGTGTGGTGGTCATGACCGAGTTCCCTTTGGGGGACATCATTCGCAATAAGGATGCGAATGGGCGCATTGTCAAATGGGCAATGGAGCTATGCCCCTTCTCCTTGGAATTTGCAAGCTGTACTACAATCAAGTCTTAGGCACTCGTCGATTTCATCATCGAGTGGACAGATTTAAGCACTCCTACCTCTCTGGGATCTGATGAATATTGGACGATGTATTTCGACGGCTCTCTCAACATTGATGGTGCGGGAGCAGGAGTTCTTTTTGTGTCACCATCCAAGGAGCAGCTCTGGTACATCCTTAGGATTTATTTCCCAGCATCTAATAACGCCGCCGAATATGAAGCATGCCTACATAGTTTACGCATTGCGGTTGAGCTTGGTGTTAAACGTCTCTATGTCTATGGAGACTCGGCTCTGGTCATCAACCAACTCAACAAGGACTAGGACACGACCAGCAAAAAGATGGATGCATACTGCAAGTCGATAAGAAAGCTGGAAGGCTGGTTCTATGGCATCGAGTACATACACGTGGTCTGGGACAAGAACCAAGCAGTAGATGCGCTGTCAAAGTTAGGATCATCCTGAGCCAAAATCCCACATGGCGTATTCGTCCAAGACCTGCTCACGCCTTTCATCGAAGAGGAAGATTCCACGGTCGACAAAGCTCTAGACCAGCAATTGGTGGCTATGGTTCCGGCGCCGAGCACAACCGAGCCACCTCCGACCACTCATGAGCCGGACTAGAGAACACCTTTCATCAAGTACTTAACAGATGGCAACGGTTATACTGATCGGACAGAAAATGAGCACCTGATGCATCGCAGTAAGCAATATCTGCTCGTCGATGGCAAGTTATGGCGCAAAAACACAAAGGAGGAAATCTTGATGAAGTGTATAACCCAGGAGGAAGGTGAACATCTCCTGGACCAAATCCACTCTGGCTCCTACGGCAACCACACGGCCTCAAGAACACTGGTCGGTAAGGCTTTCCGGGTAGGGTTCTATTGGCCGTCAGCAGTAGCCGACGCAGAGAAGCTAGTCCGCCACTGTGAAGGTTGTTAGTTCTTCGCCAAGAGAATCCATGTACCAGCACATGAGATCTAGACGATTCTAGCCTCTTGGCCCTTCGCATGCTAGGGATTGGATATGATCGGGCCTTTCAAACCCGCCCCTAGGAAATTTACATGCGTCTTCGTGCTGATTGACAAATTTTCTAAGTGGATAGAATACATGCCTTTGGTACAGGCATCCTCAAAGAAGGCTGTCACATTCCTCGACCAGGTCATCCACTATTTTGGCGTACCCAACAGCATCATCACCGATCTAGGTACTCAGTTCACCGAGAACGCTTTTTGGGACTTCTGCGATGAAAGGAGCATAGTAGTAAAATACATCTCGGTGGTGCACCCTAGAGCTAATGGACAAGTTGAGCGGGCAAATGGCATGATCTTGGACGCATTGAAGAAGAGGATGTACAGAGAAAACGACAAAGCTCCCAAACGATGGCTCAAAGAGTTACCAGCCGTGGTCTGGGGCCTTAGAACTCAGCCTAGTCGTAACACCGGCGTCTCACCATACTTTATGGTTTATGGCGCTGAGGCAGTCCTCCCATCAGATATAGCTTTCAGATCAGCATGGGTAGAGAACTTCGACGAAGACAAGGTCAATGAAGTATGGGAGCTAGAAGTGAATAGCGCAGAAGAGAAAAGGCTCGATTCTTGTGTACGTACGGCCAAATACCTTGCTGTTTTGCGCAGGTACTACAACAAGAACGTTAAAGAATGGTTCTTCATGGTCGGGGATTTGGTCCTGAAGTGGAAGACAAACTAGGCTGGTGTCCACAAACTCGCAACCCCATAGGAGGGACCCTTCATGATCAAGGAAGTCACACGACCAACATCTTATAGGTTAGCTCACCTAGACGGTACGGACGTACCAAACTCATGGCACATCGATAAGCTTAGACATTTCTATGCTTAACTACTAAGATATGTACTCCTCTTGTACTTGCAATTTACTTTAATAAAGCAATTATGATTTCTCTGACCACTCTAATGTGTCACTTCGAATTTTATGGTTATTCTAACTTAGCCAGTAAAAGCCAACCACCACTCCTTCTACAGTTTTTGGAGCAGGACCTGTCTCTGGTTCTTCCCAATGCGTGCATGGGATCCGCTCTCTACGTTATGGGTGATCGGTAGGCCCCCCTTGGTTTGACTCATCCACGTCTATGTGTGCACAGGTCACCGTACCTCACACTCTGACCACACGACAAACTAGGGCCGCACAAACTTTTCGGGATGATGTGTTGAGCAAAATGGTACAACTAAACAGAACGTTAACATGTTCTCACTTAGTTACACCAAGAAAAAGTTTCAAGCTTAAATATGTTTTATACAAAGCAAACAAGCTTATAATGATATACAGTTACGTTATTACAAGCTTGCTTGAAGAGGCTCAAGTTTACAATAACACAACTATGTCCTCCTTCTACAGCTCTAAGCCTATTACATTAGCTGGTCAGGGCGCGTGGCACTTACTGCTCGCCGCTTCCGATATCCTACTCGAGTCTCGAGGACTCTTGTGCTAGTCAAGCTAAAGGGGATGGCCCCACCGGTGCCTGGCTGGTCAAGACCGCAGGCTTCGTTGGTTGGCTTGCAACTAACGATGTTTCTAGCTAACTTGTCGATGGCGTCCCCTATACAGGTGCTGTCCGACCTCCACACAGGTTAATGTCACCAATTATCTTTGACGACAAGTCTAGCTGGGCCGTCCAAAGCTCCTCCGCCTTGTCTAGGTCTACCTCCTTTAGGTACCCAGCCTCCAGGCGCTTGAGATCGATCAGGGGGTTGTGGGCTCACACCATGCTTAGTACATGGGCACCCGTGTACTCACCCGCCTCCTTCATGAACTCTTGGAACCATCCCCATGCTTGTCTGCATCTCTTGACCAGTTCGAGCTAGGGCATCCTTGGCTCTTCCTCTGTGAGCGCCGGGTCAATAAGGTCGAGGATGGGCACAATGCTAGTTGCCACTTCTTGGCATCGGTTCTTCCACGTGTCCCCCTCCTTGGTGGCCTCGAGGCATCGTGCTTTCCAGTCATCACGCTCTTTGATCACGGCCTCTAGGTGCCTCTTGGCATTGACTTTCAAAACTAAACATCGTACAAGACATCAAATGTAATGACACGACAAGACAAGGTGGGCAACAGAATGAGAAAGGTGGTCTAGAATACTTACTTTTTAGTTCCTCCTTCATTTTGGTTGTGTGGTCCCAGAGTTCAGACTAGTCACGCACTAGTTTCTCGTTGTCCTCCTTCAGGCGACCACATTCTGCGGTCATGTGGCTATTCTCCCCTTGGAGGTGGGTCACTTCAGCTTCTAAACCTGCATTAAAGCTGTTACTGCCAACAATGCAACAACACAAGTCCTGCACTTGCTATGATAAGATTAAACCTACTTGTTTTCTCCCACTCTTTGTTATTGAGCTGGCCAACCAGGTTTTGGTTCTGTGCCTCTTGCTCTGTCCTCTCCTGGTCGGTGGCTTCAAGTTGGCGGCGCAAGCGTTCCACCACGGCCACCAGTTCTTTGTTATTTGCCGTGATTCCCTCAATCTGGTCGAAGCACCTCTTTCGGTACTTCGCGGTCTTCATCAAGTCCTGCATATAAACAAGCTTAGTTAGACAGATCGACTACATAATAGGGTCAAGTGGTCAAGCCAAACATACCTGGACTTCTGTCACCAGACGCTTTGCCACCCATTTGACTCTTAGGGTCTCCTCGACCTCTAGGATTTCTTCGTGCATAACCCACTCGTCGTTCCGCTAGCGCGACATATATACATGTTGTCGCTTATCTTGGGGATGGCCCAGGACCTCTTCTACTTTGTCCTCTATAGCCTCCTGTTCAGGGGGCGGCGCTGGTCTGGAATCTATAGTCTCCGTGACCACCATGGCTTTCTCACGAGCCGTTGCATTGGCAAGAGTGCTCTGCGCCACCTCCGGCTGCTGCTCCTTGGCTTGGTTTGATTCCCTTGGTGCCAAGGTATCCACATCAGCAGGGTTAGTGCTCGGAACATTTGTACTTAGCTCGGCTATCTTCTTGACGAGCTGCTCGAGGGTTGTCGCTGGGCCGCTCGCCTGCTGAGGTTCCGGTGGAGTTTCTTCTACAGGTTTCTCTATGGCTGGCTGCTGGGCAATTTCTTTTGCCATTGTTGGTGAAGTCATGCCGCACCTAGCTAGCTGGTCGGGGTTTTTGGTGGACGCTGACCTGATGCACCACGGAAAAGTTTAGAAGACAATAATATTCAATACAAATTATAAGCTTACGTCAAAGTCACAGATACTTACAGCTTTGAAGCACGGAATGATGTGGCGAAGGAGTGTCTCCTCGATCGCCCCTGCTCTGTGTGCTCGGTGGGTTCCACCGGGTCTTTCCTGATTACCGGTACTGGCACCGGGGTTTGATGCTTGACACTTCCCTCACCTGTCCTCTGTGTTGCAGTGGTCGGTGATGCGATCACTGCTGGCATAGAGGAGCCACCCTGCTCCATCGACCCCATTTGTCTCCTCCTCTTTTGGGGGATGAGCCAGAAGATGTCCGCATCCTCTGCTTCATCGTCTGAGAGGGGGAAGATGGCTTGGCATCGTTTGTTGGCAGCCGGACGCTTGCCAGCAGCTCTGGTCAATGCATCCTCCACAGCCTCGAGTGCCGCCCAGTGGATGTCATCGGTCCTAGCGCTGGTCTGGGTGGCTAGGCCGGCAACTTACGGCCAATCTACACTGGGGGACGAAGACACAAACACTGCTGCCCGGTCATGACCATTACTCTGAGACACATAATGGAGACAACAGTCAATTTCTTGTTACAACATGATTCTACAGTTACAAGGAAGCGTCATTTATCTTTGGGGGAGGTCGAGCCAGCTTGAAGGCATGCTCAATGTCATTTAACCTGACGTAATTGGGATCGGCCAGGTTAAATAGCTCCCCAATCCTAGCCTTGATTTCTATCTTGTCGAGCGCCTCTTTCCTGGTCCTTGTTGGATCTGCGCTTCCCTAGTACTCGAAGCCAGGATGTACCCTTTTCTGGTAGGGCTGGATCCTTTGGCTGATGAAGTTCCCGACCACACTTGGGCCATCTAGCCTTCCCCACGGGATCATCCCGAGCAGTTTTGTGATCTACTCCAAGTTCTTAGGCTTCTCCGACCAGCTGTTTTTCTTCTCCAGAATCAGCCCCACGTCGCACAGGGTGATTGTGTTCGGCTCTTCACGGATGTAGAACCATTTCTTATACCATTCATCTAGTGAGGTGTTCCAAGGGAAGTGCAGGTACTGGGCCTTCATGCCATCACGCAGATTGAGGTAGACGCCTCTGGCTATCTTCGAGCTGCCGCTCCCTTTCTTTCGTAGACAGAATAGGTGGCGAAAGAGGTTGAAATGGGGCTGGAAGCCACCATAAGCCTTGCAGAGATGTATGAAGGTGGAGACAAGAAGAATCAAGTTGGGATGCAGATTGCAGATCCCAATCTCGTAATACAAGCAGAGACCCTAAAGGAAAGGGTGCACTGGAACCCCAAAACCCTATTTGAAGAAATCCTCAAACACCACAATCTCACTTAGTTGTGGATCAGGGAAGCTTTCTCCTTCCAGCGCATGCCATCCCGCGAGTGCCTCGTTGTGGAGCACTCCCATGGTGACGAGGTCTTTGATGGTCTGCTCATTGCTCCGCGATTTCCACCACTCCTTCGCCATGACTCTGCCTTTCTTCTGGGCATCTCTCTTCGCCATTAGTCTATCCTTACTGAGGGGGTGGATGCGGTGGCAAGGGGATTGGTGATGATTTTCGGATGAATAGGGTTTGGCAAGAGGAAGAGGAAGTTTGCGGTGGTGAAGTACAATGGGGATCGGTAAAAATACCCTACTAGATCTATATTATAAATAACAAAGATCTCTATCATTTTGTCTGCCTGAGATTCTTGGGAGACGTGTGCACACGCTGTAGATGGTTGTTCACACAACCTCGAGATCTACGCCAATAAACGCGCCCCATCGTAACCAGTGTACGCGCCTCTTCGTTGATAGTGTAAGAGGGCCCACACTGATGCACCCCTATACAGGTGCCAAGCGACTGTTTGCCAGAAAAGAGCAAGAAGACAGAGTGATGTACTATGCTCATCTGCTTTTTTGACCAGACGTGTTAGACTGGACTTGGCAGAGAAAGGAGATAAATAAATACACCAATGGCGTTTGTATTTTCGATGCTTGTCTTGTGCTCAAGGATGGATTAGACTACTATAATGCTCGGGGATTGCCTAGACCACTGCCATGCTTGGGGACTGCCTAGACCACTACTGTGCTCGTGGACTGCCAAGACCACTGCCGTGCTCGGGGACTGCTCCGACCACTGCTGTGCTCGGGGACTGCTCCAACAACTGATGTGCTCGGGGACTGTCCCGACCATTGCTTGGAGAATGGTTCTCCTCGGCTACATGTGATTTGTACTCACATATAGTTGAGAGACATTTATTGAGACCTTACTACAAGGCTCATACTTCGCCTTCCAGCAAGCTCGGGGACTATGTCGGTACGATGCACCTGCCGGTGCATCTCGTATCGCCTGGACAACGATTGGATTCTTAACTTTGGTGGAAATTCTTTTTTAGACCCTAGAACCACGTGCCTACGTCACCTACTACCAGGCTCGGGGACTAAGTGGGCACATTTCACCTTGCGGTGAATGTGTTTTAATCGACCCCTGTGCTTTGAATGATTGTAAGGATTATCAATGTGCTCGGGGACTGTCCCGACCACTGCTCGGAGAGTGGTTCTCCTCGGCTACATGTGAGTTGTACTCACATACAGTTGAGAGACATTTATTTAGACCTTGCTTCAAGGTTTATACCTCGCCTTCCAGTAAGCTCAGGGACTATGTCGGTACGATGCACCTACCGGTGCATCTTGTTTTTGTTTGTATGACAATTGGGTTCTCAACTTAACTGGGAATTCTTTTTAGACCCTGGCACCACGTGCCTACGTCACCTACTACCAGGCTCAGAGACTAAGTGGGTACACTTCACCTTGCGGTGAATGTGTTGGTTTTTTCGACCCCTACGCCTCTGACGTTCAAGGATGCTATGCTTCAAGACCACTTACATTTCTTTCTAGAAATACAAGTGGGCACACTTCTCAGGACGGAAATCTTTTTCTTTTTTCTTAAGAGCACCATACATTCTTCGGACAACTTACTTCTCCGGTGATGACGGTGGTCAGAAATGTCAAGAACTCAAGCCTTACTTGTCGGAGAAGGTTAAAATGGTGTGTCTCAGCATAATACATGGTGCTCAGAGACTAGCTATGGGGGTATTAACCCCTATACCCTTATGGCTAAGCTTCAGCCGGCCCGGATCGATGGGTCTGATCCACCCGAAAGATGACATGCGGCCCAGCCAACCTGATCGGAGTCCTGCACAAGGAGTCAAGGCGGATTTGGCGATCAGGTAGGATCCTGGTCGGTTAGAATAGGAATCCTTATCTGGCCACATATGACAATTGTAACTAACTAGGATTGGTTTCCAGATCTATAACCCTGCCCCCGGACTATATAAGGCAGGTAGGGGATCCCTCTAAAAACATCTCTTATTGACATACAGCAATACAAATCAGACGCAGGACATAGGTGTTATGCCTTCTTGGTGGCCAAACCTAGATAAAACCTCGTGTCTGTCTTGCATCACCGTCTTGTTTGTGGCTTACGCATCTGTCTGCCGACAATCTACTACCTTGGGCATACCTCTAGGTAGACTGTCGACCATATTTTGTTGACAAAGTGCACCAATATACCATCCTTAGCACCATTGGTAACTAGACATATATAAAAACTAGAATACCCTATGAGATCAACATTACAAGCAAGGGTCTAGTTTCCATAGAATGAACATAGGTCTAGTCACTTTAGCCTATGCATGCTAGTTTCTCATTTCATCATTCAAGCCTATAACTAGCATACACCACACAAGCATGGATATTGAAATTTAAAACTTGTGCCATGCAAGCAAATATATGAAATGCACATTCAAATACAACATACAAGTCTATGAGCTTGCTCCCCCTACTTGTGTGCATTTTTTATTGATCCCCTTACAATGTTATTTCATTTGTTTGCTCCTCCTATCTTACTATCTTTATGAATTTCTCTCTCCCTTTGTCATCAATTAGCACAAAAGGTGAGGTTAAATTATAGATAGGTTGGGGTGAAATCATGTGAAATGAGGATCATTTTCCCAATTTGGTTCAATCTAGATCACTTGCAAAAGATATTTAACTCGTTTTGATCCAAGGACAAGCTTCTTCACACCTCTAAATAAGGGTTATCTTGTACCATGTTGAGTTAAACACTTATAGCTTATTTTCTAGATCAAACACTAGGTTTACAAGCCCACAAACATGTCATATGGTACCACTAGATCATTTCAAACATACAAGTAATAGTGGTACCATACAAGCATCAAATTCATTTGATTTTTATGAATGAGCCTAGGACATGATAGGAATGACTAGATGCACTAAACAAGTCCTTAGCAATGGATGGATGACATGTCAATCAACTTTACCTTGCTTTACTCGAAGGAGAGGCATGTCATATAATGGGGGTGCATCAACACATATTTGAGAAATCAAGTATGTTCAATTCATTCCTTAGCTTGCAAAACCTCTTCTCATCAAGTGGCTTGGTAAAGATATCGGCAAGTTAATCTTCGGTGCCCACACTCTCAATGCAAATGTCCCCTTTTTATTAATGATCTCTTATAAAATGATGGCAGACACCAATATGCTTTGTTCTTGAATGTTGAACCGGGTTGTTGGTGAGCTTTATGGCACTTTCATTATCACATAGTAATGACACTTGCTTGAATTTGATTCCAAAATCACTTAAAGTAGCCTTCATCCAAAGTAATTGAGCACAACAACTACCGGCCGAAATGTACTCCGCTTCGGTGGTTGAAAGTGCTATACTATTTTGCTTCTTTGATGACCAAGACACAAGTGATCTTCCCAATAGTTAACATGTGCCCGATGTGCTCTTTCTCTCAACTTTGCATCCTGCATAATCAGAGTCTGAATATCCAATCAACTTAAATCTTGCTCCTTTGAGATACCACAATCCAATATTTTGTGTATGTTTCAAATACCTCAATATTCTCTTTGTTGCCTTCAAATAACTTTCTCTTGGTGAGGCTTGAAATCTAGCACGCATACATACACTAAACATCATATCCGGCCTTGATGCGGTCACATAGAGTAGGCTTCCAATCATAGACCGATACATCTTTTGATCCACCATGTTGCCACTAGCATCACTATCCAAGCTTCCACTTGTTCCCATTGGTGTACTAATAGCTTTAGCATCATCCATTCCAAACTTCTTGAGCATGTCCTTGTTGTACTTGCCTTGACTCACAAATGTGTCATTCTTCATTTGCTTGATTTGAAGACCAAGGAAGTAACTAAGCTCTCCAATCATTGACATCTCAAACTCACTTGCCATCATTTTGCCAAACTCCTCACAAAATTCTTGATTTGTTGATTCAAAGATGATGTCATCAATATAGATTTGCATCACAAACAAGTCATTTCTAAGCTTCTTGGTGAAGAGAGTGGTGTCAACCTTTCCCATCTTGAATCCCTTAGAGAGTAGGAAATCCCTCAATCTCTCATACCATGCTCTAGGTGCTTGTTTCAATCCATACAAAGCCTTTCTCAACTTGTAGACATAGTTGAGTTTCTTCTCATCTTCAAAACCAAGAGATTGCTCAACATACACAAGCTCATTGATGTACCCATTGAGAAATGCACTCTTCACATCCATTTGGTACAACTTGATGTTGTGGGCATAAGCATAGGCTAACAAGATCCTAATTGCTTTCAATCTTGTAACCGAGGCATATGTTTTGTAACAGAACTGACCAAATCATAAGAACATAAGTACAAAAATAATCACCGAAGTGATCAAATTCCTATACTTAAGCTCCCATAATCCCAGTAGTCCGGAAATCATGAAGGATTTCAACCAACTCTCGACATACAAACCAAGATCATAGTGATTCAACACAACACATCGTTACAACATTTCACAAGTAGCATTCGGATTACATCCATCAGAGTTCACATAAAATATTACAAACCAAGTTCAAATTTGCAGAAGCAACATAGTATAGTACATAACTTCATAGTTTCAAATACATTGCCAGATCTAAGTCATGTTCCACAAAAGCATCATCAGGTACGAGAACTAGTAGAGACCGTGCCCAACGGTCTAGTCTTCATCCCCAGCTAGGAGAAGGCAATACTTGCAGCAACCAAAGTAGAACTGGTCATCTGCAACAGGTGAGAGATAAACCCTGAGTACGAGAAGGTACTCAGCTAGACTTACCCGTCAAAACCATAAATAAAAGACACCAAGGATCATGCAAGGCTTATGAGGTGGGCTAGCTTGATACAGTTGCATAAAAGAGCTTATGAATATAGTAACCAATTTAAAACTTAGCATCAAGCTTATCATCATTTACCTATCCACTAGATTAGCACCTGTACTAGAGCACTCACTTATTAGGAGCAAACAATATTAACCATAGTAGGTATAATAAGGCTATCATCATCATATCATCATTTCTAAACCATTAGGTTATTTAGTGTATCTAATTTGGAGATATGCTCGTCAAGTTCTCACTAACCGGGAGAGACGGTGACTCGAATCGAATTACAACTCAACTAAGGGGGTATTCCTAACTCTCACCCTGGCATACTTAGCAAGGGTAGCCATGGGTCACCTTTGGAATAACTCAGGAACCAAATTCATGGGTTCGATCAGCGCCAGCACTCTCAGGGATTACCCTTCTGCCAGGACGATTAGAACTTTTAAATTACCTGCCCTTGGACTCATGCCTACGGCTCCCTTCCGAGGCGCACTTTATACTTATCGACTCCCGGCCTGAGGTGTGCTACTCGGCTTCACGGTCGGTCTTCAGACACGACCAACTAAGAGAGAAGCATGCGTTCAACATGAATAGGAAAGGCTCCAAGATTCAGTCCTTAATCGACACAGACGGAGTCACTGCAAATCAGCAAGCCTCCGTCCGGTCTTCATTTCAAATTAAGACTGGTTCTTTTCCACGATAGCAAATATAACCAATCGTGCCATATGTATCTTCATATATCTTGCAGGTGATAGGAAATCACCTGACTTCTATCATGTTAAAGCAGGGATAAGCACTACCCGAGCCTGAGCTACATAGGATCCAGGGTATCAATATCTAGACAAGGATTGGATAACCCATGCAGCAAGTGTTTGCATCCAACACCTAAACTTAATGCAACAATATATATGTAACAATAATACTTTAACTGCATTTCGAAAATTAGGAGGCTTAATATGCTCTGGGGCTTGCCTTTCACAAAGTTGCACGGACGGTGATCTGGGCACTCAACGGCGACCTTGTCTAGCACTTCTCCTGAAGGCTGCACCTCCTGAACCTCTGATGTCGGCAGCTGCTGCTCGCTTGGTTCCTCGAATTCTAGCAGTGTCACTCCCTCCGGTACACCTATTGCATGCTGATGCACAAGATAAATATCATGGATGCATAAGGAATGACATGATGCTCATGATGAATGAATCACAGTAAGTGTTTAACGAAAACATCACTAGACACTCGTTTACCGATTAAGAATAGCTCTATTTAAATCACTTTAAAATATGTATCTAACTTAACTTGAAGAACAAGATCAACTTACCTAACTTGCATAACCTAAGATAAAGATGCTCATCTTCAGTTAAAGGCCTAACACCTAGGAACATTACCACAAACTTAGAAATAGTAAAGGCATACTTAAAACAACAGTTAAAGTTTCATATGCACACGGGTAGTTCCTTAATTCAATCACAACAAGAGTTCTATAAATCTAAATGACTTACATGAGGACATTCTGGAAAGCTCATGAAATTTTCTACAATTCATTTGTACACATCAAAGCATGATTCTTATGTTAACCAAATCGTATTCCATTAAACCTAGAATCTATCTAGAAATGACAGGGTTACTAACTTAATTATTTAATGATGACACAAAAGCATAATTGGACCAAACCAAGTTTACCAACTTGTTGCACCTACCAGAGGAACATTAGAAAGTATAGTGCCAACTTCTAAATAAATTATTTAATGCCCTTTTCTAATTTATTTAGTTAATTAGGTGATTAAAGCAATATATAGTAAAATTGTTCAGAAAAATCTACAAAATTTACAGTAGCTATTTCATGCTTCACATAGACTACCATAAAAATTTCAAAGTCATTGGGCAAGCAGAACTTGCTGTATCCAAAATAATAGGTGGCATGTCTATTTTTAGTATAATTAGGAAACCCTATTGAAAAGTGTCAAGCAATAGATTTCTCATTTTTCCTAGCATCATTCTAGCATAAGAACAACACACACCAAATTTATTCTTACTGGATCTATAGAAAAATTATGAAAATTCACCCAAGATCCATCCATGCAAACAAGAGAATTTTCTATCTCCTACATACAGTGTCCAAAATATATAAAAATTTAACTACAAGCTATTCATGATATGAGCAATACACCATAAAAATTTCATGCCATTTGGAGCTACATAGAAAAAGATATAATTACCCCTATTTCTTGCATGATTAAAAGAGATAATTAGCAACTCCATTTTTCATAACAGAACATAGCATAAATTATATTTTTAATAAAAACTAGACATTATCATGAACTCAACAAAATTGGAACCACATCATTTGAAGCTACCAACTAGGAGATACACATTTTTGAACATGCACACAAATCTGTGAAAAACAATAAAACAAAAACAAATTTGAAACCCTACTCTACTGCTGGGCCGGCCCGGTCAGACTCGGCGGCCCACACAACACGTGCTGGCGTGGCCCAAACGCGATGCAGCCCACGCTAGCTCCTGCCTGAGAACGACGGCTGACGCGCGGGTCCCACGCTACAGAGAGACAGGCAGGGGAGGAGGAACGACGGCGGCGTAGCTCGTCGCCGGTGGCCTCTCCGGCGAATCCAGCGATACTACGATGTTCTCCTCACCCGTGCGCATCTAGCGGTGCCCTCAATCGAAGCTATTGCTGCGGCTACTGGCAATGGCGATGGCCATGGCGGCGCACGGCCACGGCATGGCTGGCTCCGGTGAGACGATGGCGTCACGGCTCTAATGGGTGACCCTACGAGCATCAGTGGCATTCACTGGACCTAGCGCAAGGGAGAGAAGGGACGGCAAGGGGCGTGATGATAGTTGGCCGTGTGGAGCGCCAACTCTGGCGAGGCCCCGCCATGGCGGCGGTGGAAGAAATGACGAATTCACGCTTACCAAGACTCAAACGAACCGACTGAGAGATGGAGGTGGTAGAGGGGATCACGGTGAAGCTATTGATGAACTGGGCAACACGTTTTTGCAGTGGCGAGCGCGCACGATGACGGCGACGCTCGGTTGGAAATGGGGAAGCTGCTGCGGCTCAGCGCTGCGCGCGGTGGAGGCGAGAGAGTGCGAATGGAGCAGGCGAGTGCGTCGGGCAGGCACTGGCCTTCTTCTAGAGCTCGGACGCACGACGTGGAGGCATCGGCAGAGCATGCGCACCATGTGGCAAGCAGCTCCTACACCGGTCAGCCACGGCGAACTCTGACTGTTTTCTGAAATTTCCGATTCAGAGATCAACGACGATGACTGACAGGCGAACTTAACCGTGATGGATCTCTTAAACCGTGATGATTTAGTGAAAGTAATGTATACAAAAGTTGCAAAGCTATGGTAGGGCTACAACTTTGATTTAGAAATCTACAGCTAATTCACCCTATATCCTGAGTTGTATCAAGCCAAAGGTGGCTCAATCAAACTAAAAATACAGTTAGGACTTAGAATATTTTTAGTGTTGAATCCACCATCAATAATGACTTGTGGGCCATGTTTGAGGATGTTCCACACATTTTCATGAGTTGATCATAAAACAACTTTTGTTCCTTGATAAATTAGCTACAACTTTGGTAAAGAGTGCACAGCCATGCAAAGTCTCTAAGTTGGTCTTTTGACTCAGTCAAACAGTGGCACTCTAAGGGTCAATTCAAGTCAAACCTCTCCTAAAGGGCAATTTGGTCATTTTGGTCCACATGAACAATGTCCAAACAATTACCCTAAGTGTAGTTAAGGTGTATTAGACAATGATCAACCACTTTACACAATTGTTATACCAATTTCTAATGATCACATGTGATGAAGCATAAAACAATCAATTCACTCAATTGTTGCAATTCCATGTTTCACATGTTTCATTACTTTTGTTGCAAGCTTAACTTGCCACATTCCTACCATGTTGCCATGTTTCAAGGTATGAGAAACTCATGTTGCATTCACATGTTGCACTACTACCATTCTCAAGCAAATCAAGTATGAAACAATCAGAATTTGCGAATGTTGTATATATATGTTTTAGTGACAATGGCATGATGACATAGATGATGCATATGTTTATGAAATGAAATGCAATTATGTGGAAGCCAAACACCTAGGGTGTTACATGTTTCTCCAAAATCAAGATCTTCAACTTGAGTGTAACCTTGAGCCACTAATCTTGCTTTGTTCCTTATTACTATCCCATCTTGATCTTGCTTGTTCTGAAAGACCCACTTGGTTCCAATCACATTATGATCCTTAGGCCTCTCAACTAACTCCCATACTTAGTTTCTTATGAAGTTGTTTAGCTTTTTATGCATAGCATTGACCCAATCAACATGCTTCAAAGCTTCATCTATCTTCTTAGGTTCAATGGATGACACAAATGAGAAGTGCTCACAAAATGAAGCCAATCTTGATCTAGCTTGCACACCTCTTGAAATATCACCAATTATAGTGTCCAATGGATGATCTCTTACAACATTGGTTGGTTGAAGCACTTACACTTGATTGCTTGCATTTGATTGATCACTTGGTTGAGATGATGAACTAGCCACTTGTTGTTTATCTTGCACTCTGTCATCACTTGTTCTTGCTTGAACTTGATCATGAGAACCACTAGCTTGCACATTTGAGTTAGAGTGCCTCTTATATCATTTAGATTCTCATCTTTCTCTTGGAAACCATTTGTTTCATCAAATTCCATATCATGAACCTCCTCAAGAGTACCACTAGCCAAATTCCAAACTCTATATGCCTTGCTAGTAGTGGAGTAACCAAGTAAGAAGCCTTCATCACATTTCTTTTCAAACTTGCTCAATCTAGTGCCTATATTCAATATGTAGCATTTACAATAAAAAAACCCAAAAGTATGCTATATTGAGCTTTTTTCCATTCAATAGCTCATAAGGTGTCTTCTCCATCATGGGGTGACAATAGAGTCGGTTGCTATAATAGCAAGCCATGTTGATTGCTTTGGCCAAAAATGAATGACTCACAATGTACTCACTCAACATTGATCTTGCCATATCAATCAAAGTTCTATTCTTTCTTTCAACTAGGCCATTTGATTGTGGAGTGTACTTGGCCAAGAATTGATGTATAATTCTAAATTCATCACACAACTCATCAATTCTAGTGTTCTTAAATTCACTACCATTGTCACTTCTAACTTTCTTGATAGTTGTTTCAAACTCATTGTGAATGCTCTTGACAAATGATTTGAATGTTGCAAACACATCATTCTTGTCAACAAGAAAGAACACCCATGTGTATCTAGTGAAATCATCCACAATCACAAATCTATAATTGTTTCCACCAATGCTAGTGTATGTGGTTGGTCCAAACAAGTCCATGTGTATCAACTCAAATGCCTTGGATGTGCTCCTCATGCTCTTCTTAGGATGTGTGTTACCAACTTGCTTTCTGGCTTGACATGCACTACATAGCTTATCCTTCTCAAATGTGACATCTTACAAGCCTCTAACTAAGACATGCTTAATCAACTTGTTCAATTGTTTCATTCCAACATGACCAAGCCTTCTATGCCATAACCATCCCATGCTAGACTTAGTGATCAAACATGTTGTCAACTGAGCTTCTCTAGCATTGAAATCAACTAAGTATAGATTCTCATATCTAAATCCTTTGAAAATCAAGTTAGAGCCATCTACACTTATGATCTCTACATCATCCACACTAAATATGCACTTGAAACTAAGATCACACAATTGAGCTACCGATAATAGATTGAAGTTCAAGCTCTCTACTAGTAACACATTGGAGATACTCAAGTCATTAGATATTGCAATCTTACCAAGCCCTTTGGCCTTGCCTTTGCCATTGTCACCAAATGTGATACTATCAATCCCATTGCTCTTGTTTTTATTGATTGAATTGAACATTCTTGGATCACCGATCATGTATTGTGTGCACCCACTATCAAGCACCCAATGCCTTCCTCTGGCTTTATAATTGACCTACAAAAGAAGATCAATTCTTTTTAGGTATCCAAACTTGCTTGGGTCCTTGAAGGTTAGTTACCAAAGTCTTTAGTACCCAAATGGCCTTCTTCTTTGGGCCTATAATTGGTGTACCAATGAATTTAGCCTTCACACCATTAGCACCCTTAACAAGCATGTAACAAGAATCAAATTTAATTGATGATACATTAGGTAGCTTGTTCTTGTTAGTCTTGCAATATTGCTCTATATGCTCAACTTGCTTGCATCTATTGCAAAACTGGCCATTGCCCTTCACAAAGCTAACTTTGGGAGAGACAAAGGCTACCTTGCCTTTCTTGGGGGTATAGCCTAATCCCTCTTTGTTAAGAGAAAACCTTTGGCTATCCAAGCACTTTAGCAAGCAGGCATCTCCACCATAAGCATTGCCTAAGGCATGAGTGAGCTCATTCACCTCCTTCTTGAGAGTCTCATTTTCCACTATTAGTGAGGCATCACAAGTGAGACCATCACTCAAAGGTGAAGTAGAAGTAGTAGTGCTACAAGAAGTGTTAGTGGGAGCAACGACAATGGGCTTATAAAAAGTTTTATCAATAAGATCACATGTTAGTCCCACATCACAAGACATGATCACTTGCTCCTTCTTGACTTGCTCAATGAGAGAGGAGTGAGCTTTTTTAAGCTTAGAGTGAGCTTTGCCAAGCTTCTCATGGGCTTCCATTAGCCTCTCATGAGTGGCATTGAGCTCATCAAGAGATTGCTCAAGAAATTTGACTTTCTTGTTCAATTCTTTGCACTCCTTTCTCTTCATCTCAAAGCAAGTGTGCACTTGCTCACATATGTCCATGAGCTCCTCCTTGGAGTACTCTTCATCATCATCATCACTCCTACAAGCATCACTTTCACATTCATCATCATCACTCACATCATATTTTACCTTGGTAGGCTTTGCCATGAGGCATGTTGATGAAGTGTCAAAGATGGAGGGCTTGTTGTTGATGGCAGTGCTTGCTAGTGCTTTCTTGATAGATTTCTTGCCATCATCACTAGAGTTGTCACTATCCGAAGAGCCATCACTATCCCAAGTGACCACATAGCCTCCACCCTTCTTCTTCTTTTGGAAGGTCATCTTTTTCTTCTTCTTCTCCTTCTTTTCTTTCTTGTCCTTCTTGTGTTTCTTCTTCTCATCCTCATCATTGTCACTATTGTAGGGACAATCCGCTACAACATGATCGGGGCTCTTGCAATTGTAGCATCTTCTCATATATTCTTTGCTTTTGGTGTGATCTCTTCTCTTTCTTGCACCATACCCCTTCTTCATGAATTTGCCCATCTTGCGCACAAATAGAGCCATGACCTCATCATCAATGTCACTAAGATCCTCATCATCACTTGATACTTTCTTGGACTTGCCCTTGTTCTTGGATGATGAGCTAGCCTTGAATGCTACACTCTTCTTCTTGTTGTCTTCTTCTTCCTTCTTGTCATCCTTGTCAACACCTTCCCTTTCCACACGGTATGTCTCTTGTGTCATGACATCACCTAGTACTTGGTTAGGGGTAATCTCCTTCAATCCTCCTCTTATGATAAGCAATCTCAACATCTCAAATCTTGGAGGTAGGCACATCAAGAACCGATGAGATACATCATCATCCTTGATCTTCTCTCCCAAAGCCTTCAAGTTATTTATAATCACTTGCAACCGATGGAACATTTCCAGAATGCTCTCATCATCCTTCATCTTGAAGCTTGTCAACTTATCCTTGAGGATGTACAACTTGGCACTTTTCACCACCAGTGTGCCCTCATATGTTTCCTCCAATCTCCTACACACCTCATTAGCTCTTTCATAATCATAGATTTGCTCAAACACCTTGGAATCAATGGCATTGTTTATGGTGTTGAGAGCCATTGTATTACATTGCTTGTTGGTCTTGTCTTGGTTGGTGGGATTGTCAGGATCAATTATAGCATAGTCATTCTTGGTCACCTCCCATACTTGATCATTGATTGAACCAAGATACATCCTCATCTTTCTCTTCCAATAATTATAGCATGTGTCATCAAAGAACGGTGGTTTGCCCCCCACATTGTTGAACACAACTTGAGCTATAATTTGACACCGAGGTTGTTAAGCCTTTAATCAAATGGTGACCATGGCTCCGATACCACTTGAAAGGTCCTAATATGGCTAGAGAGGGGTGAATAGCCTATTTAAAATCTACAAATCAACTAGAGCAATTTGATTAGTATAACAAATAGCGAAATGCAAACTTGCACTAGCTCTACAAGGGTTGCAAGCCACCTATCTAATAATTCTAGTTGTTATGGTCACTAGGCACACAATCCACTAGGTCACTACTCACTAATAGCTCTCACAATTGCTACACTAAAGAGCTCCACTAGATGAACTTAATTCACAAAGCAAGCTCTCAAATCTAGATACACTAAAGAGCTTGATATAGCTAGTTTGCGGGAATGTAAATGAGTAAGTGAGGTGATAATACCATCACATAGAGGAGTGAACCAATCACAAGATGAATACTTTATCAATCATCAGGATAATACCAAAGGGCAAGAGACAACCAATTTTCTCCTGAGGTTCACGTGCTTGCCAACATGCTACGTCCCTGTTGTGTCGACCAACACTTGGTGGTTCGGCGGCTAAGAGGTGTTGCACGAACCTCGTCCACATAATTTGACACCGCAAGAACCTATCCACAAGTGAGGTAACTCAATGACATGAGCAATCCACTAGAGTTACCTTTCGGTGCTCCACCGGGGAAGGTACAAATCCCCTCACAATCACCGGAGATGGCCACAAACAATCACCAACTCATGCCAATCCTCCTCCGCTGTTCCAAGCTGTCTAGGTGGTGGCAACCACCAAGAGCAACAAGCGAATCCCGTAGCAAAAACACAAACACCAAGTGCCTCTAGATGCACTCACTCAAGCAATACACTTGGATTCTCTCCCAATCTCACAAAGATGATGAATCAATGATGGAGATGAGTGGGAGGGCTTTGGCTAAGCTCACAAGGTTGCCATGTCAATGCAAATGGCCAAGAGGGTGAGCTTGAGCCAGCCATGGGGCTTAAATAGAAGCCCCCATGAAACAAAGCCGTTGGGCTACTCACTGCACTAAACATGGGGAGACCGAACGCTCCGGTCATATCGACCGGACGTAGGACCCCAGCATCCGGTTGTGTGATGCATGCCACGTGTCCCTTCTCTTTAAATACTGAGCGCCTGATCCTAACGGTTAAGTGATGACCAGACACGCTGCTGTGAAGTGACCGGACGCTGGACCTCAGCATCCGGTCGTTTCTAGTAAGCATCCAAAAGCGAGAAATCATGACCGGACACGTCCTGTCATGCTCGACTGGACACACCCAGTGTCCGATCACTCAACGTCATCATACGTTAGACTGACCAGACATAGGCCCTGAGCGTCTGGTCAATTTTCATGCCAGTGTTTGATCATGAGACTAAAACAGTGCGCCCTCGACTACCACTGACCGGACGCGCCGGTCCAACCGAGACCAGCGTCTGGTCACTTACAGTGACCTCCGTCTTTTCTATATAGGGCGCCAGTGGCACCGTCGGACTATCCGCACTCAATGGGCAGACACTTCGCCGGTGAAGTTTCTAACCCTTGCTCAAATGTGCCAACCACCAAGTGTATCACCTTGTGTACATGTGTGTTAGCATATTTTCACAAACATTTTCAAGGGTGTTAGCACTCCACTAGATCCTAAATGCATATGCAATGAATTAGAGCATCTAGTGGCACTTTGATAACCGCATTTCAATACGAGTTTCACCCCTCTTAATAGTACGGCTATCGAACCTAAATGTGATCACACTCACTAAGTGTCTTGATCACCGAAACAAAATGGCTCCTACCATTTATACCTTTGTCTTGAGCCTTTTGTTTTTCTCTTTCTTCTTTTCAAGTCCAAGCACTTGATCATTACCATAGCATCACCATCATCATGTCATGATCTTCATTTGCTCCACCACTTGGACTAGTGCTACCTATCTCATAATCACTTTTGATAAACTAGGTTAGCACTTAGAGTTTTATCAATTTACCAAAATCAAACTAGAGCTTTCACCGCTACGCCGTGGGATGGATCTCTAAGTGGGCACTCAAACTCATGGGCCATGACATGAGGTACATCCCCCGTACCGCCATTAAATCTCAGGCTCTCATGGATTTTGTCACCGAATGGACAGAGGTATAGCTAATGACCCCCGACGTCACCCATGAGTACTGGAAAATGTACTTCAATGAGTCCGTAATGGCGCCCCGGCTCGGGGGCTAGAGTGGTTCTAATCTCCCCAGATGGGAGTAGGCTTTGCTACACCATCTGCCTCCACTTTTCAACCTCAAACAATGTCATGGAGTACGAGGCCCTCATCAATGGACTGTGCATCACCATCGAGCTCGGTGCTACGTGACTCTACGTTCGCGGTGACTCAGAGCTAGTCGTTGATCAGGTCATGAAGGAGTCCTCTAGGAAAAGCCCCCTCATGGCAGCATACTACCAAGAAGTGTGCAAGCTCGAGGACAAATTCTAGGGGATCGAGCTACATCATGTCCCTTGAAGGGACAATGATGCCACCGATTTTCTTATGAAATTAGCCGCCAGGCGGGATCCATCCCCAAGCAGGGTCTTCATCAATGACATCCACGAGCCGTTAGCCCACATCCTAGAAGGTCCGATCTAGACACACCCCAATGCCTAGCCGGTGCTTGGGGACTCTGACCCCGACGCCAAGCCAGCACCTAGGGGCTCCGACCCTAATGCCAAGTCGACGCTTGGGGGCACCGATCCCTATACCTCCATGATGACGTCACCCACAAACGTCGTCGTATTAGCACTCGATCAAATCGACTGGCGAGCGCCGCTACTCGCCTACCTTCTTGAGGAGGTTCTCCTGCCTGAAAGGACTAAAGCCCGATAGATCGCTCGACGCGCTAAGACCTTCATCACGCTTGGTGGCGAGCTCTACAAACAGAGTCCATCAGGGGTACTCATGAAGTGTGTCCCCACTAACTAGGGGAAGCAGCTCCTCCTTGAGGTCTATGCTGGGATTTGCAGACATCACGTGACCCCAAGGTCACTAGTTAGAAAAGTCTTTCACCAAGGTTTTTACTGGCCCACCGCTCTACAAGATGCTGAGGAGGTCATCCGCAGGTGTGAAGGATGCCAGTTCTATGCTCAGCAAACCCATTTGCCGGCACAGGAGCTCCAAACCATCCCCATCACCTAGCCATTCATGGTCTGGGGCCTCAACATGGTGGGACCCCTCAAAAAGGACCTAGATGGCTTCACTCACTTACTTATAGCAGTTGACAAGTTCACCAAGTGGATAGAGGCTAAGCCCATCACCAACATCCGTTCAGAAGAGGCAGTCAAATTCTTCCTCGACATCATCTACCGGTTCGACGTTCCTAACTATATCATCACTGACCATGGGACTAACTTCACCAGAAAGAAGTTCCTAGACTTCAGTGATGGATATGGCATCAGGATCGACTGGGCCTCGGTCGAACATCCATGAACTAACGGTCAGGTCGAACGCACTAATGGCAGGGTCCTCCAAGGACTTAAGTCATGCATCTTTGACCGACTCAATAAGTACACCAGGCGATGGGTTGTAGAGGTCCCAGCGATCCTCTAGAGCCTGAGAATGACCCCCAAACTAATCCATAGGGTTCACACCCTTCTTCCTGGCCTATGGAGCTAAGGCAGTGCTGCCCTCCGACCTCGACCACGATGCCCCAAGAGTGAAAGCTTTCGACCATGATCGAGCTACGGAGGCTCAGCAAGACGCAGTTGACCTGCTCGAAGAGGCCCATGAGACAACTGTCATTCATTTTGCATGCTACCAACAAACCCTACACAGGTACCATGAAAGGAAGATCAGGGGGAGGATACTCGAAGTCGGCGATCTCATACTCTAGAGGACCCAATCAACAAAGGAAAAACACAAACTCTTTCCACCATGGGAAGGGCCCTATATGGTAACCAAAGTAATCCAACCAGGCACCTATCGACTAGAGGACAACAACGACAACATTCTCATCAACACTTGGAACACTAAACAGCTACATCGTTTTCCCCTAAATTCGGTCTTACCGCATTTTAGTCAACACTTGCCCCAATAAAACACCCTAGCCTGAACATTTTCAACTCAGGTCGCTTGGGGGCTCCATAAGGGTACAATACTAAATACTACCTCTCTTTTTACTATCACATGGTAAAAAACTTCATCCCCGAATGGAAGCGCTTTCCTTTTCCTTTAATCATCCTATGTGACTTTGTTCTTACTCCTAAATCGAACGCACCCTGCCATGACCTATGGTTACGAGCAAACAAGCCCCGTGGGCCATGCCCAGGCCCTTAAAAAAGTTGCAACCTATGGAACTAACGGGTAGGTGTGAAAAAGAAAGGACAAAAACAATAGCTATGCTAGGATAAAAACAAGGATTGGATAGCAATTCTATCACAAGAGCAGTATTGATGTATTCATCGATACAAAAAAACTGTTCACACGGGGACTCACCCACGAACTCAACTATTACATTTTCTACTACTCCAAATACTACTACGGTCGCTCGACGACATCGCCTGAATGCCACCAGACAACCATCACCGCTGGGGCCCCACCCGGTTCCACTCCCTCAACTTCGGCGAACGCAGCGGATACCTTAAGGGACCCGCCTGGTTCTGCTCCCTCAACTTCGGCGAGCGCAACGGGTACCTCAAGGGACCGGCCTGGTTTCGCTCCCTTGACTTTGGCAAGCACAATGGGTACCTCAAGGGCATCGCACCCATATATGCTTAGCGGAAAAGCATGGAGCTGCTGACCTTCACATGCAGTTGAGGTAGCTCCTAGGCAGGGACACCGCTACCAAGGTATGGCCGCCATGGCTAGAAGAGATCTCATCAAACTTTATGAACTGGCCAACCTGAGCAGCCGTAGGTGTGGAACCCTCCACCAGCACGATCCTAAGCGACCTCCCCTCCGACAAGGCTCGCCCGGTGAAGATCCATTAGAGAAAGTCCACACATGGCTCTATCCCGAAGAAGGCCTCACAGATGAATCCACCGCGCCACCCCCTTTGTCGGAAGCCGCCCCTTCTCAGGCAAAGACGGCCAGCACCACCTCGGGCAGCCTCCAGCTCGACATCGCACTCTGGATTCATGAAAGGATCTATAAGTCCTCCCCTTGCTTACCCTCTCTCTCACTTAGGAACCGCCATGGCATACATGCACTCTCGATGAGGAGGAAGAAGGAGGAAAGACAATAGTTGTAGAACAGGCAAAAGGACTGCAATGGAGAGCCCTCTCCCTCACCCCTATTTAAGGAGAAAACATGATAGGTCGAAGAGGGGCAAAAGATCAGAGCAAAAAACTCTCTCTTCCCCCATTCAATGCGGATGGGAAATGATAGGACACACCTTGACCGATGGGACGCACACTGACCGACGGAACGATGCCTGATTAGGTGGAACGCCGCCTGGTGAGACAAGACGTGGCCTAGGTATGGCCCACCACTATCGCACAACTGAGCATGAAAATTGAAGCGTCACCACATGCAGGCAGCTCTCCGCATCCCCAAGCGGGACTTAGAAAGGCCCAAAATGGGATCTCTATCGGGAGAGACCATCGGGCTTCCTAAGTCGATCGAATGGCTCAGAAAAACACACTGAGAAATAGGTAGGGAGCGAAGGGACACCCCATGTAGGCCATGCCAACTCCATCACGAACGACAAGCATGGGTCCCGGTTGGACATTTCTGACTAGAGCTCTCCAAACCCCGTCACTCGAGTCATCAAGGTAACACTACCAAACCCCCTCTATTTCTTTATAAATCATTTCATACATCCATACACGCATTCATTCCATACGCCCATGTCACCTGGATGATTTGGGCCCTGAACTGCCTAGGGGCTTAGGAACTAAGCATCGCACGTGCAGCGAAATGCATCACAATGCTCTGTGTTGCATCACCAAGCGGCGGTTGCCTCATTTGACATGAGCAACCAACAGAGCCAGGGGAGAAAAAACACAAATGAGCCCTATGCGGCCCTCGCCTAGTCTGGCAGACAGGGTCATCTCAACCTTCTCGTTCGACCCTAAGCCTCCGCCAAGCCCACAGAATCTCCATCGAGGGGAGGCCATTAGGCCATTGAAAGCTCTAGTTTGGTTTTGGTGAATTGATAAAACCCTAAGTGCTAACCTAGTTTATCAAGTGCTCATGACATAGGTAGCACACTTCAAGTAGAAGAAGCTAATGAAGATCATAGCATGACAATGGTGATGGCATGGCGATGATCAAGGGCTTAAACTTGAAATGAAGAAAGAGAAAAACAAAAAGCTCAAGGCAAAGGTATAAACCATAGGAGCTATTTTGTTTTAAGTGATCAAGACACTTAGAGAGTGTGATCACATTTAGGTTTGATAGCCGTACTATTAAGAGGGGTGAAACTCGTATCAGAATGCAGTTATCAAAGTGCCACTAGATGCTCTAACTCATTGCATATGCATTTAGGATCTAGTGGAGTGCTAACACCCTTGAAAATATTTTGTGAAAATATGCTAACACATGTGCACAAGGTGTTTGCAGGGTTGAGATCGGCGCTTTTGGAAAAATGAAATGTCTATTTTCTATTGCGCCGGATGCAAAATTCTTGGTGATTGGCACATTTGAGCAAGGGTGAAGAAGTTAGAGTTGAAATGGAGTTGGTCGAAATGATGCTGGCGTCGGTCTACTGACCAGACGCTGGGTCACTCAACGATCGAACACTGATAGGCTACATCTGGTTGAGCTGTCAGACAGCACAGTGGCTAGGGTTGATCACCGAACGCTGGTCTGTGTCCGGTCAAGGTGGATCGGACGTGTCCGGTCGAAAAAACATGCCTCGGGGAGCTTACTGGAAACGGTCGAATGCTAGGGCTTCAACGTCCGGTCAGTTTTGACCGGAGCATCCGGTCAGCTTCGTAGCCATTGGAATCTGACGAACAGCGTTTGAAGCTGGTGACGCATGGCGTCAATCGGGCGATCGGACGCTGAGGGCCAGCGTCCAGTCAGTATGACCGGAGCATCTGGTTAGAGCGCGTTTTGCCTAGTGAAGGGTTATAACGGCTCTATTTGATGGGGGCTCTATTTATAGCCCCATGGCCGGCTCAAGGGACAACTCTTGCACATTTTCATTGACATAGCAACCTTGTGAGCCTAGCCAAAGGACTCCCACTCATCTACATCATTGATTCATCATCATAGTGAGATTGGGAGTGATCCAAGTGCATTACTTGAGTGATTGCATCTAGAGGCACTTAGTGATCGTGGTTCGCTGCGGATTTTGCTTGTTACTCTTGGTGGTTGCCGCCACCTAGACGGCTTAGAGCAGCGAGGATCGTCGAGCGGAGGTGGTGATTATCTCCGGCTTCGATCATGGTGATTGTGAGGGGTTCTTGACCTTTCCCTGTTGGAGCGCCAAAAGGTACTCTAGTGGATTGCTCGTGGCTTGTGTGATCCTCATCTTGTGTTGGTTGTGTGGCACCCTATTAAGGGTTTGGCGTGTGAAGCCAATTAGCGCGTGAACCTCTAAGTGAGTGAATCGCCACAACGAGGACTAGCTTGCCAACAAGCAAGTGAACCTCGGTAAAAAATCATTGTGTTCATCATTGATTCTGAGGTGATTGGTCATCATTGTTATTCATCTTCATGATTGATTGGTTCATTCATCTACACGGCGGTATAACCCTCTTGATCACTCTCTTTACTTTACCGCAAACTAGTTGACAAGCTCTTTAGTGTAGCTAGTTGTGAGAGCTTGCATGCTTGGTTGGTGTGGCTCTTTAGTTAGCCTTTGAGAGCACACTAACATAGGGTAGTGTCATTGCTCTTGTGTGAATTGACACTATCTAAACTAGAATTGTGGTAGGTGGCTTGCATTTTGAGTAGGCTAGCGCAACTCTCGCTTCGCCTCATAATTGTCTAACCATTTGGTTAAGTGTTGTTGTAGAAATTTTTATTAGGCTATTCACCCCCCTCTAGCCATTAGGACCTTTCAGCCACCCAGGTCGGTCTCCAAAATGACCCAGCATCTATCGGGTTGTAGGTAAAGGAGCAGTGGAATGTCACAAGAGGGCTATGCCGACCCCGTCATGAATGACAGACCCGAATTCCACTCGATCATACCCGTTAGCGAACTCACTGAGAGCATCACTCGAGCCCGAGCGATCGGGACAAGCGACAAAACTCAGCCCCTCTGGTTGTGAGGAACCGAGGACAGGGTAACGCACACAACTCACACCGACCCCTACTAGGCCCAACAGGGCTCAAGGGCTCAAGACACAAAATGCCTGGGTCTGCGACCCCGAACTCGCCCCATCTAGCTACATGTCAACTACGCTCCAAACACCTAGGTCTATGACCCCGAACTCGCCCACCTGGGTCTGCGACCCTGAACTCGCCCCATCTGGCTATGCTTCGACTACACTCCAAACACCTGGGTCTATGACCCCAAACTTGCCCCATCCGGCTACGCTCTGACTATGCTCCAAACACCTAGGTCTATGACCATGAACTTGCCCATCCAGCTACACTCTGACTACGCTCCAAAACAACTGGGTCTGCGACCCCAAACTCGCCTCATCAGGATCTATGAGCTCTGGCTCTATCGATGGGGAACCCTACAGGCCCCCCATAGACCGTACTATAGGGAAGTGGGCCTTGGTAACAAGGTCCATAACCCAATCGCCAAGAAGAGCATGGAGCAAAGCAACGTGCAAGACCAAAACTCCAATTCAGACTATACAAGGAAAGGCGCCCGTAGCATAGCTTAGGACTCTGACCTTGTATCTGAGTAGAACACAAACAACTCCTCTCAGCACCTAGACTATAAAGGGCTGGTGAGGATATCCCTTGTAAGGAATGGAACATACCCAATATTCAAAGTAATACGACGCAAATAGGCTAACACCGAACTAGACGTAAGGTTATTACTCGACCAAGTCGAGGGCCTAAACCAGTATAAATCGTGAGTCTCTTTGCGTAACCACCGAGTTCCACTATTCATCGAAGCCCGACCAACTATCTCGGGTACCCCCATGGTAGGCTATCAGTGGTAAAACATCGACAGATGGCGGGCCAGGTAGGGGCTTTCGACGATTTTTTTCTCGAGAGCTCGGTGGACCTCGACCTCAAGATGGCTTTTCCAGCGGGAACAACCTTCGTCTTCGGATCCTAGATCTATGAGGCTGATGGCGACGGCAAGCTATGTACCCATCTCTGAGAAGAAAAAGAACTCGATGACAAAGTTGAATATGAACTTGCCGAGAAGATGATGAAACTTTCAACTTCGGATCCAACTCGGAATAAAGAAGAAAGCGGATACGAAACTGACTCTGAGAAAGAGATACAACCCGACTCCAAGACAATCTTCACAGCAAAAGAGCCAAGCCTAATTGGACTTGAAGACACAACAACAATCATGAAGGAATATAGCCCGTACGACTCCAAAAAGAACTCGGGAATGTATGGACTATACAACACGGCATCAATCTACCAACACTTTACCCAAGACAAGATGAACTCAGCAAGAAAAATACTCCTAGAGGGAGCACAAGAAGGGATGATCATGATAGTTACCCCCACAAGATTGTGTGGTGCATTGGCTGGGTTCTTTCACCTCAAGCAAAGCCCAGACTAGCACGTACATTGAAGAACTACCTTATCAAGAGGGAAAAGAACTCGGATCCAGCTTAGAAACTACCGACAGCTCAACCAAACGAAGGATGAAGTACCGTACAAGAAGAGCTCAGAAGAGGTACACTGTATACATGGTGGAGCGGTTAGAACAACCTTTGGAACCACCACAGATACCAGATATAAAATCTTTAGACGAATCAGAAGGCAACATCACGCCGGATGAGAAAAGTGACACAACAAAAATGATGAGCAAAGGCTAGCAAGACTAAAGAAGAATAAATTGAAGGCTGAAAGAAGGAATAGGGCTAAACAAAGGAAGCAAATCTAGAATAAGTACAAGGCAGAACTAACGGAATACAACAGAAAGAAGGCGGAAAGAGAAGCCGCAAAAAAATACAAAAAGGGAAAGAATTGAAGAATTAACAAAGGAGTTGCACACCCTCATGCCCTCATGAATAACGGAAAAACAAAGGAAGATCAGAAGAAAGAAGTCGGAGGATCAAAAAAACAACCCGGCGAAGAAGTTCCATAGGAGCCACAAGGAGAGCAACCACCCAAAAAATCAAGCTTTCAAAGGCTAGGACCAGTAGAGAGTGCTGATGTTAATGGAAGGCATGAACATTACTTAAAGCAACAAGAAAGAGGCAAACCAGAATTGAGCCAACACTACCAGGAAATATCAAGAAGATTTGACAAAGAAGATAACTACGGAGAGTCTGAGTTAAAAGAAGACAGGTCTTATTACAGAATGGCAAGATCGCCAGACTACAGAAGAACGGAACCATACGATAGATTCCCTTGTTTCACAGGAAGACTACAAACATTGAAGCTACCACACAAATTTAAACCAGCAAATCATTCCAAGTACGATGGCAAAGTAGAACCAAGACAATGGCTGAGAGTTTATTCCCAATCTATTGAGTTAGCCAGAGGAGATGACGACATCAAGGCTCTATTTTTCCCAATGGCCCTCGAAGCAATGCCACTACAATGGTTTAACAAATTGAGGCCAAGATCAATCAGATATTGGGAAGACTTGCAAGAAGCTTTCTACAACAACTTTGCAGGCATTATTACCCATCCAATGACCACAGCCAAGTTGAAAGGAGTAAGGCAAAGGAGAGGAGAAAGTCTAAGGGAATACTATAGAAGATTCGGAGAATTCAGGGCTCAAGTCCATGACATTACCGACAGAGAAGTGATAGAAGCCTTTGCGGAAGGAATCTTAGCAAACTAGCAATACAAAGACTATTTCAATGAGAACCCAAGAACAAATGAAGATTTCAAGAGAGTTGTTGAAAAGCTGATTTCATCAGAAGAAAGAACCCGGCATCGGTTTGCTAGGGACAACCCAGAAAATAGAAGAATTGATTACAGATAGCAAGACAAAAGGCCGAGGCAGGACAACATGGTGGCAACCACAGACAACAAGAGAAGATACAATGACAACAGCAACGGTGGTAATTACAATGGCGACTACAACAATAACAACAGTGGGTACAATAGTAATAGCAACTATTGGAGCAACAACTATCGAGGAAGAGCATCGAAAAACATAGAGGACATGCCATGTCACATACACCCAGGAACCAGACACAAGTTAGTTGAATGCAGCACTTTTCAGCGGCAATTCATGAAGAGAGAAAACATGAATCAAAACAACTCGGAGCAAAAGCAAGAAGAATCCAAGAAGGAGGAAAAGAAAGCTGAAGGGGATTATCAAGAACCCCAATGCCAATTAGCAGTAATATTCTCAGGTGTTCCTAACACATGAAGTAAAAGGCAAGAGAAATTAGCTCACAAAGCCATCATGGCAGCTGAACCAGCCACCCCATGGTATCTAGATTGGTCAGAGTACCCCATCCACTTCACAAGAGAAGACCAATGGACTAGTGCAGCAAACACAGGATGCTACCCGCTGGTACTAGGTCCAACTATCATAGGAGTGGCAGTAACTAAAGTACTCATCGACGAAGGAGCCAGGCTCAACATAATTTTCACAGATACTCTCAGAAGGATGAATCTGGATTGTGAAGGACTAATGACACCAACAAGCACACCATTCTATGGAATAGTACCTAGCAGAGCAGCTATGCCACTCGAACAGATAACCCTACCAGTCACCTTTGGCACACTAGACAAATACTAGACAAAATTCATCAAATTCAAAGTTGCAGACTTTAAATCATGCTACCACGCAATACTTGGGAGACCAGCTTTAACAAAATACATGGCAGTGCCACACTATCCATACCTACTACTCAAAATGCCAACAACAAAGGGCATATTATCATTAAAAGGAGATATAAAGAAAGCACATGATTGTGACGTACAAGCAGTACAAATATCCGAAAGATTACAAGACATAAAGGAAGGAAAGGAGATTGCAATACTAGCCAACGAAATGAACCCGGGTGAGATTCAAATATCGGCTAAGAAGCCAAGCAACTTTGCACCACCAAAAGAAGCCGCTACCAAGACTATTGACTTGTTGACTGGTGACCCGGAGAAGACGGCAATCATCAGTGCAAATCTTGATCCCAAATAGGAACTTGCGCTCACCAACTTTCTTCGGGACAACAAAGATATCTTTGCTTAGAAGCCGGCTGACATGCCAAGGGTCCCAAGAAAGTTGGCTGAGCACATAATTGATGTGAACAAAGGGTCCAACCCATTAAGCAGAAGCTATGAAGATTCGCTCCAGACAGAAAGCAGCAATCAAAAAAGAGATCACCAAGCTCATGGCAGTGGGATTCACTAGAAAAATAATCAACCCTGATTGGCTTACCAACCCGGTCCTAGATGAGAAGAAGAATTCAAAAGAATGGCGCATTTGCATTGACTACACAGACCTCAACAAACATTGCTCAAAAGATCCATATGTTCCTCCAAGGATTGATCAAATCATCGACTCAATAGCAAGATCAGCTCTATTATCCTTTCTAGATTGCTATTCAGGCTATCATCAAATATCTCTAAGAGAAGAAGACCAAAGCAAGACATCGTTCATTACAGCATTTGGGGCATATTGCTACAAATCAATGCCTTTTGGGCTAAAGAATGCAGGAGCAACATATCAAAGAGCAATTCAAACTTGTTTAGGGAATCAAGTCAGAAGGAATGCAGAAGCATACATTGACGATGTGGTAATCAAGACAAAAGAACCTGGATCATTGATAGAAGACCTCGAGGAGACTTTCAAGAATTTAAAAGCAAGGCAGTGGAAGCTAAACCCCACAAAGTGTGTTTTTGGGGTCCCATCAGAACAACTACTCAGATTTCTAGTCAGCAATCGAGGAATTGAAGCAAGTACAAAGCAGGTTAGAGCCATCATGGATATGAAACTGTAACACCCCGATGTTATGCCTGCATTTAGGCACTACAAATCATACATATCATGCATCATCAAGCATCCTAATCATACATGCCTAATCATGTAAATAACAATTGAAACACTACTTCGAAACATATGAAATATGTTGTGAAACCTGAATGTTGCATACCTTTATTAGAATTGTTTTGCCCTGATTTTGCTTGTTAGATTAGTAAAACATGTTTGGCTACTATTGTAAATCATCTAGGATTATTTAGTTCAATTTTTGGAGCAAGGTTTGTATTCAAATTAATTCAAAATTTTGCTTCCAAAGTAATTTCCCAAAAATTAGGGTTTTGAGTTAAACATGGACTTTGATTTTACAATTCAAAATCTAGAAAGAATCTGGCTTTGGTCATAAAAGCAAAGTTGTAGAGAATTAAATTCTAATCAACTTTCATTTTTGGTACATTTTCAAAAGATATCATTTTCTTGCTCAAAATAATATTTGAAAGCTGGCATTTAAAAATTTCTTGAAAATATAAATGAAAAAGGATTTTTCTCATTCGCGGGCCGCCGCCTCGTTTCCGGCCCACGGCCGAAGCTGGCCCAGCCAGCCTCCCGCCGCGCCACGCGCCTTGCCTTGGCCCAGCCCAGCCCAGCGCCATGCCTGGCCTACCTCCGCGCTCGCCTATTCGCTGACGCGCCGCGCCGCGCCCGACCGCGGCAGAGCTCGCCGGCCGCGGGGCGGCCATGCGCCGTCGACGCCGCCACGCGTCGCAGTCGGCCTGTGCCCGCGCCCACGCACCCGCCTACTTCTGCTAGAGCCGGTGTGCTCGCTGGCTCACTCCGGCGCTACCTCTCTTCTCCGCAAGCACCGAGCGCCCTCACTCTCCCCCTCGCCGCGCCACCGCACCCGCCAGCAAAATCCACCGCATCTCCTCCACCTTGGCCAGCGATCGTGCGCTCATAGTTCCACCTCGCTCTCTAGCACGTCGTGCTCGCGCCTGTGCCGCATGCTGAGCCCAGGTAGCGCCGTCTCGAGCCCCGCCACCGTCGGCCATGGCGCCGCCGTGCTCGGCCGCCATGGAAGGCACCTTCCTTCTCTTCTCCACCCTGCCTAGCTACCTTCCCACCTTCGCCCGCTTCGCGCGAACCTCATGCTCCCGCTAGTTTGCCCTATCACAGCCGGTAATGGCCGCCGGTCTCATTGGCCGAGCCACGACGTCGCAGCGTCGGTGTGGCATTCGCCTTGGCCGAGCCAGGCCGAGAGGCCATGGGCCGACGCCCTGCCGGGCCGCCTCCCCCTTCCTTTCGCTCAGGCCACGCAGGGCAAATGTGGCCATGGGCCAGCTGATTCTAGCGGGCTGGCCCAGTAGCAATAGGATGATTTGTTTTCAATTATTCTTTATTATTTGAAAATAGAAACAGTTTGAAAAATGTTTGGATACTCAAAGTTGCTCCAAATCTATTGAAATAAATTTGTCTAGGTTCCTTATCATCAGATCTACTTGGAAAAATTATTGCATGTCATTTTTGAGATACTTTTCTGTAGAACTTTATTTAATCATGTATATTGCTGATAACTTGAAAATTTTGTAGAAAAATCTATCGGCTTTAGAAAAATATGATTTCCAAGTTTGTTAATCTTCTTATGTAATGTACTTCCTAGGAAAAATATATCTCATGCATGTGCTGTGGGAAAATTTTGAGGTGTAGTTCAAGTACCTTTAATGGCAGATTTTTGTTATTTTAGCTAGAGAGCAAACTTTGTATAAAACATGCATGTGATAATTTTTGTACAGTCATTGTATGCTATGAAGAACCTAGGAAAAATAATAACTCTGTTGTTTGACACATTTCACAGTTCAAAGTATTTTTATGTTCATAATCATGCCATAGCTTGTTATTTTTATGTAGGCTAATCCACACATTCAAATACCATGAAAATCTAATAGTAGACTACTTAGGGTAGTACTATGCTGTAGTAATTTTCTAAGATTTTTCTAAGCAAGAAAAATAGAGGTTGCTATTCAAACCTATTATTAATTAGGGTTTTAATTAAGTGTTGCTTTTTGTGGGATTAAGAAATTAGTAAAGCTTTGGTGTATCTTTGAAGCATTTAATAAAATGTGTTGACTTAACATATTAGTAGTAGAAGAGAATGCAGTAGATGACATGTGCTTGTAGTATATTTTCTTGGATGATGTTGACTACCTTGCATTTAAACATATCCATTGTATTCATCTCATCCGATGCACCGATTGCATAAGCACTTATGCACATTGCATCATACAAGATCGCAAACCGAGAACCCAGTCGTCATACCCGAGGAGCCTGAGGAGCAGTTCGAGGTGCAGCTGCAGGAAGTGCCCGAAGTCAATGAGGAGGACGTTGAGGAACTTCCGGAGTGCCCTGATCACCGCCCAAGCTCCTTCGAGAGAGGCAAGCCCCGGAGCATTTTCTCCCGGTTTGCAATTATTAATTCAATGCTTTACTTTAATTGATGCATTACGTTCAGGAGTTGTTTGCAACCGTTGCTGCATTATACCTTGTTTACCTTTGTTATACTATATCCTTATTACCTTGGTATCCGTAGTCGAGTCAATGCTTAGCTGGCTTAGACCGGTAGAAGTCGGGTGATTTCCTGCCACCTGTGAGCTATAGGTGGTTACCTGGATCTGCTTAGATGACTATGAAGTCATGGTATAACTAAGTGTTAAATGAAGTTGAGACTGGATGGAGACTTGCAGAGTTTTGGACTGTAGTGCTTTCCATCTGTGTCGATTAAGGACCGACCGTTGTTGGGCCTCGAGTCATGTTGAACGCATGCCTTACATTTAGCTTGCCGGATAAAGTACCTTTCGACCGCAAAGCTAGGAGATTATTCGGGCCGAGTAGATTACCCGCAGCGCACTATGCCAGAGCAGGTGTGGTAGGACACGGGGGCGGGATGATAAGACCAAAGTGTAGTCGGTCGGCCCCTGGGTACATGTGGTTCCTGGCAAACTCGAGATTCCTGGATAGTTGACTTGGTGATCAATATCTCACTTTAGCGGGTGAGTGAGGTTTGTGTAAGGAATAAATCACCAGCTGGTTAGGAATCGATTCGAATCGCCATCGCTCCTGGACAGTGAGCACTTGACTTGAGTGACTTCATCGTAGTAAATGTTTATGGAACACTTGGACAGTTATAATGAATATGACAGTATGGAAGTTGTTTAATGATCATTGGCTATCATTATCTACTTAATCACATGTTTGCTCTAGTATAGGTGCAAATCTAGTCGACAGGTTAATAACAATTAACTTGACAATAATGCTTTAAAAAGGGTCATGAAATGCTAAAATGCTTCTTTTTGTAAATGAGTCAGCTACCCTACTATAAAGCCCTTCATAATCCTTGGTGTCACTTATTTTTGGTTATGTCGGGTAAGTCTAGCTGAGTACCTTCTCGTACTCAGGGTTTTATTCCCACTTGTTGTAGATAGGCAGATGTATTACGGCTACTGCATCAACTGCCTTTATCCTGCGATGGGTGATGCTTAGGACCATGGGCATGGTCATTCCTTACATCTCGTCTGATGCTTTTGTTGGAGATGATCATTCGCTGGCACTGTATTTAAACTCCATGTGAGTGTGTGTGTGATTTGAACAAATGACTTCCGCTACTTTTATTCGAATTTGTTTTGTAATAACTATGTTTTAACTCTGATGTATCTGAGATGCAAACCTTTTATGTAATATGTGATGGTGACCGCTAAACTTATTACGATCTTGGCTGGAATGGAAGTTGGTTTGAAATCCTTCGTGATTTCACGGACTACCAGGTTATACGAACTTAAGTTTGCTAAATCGTCTGCTCTAGCGGATGATTTTCTTACTTAATTTCGTATAATTGGTTGGTTCTGTTACAGAAACCTCCAAAGAAAGTTAAAGACATATAGAAGCTTATAGGATGCATGGCAGCACTCAATAGATTCATCTCCTGACTAGGAGAAAAAGGGCTACCTTTTTTCAAATTATTGAAAAAGGCAGGAAATTTTGAATGGACAAAAGAGGCAGAAGAAGCATTCCAAAAGTTAAAAGAATACCTAGCATCATCACCAGTAATGACACCACCAAAAGACAAAGAGGACAAGATGCTATACATTACAGCAACCAAGAACGTTGTCAGCACAGCAATTGTGGTTGAGAGAGAAGAACCCGGACACGCTTACAAAGTGCAGAGACCAGTCTATTACATAAGCGAAGTACTAACAGAATCAAAAATTACAGTGGTAACTAATTTTCCACTTCAAGACATTCTATGCAACAAAGATGCAACATGTCGGATATCAAAATGGGCAGTAGAACTCGGTGCTCTCAACCTAGACTTCAAACCAAGAATAGCAATCAAATCTTAAGCATTATCCGACTTCATTGCTGAATGGACAGAAATTAGTCAACAAGAACCCGAACCAATACTTGATCATTGGAAAATGTATTTTGACGGTTCCCTAAAGTTAGGAGGAGTCGGAGCAGGAGTGCTATTCATATCACCAGAAGGAAGACAGTTAAAGTATGTGCTACAAATACTTTGGCAGGCAACTAACAATGAAGCAGAATATGAAGCATTAATACATGGTCTAAGAGTTGCAAGCTCACTTGGGATTAAAAGGCTACTTGTCTACGATGATTTAGCTGTAGTAATCAATCAAGTCAACAAGGATTGGGATTGTACAAAAGACAATATGGATGCATACTGTGTAGAAGTCAGAAAATTGGAGAAAATTTTCCAAGGGCTCAAAATCCATCATGTACTAAGGGATTCCAATGTTGCAGCAGATGTGCTAGCTAAACTAGGATCAGATAGAGCAAAAGTACCACCTGATATATTTATAGAAGAACTCATAGCACCATCTATCAAGCAACCTGGGAACATAGAAAAGGAGGAGACAACAGATCCAATGGAAATAGATCAAGCAGAAGAACCAGACCAATCAAGACAGATCATGGTCATACAAAATGATTGGAGACAAACATACATTGATTTTATCAAAGAGAAGAAACTACCCAAAGACAAAGCAGAAGCAGCCCGGGTTATACGAAGAGGCAAAAACTATGTTCTGGTGGGAGATAAACTATACAAAAGAGCAGCATCATCTGGAGTACTGCTTAAATGTGTTCCAACAGATAAAGGAAAGGAAATCTTGGATGAAATCCACTCAGGATGTTGTGGAAATCATGCAGCCTCTAGGACACTGGTCGGCAAAGCATTCAGAACTAGGTTCTATTGGCCAACAGCACTCAAAGATGTAGAAGAACTCGTCAAAACATGCAAGAATTGCCAAATGTTTGTCAGACAATCACATGTGCCCGCTCATAATTTGATATGCATACCACCAGCTTGGCTGTTCTCATGCTAGGGGCTGGATCAAGTAGGACCACTCAAAAAAGCAAAAGGAGGCTTTGAATACATATTTGTGGCAATCGACAAATTTACAAAGTGGATTGAATATAAACCTTTGGTCAAATATAGTGCAGAAAAGGCAGTGGAATTCATACAAGACATCATGCATAGGTTCGGCATGCCCAATAGAATAATCACGGATCATGGTTCACCATTTACAGCAAGAGAATTTCAATACTGGGCAAAAGATTATGGGATAGAAATCGACTTTGCATCAGTAGCACACCCATAGGCCAATGGACAAGTCGAAAGAGCAAATGAACTCATATTACAAGGCTTAAAACCAAGATTATATGAAGATTTGAAAGATTATGGTGGAAAATGGATCGACGAACTACTAAAAGTAGTATGAGGTTTAAGAACCCAGATCAGCAGAGCCACCGGCTACTCACCTTTCTTTATGGTCTACGGATCAGAAGCAGTACTACCAGCCGACTTGATATGGCTATCTCCAAGAATAGAACAATACAAAGAAGGCGAAGCCGAAGAAACAAGGCGGTTAGAAATTGATTCAATAGAAGAAATAAGAGACAGTGCAATAATCCAAAATGCAAGATATCAGCAAGGACTACGAAGACATTATGACAAAAGTACTCAGCCCCGATCACTAAAGCTAGGGGACTCAGTATTACAACTAATCCAGAAGAAAGATGGACGACACAAACCACTCAGTCCATGGGAAGGACCCTTCATCGTGAAAAACGCAATAGGACCCGGCACATATGAGTTGATGACTCCAGATGAAATACCAGTGAAGAATACTTGGCATATCATCTAACTCAAAAGATTCTATAATTAGTACAACATATTGTACTCAAGCTTCAAGAGAAATAAAGCAAAAATTCTTCAAGAAGAATGACTTCAGATATAAGCCCTGTCGAATCGACAAACCAACCCATAATTAGGTTGGGGATAAAAGGAGCATCCCTGTTAATAGCCAACCCAGAAACGGTTGTGCTACACGGGCAATTTTGTCACTCAACCATATGGAGATGGTTTGATTGACGACCAATGGCCAAATAGCTTCTTGGGTAAGGAGACCCAAGTTAGCATTTGTCACTATATCATAAAAAGAGATGGTACGACTAACAGCCCTATCCAACAGACAGAACCAACCCGTAATCAGGTTGGGGAAAAAGGGGCGGCCCTATAGATAGCTCAACCTAGAAACAGTTGTTGCTAAACGGGCGCAATCGCTTACCCCAAGAGCTGGTACGATTGCTTACTTACCCTGCAAAAAGCCAACCTAGAAATGGTTGTGCTATACAGGTCCGATCGCTTACCCCAATGTAACACCCCAGATGTTTGTCACCAGTTAAGTAATGGGTTTGAGCTCAAACATGACATGTCGAGTGGTAATGAAGGTGTCAAGATCAAATCTACATGATGGAGCTCCAACTTAAACTTGGGCCACGCACATTTGCTTACATATGGACCCTTGTTAAGATTATGCAAGAGTAATATTAAACATTCTTATTCCATGTACATTACATCCCCATGCATCTATCTAGACCCATGGAAAAGTTTCATGAAGTTTGGAATCAAAAAGTCACATGAAATGATAAGTCATATCTTTGCATGAATTACTTTATCAAGTAGATGGAAACCTATGACATCAACCAAACCTTGCAACCTTGCTCCAACAACTCTAATTGAACTCTACAACAAAAGTTATGAAGGGTTCGTGTTGAGCAAAGATGGAGAAAATATCCGAAAATCATGGAAACCCTAGATTCTATAGCAAAAAGGGCTTTGCGTTGACCGAGAAATAAAGTTGACTTCTGGACCAGATATGAGGTTTGACCAAAAATGAAAGTTGAATAAAAGTTTGATTATAACAAACTTTGTTAAAAGACCAAGTCATGATTCGGTTTCAAAATGGATCAAAACAAGGCTCAAAATCTAATAGAAAAGCTAAAATCAGCCCGACAGTGTTTGCAGTCCGGAATTCACTGACATCGACATTGACATCCCGCGTTCTCCAAATTTTGCTAAGAAACTTGACTTGGTCCAAAAATAAAAGTTTAAGTTTATATTATGGAGAGGAGCATACAAAAAGTTGCACTGAGTTTGACCGAGTTTTGACCTCCGAAAGCAAATTTTCGTGATCGTTATCAATGTGTTGACACTAGCAGTTTGTAGCTTAATTACCTACTGATCCATAGCTCAAATGACTTGGCACCCTTAATAAGAAATGTAGAGCTGATCAAGGTGAGCAAACTTCATTTTGGGCCCATTGCTAAATTCAGCCTGGAAGCTGCCCAAATTGACTCCCCACGTCGACCATACTGTCGCCCGCCACGTGCTCGGTAAAATGCCTCAAGGGGCGACGCGTGCCCCGTGCGTGGCTGCCATGCACAGAGCGTGCCCGCCATTGTTGCCACGTGGTATGCCCCTATCATGTCACTGTGCCCTCCTGGAGTGAAAGCCGAGCAGCCCTCGCCTCCTCTCTTGCCTTCTCGTCGCCCCTCTCGCTCCGACCGCGCGCCTGCTCACGTGCCAGAGCTCGGCCGCCATGGCCGTCGTGGCCGAACTCCCTTGCGTCGTTGTTCCTTCTCCTGTAGCCCTCCAGCGTCGCCACTGTGAATGCCTATGGCTCCGCGACCACCTCCCCAAGCCATAGATGGAGCCGTGAACCACAGTGCGCTTGCCGGCGCCGAAGCCGCCGCCGCCGGCAATGCCCTGGCTCTACTCTGCTACTGCGCTGCTGCTACCTGCAGCGTGGCTGGCCTAGGCCAAGCGCGGCCACGGCTGGCTGCGGCCAAGCCTAGCGCGTCGCCCTCTGTGGCCGCCGACGCCCCTCCAGCCGGCCGAGTCGGCCGCTGGCTGGCAACAGAGCTGTGCTCTGCGTTCATTCTGTGTGTTAGAGAAAGAAGGACCTCGCGCTAGAATTTGATAAAAGGGAGGGGTGTAACTGCAAGGATATAGACTTGAGTGAATAGTGCCGAAAAGGATCCTTTTGTTCGTGTTTAATTTGTGTTTTCCGCAGGGACCCCGATGCAAGATTTCAATTTCCTTTTTCTCTGGTTTTTACAGATTTGAATGCTCCACTTTGAAAATTCGTAGTAATTTGTAGAAAAATTGTAAAATAGTAAATGAGGACTTTTTGGAATCCTTGTGAAATTCTCTATGCACTAGATCTATAATATTACATGTTTTAGTTCAAAAGGTTTAGCTGTAAAAATAGATTTAGGCAGTTAGGTTCTTAATGCTAGTCATGCCTTGTCCTTTTTATAACTGCAGTTATTTTACTCCAATGAATGTGAAAATTTTATGGAGTGTTACTGATGTGATTAGTGATGTCTGGTAAAAATTTCAGTATTTTAGGCTTGATAGTTTAAGATCTATAAAAATAACAAATTACCTGTATTGCCTTACCCCTATTCTGAATAGGTCTGCAAGATTAAATTAATTGGCTTAGTTAGGTTATGAATCATGACTTGATGATAATACATGAGTTGTAGTACTTTTATTAAGATTTTCAAAAAGCTAAATATCATGATTTTTGGTTAAGTAGATCTTGAGTTATACTTGCTTAAATATCAGTGGCTGTTTCTGCCCAAACTCTAATAGGGTTACCTTGTTGGTATTATGGAGCCTTCTTAATAGTATAATGAGCTTTAGGTGTTTACAACAAAGTTGTTTATAATTTGATAAGCTTTCTAAAAAGTCTAGAACCACATTTATTGGACATGTATAACTCCAGTTATAGCTGTTTAAAGTGGCATGTCAGTTTCTGTCTATGTTTTGGACAGAGATGCAATTATTGAATTAATTGACCCTTCTAACTGTAGAATCATCTTAATATGAGAATAATAAAGTTGTAGGTAACTTCCTAATATTTTCAAAAAGTTATGGTTCATGTTTGTTGGAGGTCTAGAACTCCAGTTATGCTTCTCTGAAGTTCCTATCAGTTTTCTATACCACTGCTGTTGGATTGCAATTGTAGTTTTGCTTGTGCAATTATATTCGTGGTGTAAATGATGTTTACTATGGTTGTAGTGAATACAAAAGTTATAGAAAATTTCATGATCTTTCTTGGGTTCAAATTTGAGGTCATAGGCCAAATAGTGTAGGAGTTACATGACTTTTAAGTATTTGGTCAAGTTTTAATTGTATTCTGAGCAGATCTGAAAGATGCTAGTATTTGATCTAGTTATGATTTGAATGAGCTTTTGGTGATAATAACAAAGTTGTAGAAAATTCCATAAGATTTCCAGAATGTCTTCTTGTAAGTCATTTGGATTTGTGTAACTCTAGTTATAGCTAAATCTTATAGCTGCTATTTGCATGTCTAGAAATTGACAGATTCCAATTATAGTTGTTTGCTTGTATATTGCTAAGTGTGGCTCATACCTTTGGTGATGGTTGAGTTAGAGTACCTGAGATCTTGGGAAACTTGTGTCATGCTTGGTGATGTCATCTTCTTTGCTATCATGGGATGATAAATTGTGCGATATTTAAAGTAGGCAATGCGAAGTGCTTGTGCATGTTACTATAACCTTGTGCTTGTCTTACTTACTGCCTGCGATGCACTGTCTATTGCACTTCCATGTATTCATACACTTGCATATTGCATTTCATCTAGGTACGCTAGATGCACCACGTGAAGGATGCGATGTTGGAGCCAAACCCGAAGACAGTGTTTGATGGATCTATCCCGAAGATGGAAGGACTAAGCAAGTGCTAGGACCTGAGATGTCACCAGGACGGTGCAACCTAACTGAACTGACTTGTGTCGGATCCCAGGCAAGCCCCGGAGCATATTAATCCTCCTAATTTCTAAAATGTAGTTAAAGTATTATTATTACATATATATATTGTTGCATTAAGTTTAGGTGTTAGATGCAAACACTTGCTGCATTGGTTATCCAATCCTTGTCTAGATATTGATACCCTAAATCCTATATAGCTCAGGCTCGTGTAGTGCTTAGCCCTGCATTAACACGGTAGAAGTCAGGTGATTTCCTATCACCTGCAAGATATAGGAAGATACATATGGCATGGTTGGCTATATTTGCTATCGTGAAAAAGAACCAGTCTTAATTTGAAATGAAGACCGGACGGAGGCTTGTCGGTTTGCAGTGACTCCATCTGTGTCAATTAAGGACTGAATCTTGGAGCCTTTCCTATTCATATTGAATGCATGCCTCTCTCTTAGTTGGCCGTGTCTGAAGACCGACCGCGAAGCCGAGTAGCTCACCTCGGGCCGGGAGTCGATAAGTATAAAGTGCGCCTCGGAAGGGAGCCATAGGTATGAGTCCAAGGGCAGGTGATTTAAAAGTCCTGATCGTCCTGGCAGAAGGGTAATCCCTAAGAGTGCTGGCGCTGATCGAACCCGTGAATTTGGTTCCTGAGTTGTCCCAAAGGTGACCCACGGCTACCCTTGCAAAGTATGCCAGGGTGAGAGTTAGGAATACCCCCTCAGCTAAGTTGCAATTCGATTCGAGTCGCCGTCTCTCCTGGTTAGTGAGAACTTGACGGGCTTATCTCCAAAGTAGATACACTAAATAACATAATGGTTCAAAAATGATGATATGATGATGACAGCCTTATTATATCTGCTATGATTAATATTGATTGCTCCTAATAAGTGAGTGCTCTAGTACAGGTGCTAATCTAGTGGATAGGTAAATGATGATAAACGTGATGCTAAGTTTAAATTGGTCACTATATTCATAAGCTCTTTTATGCAACTGTGTCAAGCTAGCCCACCTCATAAGCTTTGCATGACCCTTGGTGTCCTTTATTTCTGGTTTTGACGGGTAAGTCTAGCTGAGTACCTTCTTGTACTCAGGGTTTATCCCACCATGTTGCAGGTGAAGTTCTCGGCCTGTGAAGATGGTGGCTAACCGCCGGTGGCTCGGTGATTCTATAGTTACTTCTCATCTATATGCTTTTGTTGGATGATGTCACTTATGCTAGCAATGTATTTGGAACATATATTAATGTAATTTTTTTTGAAAGCTATGTTGTTTTCACTAATCGGTTTTGAAACCCAAACTTGTACTATTATTTGTGAATCCAATTGTAATATTATTTTCTGCTGCAACCCTATGTATGTGATGTGTATTTGCTTAATCACGCGATCTTGGTTGTGATGTTGATTTACCAAGGTCTTTCGGGACACTCGGCGGACTACTGGGTTTATATGAGTGAAAGTATGTGTGTGTCAACGTGTTAGCAGGGATAGCCGTACTTAATCTTGTATAAATTGGGCAGTTCTGTTACACCCAAGAGCTGGTACGATCGTTTACTATGCCCAACAAGCGGCGCTATCTACAAAAACAACTCGGTCGCCTACCCCAAGAGCGGTACGATCGACTACTTTGCCCAAGGAGCGGCACAACCACTCCAACAACCCAGTCACCTACCCCAAGAGCGGTACGATCGACTACTTCACCAAAGGAGCAGCACAAGCTCTCCAACAACCCGGTTGCCTACCCTAAGAGCGGTACAATTGACTACTTCACCCCAAGAGCGGTACAATCACTCCAACAACTCGGTCACCTACCCCAAGAGCGGTACAATCGACTACTTCGCCCCAAGAGTGGCACAATCACTCCAACAACTCAGTTGCCTACCCCAAGAGCGGTACAATCGACTACTTCGCCCCAAGAGCGGCACAATCACTCCAACAACTCGGACGCCTACACCAAGAGCGGAACGATTGACTACTTCGCCACAAGAATGGGACAATCAAGCAACTACTCAGCCGCCTACTCAAAGAGCAGTATGACTGACCATTTCGCCCTAAGAGCAGCACAAGCAACAACTACAACTCAGGCACCTACCCCAAAAGCAAGAAAATGAGCTATGGCAAAGCACGAAAAAGCCACAAGGAAAGACAGGGCGAGACCTGTCCATATCATTCAAAGACAAATCAGAAGAAAAGAAAGACAGGATGAAGCCTACTCACATCTTAAAAATTCAGAGACAAGTATATTACAAGGACATCAAAAGAAAGTTGACTTTTCACATCTGTTCAAGAAGACAGAGGAGAAGGAGGAAGTACATTCATTTGATCAAGAATTTGGTCTGATAGACCACTAAGCTCTACTTTGGCCTCCTCCCACTATCTTGAAAACTCAGCCGTTACAGAAGCTTTAGTAATCCGCTCAAGAGGGGCATCAGGAGCAACAACTAGGACATATGAAACCACATTGTTGATGCATCGGTGAAAGCCACCCCTTACAAAATCATAAAACCAGGAAGAAAGCACTGGTATTATGCCTCCAAGGCCCAGATCCCTGTCTTCTAGCCGACAGACTGAAGCAATGATTGGACTAACTACAGCATAAAGAGCCCGGAATTGATCATGGGCAGCCTTCAACCTCCCCTACAAGTCTTGTACTGACTTCATTGCCTGAACAATATCATGATCAGCACCAGCTCTCATCAAATTTGCCTGGGCAAATAAATCCTAAGCCTCTTGCAGTTTTGAATCAGCAAGGGTACTTACAGATTCAGCATTATTTTCAGAGGTACAGAGGGTATTGACCCTCTCCTCTCTCTCCTTCATCCAGACCTCTTTCTCTTTAACAAGAGCTGAAAGAGAAAGGAAACAACTCAGAAAATAAGAGAAAGAGCCCAAGATATATTAAAGCAATGAAAGGGGAACTCACCAGCTTTCTCCCTCTTCAAATTAGAGCTCTCAGTTTGAGCCTCTGCTACAGCTTTCAGAGAAGAATCTTGGACAGCATCAGCATCAGCAACCCTAGCATTGAGGGCAATCTCCATAATTCTGCGCTGCTCCTTCTCCTGAGCCAGCTCGGCACGAACCCAAGTTAACTCAGACTCAGCATTCTTCAAGTCAACAAAAATCAGGGCAGCAGATCGCACCTCTTGAGGACCAAATAAGAGATCTTGATCTTCAACTAAAGACTACAGCAAGGAAAAATCTTATGAGCAATAAGAGACAAGGAAGAATGAAAGTAAAGAGGCAAAGAAATTTAGTACATTACCTTGAGCTTGGCGCCATAAGCCTCCCATGAAGAAACCAACTCGGCCAACCGTTCAATACGGCCAAACTAAGCCATTTCCTCTCCTGACCAAGATAGCAGAAGAGTACTCGGCCCAGATGTCGATGGCCGACCAGCATCAGCAATAGAAATAGGGGGAGGGTAATTATTAGAACCCTCACCCACTACCGCATCAACTCGAGCAGCAGCCTCGAGGGAGTACAACAGAGATGACCCAAGTGGCAGACGAGCAGCAGCAATGCCCGAGGGACTATCCACAACCCGGTGCTCCTCCTGAGAGGACACCAGAGCCCCAACATTTTGTTCCTCAACATGTGGCTCAAGAGGAGCAACACAAGGAGGAGAAGCTACAAAAAGCAGAATTATAAGTCTACAAGGATATAGAATACATAAATTATACAAGAGACAGAAAGGCAAGGCAGAACAAGAGCTCACAAACAACAGATTCTTGTAAAGTTTTTTCAGACCCAAGGGCTAGAGAAGACGAGGCATCCTTAGAAGGCCTGCATTTGAAAAAAGAACCCAGATTAATCAAAGACAGAAGCAAAAATTATCAAGACAAAGAGAAAAGAAGCCAAAACTTACTTAATAGCCTTCTTGAAGCTACCTGCCACCCCCGAGAAGCCAAGACTCGGGAGTGGCACATCAAACAAATCATCCTCAACCACCTCAAAGGAGGGGATTGGGATGACCCCTAGGACAGAAGCAGATACAATTGTCACAGAAGGGGCGCAGGGTGCCGGTTTGCGACTATATTGAAAAAAGCAATTCAGTTATTGTGGAAATGAGCAAAAAGGCAAGCACAAGGAAATTTACAGCAGAAGACTTATGGCCGAGTGGTCAAGGGGACCTTATCCTCAGTCTCCACCTCGTTCAAGGCAACAGACTGACCTTCTATCAAAACAACAAACAAAGCTTGGATTAGCAAGACAAGTCAAAACAAAGCCAGGAAAACAACTCAAGAAAGGCTAAGCATAAGCTCACCTACAAGAATATTAAATGTTGAAGAAATTTGACGAGTTGAGCGTCGCCTCTTGGGCAACGACTGCTTAGAAACAGCCTCAGTTCGCCGCTTCCTAGATGACAAGATATATTGAGCAATTCTGGGATCAGGGACATACTCAACATAGGAGTGTTGAACTTCAAACAAGCCAGTAATAAACCTGGTAGAAGAAGAACCCGGACTGGTGGCAGCAACTACCACAGGACCAGCAACATCATCATCATCTTCATCTTTTTCTTCAGCAGGCTCTTCAATGGCAGCCTCACCACCACCAGCAACAACTATCTCGAGCTTAAAAGCTCAGCCAAAACCCTGCAATAAGAGGTCAGGCAAAGTCAACAACAGATGCAAATCATAAACAACAAAAAAGAACTCAGAAAGGCATACACATACCTCAGGAGGAGGGTGAGCAGCATCATACTCGTCCACACGAGCGGGCATCACTGAGACACCACTAAGAATCCGCCACAACTGTTCAAGAATGACTTCTTCAGACAACTCGGCATCTAGAATAAGCCGAGAAGGATCTGAAGAACCAGTGTACTCAAAACCAAAATGCACCCTCTGCATAAGAGGCTGCACCCGGCGACGCAAAAAACTAGCAACTATGCAGTTACTAGTTAAGCTCAACTGCTGTAAAACCTTAACTCAGGCGAGTACAGGCTTCAGAGTAGCAGTTTCAGCAGCAGAAAGCTTATCCTACCAAATAGGTAAAGCACTCAGAGTCATAGAAAGATCAGAAGAAAAAGGAGCCGGTTTTGGGACATAAAACCATTTTTCAGCCCAATCTTTAACAGAATCAGAAAGAGTAAGAGAAGGAAAAGTCACCCCTTGACAGGTTTGAATAAGGCAGCAACCAAAGAGAGGAGGATTCTTAGAATCAGAGAGCCACATACGAAAGAAGTAGCGGAAAAGAAGAAGACAAGGTGGAATCCCAAGAAAAACTTCACAAAAATGTGTGAAGGTAGATAGAAAAAGAACCCCGTTTGGGGTAAGATGATGAACTTGAATCTGATAAGATCTAAGAAACTCTAACAAGAAGTCAGATGGGGGGATAACAGAGCCCCGCCCGCACAAAAGGAACAAAAAGAACAGACTGATCAGGAGAAGGAGACGGAATCAAATGCTCACCAGGGGAAGAGAAATTAGAAAGAAATTTCTCCTGGATGAGCCCGTGGGCAACCAGCAAGTCTAGCTCCGCCTCCTACGTCGTCGGCTTCGGGAACTACTTCTGCATCTGTCTCATGGCCATGAACTCAGGATTGTCAATTTGCTTAAGAGTTTTCTCCTCGTCAACAAACTCACCCTTGCCTTTGTTATTCTTCACCATCAATCGAAAGCAAGGGCCAGATGCAGTAGCAGTAGCAGCAAGAGATTTGAGGCGGCGGATGCAATGCTAGGGTTTTCTCAGCAACAAGGATTGAGAAATTTTTCACCGCAAAGGCAAGTGGAGCAACTGTAACAGGGCAGTCATTTTTATAAAGGGAAAAATACACAGCCCACGCGACCCAAGTGAAAACGGTCACCAAAAATTACCGTTCCGCAATCAATGACATGCACAACGGAAAAAAGAGCAATAGTCCGTTCACACCACAATGGCTATCAATCTGTTCACAAGAAAGTTTTTGAGAAAATATTATACTACAAGTCGGGTACGTTTACTTGGACACATCTCCAAACAAGTCGGACAAACAACTCAGACAATATAATCTTTTATTCCTCTGATCAAGAAGATACTGGGATTACAACAGAGTACAAGATCTAATAAATTCAACAAAGAAAGCAAAGGAGATCATTCTAGAGTGGCAGCAAAGAACCCAGTGGAATTAGAGTTTGCAACCCTCCGCACCAAGATTTGATATAACTAGCAGAATAAACACAACCTAGATACATCACAACTACAGAGGATGAAGCAAATCCTGGGTTATGAACAGGGAGACAACCAAGTTCTAGACGAGCACACTAATATAGTTACCTCCAAACCAAGACCAGTAAACAACAAAGACCAAAGGAGTACAAATCAAGAACCTTCTACCGGCTTCTTCTCAACAAAAAAGAACTCGGAGAAGGCTCGGGGGCTGCAAGTACCCACCACAGAAAAGCACATTTTTAATTTTCTAGCCCTCCAGCTTTTTGTACCAAAAAACAAGAGGCTCGGGGGCTACACTCAATGGTGCAAAAATTGCACTCGCTGCACTCTAAGGAAAAGAACTCGGAGGACATCAAGACAGAAAGACCCTCTAGCTTTTTGTGCCAAACAGCTGAGGCTCTGGGGCTGCACTCACTGAGTGCACTTTTTTCAGCAAAAGTGCACATCAGTCAGGAGAAGAATCAAAGAAGACTATCTCAAGATTTTACTTCAAGAAGAACCTGGATCAAGTCTACAACAACTCGGCCCTTGAAGCTCAATCATGAAATACTTGGGGGCTTGTTGATGGGGAACCCTATGGGCCCCGCATAGACCGTACTATAGGGAAGTGGGCCTTGGTAACAAGGTCCACAGCCCAATCGCCAAGAAGAGCATGGAGCAAAGCAACGTGCAAGACCAAAACTCCAATTCAGACTATACAAGGAAAGGCGCCCGTAGCATAGCTTATGACTCTGACCTTGTATCCGAGTAGAACACAAACAACTCCTCTTAGCACCTGGACTATAAAGGGCTGGTGAGGATATCCCTTGTAAGGAACGGAACATACCCAATATTCAAAGCAATAAGACGCAAACAGGCTAACGCTGCACTGGACGTAAGGTTATTACTCGACTAAGTCGAGGGCCTGAACCAGTATAAATCATGAGTCTCTTTGTGTAACCGCCGAGTTCCACTATTTGTCGAAGCCCGAACAACTATCCCGGGTACCCTCGTGGCAGGCTATCGGTGGTAAAACATCGACGGCTCACCCAATCCCAAACTAACTAATGTAACTGCCTCAGTTGCGCGGGCCGCACCAAGGCCAGGATCCACGACTCCGACTCGCCCAATCCCATGGCATGCACCGATGCTAGGATCCGCAAGCTCTGTCTCGTCCAATCCCTAAAAAACTAATTGCCTCGCTTGATCCCACGACGCGCATCGACGCTAGGATCCGCGAGCTCCGTCTCACCCGATCCCTAAAAACAACTAACCACCTCGGCTGCACAACGACGCCTTGGTTAAACAACTCCATTTCGACTGAAAAACACGCACACACGCCCGCTAACAAACACCCCCCTAGACGGTTCTACCTGAACCGCCCGGGGGCTCGGGGGCTACACCCGCGGGTGCGCTCGCGCGCACCCGCTGACGAAACGAAAAACTCCCCCGCTGACAACATAGAAAACCCCCCAGACGGTTCTACCCAAACCGCTCGAGGCCTACACCTGCGGGTGCTCTCGCACGCACCCGCCGTCGAGACAAAAATCCCCCAAATGATTCTGCCCGAATCGCCTGGGAGCTCGGGGGCTCCTATCGGATTCATAAACCCGAGGTCCCTCGTAGACCGGCTTCCTAACAAAAGGCTCGGCCCATGCAGACAGCGAGCAACTCATGGGCCGGCCCAAGTATCTGAACAAACAGGCCAGGAGGGCGATCCAATCACCGACCAGAAGGTCTGGCCGAGGAGGAGCGGCACCTGTTTTCCACGTCCGGACCACCTCACAGACCGGAGCGCTCGCTTTGACTCTAGGCGCCTCCGGACAGCCTCTCCGACCGGAAGGCCTGGCCCAAGCACTGCTTCCGACTCCGACCCCGTGTCTTTGACCAGGGTACGCAGAAGCCCTACTCACCGCTCTTCTCCGACTGGCGCAATCAGAGCTGACTAGGACCAACCGACCGGGGACGCCCGCCCAAAAAGGACCAGGGAACGAACGGAGAAAGCAAGGCAAGGCGCTCAAGTCAAACCACGATACTAGGGACCGTACCATCTACACCTGCAGGAACAATACTCTGCAACTGCCCTGACACGAACAGTGTTGTAGGCGCCGACATTTTACCTATAGTATTATGGGCACCATTAACTTCCATACGGTAAGACCCCCACATGTCTCTGAGCATCGATAGTGTTACGGGCGCCGGAATTTACCGTACCGAGTGAATATGGTGAAACCCCTCACATGTCTCTGGGCATCAACAGTATATACAGGTACCGACATCTGCCATACCCGAAACAAGACGACGTAACCTCCCACATGCATCCGACATCCAACAGTGTTGTGGGCGCCTACCATCATCCTGTACCTGCCGACGTGGGTAACAAGGTTTAGAAACATACGTACTATCTTCCTCTCACTTGTAAAGCCATCCCCTTCATCTATAAAAAGAGATGCACTCTCTCCCAAGAGACTTAGGTGATTCAGATTCAATAGATCGATCAAGTTCACTGGCTCACAACCACAGAACCGCCAAGTTCGGACCTCAAGCACACGCTTAAACACTTAGCTCATAGCGGAGCTCCTGTCGCTCTCGGCCCTTCTGACCGGAGCCGACCAGACCTCTTGTACACCCCATCTTTCTCCTTCTCGTTTGTAACCCCACTGTAAACTTTGAGCACCTGGGCTCAGGAATAAAGTCACCGACCGACCCAGACTGGACGTAGGGCACGTTGCCTGAACCAGTATAAATCCTGTGTCATTGAGTGCTAGGCCATCTCCGATCACAACGTACGATAAAACTACAAATATTTACTTATTGGTCACTTTCTACACCAACTCAAGGAACTGCCATTATTCAGGACAAGCTCATGGCACCTACGGTGACCCTGTGTAACGACCTCAACACTTGCCTCGCTGGGCTGGTAAAGGAACAAGTCCTGCCTGCACTTGCAGCCGTCAATTCAAAGTTGAGTGGACCACAAGTAGTACACAGTCATACTTTGGATCCAACCGCAGCACAAGACTCACAGGCTGCAAAGGACATGAACTTCTCACCCAAGCTGACAATGGGAGGCCCTATGAATGCCGGGAAAGAAGCCTCGACCGGCAACATTTGTACAAATTCGGTGAGAAATGCGGCTCTCATCCCAGTGGCCAACATCTTCAAGAGAATCCTGTCAGCTATTCCTACAGAAACCAACACTGTGCATCACACCCCTTCTGCTGCTGCTTTGTCGGTGGATGCCATGGATCAGGCTCTGCTTCAATTTGGCTTGATTGAGGACTCGGCCATTGTCTATCAAGGTCCGCTCCCCGCTTCGCCAACCATCAACGCATCAGCAGCTGACTTTCACCAGCTCTTTGAAGGTTTAGCTCCTGACTTTGCAGAGCAAAGTTACAACAACCTTGCCAACTCTAGGCACCAAGATACTGCAGCAGTCCACGACAGTAGCACGTACAGCCTCTTCAGCAACTCACCACAGTTGGTGAGCCCGGCCCCTGCTCCCCAGCTCGGCAACATTGGATGCAGCAGCGCAACAACAGCCCAAGGGAAGAACTTATCCAACCTCTTCAACAATCCGCCTGAACCAGTACTCCAGACCCCTGCTCCGAGTACGGTTCCAGCACCTGCGGCACCCCCACGACGCCGAAATCGTCGCGTATTTGATATGTCCTCAGTTCGGCGTAGTGCACGCCTATCCAGCAAAAGACCGTTGACGCAGATGCAGCATGCTCAACGTAACCTGTGCCGCAAGTTGGGAATTCTCAATGAACTTGAACCAGTTGAGATCGCTCTGCAGGAGTATATGGCAATGTTCAGTGGTCCTCTTCCTGCTGACATCATTGCTGCTCTGACTGCAATATTCAACCTGGAAGAAAGTGTGGACACTGAGCTGGATGATGCCCTCATCGGCTTGGCAGGTGAGGGGGTGGGTGACATCCAGGAGGCTGACGGTGGTGTGCTTGGCACTCGGGGAGGAATCCTCATCCTTTGGGATGATAATGTAGTTGACTGTGCCAACTTCATGCTAGGGGAGTGGTTCATTTCAGCGGATGTGACTATCAAGGAGTGCTCGACAAATTTTCGTTTAACTGCAGTGTATGGCCCAACAAAGCATAGAGCTCGACAACGGTTCTTGGAGGAACTAAGAACGCTGAGGCCTGATCCTAATACCTGGTGGTTAATCCTCGGTGACTTCAACCTAATATACAAAGCGTCGGACAAAAACAACAATAAGATAAACCATCGGCTTATGCAACAATTCCGTGATGCCTTAGATGACTGCGACCTTTCAGAGATTCACCTGCAAAATCGCAAATTCACATGGAGTAACGAACGACGCAACCTGACTCTCGCCAAGCTTGACAGAGTATTTTGCAACGCCAATTGGGATATGACTTTCCACTCCCATGTCCTACACGCCCTTTCCACCTCCTTGTCTGACCACTGCCCGCTTCTCCTCTCTAACCAGAATGGTCCTAGGCGACCTAGAACTTTCAAGTTCGAAAATTTCTGGGCGGCGTTGCCGGGCTTCAAGGAAATTGTGGAGTCATCCTGGTGCACCATGACTGAACATCACGAACCGTTTCACATCCTTTATCACAAGCTTCTGGTCACCTCAAAAAAATTGAGAGCTTGGAGCAAGGAAATTATTTCTAATGTTAGAAAGCAGCTCCACATGGCCCACGAAGTCGTTCTTCGGCTGGACATAGAACAGGAAAATAGAGTTCTTACTGAGGAGGAGCTTAACCTCAGAGCCAAACTCAAGAAAAGAATCTTGAGGCTAGTAGTAATCGAAAGGGCTGGAAGTAAGCAAGCCTCACGGATCACTAATATCAAGCTGGGAGATGCACTCACAAAATATTTTCATCGTACGGTAAATGCGCGGAGAAGAAAAAATCACATTCAAAGACTTCGCAAAGGGCATGGCTGGGTGATCGTGCTGGTCGTCCAGGATCACTTCACAGAAGTAATGGGCCGACCTCCACAACGACAAAGGGACATTAACTGGGAAAGCCTCCAGTTACAAACACATGATCTGAGTGACCTGGACGTGCCTTTCACATAAGAACTCAAAGGCGACATACAACAAATGCCCTCAAATAAGACGCCCGGGCTTGATGGGTTCACCAGTGCCTTTTTTAAGCAATGCTGGGACATAGTCAAAGCAGATGTTCTAAATGCTACAAATGCCTTCCATTTGCTAAGAACTACCAACCTGCCCCTAATGAACTCTGTAAACATCATCCTGTTGCCCAAGAAAGATGGTGCAGACTCCATTAGTGATTTTCGGCCTATCAGACTCATTCATTCCTTTGCCAAAATAATCACTAAAGTACTAGCGTTGCGACTTGCACCACATATGAACAAGCTGGTCTCTCTAAACCAAAGTGCCTTCATTAAGAGAAGAAGCATCCATGACAACTTCATGGTCGTCCGCAATGCAACAAGGCGTTTCCATAGAAACAACACTCCAGCCCTTTTTTTTTAAATTACAACAACAACATAGCCTTTCAGTCCCAAGCAAGTTGGGGTAGGCTAGAGTTAAAACCCACCAAGAGCCCCAAGTCACGGTTCAAGCACTTCAATAGATGCCTTCCAAATACTCCTATTCAAACATAGATCTCTAGGTATATCCCAAGCTTTCAAATATCTTTTTATTGTCTTTCCCATATCAATTTCGGTCTTCCTCTACCTCTCCTCGTATTATTAGCTTGGCTTAGGACTCCAAATACACTGGTGCCTCTAGAGGTCTCCTTTGGACATGGTCAAACCACCCCCAACTGATGTTGGATAAGTTTTTCTTCAATTGGTGCTACCTCTAGGCGATCACGTATATCATCGTTCCGAACTCGGTCCATTCTTGTGTGACCGCAAATCCATTGCAATATACGCATTTCTGCAACACTCAGTTGTTGAACATGTCGAATCTCTTTTGTTTTAAATTAGACATCACAAAAGCCTTTGACTCGGTGCGCTGGGAGTATCTACTCAACCTCATGCAGAAACTTGGTTTTCCTTCTAGGTGGCGAGATTGGATTGCTGCTTTGAACATGGTAGAGGTCTACGGCAAGGAGATCTGCTCTCTCCCTTGCTCTTCGTGATTGCCATCAACCCTCTTCAGAAGCTAATTGAGCTAGCTACTGAACTTCAAATGTTAACAAGGTTGCGCGGTAGGACAGCCACCATTCGTACTTCAATGAACGTTGATGACACGGTGATCTTTGTCAACCTAGTTAAGGAAGATGTCACCACCCTGGCCAATATTTTAAATAATTTTGGTGAAGTATCAGGCCTCTAAACCAATTTCCAGAAGTCAACCGTTGTCCCGATTCACTACGAAGCCAATGATCTTGAGGATGTCCTTTCAGATCTTCTTGCAAAAAGAGGTCATTTTCTAATCAAATATTTGGGTTTGCCCCTTTCACCTAGAAGGCTCAAGCAGGATGATTTCCAACCTCTCGTTGACAAGGCAGTGAATAAGCTCACCTTCTAAAACGGGTGGCACATCAACCATGCTGGACGCATCACCCTCGATAAATTTGTCCTCACCTCACAGACTGTGTACTTCCTCACCTCCTTGTGGGCACTAAAAGCAACACTAAAGGAAATTGATTGCAGACGTAAACAATTCCTTTGGGCTGGGTCAGAAGCATTAACTGGAGGCAAATGCAAAGTGAACTAGCCACGTTCCACTAGACCCAAAGGCAAAGTGAACTAGCCACGTTCCACTAGACCCAAAGACTCTGGAGGGCTTGGAATTCTGCACTTGGGAAAATTTGCTAGGGCCCTACGTCTTCGATGGTTGTGGAAATAATGGGACGAAGAACAACAATTGCAAATTGGGCCGGATAACCCATGCACAAATAATGACAAGCTATTATTTGCAACGGCAACTTCAATTATTGTGGGAGACGGCGACAATATTTTCTTTTGGCACAGTGCATGGTTTCAGGGTCTTCGCCCTTGTGATTTTGCACCCAGCATCTACAAGTTATCTAGAAAGAAGAATAGATCATTGAAAGGTGCCTTAGACAACAACAACCGGATCCGTGATATCAACCTTCAACACGTAGGTTTTACCGCCCAAGTCTTCACTGAATATATGCAATTGTGGCGTGCAGTTGCGCAGCTGCAGCTGCAACCAAACTCAAGGGATGGAATCACCTGGAAGCTGACCAAAGATGGGAAATACTCAACGAGCTCGGCTTACAAGGCTCAATTTCTAGGCTCCTGCAAGACAAATTTTTGCTCCCTTATTTGGAAGACCTGGGCACCGTCAAAGTGCAAATTCTTCGGTTGGTTAATTTTAGGCAAAATAGCTGAATTCATCCTTGAACTATCGTGGTTGGCTCAATTTCGTCCCTCAACTATAAAAAACATCCAATTCAGTCCCTGAACTATAGTGCTGGGCTTAATTTCGTCCCTCAACTATAAAAACATCCGATTCGGTCCCTGAACTATCGTGTTGGGCTTAATTTCGTCCCTCAACTATAAAAACGTCCGATTCAGTCCCCGAACTATCCAAATCGGGCCAACTTCAATCAACGAACAACAGAGCTATGTACAGAAGAGAAAGTGACCACGAAATTCGAAGGAAAACTGACCAAATCAAAAGGAAATGCTCCCAAATTTTGCAGAGATGCAATTCAACTTACAACGAATCTATCCCCAAGAAATCATTGCTTGAAATTGATTCAAACTCCGGGGCTGCTCTATTTGGGGCAAGAACGGGAGAACAACGACGAACACAAAACTGCAAACACAAAATCACGAAAATCAAAATCAGAGACCTCGTGCATAGTGCACAGCGACGCCAGGGCCGGAGCTCGCCCGCACGATGGCGCCGGATCCAGAGCTCGCGCTGTGAAGCTAGCTCGCACTGTGCATGAGGTCTCTGATTTTGATTTTCGCGATTTTGTGTTTGCAGTTTTGTGTTCTCGTTGTTCTCCCGTTCTTGCCCCAAATCGAGCAGCCCCAGAGTTTGAATCAATTTCAGGCAATGATTTCTTGGGGATAGATTCGCTGTAAGTTGAATTGCATCTCTGCAAAATTTGGGAGCATTTCCTTTTAATTTGGTCGGTTTTCCTTCGAATTTCGTGCTGTACGTAGCTCTGTTCTTCGTTGATTGAAGTTGGCCCGATTTGGATAGTTCAGGGACTGAATCGGACGTTTTTATAGTTGAGGGACGAAATTGAGCCCAGCACGATAGTTCAGGGACTGAATCGGACGTTTTTATAGTTGAGGGACGAAATTGAGCCCAGCATGATAGTTCAGGGACTGAAATCGGACGTTTTTATAGTTGAGGGACGAAATTGAGCCGAGCACGATAGTTCAGGGACGAATTCGGCTATTTTGCCTTAATTTTACAAAACAGAGTTTGGACGTCGGATCGCTTGGCTGCCCGTAATTGGCCAAACTCTGGAAATTGCACATTGTGTTGTCAGTTGCTAGAGTCCGGCTTGCATCTTTTCCAAGATTGTCGTTTACAATGTGGGTCGGTGTACTTGGTCTACTACCTGTCAACGGGGTCCATGGCGAAAGTGTCCTCGAATAGTGGAATAACATGGTCCGTATTCACTGTGCGGACAGAAAATGTTTGCGCTCTCTGATCATCTTAGTGTGTTGGGAAGTGTGGAAGAAAAGAAATGCAAGAATTTTTTAGCATAACGACACAATAAATCAACAAGTACTAAACAAGATCAGAGATGAAGCGAGGCTTTGGAAAGCGGCCGGACCAAAACATCTGGCAACTCTTCTATCTTTTTCTTGATCATTTTCTAGGTATATTTTACTTTAGAGGCGTGACAGGCTAAAGCGCCTTGTACAGTGCTACTATGACCGTCTTTGGCTTTCTCTTTTTTAATATAACAGGCAGCTCTCCTGCCTGTTCGTTTAAAAAAATGCGATTGTTACTATTGCTAGTCCATCGGTTGATAGCTGCTGCACATGTAAATTTATTTATTGGTTGATCTGTAGAACTTTGTTCACAGACTTAGGACTTTGGTAATTAATGAAGTTCTTTTTTCTAATAAGCCCTTGTTTAGTTTCACCCTAACTTTCAAAAAGTTGCTACAGTACCTGTCACATCGAATGTTTGCGGCTCGTGCATGGAGCATTAAATGTAGACGAAAAGAAAAACTAATTGCACAGTTTGGTGGGAAATTACGAGACAAACGTTTTGAGCCTAATTGGTCCATGTTTGAACATTATTTGTCAAATAAAAACGAACGTGCTACAGTAGCCCCAAAATCCAAAATCATGGAACTAAACAAGGGCTAAACTGCAGGAAGAACAGGTCAGTGGTGAGCTGGAATGCCTGGTTCTTGCTCGTGACGGGCTTTGGGATGTTGTGGAAAATGAGGTAATGACCCTTCCACAATTCAGTCAGCAGTCTCCTTTTACGTAAAATTTGTATAATTGTATGAAAGCATCGCCTCACTGCCTTTACTGTTTGCTTTGGGGTTATATTCTTATTGCTCACAAAATGGGCAGCTATGCTCATATTGGTATCTTCACTTAATTAATAACAATGTTGTTGATGCTTTTATGAAAATAAAGGAAGCTGTTTCCCTTGGGAAATCAGAGGACGCGCCAGAGTCTGCAGCCCGGAAATTCTCGTGGCAGCGCTGACAATATCACATGTATTGTGGTCCAATTTCACCATGACAAAACCGGATGAGCCGTGTGGCGGCCAATTTCAGTTGTACCCTGCTTCAGGCTATTATTATCCTGCAAGCCGGGTGGTGGGGTTTCTCTCAGATTTATCGCTCATGTAGCAACTTCAACTCGTCCCATTGATTCTTTTGTTGTCTTATAGGAAACATTTGTTCCAACAGGTGTAATAGACATTTTCAATCTGATAATAATTTCTAATAAACGTGTGTTTGCAATTACTGTTTTGTGGAAATTGGTTTTCCTTTTGCCTTTGATAATAGAAAATTATTAGGTAAGTGGATTTTGTAACCAGTCTGCAATGTGCCATTGCTATGTATCTCTAATGGATAATCCAAGTTGGGCTCTGATGAATAAACCGAATATGCAATATAGGGTCTATTTGGCATAGTTTACAATAGCTTTACAAGTTATTGTGAGCGATTTTTTTCTACACATTTATTTTTAAGACAGTTTTATGGGTGAATATATTTTTCTCCCCCTAAGACATGAGTTGGATGGGGCTGAAAATAACAGCTTATTCTAGCTTCATCTCCGGTAGGTGGGCCCACTGTGCACAAAAGAAAAGACAGCTTCTGCCCGTGTGAGAGAATGGGGGCAGAGGGAGCACGCTCGCGGGGCGAAGACGACCGGGCGTGGCCGGCAGCGGACGCGGGATAGGGGCTAAAACAACGGAGAGGTTGATTTGCATGAATATTTAATGGTTAAGTTTTTGTTACAGTGATTAGACAGGCTTAAAATCAAGTTAAGTTTTTGTTACAGTGATTAGACAGGCTTCAAATCAAGAAATTAGGGGGCTGAGCCCCCAGCCCCCTGTGGATCCGCCGCTGCCGGCAGGGGCACGGCCGACGGAGTATGGCTCGCCGGAGTGTGGCCCGTCGGGGCGCCGTGGGGCGTGGCTCGCTAGAGCGCAGCCGCCGGCGCGTGGCCCGCCAGGGCACTGCTCGCCGGTGTGCGGCCACCACGGCCGGGCGGACACAATCAGACGCAGACGGGGGCGCAGCCGGACGCCGGACGCAGCGGGGGGCGCAGCCGGACGCGGGCGCCGCGCGGACCACCGGACGCAGCCTGCCGCCGGGAGAGGCTACCCTGCGGAGGAGGGGGCGGCGAGCTGCCGGGAGGGGTGCCGCCGTGGGGGCGCGGGCCGACGTGATGGGCGCCGCCGCCATGCCGTGCGCGCGCGCTGGCGCGAGTGCCGCCATCAGAGAAGAGCGCGCGGGCGCGGGGACCGTCGGGACGCGGCCGCCGGGCTCCGCGGCCACGGGGATGCAGCGGCGCGGTGGCCTTCATGGGCTCGCGTACGACTATACGAGGGGCATCGGGAGGGAGAGATGCACAGCAAGCGGAGGAAGAAAGAGCCGCCCGTGAGAAGATAAGGAAGAAAATAAAAAAAAAAAAGGAAAAGGGCAGTTTAGTCATTTTATTGTTTTTTTTTTACTACATCAAGCTGTGTTGTTAAACAAGTTTATAAAACAGCTTTAGCTTCAACAAAAAAAAAAAACGGCTTGTGAAACTAAAATCTAAAAAAACAGCTTCATCGGTGAAGTTAAGTTATGCCAAATAGGGTCATATGATGATGGGAGAACTTGTCGAGACGTCTAAACATAGCATTCGGACGTGTTTGGAAAGGTGTGCCCCCACCTGAATGCCGTGAACATTCTGAGCTATGTACTATGAAACTCCAATAACGATACAATTAAGACAGTCCGTATGGATGCCTCGCTCTGCTTACTCCTGCATGTGTCGCTTGCTCAACGACCCTCTCCATTATCCGGTCGTCCGTTAAAAAAATCACTCCCACACGCCTCGCCCTGTTTCGCTCCAGCACGCGGCGCACGACTGCCAGCCCTACCAGGTGTGGCGCACGACTGCCAGGCGCGACGGGCAGCCGCCTACGAGTCAAGGTCCTCGACTGTCGGCCCTGCCAGCCGCGGCTGTTGTTGCCTCCCTGCTACATCGCGCAGCCGCCATTGCCAGCCCGCCGCCTACAAGCGCCGCCGAGCCGCTGCCTACAAGCGTTGTCGGGCCGCTGCCTCTAGCGAATTCCACACACCGATACATGTTGCAAGCATATGTTTCAAGTATTTCAGAGACATGCTGCAAGTGTTTCATGTGGATGCTGCAAGTGTTTCAGAGGCATGTTACAAGAGTTTGTTCAAATGTGTCATTTGTTGTTGCAAGCGTTTTGATTTGGATGTTGCATATCTTTCACATATATGTTGCAAGTGTATGTTCTAAATATTTTAGTTGTTTCAGTTTTATATTGCAGTAAATGTTTTTATGTTGCAAGTGTTTGCATATGGTTCACACATATATTGCAAGTGTATGTTTCATCTGCTTTAGTCGAGGTATGGCCAGAGAGTCATAGGGGCACGGCATGGACGCCAGGGGATGGGGTGCGGCGGGCTAGGGACCGGTGGATGGGGCACGCTAGGGTCATGCGGACGGGGCGTGCTCGTCCTCATCCCGCCTCTCGGGTCCTGCCCGTGCGGAGAGAGAGGAGGGGGTCATGGGGAAGGAGTGGCGGACACGGCGTTTCCTCGGGCGCGCGGGCATCCGGACTCTCGCGGATAGAGAGGAGGGGTCAGGGAGAAGGAGCAGTAGCGCCCGCGGGCACACGTGATGGAGGAGGCATGGGCCGCGGGCATCTGGACATGCGTTTTTGTCCGGACGCTAGTATCCCATAAAACTCTAAAAGAAAAGATACCTCCTCTATTTGAAATTATAAATTATAAATCCTCTAAAAAAGGTACTTCCTCGGGAGTACTACGCTGTAGGTAGGAGTCGGAAGTAGATTTCAACTATCATAATTGGACTATTTTTTCATTTGGCTTGCAAATATCTTTAATAGTGTAGGGCGCACGCCATCACTCGCGTAGGCAAACTATGACTGAAGTGTAAATGTTCAAATGTGCAATATAGGCATGAAACTGAACTGATCCATGGATTTAGTATATCATGAATTGAAGACTTAGGAAAAAGCATTGGATCCTTTAGTCATCCCTGACTATATAGTCACAACAAAGTACTGCAATGAAGAAAGACAAACTAATCTACGTAGAAGAATCTCCATAATGGTAGGCAAATCCCTTTCATAATATACAAGGGCCTCAAAATCTGTTCAATCAGCTACGCATGCATATCTCACCTACATTTATGGTCATGGAAATCATGGTTCTATGTACTCTAACTGTCCTTTTGAGATCACCTCATGCCAACCTTCATTAGGACTCTCCTGGATAAGCAGACAAAAAGGATAGAAGAAGCTTAGGGGGAAAATTATGCACATGTAAATTTAAGTGGAAGCCAGGAGATGTTGATCAATGCCAGACCCTTTGTTGCAAGGCTCCGATATGTGCATTCTTAATGAGCAGTTTCTGGCCCTCATCATTAAACAATGGACGACTACAACGTCCATAATCCGTGTAGAGTCGAAGTTCTTTAAGACCGATATGACGAATCACACGAACTTCAGTGTTCACATCAATCTGAAAATGAACATCAAGCAAATATGAGATATTAAGGCAATTGAAGTGCATCCTAAATAACATGCAGTGTTACCTGTCTATGTATACCCAACCAAAGTAAATGAAAATTCCAGTAGATACATGTGTCGAAAAGAAGTTTCAAGTGCATATCATTATATCAAACACCATTGTTAAAAACAATTACCTCAATCAGTTATACATATATTACTGAAGTTTGTATATGTTAGTGTAATCTCACTCGTTGACCATCTATATACTGTAACTGGTTGAAGGTTAAACCTTTTGAACAATGTCCAAAATGCTACATTCAGTGTATCTTGTTGGACTGGCAAACATGCTCTAGTTTACAGTGATTAGTTTCTTTTGATGGGATGCCTTTCTCTAGTTGTTGAGATAGAAACTTAATTGTGCCTGCTGCCCAAATTGGCATTATAGATAGGAACAACTACCAAGCCTTTTTTTCTGGTAGGTAGGAACAACTACAAAGCCATTAATTCTCTCTGATGATGCTTTTGTCAATTGGTGATACTTGGCCACTGCTTGCTACAGTACATCTAGCAAAGGAAATCATAAAGACATAAAATCGTAGAATTTGACAACCATAGGTGTAGAAATAGAACCTAATCCAGTACACCTATGAGGAATATATGTTCTGTTAGTCCTGACTCTTAGCAGTAAAAAAAATAGAGCATGTGGTGCGGCGATATGCAGCCAATCTATGTATATTTTTTGTTTGCGAAATTATACACACTGTTAGTTTGTGATTTTGTGCTTGGGAGGAACCACCGGTTCCTCGCTGGAAAAATACTTACCGCAGCTATTAATTAAGAAAATTAATTAATTGTGCTTAAGGGCACTTTAGTACTTATCCTCTCCTATACAAAATCTCTAACTCCCTGAAACATCCACGAACGTGAGTCGCTTAAGTTTCAGGAAAGGACAAAAGAATTTGCGACCGACCGCAGCCTGTTGCTTCACTCGGCGTCTTCTTGAATGATGCTCAGCTCCCCCGCTTGAGCCTCGACGTCACCGCGGCGGCTGCAAGCTTCACGTCCTTCTCCACGCGGCTGCAAGCTTCTCGTTGAAGAAGACGTCGACCTCACCGTCGTCCTCCATTTCCTCGCGCATGGGCATGACGCGAACGGCCATCTTCTTGCCGCCGCCACGGGCACGGCGCCGCACGTGGCGCCTCGGCTTGCTGCTGGACGCGAGCGTCGTGGTCGCCCGCACGGCCAATGCGGCCATGTCAGCGGTGGATAGCGGCCTGTCGAGCATGGCCGCAGCACCTCGCCGGGGGCCAGTGCCGGCGAGCGATCGTTGAAGTATAGTGCGTCGGAGTTGCACACGAAGAACGACGACGCTGCGACGCTAGATGAGAAGCAGTTCCTTTTTCTTGATTCCTATTATACCTTCTAAATTTATTTAGAAACCAGTTCCAGATCGACGTATTTTTTAGTTCCGGCCCATAACTTAATTTCCTCCTATCTAATTCTTTCTATTTTTAAACCATCTGATCTAACGAAACAGATGACTCCCACTATTTCTAAGCACCGTTAAATTTCACTTAAAATAAAGCATTTCCTGTTTATTGATGTTGCCCTTTCATACTTGGAAAAAATTGACACAAATCACCAAATACCATGCACACAAAAGATTTTGGGGTTTAATGTATATGCTAGTTGAGTGCCCGTGCGTTGCTACGGGTTTCAAATCCAAACGACCTTGTATTTTTCAGCTAACACATATGAAAGAAATATCTTGTGTGTTTGATTGAGTACAAACATGGGTAACCTAAACACTTTGTGCGGTCAAACGTCTTGCAACCACATCTTGTAATTCACTTTGTTACTAAGCACCTCCTTAGAAGCCAATGATTAGAAATCTACCATCAACACCTAAATTGTTTACTTTTTAGATCCACCTTCAAACTAATATATGAGGCAAACTAAGATGCACTCCCATAAACATACATGGACCATGGTCAAGCAAGTCTAGTCGGTAAGCTGAGATCTTTTACCTGGGCCAAGATCAATATATTAGAAATCATTAACTTATTCAACATAAAATGCTTTGGTACATTCAATAGGAACCCATGCAAGAGCAAAACCTTTTTTTTGATTTGTAGCAATTTACATTTGGAACATGCTCGTTCAGCATATCTTCTTATTTCCATCAGATATTGCATCCATGCAAATTTGAGAGGGCATCACTCAGACTTTCTTTAAATGGGCTCTAAGGCCAATGGCACCTAAAATCGAACCATCCTACAAGGAAGAAACAGTGCATGAGACACTAAGCACAGGAAAGGGCCTGAAAAAAGTGCAAGATTATTTTCTAGTTCAAAGCTCATGGTCCGAACCTAGAACATGCTTCTTGTCAAGTGTAACATTCCGCTCACCATATTCTTTTAAGCTAGCAAATTAAAATAACTTGCTTCCTGTCAAGTGTAGTATTCCACCCACCATGTACTGGACTACAGGCGGCTCAAGCACTAAGATGAATATCACAAGCATCTTCTGAATAGGCATTGTCAAGCAAACAAGTAGTAAGAATTCCTACTCTTGCTGCTACCTTACCATTCTAAACAATCTACTTATAGGCATCAGAATTGGTATGGCAATGTCAAAACCTGTTAGATGAGCTGAGGCAGCCCTGAATGAGAATCAATCCATGTGAAGCTGGGCCCATGTCGACGATGCCCAGGTCTTGACGTCCTGTCAGATAAGAGGTATCATCGATCAACAACCTGTTGCCCTGGGAAAATTCAGGCAAAATAAAACAGATGCACTCACGTATGGAATATGGTGGTGAAAATTTAAATTATACTTAAATAAGGACCACATTCTAATGAAGATTATAAGAAATTGCGATCAACTGTACGTGCAGGCACACCCTCAAGTCCAGTAATCACCTTCCATGTACTACCAAAAAATTAAACTGAAATAAAGACCACATTCTAATGAAAACTGTAAATTGTGGTAAAAAGAAGAGTGTTTTACTTGTATGCCATTAAAAAAGATGGTCTAATCGTCTATGTCCCTAAAAAGTTTGATCTATCGTCAGTGTCCAAGCTCGAAAAACTTTTCTCTCTCACGTCATTCTGTCTATTTGCAGCACTAACGGTGTGAAATATGGGTGGCAAAGGACTTGAATGTCCCTGGAACTTTTGTTTCTCATGTGCCACTGCCTGCTGGGCGGCACCGTCCTGGACCTGTCCATCAACGGCCTCACCGGCCACATCCCGGCGTCG